>NC_070603.1:45780000-46438000 GCF_027172205.1 Podarcis raffonei | reverse complement strand
TCCCCTCCATATCTTATTTATAAAAAAATGCCTGGAGTGCTGAAGAATGTGAGTTGTTAGAAATGAGAGACAATAATAAGAGTGTGATAATGGAGCATCTCTAGATGGGTGCTGGAAAACCCATCTTACTAGCAGGAGTGTGAAAAAAGCATAGAGAAGGGTAATAAAAGAGAGGACTTCCTCTCTCACACCTGTGAGAAAACCAGCCTCATATATAATCAACATGCTTTAGTCTAAATAAACATGAAGGGGTTAATACAATAGAGTAAGCTGTCCTGCTAGGCTAAGCTATGTCCACTTCCCCATACCTTGAGAGGAACTAGGTAACCAATCAAGCCTTTGCTCCTCCAGTATACCTGAAAAGCTCAGCATGTGAAGAAATTTGAGGTGGTTGCTCCCGCTCAACTGCATGGCTCTCACAAGCCACTCTTGAGTTGCTATGCAAATTTTAAAGAACTTTCACCACTTTTTAACTAAGTCAGGTTTTATTGCCTGTGTAATTTTTCTGAATGCTGTCTGGAAAAGCCTTTGAAGAGCTTGTAAGTAAACCATTTTTAAACTCAACAAACATGTGGTATTTTCCTATGCTGAGGTAAGAGGGAAACTTTGGAAAGAAACTTCTTAAGGGGACATTTTGAAACTCACTTAGAAGGGCACATTTTAAAGGTTTAACAGCCTATATTTCCATGCTTTACTTTGATGCATATTTTGCGAATTTAATTCTCTGCTGGGGTTATCTTACCAAGGAGTACTTGCCCCAAACTTGAATATTGGCATCCAATAATTCTCTTTTTTTAGAAATCTATTTTGAACCAACAAAATTGTCAGCATTTCACCACTAGGCAAAGGTGCTTTTGTATTCTTGGGCATTTGGGCAGCACCAATTATATGATACTGTATTGTTGAATTTGTTTTTAACAATGCTTATGTGATTTTATTATTGTGTTTTTCTTGGTTGTAAGTTGCTTCAGAACAATTTTAGTGAGAAGCTACATGCAAATTTAATAAACTAAACTTAACTAAAATTAATTGTGATGATAATATGGAATAATCAATGTTATAAGCCATGTAAAGTATTTTGACTTGTACAAGCATCACAAATGTCCAAGGCAGTTAACCTGGATGATGGGCGTGAATGTTTGTGCCATCTGAATAAATCTTCTTTCTGACCAGCTATTCTGGGAACCTAGAATACACATAGCAATTCCTTGGCTCCTGACAGGCCACCTTATGCAGCACCTGAATAGAAGGAACCTCACAAAGATATAAACTCAAATTCCGTATTTTAAACGAGGAGATACATAATTGCAAAATCCACCTTGGTATTCATAAGTATATTCAAAAGGGAACAGAAATGATCCTAGCAGAGTCTAATTACCAGAGAGTCTTTCAGATTTGTTAGATAAAATTAGCCATTGTTATGGATGCCATCATATCTTGCTCTTTTCCACTAACCATCATATTTGATAAGCTAAATACTTAACTGTTCCTTTTCCACGTACAAAATACTGATAAGTGTCGGGCCTGTCCCTCTGCCTCACATTCCTAATCGGTAACGATGTCTAGTTTCGAAAAGATAATTTAAAATGTAAGCCATGGAATGCAAACTGACCAGTCTTCCTTCTAAAATATTCAAACAATATATTCCAATTTGCATCATATTTGTTCAAATTATCACATTTGACACATAAATTCTCTCTCTCGCTGTCAAATGTACCACGTCACTTCAGCAAGATTAAGGTTTTAATTTCCCATGAAAATACAACCATTGGGCTATGCTTTTACTAAAGTTAAGAATGCGATGAAAAGCTTTCCAGAGAGTGCAAATCATTCAGATATGTTCACCTGTATATTAAAATTAGTTTGCTTTATGAATGTGTGGTACAGATAAGTTAAATCGAACAAGAAGTTAGACATCCAGGACAGAATCAGAGTAGAACTGAGGATCAACGCAAAGACTGTGTGCACATTACTGATTTAAAATGCAGCTAGGTCTTTCTTTTTCTCAATTTTGGACATGGGGGAATGGTGGTTCTCTAATTGTTGCTGGGCTACAACTGCCAGCATGTCTGACCAAGCTGGCTGGGGCTGATGAGTGTTGGAGTCCAACAACATCCGAAGAGTCACATGTTCCCAATCGCTGAATTAATAAGACTTACAGTGGTACCTCGGGTTACATACGCTTCAGGCTACAGATACTTCAAGTTACAGAATCCGCTAACCCAGAAATAGTACCTCGGGTTAAGAACTTTGCTTCAGGATGAGAACAGAAATCGGGCTCCGGCAGCGCGGCAGCAGCAGGAGGCCCCATTAGCTAAAGTGGTGCTTCAGGTTGAGAACAGTTTCAGGTTAAGAACGGACCTCCGGAATGAATTAAGTTCTTAACCCCAGGTACCACTGTACTTCTGTGAGTATTTGCAAGACTGCAATTCTTATTTTCTTAGGTTGCACCCCTTTACCCACTTGCCTTGGATGAAAAGCAGCTGAGTAGACAGAAGGCCCTGAGGGTTGATTCCCCTCACCCAGTACACCTTGGTTCTCGAACTTAATCTGTTCCGGTAGTCCATTTGACTCCCGAAACCATTTGAAAATCAAGGCACGGCTTCCGATTGGCTGCAGGAGCTTCCTGCACTCAATCAGAAGCTGCAGAAGCTGCTTCGGATGTTTGGAAAAACATTCACAACCTGGAACACTCACTTCCGGGTTGCGGCATTCAGGAGCCAATTTGTTTGGGAGCCAAGCCATTTGAGAACCAAGGTACCACTTTACTTAAAAAGGGCTTTAAAAAAACCATTTGTTTTGAACTGCCTTTAAGTGATGTGTTTTATATAGGTCATGCTGCTGTTTTATTTCTTTGGCCTTGGAAATGGGCTGGATAGACAGATAGATAGTATTTTACATTTTTATTACAATATATTATTTAATCCTTGTGTTTGTATTTTGCTCACCACCTTGGGTGGACCTGGTCTAAAAGGACAGCTTATAAACATTTAAATAAATAAATAGAAATAAATAAATGCTGTCAGTTCCATTGGTTGTCATTGTGAACTAAAATGGGTAGTCTGGCTCCTTATTTTAATCTCTGTACATGAATTCACCTTCTCAAAAGTGCTTACTGAAAGCAGCTACTTGTCTTTGGGGTGATGCATCACTTGTTGCTATCCCATGCATTAAAGGAAGTTAGCAAAGTCAATCTATAGCAAGCTAACGGTGATGAACAACTAGTTGCTTATCTCATCTATGTGTTGATGTGTTTTCTACTGTCACGGAAGAGGAATTTTGGGTGACTGCCATATATTTTTCTCCAATGTGTTATTAGAGTGTGATGGCTTCCAAAAATCATTTTAGTCAGTTAAACTGAATAGCTGTCAGCTGTTGTCACAGGCTAGCCATATGTCAGGCAACAAAGTGAGTTTTGTAGTACCGCACAACTGTGGCTATCTATATTTCCTTATGTCACGAGAACAGTGACATTTTTAGCAATGGGGAACACACAAAAATTGCCATTTGGATCGATACACTTGTCTTTTCAGTTTGATCTCTCTCCTGGTTTTGTTAGCATTGCTTTTGTGGAAATTAAGTTTCTGTAGAGGCTGCAGAGAGCTCGACTCCTGTGCAAAATGTTTGGGAAGACTGGGGATGTCTCAGGCAAAATTAAACTCATTGACAGACCAAACTCCAGTCTGTGGCATTAGAAGGATAAAATCCAGGGGCATTAATGTATAAGGAGAAGAGTCCGACTGGGTACCCAGATTGGGGGGAGGCGGGGGAGGGGCAGAATTGCTTCTTCAAGTTGTCCCAAACTACAATCCACACAAGGGAGAATGTGTTTCTCTTGTAGCAACTTTCATTGACTTGTGCGAGACTGCAACTGATTTGGTTTCAGTACAAATATCATGCTCTAACGCCAATTAGCTGAAGGGTCTTTATTTGAAATAACTCCCATCTATTCCATGTGATTCAGTCCTTCCCTTATCCAGAAACAGTAAGAGTAGGGGAACACTTCTTGGAGGTGATGAAGCAAAGGGTTTTGCATTGACCTTGAGCTCCATCTTGTAGTGGTCATCCAGTCTGCTAAGACCCTAAAGAGTTTAGAGAATCAGGACTAAAGTAGAAAAAAGAATAGTATGGGACGCAAGTAAAGCCGTGATGAGAGGGTTCTTGATACAACAAAATACATTAAAGAAAAGAAAGCAAAACGAGAGGAAAGAGAAAATTTTGGAAAAGATAAAAGAAGGGGAAAGGAAATTAAGACTGAAGCCAAAATCGCAAGAGATTTTGAGAGAAATTAAACTGTACCAAACACAATATATGGAACTGATGAATCAAGAAATAGAATGGAAAATTAAACAAATGAGACAAAAGACTTTTGAATCTGCAGATAAATGTGGCAAGTTATTGGCTTGGCAAATAAAGAAGAGACAAAAACTCAACACGGTAACAAACCTAGAAGTGGAGGGAAAGAACATATGCAACCCAGTGGAAATTAGGAACTGTTTTCAGAACTACTTTAGACAACTGTATACACAAGGGCCGCAGAAAGAAACAGATATACAACAATTCCTCGAGAAAAATGGGCTGAAAAAGATTTCGCAGGAAAGTAAGACGATTTTGAACCAGGAGATATCAGCACAGGAAATAGAAGATGCCATTCAAAACATGACGCTGGGCAAATCACCTGGACCGGATGGATTGACTTCCAAATATTACAAAGTTTTGAAGGAAGGACTTATACAACCTTTGAAGGAAGTCTGCAACGAAATTATTGAGGGGAGAAGGGCACCAGATACGTGGAGGGAGGCCTACATTACACTTATACCAAAGACAGAGACTGAAAAGACCCAACTTAAGAACTACCGACCCATCTCGTTATTAAATGTGGATTACAAAATTTTTGCTGATGTTTTAGCAAAGAGATTGAAAAGAGTTTTGATGGAGGAGATTCATGGGGACCAAGCGGGCTTTCTCCCGAAAAGGCATTTGTCGGATAATGTAAGGAATATAATTGACATTTTGGAGAAGCTGGAAGTGAATATAAATACTAAGGCTGTTTTGATATTTGTGGATGCCGAGAAAGCCTTTGACAATATATCTTGGAGTTTCATGTTGAAGAACCTTCGGGGGATGGGGGTAGGCCAAGGGTTTGAAAACGGTATAAGTGCAATATACTCTGAACAGAAAGCAAAATTAATTGTAAATAATGTGGTAACAGAAGAGTTCAAGATTGAAAAAGGGACACGTCAGGGGTGCCCTATCTCCCCATTACTTTTTATATCGGTCCTGGAGGTTTTGCTTAATATGATTAGGAAGGACCAGTTGGTCAAAGGGGTTCAGGTCGGAGCTAAACAATACAAATTGAGAGCATTTGCAGATGACCTAGTACTTACTTTACAAGAGCCAGACGCTAGTACGAAAAGAGTTTTGGAAATAATTCAAGAGTTTGGTCAAATGGCAGGATTTAAATTGAATAAGTTAAAAACTAAGGTATTGGAGAAAAATTTAACACAGATTGAAAAAGAAAGGTTTCAGAATGAGACGGGGTTGACTGTGGTCAAAAAAGTGAAATACCTGGGTGTGAACATGACAGCTAAGAATGTGAATTTATTTAAAGACAATTATGAAAAAACTTGGACAGAAGTGAAAAAAGATCTGGAGATTTGGTCAAACTTGAAGCTTTCCTTGTTAGGCCGAATTGCAGTTATAAAAATGAATGTATTGCCAAGAATGTTGTTTTTGTTTCAAGCATTACAAATAATGGATAAAATGGACTGTTTCAAGAAGTGGCAGAAAGATATATCTAAATTTGTCTGGCAGGGCAAGAAGCCCAGAATAAAATTTAAGATATTAACGGATTCAAAGGAAAGAGGGGGGTTTGCCCTGCCAGACTTTAAATTGTACTATGAAGCGGCAGCTTTCTGCTGGCTAAAAGATTGGCTGCTTCTTGAAAACACAGACATTTTGGATTTGGAAGGTTTTAACAATATTTTTGGGTGGCATGCATATCTGTGGTATGACAAGGTTAAAGCGCACAAAAGTTTTAAAAACCATATTGTCAGAAAAGCACTATTAAATGTCTGGGTCAGATATAAAGATTTGCTGGAAAATAAAACTCCTAGGTGGTTGTCGCCAATGGAAGCTAAGGCAGTTAAAAAGTTAAATATGGAGTCGAAATGGCCAAGATATTGGGAAATTCTGGAAAGGGAAGGGGACAAACTGAGATTGCAGAGTTTTGAGAAACTAAAAGGGAAGGTGAGAGATTGGTTGCATTATCACCAAATAAATGAAGTATTTAAATTGGACAGTAAAATTGGTTTCCAGGTGGAAAAATCAAAATTGGAGACTGAATTGTTAGAATCCAGTACTAAGAATTTGTCAAAAATGTATAATCTTCTGCTGAAATGGAATACACAAGATGAAACGGTTAAATCAGCTATGATTAAATGGGCTCAGGACATTGGTCATAATATTTTGTTTGCTGATTGGGAAAAGTTGTGGACCACCGGGATGAAATTTACGGCATGTAATGCCCTAAGAGAGAATATTATGAAAATGATCTATAGGTGGTACATAACCCCAGTCAAGCTTGCAAAGATTTATCATTTGCCTGACAATAAATGTTGGAAATGTAAGGAAAAGGAAGGTACATTCTTTCACCTCTGGTGGACGTGCCCGAAGATTAAGGCATTCTGGGAAATGATCTATAATGAACTGAAAAAGGTATTTAAATATACTTTCCCCAAGAAACCAGAGGCCTTTCTCTTGGGTATTGTCGGCCAGGGGGTGTCAAAGACAGACATAACTTTCTTTATGTACGCCACAACAGCAGCTAGAATACTCATTGCGAAGTACTGGAAGACGCAAGATTTACCCACACTGGAAGAATGGCAGATGAAGGTGATAGACTACATGGGCTTGGCAGAAATGACGAGCAGAATCCGAAACCAGGGAAGAGAAGCGGCGGAAGAAGAATGGAAAAAGTTTAAGGACTATTTAAAGAAATATTACAAAATCAATGACAGCTAGAATGATGTTGGACTAAAGTAAATGGTTACTATCAGTAATGGTTAAGACAAGGAGAACAAAGATGATTAGCTTAAATTTACAGTAAAATAAGGGAAGATTTGCTGAACAATTGATTAGAATTTGGAATACAGAAACGGGAGGCATGAGGAAGTCAAAGAAGAAAGGTTTAAGAAATTAGGACATGAAATGGTACTTGTTTTTTGTTTTGTTTTTTGTCTATTGTTTGTTTATGTATGTTTTGTATGTATGAATATAAAAATTGCTTAATAAAATTCAATACGTACACACACACACACACACAAAAAAAGAGTTTAGAGAATCTTCTCTTGACATCTTTATCTGAGGCAATGGTGACATTTTTTCCCTTTTCTAAGAGACCTAAGAGACCTGATTGCTGGTACAACCATGTTTATTTCAATTTCACACAGGGCAATTGATGGGATTAGAGACTGACGGGAGGTAACTGCACATTGAAGGTGCCTTCTTTGATCCTAATGGCCCATTAGAATGGTTGAGTGTATGGGAGACTTCCGGGTTAGCGTCATCGTCTAATGGCGGATTCCCTCCGAGCTCCGGAGGGAATCGGCTCAACAGGGGTCGGGTTCTGCCGCGGCGGCGACGCGGGGACCCTCAGAAACCACAGGCGCTGAAGCCTGTGGACCTGGTGACTCGGCGGGCACCATTTGCGCCCCCCAACCCGCAAAGGAGCCTTTTTAAAGGCTCTGGAACGGGGGATGGAGAGCGGCGTGGTGCTGTGAGTCGACTGCTTCCCCTGCTGAGTGAAGCCACATGCCATGGACGGAGAGCGCTAACTTCTTCCTCTGAACATTTGGATTAAAAGCAACAACCCGTGAGTAACACGGAAATTGGACTTAAAAGGGAAATTTTCTTTGGGAATTAGGCACGACCGGGTAAGGTGCTAAGAGGAAGTCTGCCTACCCGCCTTGTAAACATCGTAAAGCAAGGATTTTATTACTAAGGTTGTGAGAATACCTTTCTTCTTTGTGGAGAAAAGCAATTAACTCTACGTTGGGGCAATTTAAGTGATTGTGCTGGAGGATAAGAGCTAACATTGAGAACGGAATTCACCCCTCCCCCAAGACCCGGGAGCGATCGGTGAGAGAGCCTGCGGAAGAGGCATAAAGACTTTGACAGCTGTCAAACTAGCTGTCAAAGTTGGAAAAAAAGGGAAACTTTGTTTTTGCTGTCTTTGCTGGTTATATTCGCTACAATTTGGTAACAAATTGTTAAAATAAAGAAGAAAAGGCTAACTTGGCTTTTGGGTTGGAATTGGAAGACATTAAGAAACTAGAATCCCTCTAGAGGGGGTTTAGGACATTACAAAAATGGCTGTAAGTGGAAAAATACTGGCTGAACTGGAGAAGACCTTCTCTCTCCTGGGAAAATTGCAGGAACAGACTGATGTTTTGACTATAAACGTTACAATACTGAAGGGAACAGTAAATAAAGTTGCTGAGCCTGGAAGGGACTTGACTCAAGTTCTTGCAGATGAACAGGAAAGCTTTGTAGTTGACCTAAAAATCTTTACAGCCGAACAAGAAAAGAAATTTGAGAAATCTGAGAATGTGATTAAAGAGGAACATGATGATTTGAAGGAAAAAGAAGGAGGAGCTATAATGCCACAGATGGTTGAGGAGAGCCAGAGGCCGATTAAGATGGATATAAAGGAAAACAAGATCAGGATGATGGAAATTTGGTTTGAATTGAAGAATGGAAAATGGAGAGATCTCCCTATATGGAGATCTGAAGACATATGGAATACAAACCTGGCTAATGTGGAAATTGGAGCCTTTGGGACATTTGGACCTAAGAGAAGTAAGAAACAAGATCTTGGCTCCATTTTTAAATATGGAGGCCTGGCTGGAAGAAATATGGGCCTTATTGGAACAGAGCTCCTTCGAGATTCGGAATTTAAAATAAAGGACTATCAAAAAAACCGGCAGAGAGGAATTGAGAGAGAGTTGAGAGCCTCAGACGTGAGGTCGCCAGGCTGACTGCAGATGGACTGAGGGACTTTGGTTGGGGTTCGAAACCGGGAAAGGGGGTGGTGGGGCTTTGGGAATCCAAAGGGTGTATAACTATATTTTGTTTTAATTAATTTGGTTTTGCCACTAACATAAAAATGGGGATTTCGGGGAAGGGAATTGGGGCCGACCTTAGAAAAAGATTTTTAAGAATAAGTGTTGACGTATAAAGATTGAGGCTTTTAAGTTAAAATTGGTTAATTAAATTGATGGGGCGAATTTAGAAAAAGTTTTCTAAGAATAAGTATTGATATATAAAGATTGAGGTTTATAAGTTAAAATTGGTTAATTAAAATGAATTAGAGAAAATAAGGTAAAGTGTGGGGACAAGAATTTGCTGAGCTAAAAATTGGAATTGGAATACAAGAAGGGGAGGTGTGGGGAAGTCAAGGAAATTGGTTATGGAAGGCAAGAAATGTAAACTTTTTTAATTGTTCTTTTTTCTTCTTTTTCTTCTTTTTTGTCTTTTTTTCTCTTTACTTTTTGAAAATCCTAATAAATATATTTTTTTAAAAAATAGAATGGTTGAGTGTATGAATTTATGTTGTTGCTTTTAATTATTAGAGAAATGGTATCTAAGAGCCATACTTCATACATGCAACATAGAAAGACAGGAAGCTCCCTTATACTAAGTAAGATCATTGGTTCATCTACCAGCTCAGTGTTGCCTACAGTAAGAAATATGCTTTTTGGCAGCAACACTCCACAGTTTCAGTCAGGAGTCTTTTCCAGTCAAACCAGTTTACTTTAAAACACTGGAGATTGAATCTGGGACTATTTGTATGCAACATTCATAGTTTAGCTAGGATCAAAATTCTGGACAGGAACATTTTCATTTATTTAAGCAAGTGTTGCTAAGTATTTTGGATGAATTGTTGGCTCTCCAGTAAAGATGATTAGAATTGCATTACTGACTGCACTAGACTTGGGAATCTTGCAATAAAAAATGGTCTTCGGACTTTGAGGTCTATGTATATGTTGGCTGAGGCCTCTCTGGAATACTTCATTAAATAGATGGCCATTAAGCATTTAATGGAATCAAAGAACCATATTAGAAGAGGCTTTCGTCATCTACTCCAAACCACTGCTGAATACAGTGGTACCTCAGGTTAAGAACTTAATTCGTTCTGGAGGTCCGTTCTTAACCTGAAACTGTTCTTAACCTGAGGTACCACTTTAGCTAATGGGGCCTCCCGCTGCCACCAGGCCACCACCGCGCAATTTCTGTTCTAATCCTGAAGCAAAGTTCTTAACCTGAGGTACTATTTCTGGGTTAGAGGAGTCTGTAACCTGAAGCGTCTGTAACCTGAGGTACCACTGTAAAGGATGCAACCAGTGACCCAAGTAGTCCATTGTGGCTCTAACACTGAGGGTACCTTGGAAGCTCATGGGCCCTGAATCCATGTGGGCAAAGCCTTTTACAAGCCTCAGTCCAACTCCCTCTCACAAGATCCCGCAGGATGATCCCAATCCTGCAGGATCTTGTGAGAGCCCAGTGGAAGACAAGATCCCAGTTCACCACCACACCCTGAGCTTCTGCATCACTGGTCAAATTTGCCCCATGCACTGAGTGCACCCAGAGCAGGATTTATCATCATTATTAAACCCAGCAGAATTCTTCTATTACTTCTAGTGTATTTCTCCTTTTCTCTCTAGTACCCTAAATCCTTTTCCTGGTCAATCTGGTGTATAATTGTTTCACTTAGCACAGTTCCCTGCTTTGGTTCTTTGCTTCCTGACTAATTATTTTGCAGTTGTTTATGTTGAACTGTGCTTGCCATCTGTTGGAGCAAACAATTAAATAACTCAAATGCTTTTTATTCTGGCTGCAAATTTCCTTTTTATTTGTTGTTCCTTATCAAATTTTAGCTTTATGTACAAAGTAGGAGAGTTAGTTAGATTAATCTGATTTGCATTTCTAGCACAAGATTGTTACCAGAACTTTTGAGATAGACACCACTTATGAATTACCAGTGAGCATTGTTAAAATCAAGAAGTCATGGGAGAGATCACCATGTCAGCAATGGAGATGACTACCTGAAAACACTATCAGAAAGTGATGCAAAAGCTGAACCCTGTGATTTTGGCATTCAGGAACTGTTATTTGTGTGGGCATATTGCTGTTATATGATAAATAGTAGTGAAAATATTTTATATATGAAATATACATGCATATAAAGGTAAATGGACCCCTGACAGTTAAGTCCAGCTGCAGACGACTCTGGGGTTGCAGCAGTCATCTCGCTTTACTGGCTGAGGGAGCTGGCGTTTGCCTGCAGACAGCTTCTGGGTCATGTGGCCAGCATGACTAAGCCACGTCTGGCAAACCAGAGCAGTGCACGGAAACGCCATTTACCTTCCCACTGGAGCGGTACCTATTTATCTACTTGCACTTTGACGTGCTTTCAAACTGCTATGTTGGCAGGAGCAGGGACCAAACAATGGGAGCTCACCCCATTGCTGGGATTCGAACCGCCGACCTTCTGATTGGCAAGCCCTAGGCTCTGTGGTTTAGACCACAGTGCCACCACATTCCATATACACATACCTATATAATGCATATACATATGGAATTTGTAGCTTTCCAGGTGTGCTATTTTTGCCACTTCACATAGTTTCTGTAGGGAGACCCAAATGGCAGTGCATTCTCTTCTCCCCACAGCACAATTGGATTATTAACTAAGGAAATCAGGACCATCTTATTGGGAGTGTCTCAGTCCCAGTCCCCATTCCACCATGGGGAAGTAGATTCACAGTGTGATGGTGTTAATCCATGTGCTAAGTAATTCAGGCATTGGGTCAGGAGCACAGATCAGTTGCCATTTCTGCGACAACCACATAGTAAGTATATCATGTGTTCCATTTCCATGTCACATCATGCAGATATAAACTGCTGGTATTAATGGGGCAGGAGTTTTGAGTCTTCTTTGACCCATGAAAGGCATGACTTCTGATGGGTGATCCGGAAGAGCATTGTTAATCACAGTGGCTTTCAAACTTTCTGCCTATATGAAGCACTTTCCATGTTGACTTGTCTTCTACTATGGCACTATTGCAGATTGCAGGAGATCACATTCTCAGCTGTACCACCAACATGCAGAGTACTTTTGGGCCACACCATTGCCTATTGTGAACTGAGGGTGTCCAGGACACCCCTATATTCCTAAGTGGTCAAAAATCGCAGAGGCATTTTTAAATATGAAAGTGTCTGATAAATAACAATATACGTATATAGGATGGAATTCAACATAGTGCTAAGGAGATCATTCCACCTGCCAATCATTTCTGCTTGCTTGATGGAATGAAGTCCCACCTCCTCCCCCTATGTGCTGATCTGGGGGTTCTCCTAACCCCATCCCTAATTTTGAGGTGGGAGTGCAGAGCAGGAGAGGGGTAAAGTCCCATTGCACTAGCAGAACTTATTGCATGGGCTTCTGCTAGTGGGAACATTTAGCTGAATCCTGTCCACTATTTACTCATTTATATACTACTTATATGCCCAAATGGCTTCCAATGATTAGTAGTTATTACAGATGATAATTCTCAATTTTCACATTTGAATCCTGCAAAACCATTAACCTGTCATCATCTTCTCTTTGTCAACTAACTTCACTGCTTTCAGGATATCCAGCTTCATAACTGTTTTATTTTTCCCTGCAAGCCTTATCTTGCCGAGATGATCCTAGTTTCATTATGCAGGGCCATCGCTGAATGAGGTGTTCACAGTCAGGATGCAGATCAATTGCCTAGCTATTAATTTCTAGCAGAAACTCATGTTGATGTTGATTTATTGGTTATATCTACTTCCTTTGTGGGCAAGATAGCGATATGAGATTGCAGGGGAGGAAGTACTGAATCCAGCACAGGTATTGCTGGCCAGCTTGGTATTGATCTGCTAAGCATAGATCCTTAAGGGAACTAAGGGAGTGACTCTGTGCCAGAGGGCAAATAGGTGGGCCTCCCTTCCTGATTAGCTAGAAAGACAAAAGGTCAGAGTATGGAGTTGAATGGTGTGAGATAGAAGCTGGAGGTAAAAGCTGTAGGCTGGAAAGGCAAAGAGAGAGATCCAGTCCTGATTTCTGCTGGAATCCAAGGCTGTGGCTGTGGGAGAAGCAGGAGTTTCTTGGGCTGTTGATGCTGTGAACCCCTTCATCGCAGGCTGACATTGTATATATGTGTAAATAGACCATAAAATCATAAAGACACCACAGTCTCCACTGTGCCTCATTTCCAAAAGGAAACATGAACCCTAACGAAGCACCTGAGACCCCTGGAATCTCTCACCGCTCAGGAATTGGGGTAGCGTGCAACAATGTATTCACATTTTGATGGCAAGTTAATTATATCTGCTTTGCTCCCCCATACACAACATCCATGTGAATTAAATGCTGCCTATTCCATTGGATTAAAAAGATGGTGCCATTGTTCCTTGGTAAAACACATGCCTTGTGTTTTCCATCTCTACAGAGAATCCCAGATTCAGTCCCTGGCATTTCCAGGGGGTGGTGGGAACTCCCTCTTTCTAAAACCCTGGAGAACTGCTACCAGTCAGTGGGCGGTAGTCAACTAAATTTTACTCAAGGATAGACCCACTGAAATTAATAAGCATGACTAAGTTGTGACCATTGTTTTCAATAGGTCTACTCTGAGTAAAACATAGGGAAAGACCATCTAGCATAGAAAATATTGAGCTACAGGAACTGATGATCTGATAGGGTGTAAGCCAACATCCTATGTTCCATTATGCACCCAGAAATAAAACTTGATTATTAATTATTCTCCCTCTTACATCACTATACATCAGGACAGAAAGGAGGAATATCTGCCTTATTTCCAGGCATCTGATACTTGCAGAAGGAATTACTCTGGGGCTTTACCGAATAAGATAACCCACTTACTTTGTATTCCAAGCACTGCAGTCCATTTATTAGAACTTGAAATTCAACAAAGGAGCTGTATTCAGAAGGGTCTATCTCGGTGAGAACTGGATTCATCAATGGGATAATGTGAGAAGAGGGGCTTTGCTTTAAATTTTAATGAAGGACATTTCTATTTGTTATTTGAACTGCTAATGAATATTAACCAGTGGCCTGTTGCGAGTGACTGATTTCCATATTTATAGAACACCAGCATGAAGGCAGTTAACAGGATTTAAATTAAGTTTAACAAGTAGTGGCTTTTTCTTGGTACATATAGGAATTGGCTGGTGATAGGCAAGCTTTTTTTCCGAATTCTGTCGTCTTTGGGCATTGACATTGTGAAACTGAAAGGCGTATGACTGACCAATATTACTTTGACTTTAAAAGAAAGTTTAAAGATAATCTATAAATTTCCACAGCAGCAGGCTGCAGAAAACCTCATTACAAAGATTTTTCATTTTATAATTGAAGTGTCAATGAGTCGGAATGAGGTCCTCCCTTGCTCTTTTCTCAGCCCAATCCCCCACCCGAATAAGGGGTTCATCTGTATGGCTGAGAAGAAGGAGAAGGAGAAGGAGAAGGAGAAGGAGAAGGAGAAGGAGAAGGAGAAGAAGAAGAAGAAGAAGAAGAAGAAGAAGAAGAAGAGGAGTTTGGATTTGATATCCCACCTTTCACTCCCCTTCAGGAGTCTCAAAGCGGCTAACATTCCCCTTTCCCTTCCTCCCCCACAACAAACACTCTGTGAGGTGAGTGGGGCTGAGAGACTTCAAAGAAGTGTGACTGGCCCAAGGTCACCCAGCAGCTGCATGTGGAGGAGCGGAGACGCGAACCCGGTTCCCCAGATTACGAGACTACCGCTCTTAACCACTACACCACACTGGCTGAGGACCTGCTTGTGCAGAATAGATTGTACCTACTCTTTTAGAAGCAGTGGTGCCCATTGGAACTGGTAGGCAGTGGAGGCTCATCCATTAGTTGAGGTGGGGCAAGGACCCACCAATCCCAACCTGCCCTCAGCCAGCTCCTATCTGCCTGCCTGCGTATGTACAACCAGTCCAAGGAGTTGCCTTGCTTGTCAGTTTCCTTGGGCTGCTTCTGGGGTGAAGGCATTTAAAGCAGTATCATACCACTTTAAACAGCCATGGCTTTCCCCAATGAATTCTGGGAGTAGTAGTGTGCTGAGAGTTGTTAGGAGACATTGCAGCCCTACCAAATCCAGGTATTACCAGCTTTCATTGGTTACCTTGGTTACAAATTGGTTGCTAACTCTGGACTGCCATTTTGTTGACCAGTTACCAAATTGGAAAGGTGGTGTTTAGAACACATCAGAATCTGCTTCTGATTTAACTTTCACAAATAAGGAAGGTACCTGCAAACTTGTCTCCCTCCCACTTCACCCTTGAGTCCAGTTCCATTATGAACATGTTAGACAGCATCTATCCCAGTACATGGATTTGAGTAAATCCATTATTTACTTTTCTCCATTATGAAAACTGCCTTCAGATCACCCCTATCGATATGTTTGTTGACACTCTCAAGGAATTCTAAGAGGTCAAGGAAACAAGAGACACTTTGCAGATGCTATGCTGGTTTTCGCTCAAGAAGGCTTACTATTCTGTATCTCTGACATTTTCAGTCTTTATAGCACTTCCATCATTCTACTCTAGGCAGAAGTTTAGTTTGTAATTTTCTAGATAATTCCTGCATTTCATCTTTAAGAACGGGTGTTGCATTGTCTATCTTCCACCCCTCCGGCAAGAAGGCTGGTTTTGATTATAAATTGTGTGTTTTAGCTAAACGTGGATAATTTCACATTTGAGTTGTTTAGGAATTCTCAGGTGAATGTCATCTGTCCTTGGTGTAGGAATCAAGCCTAGTCAGAGGAATTGGCCACTCTCCAGGCACCCGGCTTGAGTTCCTTGTTGACCTCCCCGTCTGCGACTCCCGGCAAGAGCAGGCGAGATCTCAATCGGCGATCCTCCTCTAACGTGAGAAGAACACACCACTCCTCCCCTGCCATCCCCAGGGAGGGGAAAGAGACAGACAGAAATGTATTTACATGCCTTTATTTCTGTCTTTCCAGCAGTACAGAGAAACGTGTCTGCACTCTCTTAACACCATCAGCAGCGAGAGAAAACTCCTCCCCTGTACTTCCAGTACAGGTCAGATGACACTCTGAGCTAACATCCGGTGCTCAGTACAGTGAATAGACTTTTCCTTTGTTCCCACGGTACAGTCCCAAGCATCAACATCCTGTTTGGCTTTCCAGCCATCTGGAGCTCGCTGCTGCATTGCTCCTTTTTCGTAACATCCTCCCCCAAAAGAATCAATGCGTGTTGCGGCAAGCAAAGCGTGATCCAGAGAAGAAAACAAACAGTTGTTATACACATAACACTCCCCTGTTGTTACAGTTCCACCCAGTGTACCTCTCTGGTTGTCTGGCTTCCAAGGAATGAGTGCATCTGCATTGCCTTGGCTAGCAACTCTCTGTTGTGTCTTTGTCTCTGACTTAGACACAGCTCCAACCTGTCCTCGGTTGTGTACAACAGCAACACATGCAACAGCTAAGTTAGCAAACTCTTTTGAGTACCTCTTGGGTGGTACACCCTTTGTAACTCTCTCAGACCTTCGTATGAGGTGCTGATCTTCTCTGCTCACTGGTTTAGCCTCTGGACTCTGTTGAGAACCAGTACCAATGGTAAACAGTGGTTCATCCTTCACCTGTGAAGGTCTATCCATTGTGTGAGATTTCCTCTCAATGACTGTGTCAACTGAGCTCTTTGAGCTATCACTGTCATCACTCTCAGTACCAGTAAAATCATCATCATCATCTGAATTGTCCTCTGTGGGAAATGTGTGTACTATCACTCTCTCCTGTTCAGGAGCACTCTCTAGAAATCCTGTGAGAATCACCTGACCAGATTCAGACAAAATTACTCTGTAGAGACCCTTTTCATACCCCACAAAAATGCCTCTGGCATTCTTTACTCCACCTGGAGATTCTGTCCTCACATGAGACCCAAAAACCTTGAAATGGGCAACAGAAGGTTTTCTATGGAACAGTTTCTCAAAAGGAGAACTTCCCAACACTTTTGAAACCTTTCTCAACCACGTATAACAATATGACATTAGCGACTCCGCCCAGTACTCATGTGGCAGATGTGAACTAAGCAATTGCGCATTCATCCCCTTTTGCAATTCTTTGTTCACCCATACACAGACATCCCTGTTCCACGCTTCCGCTGAAACAGCAACCTTGTGTCTTATCCCTTTCTTCTGCAGGAACTCCTGAAAATCCTGTAAAAGAAAAATTTGCTTCTCATCTGTGAAAAGACAATCAATGTTAGCATCATGCATATTTTCAACCTTGTCACAAAACTCCTGAAACCTTTCTAAGGCTTGTTGTAGTTTCTCTAACACATAAATCCAGACAAAATTAGAGAAATGATCCACACACACAAGATAAAATCTTGCGTTGCCTCTAGATGGTGCTGGAGGACCAATCACATCAGCATACACCCGCTGAAATGCTCTGTCGACCCTGGTCACCTTCTTGGCGTCCGTTTTGGTCACACCTGCGAGAGAAATCAAATTAGACTCAGATGAATTACATTCCATGTAATCACTTTGTCCATAAGTCAACAAATACAGTCCATCTTTCTCTCTGGCAGAAAGATACAACTCTCCATCTTTGAAGATCTTGCAGCTTTCAGCATCATAGGACAGTTTTAGTCCTTTCTTTGCAATCTGCGAAACACTCAGCAGATTGAACTTCAATTCAGGAACCAAGTAAACATTGTTTATAGTCAAGTTCAGACTCTCAAGATACACAGTCCCTATTCCGGTTGCTTCCAGCTCCTGACCGTTGGCCTGTTTCACAGCGATGCTTTGCTTCTTAAACGTTGAAAACAGTTGTCTGTGTGGGGACATATGAACGGTGCAACCCGTGTCGATTACAAATGCGTTCTCAACATCTGCTGTGGTTCCTTTCGACATCAAAGCCTTTGCAGGTTTCACCGTAGACTTGGTATGACTTTTGCCTGATGCCTCAGGCTTTGCTGAGCGGCCCTTAGCTCCTTTTGGCTGGCGTGGCTTCTTACAGTTCCGCGGAAGATGCCCAGCCTGTCCACAATTGTAACATCGGACAACGTTCAAAGCTACAGCATTCTCTCCAGTAGCAACATCAGTGGGGGAATTAGAACTCCGTTCCTCCCTCCCCCTGTCCTTTACTTCCAGTGCAGCAAGCCGGTCGTGTTCATTCAGAACAACGGCACACACTCTCTCCGCGGTCAAATCTTGGGCCGGTAGGGAACCAAGCTGACTGGCAACCGTTTTGTAAGTCAAATTTAGGCTGTTTATCATCATGAAGCAAAACACTTCCTCCTGTAGACGGAAATTGCGTCCCACCATCTGTTGGCACAGATATTTCATCTCCGTCAGGTGCCCTTGAACATCTCCATCAGGCGCAAGCCTCAGATTGGTCAGCTTCTCAAAATACAGCAACGCTGAAGAACCAGCATCCCTCTGATGTGTTCTACGCAGCGTTTCCCAAATCTCTCGTGCATACTCTAAATTCTGAATATGCACCAATTGGCAATCTGAGACACACAGAATTATAGCCATCCTGGCCTTTATATTCTGTGATTCCCAACCTCGCGTTGGTGCTGCAGGGATGGGGTTCTCAATCACCTCAAAGATCCTCTGATTCTGCAGCAGGGCTTTCATCTTTACAGACCAAGATGAATAATTGTCATTAGTCAGGGGAGGTGGATAAGGTAAACCTCCCCCCTTCTTGGCATCCATTTTGAATCCAAGTTTCAGCTCTCACTCTCGAGCCTGTAAAATCCAAAAGTCTTTTCTGGGTTGTTTACTGCCTACTCTGGCAGGCAAACTGCAAGCTGTCTCAAAGTCCTTGCACAGCAGCGAAGATAGCCAAAACAACTTTCACTTCCCATGCTCTCACTGAGCCAGCCCCTTTGTCAGTAACTTTCCACTTTACTGACGGTCGTTGCCTAGCAACTGTGCATACCTTTCTTCGAACAGGAAATCTTATCAACCACAAGAATTCCTGGTATGCAAGCCTTTGCTTTCAGAGCTGTTTTTCCAAACGCAGCTCCCGTGAACCAGAAAATGAATCAATCTGCGTTCACACTTTTAGCCCGAAATTGAGCATACCTTTTGGGGCTCCGTTGCTTGGAAAACACCTCCTCTCGGTGTCCAGCCGTCTGTTCAGCTTCTGGCTGCACACAGACGTTATCTTATTTCCTTTGGTGCAGAGGATGACAAACGATCCATCAACCTCTCATGCTAATTCCCATGGATCAGTAACCATCGGCGTTTGCTACCAGATGTAGGAATCAAGCCTAGTCAGAGGAATTGGCCACTCTCCAGGCACCCGGCTTGAGTTCCTTGTTGACCTCCCCGTCTGCAACTCCCGGCAAGAGCAAGTGAGATCTCAATCGGCGATCCTCCTCTAACGTGAGAAGAACACACCACTCCTCCCCTGCCATCCCCAGGGAGGGGAAAGAGACAGACAGAAATGCATTTACATGCCTTTATTTCTGTCTTTCCAGCAGTACAGAGAAACGTGTCTCCACTCTCTTAACACCATCAGAAGCGAGAGAAAACTCCTCCCCTGTACTTCCAGTACAGGTCAGATGACACTCTGAGCTAACATCCGGTGCTCAGTACAGTGAATAGACTTTTCCTTTGTTCCCACGGTACAGTCCCAAGCATCAACATCCTGTTTGGCTTTCCAGCCATCTGGAGCTCGCTGCTGCATTGCTCCTTTTTCGTAACACTTGGTGACTTACTAATTTGTAATTCATCACTGAGATCTATCAACTTCATCCTTTACCACCTTGATTTAACTAATTTCCCCTCTCTAACAAGTTATCCCCTTTCAAATTAAATACTGAGTTGCATTTTCTGGACAAGTTCCCATCAAAAAAAATTTTAAGCAGTTTGACCATTCCTGCACCTTTTCCCAGATCTTAGATACAGGATTAAGACAGGAATCTCCACTCTTATTGGATCTGAATGTTCTTTCTCTGTTCTTTTCTAGGCACAAAGACCAATAAATTATGCAAATCCTCTTATTTCTCTAACAGGTGGGTGTAATCATCCTCTGCTGTGATTACACTCACTTGTTGTGGAAATGAGTATGATTTGCTTAATTTTAAAAATAGTTGGCATCATCCCCAACAGCCCATGTAAGGTCCGCAAGGTTCTTCCAGAGAGGTATCCATCCATGCTTGAATTACGAGAAGACCAGATGGGGTCTGTCCCACTTTATGTTTTGTGGTAATCCCCTTAGACAGTGGAGGAGTGTGCTTTTGGGGGTGAAGTCAAACCATTGGGGAGTTAAAGCGCCTGCTGTGGCTGCAGAGGGAGGCATTCATGGTGAGTTCTGGCACCAATTTTTCTAGAAAAAACACTGGGTATGAGAGAGACATGTTTGTTGCAGCTGCGGCACCTTTACTGCTACAGATGTACCATGGCATTTCTTCTCTATGCTCTGGTCGCTGCTATGGATGCATGACCCAATTGTGACAAAAACTAGAGGGAGTCACTTGTAGGGCTTGTGGATTTCATTTAAGGTCCTCTTCCTTTTCCTCCCATAATTCAAGCCCTAGGTAGGCCTAGAGATAGATGCATTTCTTCTTCATACTGCTAAATCTGGTTCTCCATAGTAACAACTTACAGAATAGTTGCCTCTTACTTTCCCACTTAGGAGTTCAGCTTATTTGCTGAAGGAGGCAAAAAGTAATTTGTAGTTTCCTAGGATGGTTGCCAATTATCTGTCCTCATTTTGGAAAACTTGTTTGTCTTGTTTATATGCAGAATCTGCTTTAGCAAATCCACAAAAGCAGTTGTCATTTAATTAATCTCATACATTATTACATCCATTGAGAATAATATAATAGGGTGCATATTAAAAACAGGCAGCAAAGCTTCTTTCATTGCAGACTTTGCTTTCTGTGAACACGCAGTTAAATATGATAAAATTGTTTAATGTTCTTTGTATTAAAAATAAAATGCACAGACTTCTGAAACTGCAGGACAGCTCTCCAAGTAATTAAATTCTTTTCTCCAAACAATCCTCATCTGTGCAGTTGGGTAACATTTTTATCTGATATACATTAAAATCATTGCTATTGATCTCTGCCACAATATAGAGCAGAACATTTACAATAAGAACAAAGGAATTACGTACAAAGGCACATTTATTTTTACATGCTAAGAAAAGTCATTAATTTTTTTACAAGAAAAGGTATGCTAGATTGCCTTAGAGGAATTGCCTAAGAGGAAATGCCTCAAAAGCAATCATCCAATTGAGTTAAAAACCCCAAAACTTCAACTCACAATGTCCCATGCATGCCGTATCACTTTACAGTGGACCCTCTAGTTATGTACTGCATAGGATACTTAACTTTCAGGTTATGAATGCAGCAAACCCGGAAATATATACTTCCGGGTTTTGCCCCGTGCGCATGTGCAGAAGCACTATGCGTGCTTTGCGCATGCGCAGAAGCGCTCAATCACACCGTGCGCATGCGCAGAAGCAGTGCCTCTGCCTACGGACTTTTCAGGTTGTGGACGGACCCCCAGAATGAATTTAATTTGTATCCGGAGGGTCCACTGTACTAGTGTTGCTACAATAATATGTTAAGGGGGTTTTATCCAACACTGTGTGAGCACATTCTATTTGTGCAACGGGACTTCTGCTTCCTCTCTTCTCCCTGCATGCCCCCCGCCCAAATTTTGAGGATACATGATGTGGGAGGAGAAAGTTGCTCAAGCAGAAGTATGTTGTACAGCTGGAAAAGCAAAACTGGATACAACATGGTGATATAATTCTGATAAAAGGAAGGGAATTCTGATATAATTCCCAGTTTGGGAATAGGGCCTGCTCTGTGGTTGTGCAAAATATCTTCCCCAAACACATTTGCAATCTTTTAGGTATTGGGTTAATGATTAGAGGTCATATTAACTTATATTGTTTTAATATCTTTATTGGAACAGTGTGTGTCCTTTTTGTAGTTCATGTACCCTTTCCTGGGATCACTTATTTGATGAAGGGTGGGTTACAAATGAAATAAATCTCTCCTGTTTTCTCATTCTTTTGAAGGGATTTAATATGGACCTGTTTTAAATCTTAAGCAGATGCCTATGTTGCTGTTGTGTTTTATTGTTTTTCTATTGCAATTCCATTTTAATAATTCATTCTTGCCTTTTTAACATTTGAATCAACTAGGGATAAACTAGTGGAAATCCAGATTAGAAACCTCTTAAATAAAAGTAAATTTATTTCCATACAGAACTTTTCACAAGCAGCATATTATTACCCAAATATCAGTTTTCCTCCTCTTCCTGTTCCATTACATTTAGCAAGGGTCATACTATGCCCTGAGTTAATTGTGTGAACTTTGCAACTTACATGCATATAAAAATGTCACCAGTAGGGAAAGAGCAAGTGGATCTGGCTTATGGGAGGGTGGAGCAGGAGTTTAACCTTTTCCCCCACAACACTCCTCTTGAAAATTGCCCATATTTGCTATTTGCTCATCAGCACCAAACCAAGTCTTTCCTCTTGATGCACACAGCAGGGTGACTGCGTGTTGTGTGTGTTTTGAGAGGGAGTGAGTGACTTTTGTCAGATCCCAGGATGGAGTAAACCAGTTAAACACAGCTTTCCTGTGCCTATGGTCTCAAACCTGTTTGCGTCCATGGCTTACCCCATGGCTAGTATTTATATTTTTAAAAGTATGAATGTTAACTACAGCCATATAATTAACATCATTTAGTTTGGCTCTATATGCTTCTTACTTTTCAACTCATTGGTGTCTTTCTCAAGATTGCTATTTAGACCAAAACTGGGGTGGAACTGGGTTTTTGATAGAAGCAATATACCAAGAGATGATACAGAAGTAGCACGTGGATCGCATTTCCAGATTTCATGGATACACTCAAAATATTGTGTTGTTCGTTTTTGCCAGAGGTAGATGGATGAGCTAGATGAACATCTGGAATCATGAAAAAGCATGGGTTGATGCTACTGAATCTGATGGTATCATACCCGATACAGCAGAGGTGTGCAGTGCAGTGCACAAACTACAGTGTCACAGTATACAAATATACTAGTCCTTGCAATTCCAACAGCAAAAGAAGTAAAAGGAAAATAAGGTATCTTTTGGCTGTATCTTTCAGCTTGATCCACCATGACCCTCTGAGCTGAAGCATGTTGACTGAAGCCAGATCAAATCTAATCCTTTACACGGTAATAATGCTTAATAAAGAGAGATTTGGACTGGAACACCCATGTGCATGAAAAGCCCATCTAAAATAAAAAGCTTACTGTACTTGAGGCAGTTCAGATCTTTCTATACTTTCAAAGGACAGTTCAGAAACAAAACTTTTTAATTATACCTGGTACATAAGCATTGTTTTTGCACTCAGACAGGCAAGAAATGCATTTCTACAGTACATCCTTCCTTTGTGGACATCAATTTTGCTTAGCTGAGAAATGATCTTATCACCTAGAGTGCTTTTTAGCATAGCTATGCCTGTTCGATAATTGGCATGCTGTTAAAAAAAATGAGCTCTTCTGTTAAAATTTCCCTTACTGACACCATCTCTCCCCGTATACTTTAATTAAGCCAGAGAGAGAACTTGTCATTCCAGACACATCCAAGCTAGGATTGTTTATAACCTTAGTGTCATGATTCAATATTTCAGCAATAACAAAGGAAGCCACTGCTAATCATTTGAAGGTTATGGGAAGAGCTCACCTAGAGAGTGCTTTCCTGAAAAATAGGAATGAAATGGAATACATGTTGTCCTCTTTGAGGTTGATGTTTAGCCAGTCCACCCATTTGTAAAAGATGGATCGTGGAGCTGCTGCTTAATTGACACTGAAGAACAACCTTAAGGTAGCCGTTGACATTTTCCACTTATCTCTTTCTAGAATTTAATTTTTTAAAATAAAAAATGGCCTACCAGCTTGATAATAGTTACATTAATCTGATCTGGAATCTGATTCAAGGGAAAGAAATAGAAATTAAAGGCGGTGTTTGCTGAAAAGCCACGCTCACAAAAACCACCTGCATCAGAATCACACAAATGGTGATCATTAGGAGAATCCAGGTCTCTTGCCCCCACCAGAAGCTGGCTGGACCGACAGCTGAATGTTATTTCAACACTGGTAATGTGCAAGCATCCTTCCCTGTGGCTGAGAGAGCAGGCTAGCTTAGGGGGGCCTGGGAAGGCCATGTGCAAGTTTGTTCTCCCACAGAAGGGAATGGCTGCCTCTGACCCCAACCACCACGTCCTGCCACTTGAGGCAGTCACCTCATGTTGCTTAATAGCAGGGCCACCTAATTTTATCCCTTGTTTATAAACAAAATGATTATGAAAAATTATTTATATACTGATTACACTTCTATTCCACTCATCCTCCCTGCCCCTTATTTTATCCTCACAATAACCCCCTGAGATAGTTTAAACAGAGAGAGAAAGCCTTCATGCCTGAATGGAAATTTGGACCTCAGGATGGGAAACTTGCATACTATTAAAATCAATAACTTCACAAGTATTTTCTCTCATCTTGAAAGCAAATTATTCTAGAAGAGTGTGGCCATTTGTTCCGTGAGGAATCTGTGGCTTTCCAGATGTTGCTGGAATTAAACTTCCATCAGACTTAGGAACAGAGGAAGCAGCCTTACACCAAGTCAGAACTACTGGTCCATCTAGTTCACTATTGCGAACTCTGGTTGGCAACAGCTGTCTACGGTTCCTGATGGAACAATGCCAACCATATCAGGAGATGCTGCTGATTAAACTGGAGGCCTTCAAGATGCAAAGCAGATGTTCTACCACTGACCTATGGGAGATAAAGGGGAGCTGTTAGGTACTCAAAGGACTCAGAAACAAAAAAATCTGCATAAATTTTACACCTGCAATTTTATATGTATAAACTTTATGTTGAAATTTAAGTTGTTGGGTGGCTGGGATCTCAGTTGGTTGCCCTATGAGCAAAGTTTTAAAAAGAGTTATGGAGTCTAATGCAAAATACCCAGGACTTGGACCACCCCTTACCAATGTTCCTGATGTAGTTGAACAACATCTGGAGAGCCACGGTTCTATGGTGACAATGACAAAAGCCAAAAATTGTGTCACCTTAAATATTAATTTATTGTAGCAGATGTTTTCACTGGCATGACTCCTATGAGAGAGCAAGAGTGATAATATGGCTAAAATTTAATGCAGGATCTAGGCATGCCCGGCCAAGCCTTTCCAGAACAGTGCTCAGCCTATGTATAAAACTATCCATACTGAATAAATCTGTATCTCCACACAGGAGGGAATTACATTTTGCAGTGAGGAAAAGATGGCTCCTTTTTAATAAAAGGAGAAAGGCATATATACTTATCTTAGACTGAGTAACCTTGCACTAGAATATCAATGACAAAAGCAACCCATTGATCATTAAGGGCTCAGTCTTGCAGAATGCTGATTTCTCTCCAGCCCGCCCTACTTTAATTATAGTATGTGATTAGCTCCATTGATCTTAACTGGATTTCTCACATTTTTAAAGTTAGGGATGAATATGAGAGCTAGTTTGTGTATTCAAAGGAACTGAGGATTTTGGAAACATCAGTCGCTTGTCATTCTGAATCCCTGCTTCCAATGCAATGCCTTAATCTGGGTCTCTGATATCACCTGTTATGAGATTCAGAAGTTGACCTCCAGAGCATATGGATTCCACTCTGGCTATGTACACACAAGCAACTTATAATGCAGCAAGGTCATTTCCATTTCCAGAGGGGACAAGGATGTTTTCACCCAACACACATTATCCATTTGGTTTCCCCAAACCTGCAACCCCCCTGAACTCCTATTCATGAAGCTGTTATCTGTGCATGCATGACAAGTGTCTCAAATGTACACACCTCAGCTTAACTGCAAAATAAATGTGGCTTCTGTTTTCAGCCTGAATGGAAACTGATTTGAAACATATCAAACAGCAGCATTTCTGAAGAAACTACCTGCAAGATATGGATTGTGACTAACATGATCTGTGCACAACTAACAACAGCAATGGGAACACACTGGGCCCAAGGTAAATGGTAATGTGAATGTAACCTATCCCTATTCCAGTGTGGTGTAGTGGTTAAAATGTCGGGCTAGGACCTGGGAGACCAGGGTTCAAGACCCCACTCAGCAATGGAGCTCACTGGATGACCTTTGGCCAGTCGCTGCCTCTCTGCCAATCCTATATCACAGGGCTGTTGTGGTGTTAAATAAGGAGAGATACAGCACACTGAGCTCCTTAGACAATGTAAGTGCAAATAACAATAATACTAAACAAACAAATATCCCTAAGCTGCTTGAATGGAATAGTAGGTGTTCCTGTGTGACATGCTATAACTAATCTCTTTTATTTCCTCTCTCTGACTAATGAGGAACCTGTGTGTTCTGCTTAAGGATGAAATAGATCTTGGTAACAGACAGGACTTATGTTTTCAAAAGTAGATTTTAACCATTGCTCCTTTATCCAAGAATCCTTGATGTAATCTGATACTGATGGCTAATGGAACAACCAATCCCACCAATCCATTGTGGCGGGTGGGGTTTGGATGCAGCAGAAGTGCTCTGCCATGGTGGTGGCTCCACCAGTCTCCTCATCCCCTCTGTTCTTCTTTACTTCAGTAATTCAACATGCAGTCTCCATCTTAAAACTGAGTCTAAAGATCCATCTTAATTTGTGTAGACTTTTCTTTTTCCTCGTCCTCCAACCTCTTGCTTTGTGTAACATCCACACTGATGAAGAGATACTGAAAGCTTGTTCACAATTTGGTGACACTTTGGCTGGTCTTAGTAAAGGTATTTCCAACTGTGGATTTTGATGAATTTGATTCCCTTATAGACCAGCCTTTATTATATGTGGTATGGCTAAATCTTGCTGTACTTCACACATGGGTGGTTTTGCTTTTAAGTATCTTGATGGATATTGCATAGGACAGTAGAGGAAGGAAAAGTATTTTGACCTCTAGAAAAATACATAATGTTTATTGTCACTCATTTGCCAATTTCCTTTGTTCTCTTCAGTCTTATCTCACTGGAACTTGCTGCTGTGCCCAGGCACATGAGATGGAAAGGGATCAGTGAGCAAGTAAGAACGCTCCAAGTGCAGTTAGAGGAACAAATGATAGGAGTTGTCAAGCAGAGAAGATTTTCCCAAACTAACAGAATACCCCTTCGGTAACATTGGCTACTGCATAGATAAGAATGACATTATTACTGCCTTGCATGACACTTACCTTTTAATTCGTTAAAGAATGTTCTGAGCCCTGACAGGTAGACAGCAAAGGCTGAAAAAGCGGAGACTTCTGAGGAGAAAATGTGAAATGGCTTTTCTCAAAGGTCATAATCTGGAGAGCTTTAGACACATTATTTAGCCTTAATGTGTTTTCTGTCTGAACTTGGGAACAAAAATTGGAATTTGCAGAATATTTGCTGAAAGAGGAAAACATGCTGCAGATGTGTGTCGTTCTTAGTCCAGTTCTGTCTACATTTGCCTAGAAGTAAACCCTGAATGGGTATTCATCCCATAGCGCTGTCACAGTTCTTTCCTACCTTCAAAGTTTGCTCTCTGGGTGCTAATTCAATCAGAGGAGTGGGTCTACACTGCTGTTGCACCATGATTGCACTCCTAACTGCAACAAGTAAGCATGGGAAGAGGGACCCATGAGAGAGTGATGCCTCAAAGCAGGACTTCTCAGAATCCCAACCCTCCACGTGCTCTCTCCAACACACACTCTCTTACACACACACACACACACACACACAGAGAGAGAGAGAGAGAGAGAGGGAGACTGCTCAGCAATCTTACCTCATCCATTAGGTGCTAGCAGTATCCTCCTCCCCACAAGATATGGGGTAAATATCCACTCTGCAAAAAGAGCCCCCCGGTTTGGCCCTGAGATAAAGCGAGCAGTGACATTTGAGATATTTTGTGCTTGCCTAGAAGAAACTAGTTTTTTAAAAAACAAAAAAACCCATTGTAGATTCCCAGATGATACCTATAGAATCTTTTTGAGCAAGCTCACTGATGCAAGAAGCTGAAAAGTGTCAAAAGGAAAGAACTCCTTTTCAAAAAACAGAGTACTTAATTCCTGACAGGCTAGGAAGAAAGAAAAAGGTATTGTCAAAGCAAGAACGATATAGATCTGAAAGCCGAGAACATACTTATATACATAAAAGAACTGTGCAGACACATTATCGTACAAAAGACAATGCTCAGATTGGGTTAGGAGATAAGTCACATTTTTTCAACACACTGAAGACAAGACTTTAAATACTTTGTATTTCAATGAGGTTTCCCCACCTCTCTTTTTCTAGCTTTCATTTTTTTTAATTTAAAAATCCACATAGAATTCATGTGGAAAAGTTGCTGTTATATGTGTCAGGCTCCTTGGTATTTAAATCATTATTATCTTCAAATCAGAAGAAAGGGAACATGCAAAGTGAGAGAAAGAAGAAGAAGTGGATTGGAACCTGGAGAGAGAAGCTGGACATCCATGGTGGGGTTCTGTTTGGTCATGTGGCTTCTTCTTGATGATCTTGACTGGACATGCCTTCACTTCCCAAACAGTGAAGGGCTGTTCACTCTGAAATGGCAAAGGACATAAATGGCTGCTGAACTGCATCAAAATACCACCAGAGCAGCTCTACATTCAATGACCAGATGCAGCTCAATAATACAAGCAGAATTTTAAGGAGTCTGGAGGAAGGGCACTCTGATCCTAGGATCCTGCTAGGCTGGCAACTGTTTCTAGTCACGATACTGAGCACACCCTTCAGAAAATGAAAGAAGCAAGTGGCAAGATCCCTCTTCATTATAACTTAAGCACACAGAGGGAACATGCATAGGCAGGGAGCAGGAGAGTGGTGGCAGTTTTTACCCTTGGCCTAAACAGTCTCTGTATACAGGCCATACACATTTACCTGTTGCACTGGTGGTTTCCTGCTAAGCATGAAGGAATCTGCCAGTTTCTCCCAGTTCCTTATTTTTCCAATCTTAAATTCATTTTGCCCATTTTCTGCACTAGTTTGCCAGTCTTTAAATTTCCCACAGGCATCTGGTTGGACATTGTAATAACAGGATGCTGGGCTAGAAGGGCCATTGGCCTGATCCAGGGGGCTTGACTTATGTCCTTCCATAAGCACTTTACCTACCTATATTTGCAAGCAATACTCCATAATATAGTGCATGTATGTTGTTTTCCCTAACAGGCACATTTTTGCAACCAGGCAGAGGGCCTTCTCTGCAGTGGTGCCCGCCCTGTGGAATGCCCTCCCATCAGATTTCAAGGAAATAAACAACTATCTGACATCAGAAAGCAGCCCTGTTTAGGGAGATTTTTAATGTCTGATGTTTTATTGTATTTGTATTTTTAATATTTTGTTGGAAGCTGCCCATCTGGCTGGTATAAAAAATAAATACCACCTGGCTGGTAATAATAATAATAATAATAATAATAATAATAATAATAATAATTTGGATTGCAGTACTGCATGACAAAATTCAGGGAAGATTGAATTTCAAAGTATTGCTGTGTTTTGGTTTACTTGTTGGTATGGAAAGGGTCGCATTAAAACACCCAAAGTGAATGAATTTCTTCCCCACTCCTTTTTGCGAGTCTGCAGTGGTGTAAGGTTGTTGCTACCCAGGACTAGTGGCTATATCTCGCCCTATGTTTGGGCTCTGGCAGGGCACAGCACTTTGGAGCAATCCTATCCCCACCCAGTGGGCATGAACTGCACTGTTAGAACATTTCAGTGTAAGTGGGGAAGCTCATTAAGTCTGCTCCATCACCCAGAGTTAGAGGCTTCTTTAGCTGCAGAGGCAACAGCGTCAGTCAGAGCTATTGTGGCGAAAGCAGGATCAATCTGATAGTCTGCTCATCTTTTCTTCTCTGTTAAATGTTTTGTAAGCAATGCAATAAGAGAGTGCACTGTTATCGTTTGGCAATGTAATTGGATTCTGCAGCAAACTTTTAAAAACTTCCAGCTTACGTAAAAGGTACATATTACCATGACACTTTGTGAGCAAAATATATTCATGGCGTGGGGATATATTTGAATTTTTAGAATAGCTAAACACGATCGCTATAATCGTAGAGGTCTGAGCAACTTCTGTCAACAGATTAGCATCTAGAAGTACAGTAGATGGAATTACTTAGCCTGAAACCTCATCAGCATTTACATGACATCAGCATTTTGCAACTATAACACACTAATATTCATAGCAATTCAGCTGCTATGAATAGCTAAATTATTTAAATCAATTCCGCAAGTTAGGTTTCAAGGTCACACCAAAGTGGTAATTAATTGTGCTTTCCCCTCTACTATAGAAAATCATAGGTATCCATCTCAATGCCTAATATGCAATCTGGCCAGTTTGGGGACATCATTTCTAGGGTAGCCATGTGTCCTATTTTACAGAGGATGGTCCTTTATTGGAAGACATTTATGAAGAGGTGTCTGGTCTGCATCCATGTCTGGTTTAAAGATAAAAAAAAAATTCCACGGCCTATTCTTTTTAGGATTCTTTATCAATAGCGGGAACCTGAATAGCAGTTTTGAGCAGGCACACATATCACCTGTCTTCCCCACTATTGTGAGGTATACTTTTTGCTATTTAAATTATAGCAGCTATTTGGAAATATGCATCTATTCATCTAAATGTTCTTATGCTTTTATGACTGAGAGGCATCTTGAACCAGGAAGATGGCATGTAAATAAATAAAAGGGGAAAGTCTATTTTATCTCTCAGACAAATGTATAGAATTTCTGGGGGAAGTGTTCTGGAAGTGAAGCTGTATGAAGTCACATTAGACTCCTGTTTTGTTCTATGCCTTGGCATGCATCACACGGTCTTACTCAAGGTCTGCTAGAGGATGCTTATGTGGTCACAAGGTCAGGCTGTAGTGAGCCGCAGGAGAACAGGAGAACTTTTGAACTTAGGCAGAAAGAGAGAAACTGATGAAGGGAGGAGAGAATTGAAAAAGCTCTTCCAGTCATTAAGGGAAACGGCTTTTGAAATAACCTTTCTGTCAGAAAAAGAAGACAGTAGGAAAGCAGAGATTAACAAATGCTCCACAGTAGAAGCCCAGCCTTACTCATGATTAAGATTCATGTGGAGTAGAAGAACAAGGTTGTGATCGCTGGCCACTCCATGCAGTTCTTAATCATGTAAAGGAGAACACACAATACTAAGCCCATGGAGAACATTCCACACTGCACAATATAAATTTCATGGAGGAGAAAAAACAGAGATTGTTTTAAAAGCAAGGGGATAAAAACTAGGGCTTACAGCATAAAGTGACAGAGCATCCCCACTTCCTGCTCATCTGTTAGTGCTGTGCAGAAGTGGTTCACAAGGTAGGACAGAGCAATGGGACTTACCTGCCAGGAGGTTTTAGCTTAGCAGCTCCACCCCATCTGGTGACCCGCTGGTGGCTGCATGCTCTCAAATGCTTTAGGCTTATGTCCCAAACAAATTAACTACAGTATATCTATCCCTTCCACACAGGCTTTCTTCACTCATATGTCATTGGACCTTCTTATATCATATAACAAGAAAACAAACAGTAGAATAGCTAGGTATTTTTAGATGTTGGACTTCATGGTCTGGTGAGGAGGGGCACTTTTGTTTGTGCTTTGGCCATTTTGAAATGTGGCAAGCCAGCCCTGCTGCATTCTGGGGAAGAGGTTCTTCTTCATTCTGTTGAATTGGACCAAGAATGTTTGCCACAAACTCCTACCCTGGTGGCACCACAGGACAAAATGTCACATTTTTCTAGCATAGCCAGGAGAATGAGCAGAATGGCATGTGCCCACATGTGCAGAGTCTAGTGAACTGGCTGGATACAGCCCGTTTTTAAAGCCAGGAGGGCTTCATGAATTTCAGGAAACATGGGGCATCAGAATATACTTTAGCATAGTTTGTAGCATGCAGGAATATATTCTCATTAAGCTTTCAATGGGGCTTATGTCCATGTAAGTGTGCACTAGATTGCTGCCTTTGTTGTTATTTCATGTCAGATATGAAGTGCTCAGGTGCCATTTTTAAAAACAAAAGCTATGCAAAATTCATGGGGGAATAGCTACAATAGCTGAATAGATCCTGAATTGGGGAAAACAAATAAGAGATTGCTTTAATCACTTTTATACAGTGGTACCTCGGGTTACAGACTCTTCAGGTTACAAACTCCGCTAACCCAGAAATAGTACCTTGAGTTAAGAACCTTGTTTCAGGATGAGAACAGAAATCAGCAGTAAACTCACAAGTTATATGCAAGTTACTATATACAGACACAAACTTCATCACTTTCCAAGCACTCCAGATTACTCCTTTTTTAAAAAATAAGTTTTTATTGTTAAAATAGTTCATCATTAATACACATATACAAGCATACAAACATACATTTCATACAATCCTTAAAACTGTTCAAACATACTTACACTCAGTCCCACAAATAATTGCTTTCCCCATCACCATCTACCACCCCTCACCCCACCTTTGTGTTTGACTTCCAATGTACTCAGATTACTCCTAATTAGCGAAACAATGCCATAGGTCACACTGCCTATATGAGAGACCTCAACCAATCACCGAGCTGTTACTAGGTCCTCTTATCTCCAAGCAAATTTCTCCCATGCTCTGTCTCCCTAGCCTGTAGTCAAAACACTAATTGCTCACTTGCCAAGCTGCACGTAGACTATGAACTCCAACACCATGGCCATTATCCATGCTGGTTGCAGCTGATGAAAGTTGGAGTACAACAACAGGGGGTGCCACAGGTTCCCCATTTCCATTCTAGCTACACTTGTTGGCTCCTCTTTGAAATGCCATACTCACTGGATTAAGGCTGCAGTCCTAGGAAGACTTGTACCTGGCAGTCTCCTTGAACTCAGTGGGACTTATATCAGTCACTGACAGTCTTCAATCCTATGCATGCTTACCTGGAAATAAGGACCAATGTACACTGTGTCACTGAGTAAATGTGTATAGGATTGCACTGTAAGTCGTTTGGTTCATAGGCATTATATTCTCTGCACTGGCTACTAACACCTCTGTGAAACTTGTAAACTTGCTGGAGGGTGCTGCAAATTAAATGTTGCTTTTTGTGTTTTACAGGTGCACTGTTTGTGCCAGTATGTCAATGAAACATAATTCAGCAAATAAAAGGCCAAGACTGGTAAATAACTGTTTCAATGTGCAAAGAGACAACAATGAATCCCCCACCCCACTAAGGTTGCCTGTCATATTGGACTATGAATAAAGAATGTTATCTGGGCAACTGGGGGAAAACAAGTGAGGGCACTCTGCCATATGCTCTGAAGCATGAATGGTTCACCACCTGGAGAGTCCCAAGAAATCACGTTTCCTTCCCCCAAGTGGCATCCCTAACCTGCCCTATTGCATCGCCATTGAGAATTACTGCCTTCTGTCCTAGCTGCAGGATTTTTGCTTTTGCCATGCCAGATGGATCTAAGAGTGTGAGCTACATTGGCAAAATCTTGCAGTATTTTTGTGCTTGCAATGAATTCAGTCAGGGATTCTCCAGTCATCTAATTTGTAACATAACAAAGAATTTCCAATTAAAAGCAGATTGAGAGTATATATGGGGAAACAGAAATAAAAGGATTGTGAATTATTTCAGGAAAAGATTAGTGCATATGAGATTTAAGGCTGGAGGGATTTTTATTTTTTTTTAGTTTTAATTCGAAGATGCATAATATTAAAAGAATATTCTTGCTGGGGAAATAGAGGATAGTTGTTTCACTGTATTTTATTACAAAGGGATCCTCCATTCTTTCAAATTAATAACTAGTTCGTTTGCTTTTCAGGAGCAGAAATTAAGGGCTGGTGACTTTCAGGTATAGAAAGAGCCCCAGGATTAAGCAAGGCAAATGTAAGAACAGGTTAGGAGATTTGGGCCACTGCATCATCATCATCATCATCATCATCATCATTATTATTATTATTAATTTTATTGCATTTTATAAACAAGAATAATGTTATACAAATAAGTATACCAAATTTTCTCATGTCATATGTATATCACAAAAACAGCATAATAAATGTGGGGAAATATCTACAACATATGCTTCATTATCAGTGGTCAATGGATGAGTTCTTGGTTTATGAATTGGTTGGGCCACTGCATTTGTGAGTAAATCCATTAGCGGATACATCTACACAAACAGCAGCTCCCTGCCCCCAAATAGAGAAGCCAAGCACTACTGCTTTACCTCTCATGAACTCAAGGATGGCAGGGTCAAACATTCTCCTGGCAGTTCTCAGCTGACATAATATCGGATGTGAATGCCTAGGACAGCCTTTCCACAACTGGTGTCTTCCAGCTGTTTGGGATTGCCGCTCCCACCAGCCCTGACCAGCATGGCTTTGGCCTAGGAAGAGTCTCAGACCTCATCACAGGGTACTGCTACCTTCAGGTACTGTCCTAGGACAATGCTGAAGTGGAGCCCTTGGCATTGCCTGTTTATAGGAGGAGTCAGAGAAGGATTTCTGGGAAGATATTTTACATTTATTCTGGAGAAGAGAAAACAAATGGATCTCTGCACACTGTGGTGACCCTTCTTAGACACCATCATTAGAGGTTCACTATATTTTTGCCATCATGTGCTGCAATTTTGATTTTCTGCCTCAGCAGTTTTTTTAGGAGTCATAATTTATTTACTTTAAAACATTTATATACCGCTTAATATTCCAAAAAAATCTGATATATATCTTCATATTTCTAAACTTTTAATCTATTGTCTATGATGGGAGTAGGTTGGAATTGAAAGTTTAAAAAGCAGGATCCTTTCTTTGAAATCAAGGCAGGATGAATAGGAGGAGTACAGTGGTACTTCGGGTTACATATGCTTCAGGTTACAGCAGGTTACAGACTCCTCTATCCCAGCAATAGTACCTTGGGTTAAGAACTTTGCTTCAGTATGAGAACAGAAATCGTGCTCCGGCGGTGCAGCAGCAGCAGGAGGCCCCATTAGCTGAAGTGGTGCATCAGGTTAAGAACAGTTTCAGGTTAAGAACAGACCTCTAGAACGAATTAAGTTCTTAACCTGAGGTACCACTGTAAGGCTCTGGTTCCTTCTGATCAGTCAAGATTGACTTCAGTTCAAGAGACTAACTACTTGCATTTTGGGACTCTGCCCACCCTAGATGGTTATTGCCAATGTTAAAAAAAACTTAACATTTATTAGTTAGTTTATTGGTTTTTTAGTTTATCGGCTTTTTAGTTCCTTTTGTACAGTGACAGAGTGATAGATGGTTTAATCAGCAGTCCAATCCTTGCTGAAAGATTACTTTCCCAATCAGAAATCTCCCTATATCTGAATCTCCATGAGGTAGGGAGGTTATTGAGATCCTGGTTGGTCTGTAGTCTGACAAGCACTTGAGGTAAGCATAACACTGAGGATGCTTTTTTAAAAATTATTGGTTGATTTGCTTGGTAGGGTTAGTGCTTAGCCTTGGCTGATGATCTCTGTTGTGAGATTATGGAGCACTGTGTCCAATTTACCTTATTAGATCATTCTGTTGTCTATGTTGCTGTTGTTGTTGAATAATTGGTCACATGAACAACAACCCAAAAAAACCCCTAGCAGGTGTTACCTTACCACCATTTCTATGCATTCCTGACAGAGCTTCAGGCAGGTGACAGTCTATCATTGACCCTGGAGCTCTGCTGAGGGTTCTCCATGAATTCCATTCTGGAGGAGGCTGGACAAGCCAGGCATTGAAACTGTGGCTTGCGATGCTGCAGGCCAGGCCCCCTTCTGACAAATATTGAGGGGGGTCAAAGACACCTCACCCCCCAGAGTTGGCTTATGATTTTGAGGTCCTTCTGGGTCCATCACAATGCCTGAATAGCAGTTTTCTTCCTCCCTTTCACAAAAACTTCACACTGAATTGTGTTTAGGTCTTTCCTCTTTTGTCTGTACAGAAGATCAAAAATGTTAAAGACAACAAAACCAACCCTTGACATTTAAATATGACTCTGAATTTGATTTAAATGTCACTCTAAACATTATCATTCTTCTTTGAATAAATATCTTGAGCACAGTAGCAGAATGATAGGGCATGTTATTTTATTTTTCCCTGCTTAAATTTTGCATTAAATTTAATACTGTGGGGTTAATTTGTTCCACAACATCCTCATTTTCAAATAAATAATGTAGAGCAGTTCTTTTTTCATTGCTTTAACTTTCCAAACCTTCTCCTCCACTCACCACCTTTACCCCCTCCTTTATAAGGCAAAATCTGTCAGTCTCTTTTAATCAGAGCTGAGTGTTGCCATAGCAACAGCCATTGGGAATGGAACTAACTGGTAATTCTTATTCCAGCTTCTGTAAAGTTGGAACCTGCTCGGAAAGAGAGATCAATCTATCTATGTCCCTGCTACCAACATAGTTTTATTTTGTACAGTACTGTGGCATTTGGGTAGATCAGCCAGATAATCGAAAGGGTTCAGGCCACTATTCTATTATCAAAAGTATAACTGATTTTTTTTTTCTCTTAAGAGAGTATTTTGCACCATGGCTTGAATGACATGTTGTGTGTGCTCTTGGTATAGTACACGTGCCTGACCATTGTACACATGTTATAAATACAAATGCAGGTGTTTTTTGACATTGCAGGTGGTGCATATATTGTACTTCTAGCAGAGGAAGAAATAAACTGAGTGCAGTGTAGTACATCCATGCAAGTAAAAAAGGAGGAGGAGAAGTCTTTGACTAGAATGCATATTGCTCAGATATATTTCACCATTCTTAGAACATTTAGTTCCACAGCAGAGTATATGTCTTGCATGCTTGCAAAAGGTCTGTGGTTCCAGCACCAGCAGTTAAAAGTAGCGGTGTACTCATCCCTGCGCATCAAATTTGACCAACTCTTTGTCCCACGTGAAATAGACTATTGCTCTTTTGTCTCTTTTGTGTGGGGCATGGGACAGTCGGGGAGGGGGCTTTCTTCTTCCATTACAAGCATTATGATGGGGCGTCTCTGTGTGTGCAATTTGCCTCTCCTTAAGCATTTCATGTGGTGCTGCTTTCCAGCACTCCACTGACTCTCCGGCTTCTTAGAAAGGCTAAGGGAGGGTTTCTTGAAAGCCCTGTCTGAAGAGTGCCTGAAAGCAGCCCAAAGCCACCCCACACCGCCAAGAAACAGCTAGAAGGAGTTGCTGCTTTAGCTTACTTTTAACAAAGAAAAAAATCATTGGGCAGCTTTCAGGGACTCCACAGGCAGCCTCCAGAGTGCACTCTCAAAGCTGCCTGTGGAGTGCCTGAGCGCTGCCCTCATACGTGCCCTCACAGCGCTGATGGCTTCCATAAGGACTTATCTGAAGACATGCATATCAAGGCTAGAAGGTTCTCTGAAGAAGCGCAATAGGGCTTTTATTATTTATACCTTGCCCATCTGGCTAGGTTTCCCCAGCTACTCTGGGTGGCTCCCAACAGAATATTAAAAATAGAATCAAACATTAAAAACTTCCCTAAACAGGGCTGCCTTCAGATGTTTTCTAAAAGTCAGGTAGTTGTTTATTTCCTTGACATCGGATGGGAGGGCGTTCCACAGGGTGGACATCACTACCAAGAAGGTCCTCTGCCTGGTTCCCTGCAACCTCACTTCTTGCAGTGAGGGAACCGCCAGAAGGCCCTTGGCACTGGACCTCAGTGTCTGGGCAGAACGATGGGGGTGGAGATGCTCCTTCAGGTATACCCTGGCCACTTTAAGGCATTTGGATTGAACGTGCGTGAGCCCAAAGTAAGGATGGGGCCTGCACATCAACTCTTCCTCCAACAACCTTGGCAATGCAGGATTCTTTCCAGACCTCTCTGTGCCTTTTTAGACCCTTTTAGGCCCTCAAAAGACAGTGTTTCCAATTGCTGGAAGTTTCCCATGTGCATTTCTCTAAACATATTTATATAGTCTCAAAAGGCGGCTACATGCCCATTGACTCTGGGGCTGAGGCTTAGTCCCAACTTTGAGATTAGAGAGGTTTAGACAAATGCCTTTGAAGCTTTGGCACCAGGGCACATCACTTTGGACCACTTCAAGGAAGATGTGCTTTGCTTCAGAGGAAGTCTGCACGAGTGCTGCACTGACCATTTTTCTTCCATCCCCCGCTTCCTGACCGTTCTTCATCAGTTAACGAGAAAAAGAAATTCCTTCAAAAATTATGGAAGGGAGAGAGAATATTTTGGTGCAATTCTCATGGGCGCGGTGCAGGATGTATTATGCTTAGTTTGCTTTCCAGGCAGCTGAAGGGTATTTGCAAATGTCCCATATCTCCCTCTCTCTCCACCACTGAAGGAGAAGCAATGCTGCTTGCCACTCTGGCTGCAGTGGGTTCTTTGTGAGGGTGCTGCCTCTTCAGCTTCCCAGGTAGGGGCAGCAGGGTAGGGTGGGAGCACAGCAGCACATTCCTGTTTTGCCTCAGGTGACAAAATGGGGTGCCCCACACTTGGTTCCTGGACACATGACCATTTTGGTATGCAGCTTTTAGGGCTCTGATATTTTACAGTTGCTCTATTATACATTAATGCTAGATAAATAGTTATATTCAGGGAGCTGACAGGCGATATATCATGTGTCAGGATTGAACAAGGTTAAAATGGCTTTTCTGAGGCGATGTACCTAGTATCCAAGGCCATCTAGAAACATTTGGCTTTGCTCTAAAACTGAAGGAATTTGATATGCGAGTCATGCAAGATATATAATCACTCTTAATTCTAAAATGAAAAGATAAATCCTAAACTAAAGTAAGGCAGGAACTATAAAATGTGGAATGTTTCCAGCATTAGTTGTTGTTGTTGTTGTTATATTTATCCCAATAATGAAGGCTCTTTGGGTGACTTGCAGTAAAAAATTAGAACTTAAGAAAATATTAAGACATCAACATGAAATCTAAGAAATAATAAAACTACCACAAGCATAAAGTCAGAACAAAACTAGCAACAACAAGGGGCCTAAGCAGAGCTAAAATGTTTTTAGATTGCAATGCCTGCTCACAGGTAACCCCCATTAATCTTCTGGCAAGTCTAAGACTCACTTTTGAATGATCCATTTTAGAAAAACAAATAATTTGGGGCCTTAGTCAACTAACATGTTGCAATATTAGAAACCAGTGCAAGGATTCCCGTTAGTGTAGCAGTTCTTCCCCCTCTAATTCCCCCATCCCCCCTCTCCAAATCAGCTCTAGAGTGTCGGGAGAACCCACACAACATAGGTTAGGACAGATTGTTCCATCAGTGCAATAATTTATGCGTACCTAAGGGAAGAATCTCCTTAATGCTAAGTTGATTATCACCCTTTGTTTCGCTAACATATATAAAGAAAAACCTGAGGGGGCTGTCATAAAATCATTACAAATCAAATCAAGATGAATATGTATTTTTCTTTTTTCCACAATTTATATTCAGAAACTTGGCATGCGTATCAAAATGCATTGTGATCTTGTTGGGTTGAACGGAATAGAGAATACATACCACTGTTAACAGAACAGCTTCTAAGCCTGAGATCAGTGTTTCAAGAATTAAAAATGTAAGTGAAATCTTGGGTGATTAGGTCAGGTGTGCATCATGTAGTCAGTTGTTCCAAAGTATAATGCATTGTGGGTTTCTGCTTCATATCTTCTGTTTCTTTTGCTGATCAATACATTCAGCAATGCCTCCATTAATCCTGTACACACAGATGGGATGCCCTGCAGTCAGCACTTCTCATCACTTCAACTTTTTGCACCGTTTCATTGGAAAAATAGGCAATCTTCTGCCCATAAAACACATATTTACCTTAATCATTGACCTTTCAACAACAACAAAGCAACTTTTGCAAACTGAGAGCCCAAATCACATGCACACAGATACCTGCAACTGAATTTTGAAGGCCCCGCTCCTCTCAACCCAGGAAAAGTGATTTTAACAGGGGCCATTTTGAACAGTGATAAACATGTCTGCTATGTCTCCACTCTAATTTTCCTTCAAGCTGCTTTCCCCTTTGTGTTTGTGAGAGAGGGTGGTGGGGAGGGGGCTCATTGTTTTGTTTCCGTTTTTATTATGCATGTTGTGTTTTTATCTTGTATTTTTATGCTGTGCACTACCCTGATATCTATGGATTAAGGGTGATACACAAATTTAATGAATAATAATAATTGAAATATAGCCAACAAAACATCCCAGTCCGTAACTCAATTAATAGATAGAGGTAGATAGTTTTGAATTTATTTAGTCCCATTGATATCAATGGTAATAGAATTATTTCAATCTAAACACTGATTTAATTAGACTGTGGGTCTGAGTGTGCATATGTGTAAATGGTACCTGCTGTTGAGGCAATCATCTCCCTCCCTTTCAAATTCTGTTTCCCTGAAGGTAACTTTTTGAAGCCCTATTTATGGATAGTTTCCCGCTGGTAAACTATTATGTGGAAAGAGATGATAATGCATCATAAATGCAGTTAATTTTTTTTAAAAAGACAATATGTGGTGAACAAGTGTTTGCAAAACCTTTTATTCCTGCTGCTGTTTCTTGTACTTGTCAGACTTGATGACACTTCCAGAAAGAGCATTACATTGCCCTGGTACTGGGGGTGGGGGGAAATACTGATGTTGAAAAGTTGGCATTTTAGACTATGGGATTGACTTTTAAATAGGCCTGCAATGAGTAATTCCTTCTTTTTACCATCTTCAGCTAATTAACTGTCAAAAGCAAGCACCCAGTTTAGTTTCTTAATATGGCTGTTGTTTCTGTATTTCCTGAATGCGTCTACTGACACTTGGTCTAAAACTAAAGTCTATATATATATATTTCCAACAGGGGAAAGGTTGCATACTCTTGGAAGAGTGCATGAGGAGGTTGCAAATGCATGCAATCAAACTCTTTTCCACAGGCCCCTGGAGGTTAGTGTAAAGCTTGTCTGGAACTTCTGAGTGTCAATATCAGTAATGGTGGAAAACTCCCCCAAAAGACAGCTTGTTCATCATTATCCATCTTCAGCTGTATTTTCTAGGAATCCTTCCGATTCGCTCAACTTTTCATCAATCCCCTCTGGAATCCTTTGCAGTGCAGAGGGTTTTTGTGGAGACAGGTCAATGTGAAAGATGTTCTGTATCAAGCCACAGCATACTGAATGAGCCAGATCATTGACCCAACTAGCTCCGTATTGTCTACACTAGTTGGCAATGGCTCTCTGTTATATTGGACAGGGTCTTTCCAGCCCTACTTGGAGATGCCAAGGATTGAAACTGGAACCTTCTGCAATCAAAATTTGTGCTCTACCAAAGGGCTATAGTGCCTGCCTGCCCATCAAGTCAAAACCTTGAAAGCCATAGATTTCAGCAGATGTTGGAATTCAGCATTTCCCAGCATGTCATCTGCAGTTAGCATGGCATAGTGTGTGAGGTCTTGTACCATCAGCTGCTTTAGTGCAGGGTTGGGCAAGATCAGGCTTGTTCAATTTACCTGGTTTGTTGTTGTTTTACCAGAAACCCCAGCTCTACCAACAAAAGAGAGAGAGAGAGAGAGAGAGAGAGAGAGAGGAATAGAGCACTTCTGAACTTTTCTTAGCATAGAAATTTGTCTTCAGCACTAGAACTGAATTGAGTTAGCAGTCCTTTCATACAAAGGTTCACTCCTGGTTAACTGTCTTTATTTGAGCAGCCTAATTTATTTCAGGGAAAACATTTTTGTTCTTGCATTTTGTAAACAATGGGAGCCAGAAACCCTTGCCTATCTTCTTAGAGATCTACTAGGGGACCTCAATCTATCTTCTCCTCACCCCTGCTTTAACAAATAGAATATATATACATTAGTACCTTGGTTCTCAAACTTAATCCGTTCGAGAAGTCTGTTCCAAAACCAAAGCGTTCCAAAACCAAGGCTCGCTTTCCCATAGAAAGTAGTGCAAAACAGATTAATCTGTTCCAGACTTTTAAAGTCTAAAACAACAATTTAACCTCTAAAACAACAATTTAACATGAATTTTACTATCTTACAAGACTATTGATCCATAAAATGAAAGCAATAAACAATATACTGTACTATAAAATAAATAAAACAGTATTGTAGGTGATAAAAATTAAAACTATTTTTTTTTCTTACCTGCACTGATGATAGTCATTGTTTGGATAGTGGGGCTTTTATTCATTTCTGCAGTCACACAATCAATCAATCAGTAGCTGAATTGCGATCCACACAGTCACAAAAACAAATTAACTGAAAAAGCCTCAAAACAAAAAAAACACAAAATAAATAGCAAAAACAAAAGCACCAAATATAAGCTCCAAATATCACCTCAGAAGACTGCAATTGGAAACGGAAGGCTTGAGTTACAATGGGGAGACACAAATGAGCAGTGCAACAGGAAACACAGGGGGACTCAAAACGGCGTTTGTTCGGCTTCCCAAAAAAAGTTTGAAAACTGGAACACCTACTTCCGGTTTTGCAGCATCCGGGTTCCAAGTTGTTAGTGAACTAAGCTGTTCAAAATCTCGGGTACCACTGTATAAATATATCAGTTCTTTAACCTAAAAGGCAAACCCACCATGAAATAATAGAGGGAGAGAGATTTCCCTCATAAGAAGACAGAGCCCAGCAAATACAAAAAGTGTGAATCTAACAACACTGTGCACCTGGTAACATTTAATTAAAAAGTTATTTAACAGCAGGCGGCTGCCAATGGTAGAAGAGAAACTTAGCATCTGATTTACAGTGTGTTGACAGCTACATGGGCAGATTTGGATACAGAGAAGCAAAGTGTTAGATTTCTCATGAGTGTCATATGGGCAGCATGTGATTCAGCTGATGCTGTGAGAGAACGTGGAGTCTGAGCGTCCACTTGATATCTGGCATTTTGTGGCTCCCAAAAATCTGCTCCCATTTTGGTTCGCAGTGTAAGTTTAACAAACCCATGTCAGGGGACAGAATGAAAGAATTCAGTATTTCTTGTCTCTCACCCACCATACTTGGATACAGAACAGCAGTCACAGAATGGACTTATGATACTCAATTAGCTGCATCATGTATCTCAAGGAGTGAAAACATTATGTACACTCTCTTAAAGGCCATGAGAACAGAGAGGTAAGAGCAACTGATCAGTGTTTTTGGTGACCCCAGTTTCTTGAAAAATCAAACTGAATACTTTCAATTTGTGGAACTAAAGAACATGATTTGGGCATGGAAAGTTTCATCTTGGAGTTAATACTAAGGAAGGGTGCTGGTTCCCCCTCCACTTTTTCAATAACTGAACTGAAACACCACAAAATTCATTGCTGGAGAAATATAAGAGCTCCATCTTAGCAATAAAAGCCCCATTGTCATAGTGACATCAATGAAAAATGCTCTGTGTCTCTCACCTATATTCAGCTTTTAGTCCTGGATATAAAATCCATTTATGTATTGTCTAGTGATATGGACAAGACGCTGTTTTGTCGTGAAGTGCATTTATCTTTTACCGGTAAGTTTCCACCATGGAGTCCCAAGAATCAGTGCTATCTCTTTCCAGTAGTTCATTTCATTTCCATTTTACTAAATGATTTATTGGAAGGCTCCCCATAGTATTAAATATAAATGTCAGGTAAAGGTTAATTCAATAAATACAATGTAATGTGACACAGAACACTTTAGCATGGCATGAGGGTTATTAATCGGGAAGAAAATTGAATTAGTCATGATTTAGCATGTTAAATGTAGAGGTTGATCTCAACTATTTCCTCATCATAATGTGGTTAAAAAGCAATTGGCTTTGTGGATTTCCTTATCTGATAGGGAAAGGTTACATTACGTTCTGGCTTTAATTTGTACTAGGTAAAGGAGGACAATAACTGGCCATGTCCAGAATGTCTGTCTGACTTTCTAAAAACATTTATATTCTACCTTTCACCAATGAGCCAAGGAGGCTAAGGGAGTAATTCAGTTGTTGTGTTCATGGAGTGAGGTCCTATTTACTAATAAATCTCCATTAAAAAGAAAAAGAAAAACCTGCACATATGTGAATATTTAAATACAAATCTTTAAAAGCATTTTCTCTCAAAATTGTAATGTGCATTTGAATACAGTTTTTGAGCTGAGAATTGTCAATAAGTTGCAGTTTGTGCCTTAATCCAGAAAGTGTGGATCAAGTCAGTTCATAGCGGGATTCATGAAAATCAATTGTCTCCAGCATCACTTCCACTCACCACCTGACCCACTTCCACTCAGAAAGCATCAAGGAGATGACATCAGAATATGAGCAGGTTTAGTTTCAGAGCAGACATGGACCCGAGCCATTGGGGATATATAGGCATGCAGCACATCTCCAGGACATACATATGATGGACCTTGAGCTAAGAATGGTGTAGAAGAGGAGGTTGCAGAATGGAATATTTTCGCTCATATCTGTTAATTCTGCATAGTGGAAATGCCACAGTGTGGTTCCAATCCTACAGATGTTTCGTGGTGTACAGCAGCCTTCACTCACTTGGTGTCCTCAAAATCTGTTGGACTATAAACCCCATCATCACCAGCCAGCATGGCTAGGTTTTGAGAAAGCCTGTGCTCATCCAATACTATATCTGGGTGTTGTGGTTTTTTGTTTGTTTGTTTGCTTTTTAAAAAAATACCTCAGACTTAAAGATCTTTCACACAGCAAGGTCCCTGGGGCAATGATCAAAATCAACACATTTTTAAGGTTTATTTGCATATCTCAAGCTGATCACTGAGCCATATGAGGTTTAAGCACATGCCAGTAAGCCATTCTGTGCCTACAGCCAATTTCCACTCAACTGCACTGTTTGTAGGTGGTCTGCACACATTACATTGTCTTCAGCCATTGTAATTACGGATGAGGTGCTGAACTGTGAGTATCTGAAAATGAGGCGATAATCGTATAATATATTCATTCATTTAAAAAAGAAAGACAGTGTTGAACATTTCATGGCTTTGCAAAGCAATGTTCTGTGAAATGCTCCGCAATATGGAGCTAAATTTTATAGCTCCGTAAATGAACTGTATATTGCATTATAATTATTACTATGGGATGGGGAGCGATAAGTAGAATATTCCTAGAAATGCTTCTCTCTATGAAAAGAAAGGTGCATAGAAATTAAGTAAGTATGCATTGCTGAGTTCAGGATTTCATGCAACGAATTCCATTTCCAACTTTTCCTTATCAAAGGAATGTGTCTGCCTGTGAGGAAAGAGCAGGTCGTGTCTTGGAATGCTGAAATGCTGTAGAATGGGTAAATGACCACACATAGGCATTGACTACAGTTGCAGATGCTGTCAATCTGTCATGAAACACTAATGATAAGGGTGGGCAGAATTTAGAGCAGGATCCATCAGTAGAGCTCTGGCCAGTTTCCAATGGACCACCAAGCATCTATTGGCTGCCAGGATTCTCGAAAAGAATGGAGTACTAGATAATGCATCTTAGTCTGACTCTGTAAAAGTTCTGTTCTTCTGCTGTTACTCCAGGCTCAATATACGTTCTATTGACACAACTGAATGGTCCGGTTTTGTTCATGTGATACTAAGTTTGCCATAGACCAAAGTGTGTACGAAAATCCATAAGCAATGCTGCTATTAGTCAATATTGTAACCAAACAAAAGGCAGAAACATCCGTGGAAATGTTGCCTGCATATCTTGAACATTCCATTTGGATTTTAACCGCAGGAGTTATCCTTGTTGTTACAATTACATCCTATTATCTTAACAGTGTGCAACAGTTACACTGAAACAAATGAAAATACATTGCTAGGAAATGACTTATTTCTGCTCCTCAAAGCCTAAAAATAAATGGGGTGATTTTAAAAGGCTGCAATGAGATGTACCTAAAGATGGGCAAATATTTATTTGTATTTTGTTTATTTAAAATATGTCTCTGCTCTTAAACACTAGAATGCACAAATTCTCCATCTCAAAAAGTTCATAGGAACATAATCATTTGCCTTATGCCAGGTCAGAAAATTGGTCCATCTAGCTCAGTATTATCCACAATGACTTGCTGCTGTTCTCCATGGTTTCCGACAGTGTCTCTCCCAGCCTTTCCTGGAGACGCTGGGAACTGAATCTGTGAGCTTCTGCAAACAGATGCAAAGCAGATGCTCTCCCACTCAGCTCCAGCCCTTCCCCATGTAATGTCTGCTAGAGAGTCAGGGCACAGAAAGTTCGTAGGGCAAAAACTATGGTGAAAATGAGAAACTATAGATTTAATGGTACCTTGAAGAAAACATTATTGCATGCTGAACTCAAAAACAGCACTTTCTCACTCAGCTTCCTTATCATTTTAAATCTTATTTTGATGCTCAGCATCGGACTCTTGCCCAGAGCTTCTTGTACTACAGGTTTCTGACACTAGACCAAATTTCCTGCACACAGCATTTATGATCAAAGATTTATGTCAAAACGAAAGCATTTGGGGTCAACCATTCAGTGAGGCGGGGTGGGGTGAGGAGGTAAAGATGTCAGCAAGCATCCCTAGATATATAATATTTTCAGTTCCAGAGACTATAAACACAAGTGACTGTTGAACCACAGGTAATGGCGTTCAATGCAGCTCTGCTAGCTTAAATTCAAATACTCTTGATAGTTGTATTGCACTTTATCTCTATTTGAAATCAGAGCAAAATTTCTTACATGAACTTTTGTGGGATTTTTTTAAAAAATGACCTGCAATCCAAATGCCTTTATATTATCATTTTGATGGTATCTGAAGAATATTAGGGCCTTGTTACACAGACACGGACACGGGTGGCACTGTGGGTTAAACCACAGAGCCTAGGACTTGCCGATCAGAAGGTCAGCGGTTCAAATCGCTGCGACGGGGTGAGCTCCCGTTGCTCGGTCCCAGCTCCTGCCAACCTAGCAGTTCGAAAGCACGTCAAAGTGCAAGTGGATAAATAGGTACCACTCTGGCGGGAAGGTAAATAGCATTTCCGTGCGCTGCTCTGGTTCGCCAGAAGTGGCTTAGTCATGCTGGCCACATGACCCGGAAGCTGTACGCCGGCTCCCTTGGCCAATAAAGTGAGATGAGCACCGCAACACCAGAGTCAGCCACGACTGGACATAATGGTCAGGGGTCCCTTTACCTTTACCTTACACAGACACCAGACTATTGGGGTTTGAAATAATTGGTTATACATGTTGGTTTTCTGTCCGTGGGTACTTGTTTCTGGAGTGGCTTGCATTTGTAAGTATATGCATTTTGAACACCACAACAGGGGAGACACACAAAATGGATTTGTGATACGCTCCAACCATGTCTCATCCAACAGCCCACTGTCTGCCCCCAAATAATTCTGCACTTCACACAGTTTGCTGACACAGGCAGAAAACCAACATCCACAACAACTTCAAGTGGGTGCTACTAATCCCATTAGAAAATTGGCCATCAGATTTATAGAAAAGTGGGCACTGTGGATGTTGTACAATGGGACCAGGGGATGCAGGTAGTGCTGTGGTCTAAACTACTGAGCCTCTTGGGCTTGCCAGTCAGAAAGTTAGCAGTTTGAATCCCCATGACGGAGTGAGCTCCTGTTGCTCTGTCCCAGCTCCGGCCAACCTAGCAGTTTAAAAGCACGCCAGTACAAGTAGATAAATAGGTACCACTGTGGTGGGAAGGTAAACAGCATTTCCGTGTGCTCTGGCTTCCATCACAGTGTCCTGTTGTGCCAGAAGTGGTTTAGTCATGCTGGCCACATGACCCAGAAAGCTGTCTGTGGACAAACGCCAGCTCCCTCAGCCTGAAAGTGAGATGAGCTCCACAACTCCATTGTCGCCTTTGACTGGACTTAACCATGCAGGGGTCCTTTCTCTTTACCTTTTTTTTACAACAGGACTGAGCCAGAAGTGTGTGTACATACATATGTATAATTTATATGCCCACCCCCTTCAGATCACAAGTCTGTCAAGGGACTTTTCACGCTGACAAACCTTTCTGAGTCATTAGGTTTTCCAACAAACCTGCTCAAGAATCACCACCTCTACATTGAGTAACTGACTGTTCTGCTACAATGAGCTCTTGTAACGTCTTTATCTTGCTTAAGGCTAATCAGGGGAAGTGAATAAATCTTAGAAATTACTTTATAGGACATTTAGAGCCCATTTAACTGTGTTTTAAGGGCCTGGCAATGAAGTTAACAACCCTCCATGTTGCTTAAATGTTTGCAATTTAGAAATGATGCATTTATGGTGAGTTTTCAATCGGCATTCAACAATAGCGCAATAAATTCACTGAGCACAGTGCCATGTGCAAAAGAGAAAAGGCAATCTTTCAAGTTGCTGAGAAGAGGGTTTCTTTCAAGGTCCCCACTCTTCAATTACATGTTTTCTTCTGAATTATTTTAGCCTGAGTGTGAACACAGCTATTCTTCAAAAATTATGCTTGCCTGAATTTTTGGATACAGTTCTCCAACCAATGTTTACAAAAATGCACGTGTGCATAAAAATGAAGATTTTAGTGAAAATAACATATAAAAACACAATGTTAGCTTGCAAAAATGGTTATGTTAATTAAAACTGCATGTAAAAAGGTGCTTATTGAGTAACATTTGTGCAAAATGCTGATTATATATATATATATATATATATATGAGATGTATATCCTTGAAATTTTAATTAATTCTCTTGAATTTTATGCATATGTTGCTTTTCATATATTTGTATATTTTGCACATTCCTTTTGTGAAACAACTTGAGACACTTATCTTAAGTGATATATAATATCTATCTACATACATACAAGTCAAAAGCTCTATGGCAGTGGTAGCCAACCTTGGGTCTCCAGCTGTTTTTGGACTACAACTCCCATCATCCCTAGCTAACAGGACCAGTGGTCAGGGATAATGGGAATTGTAGTCCCAAAACAGCTGGAGGCCCAAGTTTGGCCACCACTGCTCTATGGCATTCAGCTTAAAAGATTAAAAGCCTCTTGATCAATTTTATGCATAACTTGGTCAAACACCTCAGAAAAGGTCTGTGTAAACAAATAGTGGAAATGGAAAAGTACAGATGAGTAGCAAAGCCTAGAAATCACCATGGGTTTCATTAAAATGTTACAGTAGAATAGGTATATCCTAGCTGCAAAGGCAATAGGTTACAGCAGATTTTGAGTTCAGGGCAGACACTAGTTTTCTGGTCCAAATCCAATAGTCTATTGACAGTCCTCCCCACTGGCTTTCCAAAACGTGTGGCATCCTTATCCTGCTTTATTTTCCAAATCAGCAGGGTTCCACCAGAGTTAATGGACCATAATGTTACTATGTGATGTGTGAATTTCTAGTTACATTATTCTATGCACAAACAGGCATTTGTTAATTTGCTGCTTGCAGTTTATTAAACTAATACATGTAAACTGCTTTGAGCAATAAATTACAAGATTAAGGCTTTTAATGATAAGGGATATCATTAAGCATTGCATGCTGGAAGTAGATTTGACAAACACTCTGTGCTAATGGAGTTTATTTAAAGGAGAATCTGCATGAATAGACTTTAATTACTGTCATATTAAAGTTTATAAAAACAACTCATGTCAAAGGTGCACAAATCCTGTTTAGAGTTTTGTCACGTGTGGTTTTTTTATATTACTTTGTTGACAAGCAAATTCTGCCACCTTACCAAAAAGAAAATAAGAAATCTAGAGATTCTCATTGTGCAGGAATTTTATATGCAGCCTATATATGAGGTTAGGCACATGTGACTTGCCTGAAGACATTTTGTAACCTGGCATTATGAAGCAAGGAAGCAAATCCTGTTAAGTTTGTGAACATGGAAATACTAATCTTCATATTTCTGATGAAATGAACTACACATTTTCATTCAGGCCAGGGGCCTATGCATGCTCTATCTGCTTTGTCTAAAATTGGACTTCCAAGAAGCTGTTTCTTTATCAGAATACAGAATAAATCAAGCTGGTGTCTTGTTAACCTATCAATTTTTTGCTTCCTCCCATCTCTCTTCCCACTCAGGCCCAGTGTCTTTTAAGTATGGATTGAGAAGGAACTGATTTTGCTGCAAGGACAATGACTGCCACCCAACACAATCCAGTTAAATAGATTTGATGAGGATTTCGGATGATTTAACACAACTGAAACAGGGTTGGCCTTAATCAATTTTTGCATCCTTTGTTAAATGATAAATACCTCTGCCTCCCTCATAGGCTCATTATAGCACGAAACTATTTATAGTGCCTCTTCTGCTCAGCAAACACACAATTGCAAGTCGTAATATGATAATTGGTCCATATCAGACACGTAAATCCTCAGCCTCAAACTATTGGTGGCATCTGTTCACTTTACAATGGGTCAGAACTGGTCCATGCAAGTCTAGTAAACAAGGTTAATGTTGGCATCCTGTTTATAGTAACTTAATGGTAAAATCTGGCCTATAATGAAGTTGCAGAGTTGGAGGCAGTGTCTTTCTGTATTCCAGTTGCTGGTCTTGTGCTAGGATCCAGCTAGCAAGTTTCACACAGGCATCTGGTTGGCCACTGTGATAACAGGATGCTGGACTACATGGGCAATTGGTCTGATCCAGCTGGCTCTTATTATATTCTTAAATTGGACATTGGACTGTTTTTATCTCTTGGACCATACAAAAATTAGATGTTTGGTGGTGCACCTCAACCTGAATAATATATATATTTATTTTCCTCTTGCCAAGCTAGCAATGCAACCCCAAAGCCCTTAGGTAGCATTGCTTCGTAGAATCATAGAGTTGGAAGAGACCCAAGGGTCATCTAGCTCAACCCCCTGCAATGCAGAAATCTCAGCTCAAGCATCTATGGCAGATGACCATCCAACCTCTGCTTAAAAACCTCCAAGGAAGGAGAGTCCACCACCTCTTGTGGGAGTCTGTTCCACTGCTGAACAGCTCTTACTGTCAGAAAGTTTTTCCGAATGTTTAGTCGGAATCTCCTTTCTTCTTTCCATCTTTGGGCAAATATCATCTCAGCGGCCATGGTTACCTACATGAATATATTTTTATATTGTTTAGGTAACTCTGATCCTATAATTCCCCAAAGAAAGGCCTCTGTTGTTGTTTTTTTAAAAAACATTATCTTAAACATTTTTTAAAATTCATTATATATCATTTCCCAGTAGGCTTTTACCTTATTACAAGTCCACCACATATGGAAAAAAGTACCTTCTTTTTCTTTACAGTTCCAACAATTTTTGCTAATCTATTAGGAGTCAAATACCATATTCAACAATTGCTCCCATGCCTCACTTTCAATACCACTAAACATTCGGAGAGCAGGTAGTTGGGGAGAAGAACTTGCAGGGTTCAGTGATTTTGGCGATTAGCAGTGAACACTTTGCAACGTAGGCCTTGGCATTTGCCGTGACACCAACCCTAGACATCTGCTGTGGCACTGTAGACCCTCTATGCTGCATCAGTCCCTACGTTCTACTGCTGCTGAATGGCTCAGCATCAGATCAGTCCTCTAGACAGCTACCCAATGTGATTTAAACATCTCCTAAACCCGAGAGCATTTCCACAGAAAGCAAGGAGCAGAATTAACTATTCTATGTGAATAGGCCCATCATATTGCTATGCTGGAAAACTGACATTTACACAAAAATGTATTATATCACGGCATTAATTTTCCAGTAGAACAATTCATATAACTTAAGCTAGGCCATACAGCAAAAAATTCCCACCCTGCAAAATCCTTTAATACATCTAGACATTTCATTTTACAAGACATTTCATTTTTATGGCAATGAAATAAATCTCAACAGTCCATGCACTGCGCATATATATATATATATATATATATATATATATATATATATATATATTTCAGGACATAGCTACAAGTAACCTTTATCTGGAATCCCTTATGCTTCCTATATATATATTTTCCTTTCTGGTGGCAATAGAACAACAATGAAATAATTTACTGGATGAAGAATCAAACGAAACAGTATGTTTCTGAGATGCTGATGGAGCGGGGCTGGGGGTGGAATCCCAGCACAACACAACCATATACAAAAAAGTATTTGCTCTGTATCATCTGTGAAATGTTTTAAACATCTCCTCAGTATTTTGTTTGGTTGAATTATGTATGAAACTCTGCTGCCTTCAGGAAAACAGAGTGTCTTATATTTAAAATGTAATACGACTTACCAATGATTTATTTGACACTTTAAGGTTTCAATTCATACCCACTTACCTGGGAGTAAGTAGGCATGCGTAGAATTGTACCATTAATATATGAAATGGGAGAAACAAGCCAAATCAAGGCCAAATAGCCCACAAGCTCACTTCATTGGTAGAGACCTGGAACTTCAGATCACTTCCAGGTGGACATGGAAAAAAATGCAGTCTGTCAGGTGACTAGTTCCCAAAACACTGAGGGCTTTAAAGGTTAAGCCCAGCACTTACATTGGGCCCAGAAACAGATTGGGAGCCATTGTACTGTTTCATGAGGTTAGGTGCAGGATTCATGTCTATAACCCCAGGAGAGAAGGTATTTGAAAATTTCAGTTTCAGAACCGTTCAAGGTAGGCTACATAGCACATAATATTTGTGGTCATTTGAAAAACAGACACACACATTATTTCAGTAATCTTGACAATATGTATTCAAGGCAAATTGGTGTTAATAAGACCCCCCAAATTACAGCTGAGAAAGTCGAGAGAATTTCTGGCTGGTTAGCTTAACATCCATTGCAGGGAAAATGGTCCAAAGTCTTATTAAAGATAGAATTGCCAAACATAGAAGTCTTGCTGAAGCAGAGCTGGAATGCTTCCCACAAGTTCCTTGAGAGTGTTGGTAAGCATACAGATGCTTATTATAAGTACAGAATATTGAACCAAGGCTATATGAGCCCTTGGTCTGAGCCAGCAGGGCTTTTCTTTTGTTTATAAGAGCTATCCATGCCCAGTGTCATTCAAAAATACCAGCCGTCTGAAGTTATTTTTATTTTTACATTAGTAGCCCAGAGGACCCTTGATATGAATCACAATCTGAATGGACAATGACACAGGTGCAAAGCAGGTGTTTACTATTTCTCACTGCATTATGTTTCAAATGAAAGTGGCCTTCTGAAACTGAACCTGTTAGGAAAGCTGATATTAGCCATTTTGGAGGGGGTTAGGTAATTTTGTCAGAAAAATATTACAGGGAAAGGGTTAAGCCATCCACTTCCATTCCCATTCTCCCTCATCTACAGCCACTATTTTTTAAAAAAAATGAAACAAAGTGTAATTCCTCCTTTGACCTCTCGTCATTCGGTCCTGAGTCTTGATGTGCATTGGGTGGCAGAAGCATATGATAGATCAATGCCACTGAAAGCCCATTGTTTGCAGTTTTCCCCCCATTAGGTCTTCGTCTGAGAAAGTCTTGTTACAAAAAAAAAAAGGCTAATGAAAACAGGTTTTAGAAGCGTTTCTAAAAAAACAACACACCCTTCCAATCCTGAATAAAATATTTGGAAACCAAATTGTTTACTGAATTATAAATGTTAAAATGAACATATGGATAGAAGCTGGGCAATGCAATGCTTGGCAGCTGGGTTCACTGACCTGATTCTAGAAAGTCCTTTGGGTGTACATAGGTGATCTCACTAGAATAGTTCATACGTAAATGGCTGAAGCATCAGCCACATGCAACTTAAAAGGAGAAACAATTGGTGCACAGTGAAAAGACTTGTGATGTTAAGAGGAGGTCCACAAGCTGCATTTCAGACATACTTTTCAAAACTCCAGCCCTTGTTCTTGATTCTAAATCCAGGACTTTAAGCGGTGGTAGTATCTGCATTATTGATGTTGCATGTATTCATACACTTAGTTGTGTGAATAATTAACAACGTGCTTCAGGGCATGTAATTCACCTCGCCTCTAAGAATATCCAAGCGCTTAGTAAGTATGTTTCTCATTCATATGGGAGACTTGCCACTCTGCCATTTATTTATTATGAGGTCTCCACATGGCAGGTTACAGCATGTTTAATAGCACAAAATATGATAAAACCAAGTTTGAAATCCCAAATGTTACTGAATTTCTCCCAGACACATGGGTCAACTGTTGACATCCCTAGTAAGGACCTTTATTTCTAAATCGCTATATCTATTCTGCAAAACAAACAAACAAACACCAAATTGAAACTTGTAGCATATTAGGGGTTGTACACAGCAAAGTTGTCCCATTAGTGTACAACTCCCAGAACAGAATGGATGCATGAAGAGTGGGAGAAGAAATCCCATTGTGCAGGCAAAGGTCATTCCACTAATGGGGCAACTCTATAGTGTTTAAGGACCGGGACAAACCTGGATTTGAATTGTGAGGACTAGGATTCTATCCTTATCATTTGCACTCTTTGTTTCTATAGCTATTTATTTAAAATGCGTTTTGATGCTTAAAAGTTTAAAAAATTGTAGACCAACTTCAAGAATGAGTGGGATTAAAAAAAATTTAGAACAGCCTGTCTATTGCCCTGTACCATCCAAACACAGTAGAAATAATGTGGTGAGTTTCCCTGTATGTGCTGAGTACTGTATTTTGGAGAATTCAGCATGGAAAACTCATTTTCTACAGGTCTTAGCTGTATGCATTTTTGTTGTGGGCTTTCTGTAGGTATCTGGTTTTTGTTGTTTAGTCGTTTAGTCGTGTCCAACTCTTCGTGACCCCATGGACCAGAGCACGCCAGGCACTCCTGTCTTCCACTGCCTCCCGCAGTTTGGTCAAACTCATGCTGGTAGCTTCGAGAACACTGTCCAACCATCTCGTCCTCTGTGCCCCTTCTCCTTGTGCCCTCAATCTTTCCCAACATCAGGGTCTTTTCCAGGGAGTCTTCTCTTCTCATGAGGTGGCCAAAGTATTGGAGCCTCAGCTTCACAATCTGTCCTTCCAGTGAGCACTCAGGGCTGATTTCCTTAAGAATGGATAGGTTTGTTCTTCTTGCAGACCATGGGACTCTCAAGAGTCTCCTCCAGCACCATAATTCAAAAGCATCAATTCTGGTTAGCCACTATGAAAAACAAGGAGCTGGATCAGATAGGCTTCTGCTCTTATCCCGCAGGGCTCTTATGTTCCTATGATTATTCTGTGCATTCAAGCATCCTTTATTCTCATACTCAGTGACAAACTAATAAGCCAGATGTATTGTTGCATGCCACCCCATTCTCCAAGCGGGGCAAGAGTCCAGGGGTTCCAGGAGCTTCCCTAGAGTTTGGGTTTCCTTTTGGAATGAGGCACAGCGGAGTCTGTGGTGTCTATGAAATATGGTTTATTTGCACCTCTATACAACCTGAGTCTACAATTGAGGCGTTGACAGCATGAATGCCCCAATAGGGTCTTGTTTCTCCCATAACTGCAGACTCGAAATCAAACATTGCTCAGATTGTCTCTCCAGCTTGCTACTTTTTCTACAAATTCGCAACTTTGTCTTTTTCTAACTACCAGCCAGTTGAGGGAGGCAGGGAACCCATTTGCCATCTCACGTAGATCCGCTTTCCTTTGTTTCCCTTAATGTCCCATCATCCAGGCTATCACTTTGGAAAGCTAGCCTGCCTTATATTTTAACACTTTTATCAGGGGTGAGAAGGGTCTCTGCATACAGCTTACTGCCCCCCACCCCAAACTCATTACAATATATTGGTGTTGTAAGTTGATTTTCTTGAAGGTACCTTTTAAAGGGACATACTTATAGAGATTTTTATTCATCATAACAGTTTTGCTAGGCAATGTTACTCTTTTCAATAAGACTTGTGGCCGTATTGTGCTTGAAGAATCAAACTAATGGGATTCTGGCTTTCTTTTCCTGTCCACTAATCAGAATTAGTTTGGTGTCTCAGCTCCAGACTCTTAAAACCAGTAAAGGAAGTACAATATATAATCTTTATTTTTAGAAGCAACATAAAACAATGTCCTCAAAACTTATTTAATGGCATATTCCTAAAAAAGCCAAACCCCTCTAATACGGATAAAATGTTGTAAGAGTAGTAGATTCCGAAATGAAAGGTTGAACTTGACTTTGATTAGAATAATTTGATTAGGCGAATGCATCAGTTCTGTCAGCCTTGTTCAAGGAAATTGCTCAAATGAATCCAAGATGACAGGCAGAGGCCTCTAGGATGCCTTATGAGATACATCATCAAGGGAGCTGGAGAGGTGATTTGAGGAGGAAAATATCCTTACTGCAGGAGCTAGCTTTCTGTCTCCACAGCTATCACAGGCACAATCATGTAGGGGCACTGAACATCCTTGTTGACAAAGAGGTACTTGTGTCACCAGTGCGACAAAAAGGATTAAATCCAGAAATGCTATCTTCCATGAGTTTAACTCTCTCCAAAACTCACAATGGGCTAAATCACTGGAGTCATTCAAAAAGCAACCATGACTTGTCCAGCTTCAATTCTTCATTTGCCTCTTTGCCCATTTTCCACTGCCAGCAGCTGCAGTGATTGGAACTCCCATTTTGCCCCACAGCAGGTGGAGGAGTTCCAGGCAGGAGCATCACAGAAAAAGCTTCAGAGACAAGCAAGATACTTCTTTGGTTGCAACAGTGATGCTACTGGTAACTAGTAATGATATTTCAGTTAAAGATATATGGACAAGATATAGACAGACAAGCTCATAATGTGTTTGGATGCACATCGTATTTCAGTACATGATTGGCAGCAATCTCACCACATGGTTGACGTATCCATGCATTCATAAAAAAAGATACCATTAGATGTCACTAGTTTAATTCTAGATATTTTCTCTAGATGAACATTCCAATTTCCTGTCAGGCATTTTGAGTGTCTGTCTTAAACACACTAAACATCAGAATACACTATTATTATTTTGCATTTTGTGCGACAGGAAGTTTTTTTAATAAAGCTCCATTTTGTATACATCTCAACTCTTATTCCCACAAATATTTTGGTATTTTCTTTTATGTTCTCAGGAAATGAATTGGCCATTGATTTTCTGCAGGGTCACAATGAGGACTTTTGCAGTGAATAGTGGTTCAAACACCTGGACTACTAAATTGAATGGAAGGCTTTGCTTTGTTAAACTTGTCACATGAAAGTGTTTTTCTACTACTTGATAAATTGTTTTCCAGCTCCCTGCTCAATTGAATGCTTCTTTAGCCATGGAATCTCCTGAGGAAATTATTCTAGAATTAAAGGAGATTGAAGGAAAGAACTTGATGTCTGAGAATTAATACAAGCATTTACTTTATCGTTATGGCTCTCGTTTTCCTCACAGTTTGGGGCAATGAGCCCTGGGCCTCAGAAAGCAAACGAACTGTTCCAGAGATGGAATAGTGAAAATGGTTATTTAGAAACTTAAAAGACTGAACAGATCCTAAATGAATATAGGGCCCTTAAAATGCAATATAGATTAACTTGGTGCCAGATTCTAGGCACACAAATTACTTCAAAATACACCAAGCAAGATGTTGCAACTTGAAGCGAGCAGGGCAGAGCCACACTGCAAAAAAAAAGCAAAAAAAAAAAAAAAGCAGCAGCAGCTATCTCACTCTGCCTAATGGCAGGGCCAGGCCTGCCCTGTTGTATTCCTGATGTTATTTAATTCTTTTAAAACTGATATATTTTATGGCTTCTGTTGTTCAATAACACTGTCATTCTGCCATAGTTTACCATCCTGGCCTTGAGTGCAATGTGAACACCTCCAGCAAAGCAAGATAGGAAGGTATCGTCAATCATTCTTCTTTCTTCCAAAGAAGGCAATAGCTCCTGTTGAAACCTTGCATAGGTGAAAGTAAACATAGTGTATGCTAATGGCAAGTGCTTTATTAGCAGCAGATGAAAACACATGAACGCACACCCACTCCAAACATTGTAACTGTAATCCTTCTGGATGCCAAGGAAGCTTCTGCTTCTGGGAAGCCGAACCCCCTTAATGCAAATTTTGCATCTCTCCAAAACACTCCCCCCTCCATCTGCTTGCCATCAGTTCTGCCTGCTCCAGATTAACTAAGCTTGTTTTCATGTACCAAGGAAACAAGGTCGCTATACTGATGGGTTCTGTTCTCCTTTTCTGTTCCTGTAGATATTTGGGACTTGGATTCATTATCACTAAAAATATAGTTTCTAAAGATCCTCTAACCCAAATACACAACAACAATAGTATCTCTCTGCTGATCCAATAAGAAATTTAGTTGTGGCTCAGGGTCGTGCTGACCCATAAAGTGGTTAATAAAAAATAGAATTATAATAAGCACTGTGCACCGCATTGCGTTTTGTCCCAGATCTGCAGAGGGAAAATAGTTCTGCTCTCAGCTTGAGAAAATGCAGTGTTTAAATAGTCTAAGCATGCTCCCTACTGAGCTATTTAAAAAACCCTACTATTTTTACTAAACTAAAATGAAATTAAAATACTTCTGTCATTTATTTTCTTATATTATTGTCTTTATGCTAGCTGCCTACCAAGGTGAGAATAATCTAATCTAGTTAAACCATAGTTATCAGACCTACCCTAAGTAACCATTCGCATATACCTAGCTTCCTCATGTATTTTTCTCTTTTACAGTTTTTTCTCCTTCTATACCTACAATGATGAATATAAGAAAAAAGTGCATTCTTCATTAATTTTGACACAATAGTAAACACAGGTGTACATATGTGCGTGTTTTCCTCGCACCTCCTGTACATTTCCATGTAGAAAAAAATGTGTTAGGTAAAATAGCATTTTCTTCCAGCTGTAGGAGAATAAAATGTTTTGCACAGCAGAGGGGGAGGGCTGGATCAGAGGGTATCTTGAGCTAATTTTTGCTTGTGTGCCTTTGCTGGACTACTGTTTGTGGAAGAACATGGCTGAAGGAAATAAAAGAAAGAGCAAGGAGAAAATACACTGTAAAGTGATGGTGAAGAAGAAAATCATGAAAAGTTGAGGAAGGTCATGAAATAACTACTTAAGTTTCATATCCTAAGGATGTGAAAAAAATATAGTGATAAAATATTATTTACTATGCAGAGGCAATAATCTTTTTCATGGCAATGTTGGTTAGGCCACAGTCCAGGGCACCAATTGCATAGTCAGTGGGTGTAAACATGTCTAACTTTGCCTGGGCTTGTGACCAATACATTTTGTTTCCTTACAGACAACTTTTTCGTGTTCAGCAGGAGCACTTTGTCTGTGTAGCATCATGGTAGCAGGCTCCAGCCCCAAACTGTGTGAACTATAACTGTGACAATAGAAGGACAGTGAAAGTAAGTAACAGGTCAACACTGCTGCCTGCTTCAGCAATGTCCCACTTTGGGTGGTGATTTTTTGCATTTCAGTTTGGCCACCCAAATCCAATTCCACTAAATTTAACTGTTCATATTTATCCAGATTCTTAGAAGCTTTATTCCAATTTATTCACCTTGTTAGATACTTGCTAGTGCTAGTCACCTTGTTAGATTACTTTGCTGTAATACGTTTTGTCTGTTCATTCTCTATCCACCAGAACTTTTTTCCTTTATCAAGGATGCAAATTTCAGTGTGAAAATCCAAAGTCACAAAAATGCAGCTCATTTCTAATGTATAGTGTAAAAAAGAAACAAAACAGCAATTTAAATTCACATCTGCCTGGGTTGTGTTTATTTCTGTTTGCGTAAAATGCTTTCTAAAGGGCACTTTTATTTTCAAAATGAATGTGAGGCTCAGGAATGTTGTCAGACAACATTTTGATGAGTGCTAACAGCCAAACAGTAAATTTCAGGAATTTATATATAACTGCAGATGTAAAGTCAGATCCTTTGATATCATGCCAACATGAAAAATGATTACACTAGAAAGGAGGCTTTGAGAAAAAGCTTTTGCTGCAATTTCAGAAGACAGGTAAAGGGATCTCAGTGTCAAGCGGCATTATTTTCGCTGCCAGGGGGACATATGGTGATTTTAATAGCATTTGGATCAAGCTAAACTGTGAACGAATACCCAATAACACTGATTCTTAACTTGTCTTAATTACACTTAGGAAAGCACATTACATGGACCAGCTAAAAGGAGATCATCATAATCCAGGAAGTGATTAAGTGGATGTGACAAAATGGAAAGCACAGGTCAGGTTGGTGTTCTTTGAAGAGTATGTTAGTGTGCCAAGTTTATAACAGGAGCATCTCCAGATGTGATACCTTTGATTAGTCTTTCAAAGCCACAACAGGCTGATGACTAGCAGAAGCCACGGCCTCATTTCTCAGCGCAACGGTTCATTGGCTGTGACAAATGTGGTCTCCGCGATAATGATCCATAAACAGAAGGAGCAGCAGCCATTGTGAAGAGCTCTTGCTAATAGGCAGGAACCCAGGCCTGCAAGGCTCTTGGGAGGCTGGGAAGCCACTAGATCAGCTGTTCTCAACCTGTGGGTCCTCAGATGTTGTTGGACTACAACTCCCATCATCCCTGAGCTCTGGCATTGGGGACCCACAGGTTGAGAAAGGCTGCACTGGATCATAAGAAAGACTGACCTGGAAAAACAACAGCAACAACACATCCAAAGACTGAACTGATTTATGCCATCTGTGTAGCGCAGGGGTCACCAATGTGGTGTTTTCCAGGTATTTTTGGACTCATAATTGCACCTGACTGTAGATCATGCTGGCTTGGGCTGATGGGAGTTGGAGTTCAGCAAATATTTCAAAGGTATTGTGTTGGCTGTCCCAGGTATAAAACAGTTTTCTTCAACCTGGTGTCCTTTATACATTTTGGACCACATTTCCCATTAGTACCAGTTAAGGCATCCATTTGGGCTGGTGATATTAGGAGTTTGAGTCCAAAAACATATGGAAGGCACTAGGTTGGGGAAGGCTCACATAGATCTTCATTTGATTCATATATGCTTCTACAAAACTTCCAGATTATTATAGCATAAAATGAACATATATTTCTTGTGGACAAATATATTGTGATTAAATCTGCAAGAACATTTTCAAACCAGATAACACTTCCATCTCTTTTTCTCTTGTTATATTTCTGCTCTTTGTTTGCACTTTCTCCTTGACATTTGGACTTTATCTTCAGATGTAAATAAATAAGCCAGTCAACCAACCGGCCAACCAGGAGCCCTGGAGACATTCTACATTTTACAGCATACGCTGTATTCTAAAGAGGAATGGAAGAAAGGCATGAGAATTGCAAATACTTCTTCAGTGATTGCTCTCCAGCCCCCACCTCCATTTTCCTAAGGAAAAAAAACATAAGAAAACCAGTAAAGGACTGGTTTTTCAAGCTGTTTCAATGCATGATGTTTCCAAAAGCCTTCTCCAAATTTCTTCCTGGATTTTGGAGTTGCAGGTTACCCTGTCTTGTTTCAAGAGTGAAAACAGAAGCATTTGGATTTCTCAATCATTGTTCTGTTTCTAAACTGCATGCACAGTTTGCTACAGCTTCCATTTCCTCCCTTCCCTTCATTTCTTCCACCCAACTGTCTGATTTATACATGAACACTTTAAAATAGTAATCTTTATGTGATCAAGGAATTGCAGCACAAAATCAGATTTTCCAGATTCTTCTGACTACTGAAGAGTATATTATATAAAGGTTTTGTTTTGTTTTGACCATTTCTTATGGCCCAACACTGTTTCCCCATGTAAAATCATCCCCCAATGAGCAGCCCATGCAGTTTATGGTAGTAAAATCTTGGTTCAACCAACAGAGGGGATCAGTGACCTCACATACAGATTATACCTGTCTATGCTGCATGTTTGGGTACTGTGGTGGATTAGAAGAGGGAAAATAAACTTAGCTTGAACCCTGAGAAGACAGAGGCACTTCCCCTTGCCCAGGCTTAGAATATATACTACATGACTAATAGGGTGGTACAACTGAGTTTTATTCAGACTAGACCTATAAAAATGAATGAACTTGACTAAGTTAGGTCCAGTACTATAAATCCAATGGGTCTACACTGAGTAAAATATAGCTGAACTCTTGGTTTCTATCTGATGATCTCTTGAAATTCAGTAGGATTAATTTCATTCAACCTATGAGGTAAAATTCAATCAATAACAAGGGGTGAAAGGAATGACTAGCAACAGGTATAACTAATTATGTAAATGAAGCATAGAATGTACATTATTGTAACCAACAGCATGTGTAATGCTCTTTGGGATCACACCGCATTGCTAATTTAGTAAATTAGTAAGCATAGCAAAGTGAATGCTGAATGATTAATAGGCAATATTGTGTGAATTATATACCCCCTCCATTGTAAGGCTTCCAATTTTGGTGGAATTTGCAGGCCAGGAGGCAGAGAGGCCAACTGTAGGTCAATTTACCAACTAATTCTAATTTTGCTCCCATCCTCCTCTGAGCGGTGGACACATAATCTGGTGAACCGGGTTCGATTCCCAGCTCCTCCACATGCAGCTGCTGGGTGACCTTGGGCTAGTCACACTTCTCCGAAGTCTCTCAGCCTCACTCACCTCACAGAGTGTTTGTTGTGGGGGAGGAAGGGAAAGGAGAATGTTAGCCGCTTTGAGACTCTTTTGGGTAGTGATAAAGCGGGATATCAAATCCAAACTCTTCTTCTTTTTCTTCCTACTGCATTCTGTAACAGCAACACCAATATTATGGAGAAAGGAGATGACAACCAACACCATACGCTGGACTGGAGGTAAGTATGAAAGCAGACAGGGGGGAAGCTGGCTCAGGGCAGAACAAGGTGTTGTACTTGCCTTAAAGGAGCAGCCTGCATGGAAAAATGCAAGCCCAGGCTCTAATTCTTAGTTTTAGACAGTGCTATTTTTCTGGGCAAAGAGGTGCAGGAACTCATAATGAATGTGTCCTTGCTCTCTAATAATGGCAATGGCGCCCACCTGAGATGTGCCAGAACTGAGTTCCGGTGAGTCCTATCTGAAAAAAGCCCTGGTTATAAAGAACTTGCAGTGAACTTGGGGGGTTGGACAAATTTGGAGCAATTCCCGTCTGGCTCTGAGTGCCAGCCCAGTCTGCTGACTGATCTATACAGTGCAAAATTGCTTGCAAAAATGTGTATATTAGGCAATATTGCAAAATAGATGTGTATGCACAAAAATGTATATTTTAGGAGCAATGCACACTAAAATGCTGATGCTGAAATGTGGTGAACTGAATTTAAGATTGGGAAAATGCAAAGCTGAGAGAAACCCAAACTGACATATTTGTCCATCAGTGACCATACTTCCACTGTATAGTCTTTTACCACTGTGAAGGAATGCATATGCACATCCTGAAAATCTCCCATACATTGTAACTGGATCCAATCATGCATACAATCCCTTCAAAGTCCTTTCCCCACCCCACAGTGCATAGACAAACAGAGAAGGGGACCTGCAAATGAACTAAAGGACTGGAAAGCTGCATCACTGAGATCCAGCGCCGAGGGCCTTCTGGTGGTTCCCTCACTGCGAGAAGTGAAGTTACAGGGCCTTCTCAGTAGTGGTGCCCAGCCTGTGGAATGCCCTCCCACCAGATGTCAAAGAAATAAACAACTATCTGACTTTTAGAAGACATCTGAAGGCAATCCTGTTCAGGGAAGCTTTTAATATTTGATGAATTATTGTATTTTAATATTTTGCTGGTATTTTAATATTTTTAATATTTTGCTGATTGCAGAATTTTAGGAAAACTCACAGGAAATGAGGCAATCCATTTAATGGTTCAGAAATTTGTTTCTAAAAAGAATTGACAGCATTTAGCCAGGTTTCCAAGGACAACATATCAGGCTTTGATTCCATATAAGATTTTAGATTCCACTTGAATATCTCAATATATGCAGTGGCAAAGAAGAAACATCTACAAGGATTCATGAGATTTTGCCTGGATTCATTGCTTTGCTGCCTGGATTCAGTGCTTGTATACAGATCCCTGTTTCCCTCTCCTCCCCGTCATGTCAAATGGGAGGCCAAATGTACACCTTTCAGATATCCACTTAGCTGGCTCTGTACGTTCAATCAGGACAAATGAGATGGCTGCATTAAGTGCACTTGTCCACATGTCAAGGGAAGCAGGCAAGGAGAGGGGTCTGTCTTCTTGTCCTATGGAGATTCCTTTGCCTGTGGGTGCTGTGTCCCTGTAAGAAAGGATTCTGCCCTATGTTGTCCAGTCGTTTAGCATAAGTGACTTACAGTCATGCAATTTCACGTTTCAGATTTGTTAAACGGGGAAGGTGGCTTTGCAAGCTCTTGTCATCTTTTGCTAGTTGCGTGAGCACTTTTGGTAGGCCAATGGGTGTTTTGCTGTCTTAATGACTTCAGCTCTGTAATTACCTCTGTGAGCATGATGCTTAGTGGCATTTCTGGTTAAAGTCCTAATTAGCCTTCTGTAACTAATGAGCATGTGAAAGTTTGGCTTGTGGCTTATTATCTTACTCATTATTATGAATGATATGGTGAGAGTTTAAAGCCTGCCAGTTTTACATGGAGACATAATTATTTATGAAAAGGCCGTGCCCCAGAAATGGAAATAATTATAATCAGATTTAATGTTTTCATGGTTTGTGTATTTTTTCCAAGGGAAACAGATGCCTATAGGGCATTAATTACCAACATGGGAGATTTAAGACACTCTACCACACTGGCATGTCAAATATATAAGTGCCTGGAGTGTAAAATAATCTATGGTTTTGACATTTACCGGTATTCCTCTTCTGTCCACATGTGGATAGCCAGGTGACTTTGTAAGCTAACAGAAGATGTACTGGTGACCACCATCCACTTGGGTGACTTTAAAAGAGGTTTATACAAATTAACAGAGGAGAATGCCCTCTGTTAGGCTCTTTTTATTTTTTATTTTTTTTAATTATTATCACTACAAAATAAGAAACAATTACAGTGGTACCTCAGGTTAAGAACTTAATTCGTTCTGGAGGTCTGTTCTTCACCTGAAACTGTTCTTAACCTGAAGCACCACTTTAGCTAATGGGGCTTCCTCCTGCTGCTGCTGTGCCCCTGCTGCACAATTTCTCATCCTGAAGCAAAGTTCTTAATCCGAGGTAATATTTGTGGGTTAGCAGAGTCTGTAACCTGAAGTATATGTAACCTGAAGCGTATGTAACCTGAGGTACCACTGTAGTAGTCTTGTAAAGTAAATAGGCACTTGAACTAATAGAAAGCTAAACAAAATTAGTATACTTTGCCAAACTAACTTTGGATGGTATTCAACTGAGTCTGAGTCACACTTGAAGTGGACCCATTGAAATAAATGGACAAGTTGCTTGCCTCCATTGTTCTCAGACACTAAGTTCTCATCCGCATCTTGTAACTGATCACCAAATGCCTAACAACCGTCAAGGGATTTCAAGATAGACAAGCACATTGCACACAAACCTCTTGAATAGTTGAATTGGGGTGGCGTCATTTTCTCCAAAGTTGTCATTTCTGTGGGGAACATTTGCAAATAACAAACAAATCTCATATTGTCCCATTTACTCATTACCATTTTCTCTGTCATTGTCATTGGCAAGAGTACTTCACGTTCCTTCAGGACATATGAAACCCTTTCATAGGTTTTCAGTTTGCTTTGAGAACTTAAGATTCAGTAAACAACATGAAAAAAGACGGAGTCAAGTTGAAACATCCTGAAGGATTAAGAACAGCAGAGTACAGAAGATAAGAAAGAAAGAAAAGCCCTTTTGAACAGTATGGATTATTTCTTACTGCAAGAAACCATCTTCTCAACTGATAGAAATATGGCAAAGCAGAGTGAAGAATACATATCAATAGCAACACATTGTAAGAGAAACTTCTATTATAGATAGAATGAATTCAGTTAAATGTTTTGCAGTGAATGCTGACTTAATACAGCTGGATTGTCTCTACCCAACTGTCTTTTGAGATTACCACAGCTCCAGTATGCATGCAGATTGGCAATGCATACATGGTGGAGCACCTCTGCATGCTCAGAAATGTCCATGTGAGCCTCTTTGATAAATTATTCCTCAAAGCATCCAAATAGTAAGTGGAAGGAGGAGTGGGCCCCGTGCACTGGTCCCACGGCCAGTATTCTCACACCCACCAGTTCCACCTCTGACTTTTGCACATTGAGCAGAATGTCTGAAGAGAGAAGTGAGGATGTGCCTTTTGTCAGCTCACACCATTGTGAGTACTTGCAGGAAGTTTCCCCAGCAACTAAGTTCAGACTGGAGGGCACATCTCCTCTCTCAGCATTCAAAGATATGCCTTCCTACTGCAGGGGTGGGGTGGGGAAGTGAACAGCTGAAGATATGACTGCAGGAAAAGCCCCATGACATTTGCCTCTTCCAGCAGGAATATAGCCAGGCATGCTTCAACAGTACAGGCAACCAAGCCCTGCCTTGGAGGGTGGCAACCTCAATCCCTAGACAGCCATGAGTCATTCCCCCCTGTAGTTTCCTGTCCTTCAGTAGATTTCTGGAGCACCACCTCAGTTTCCTGTGCATCAATGAAACGATTATCCCCAGCACCAAGTATTCGTCTGTTGTCTTTAATATTATCTCCCTCCCCCTTAGGATTTAGTTTAAAGCTCTCCTGATCAGGGTCAGAAGACTCTTAGCAAACACATTATTGCCAACTGCAGAAACCAGGGTCCAAGATTCAAAACCTTTCCTGACATCACCATCTGTGCAGCCAATGGTTTACTTCCAGTATTTCCCTCTCTCTTCCTTGGCAATGACCTGTGCCTCAATGCCTTTCATCTTGCCCAGAGTCTCATGGTCCTTTGTTTTCGGTCCAAGGTTTTATAGGGAGCAGAAGACTATTTGGGGTGAGATTTGGCTAATGCTGAAACACAATGAGGCTTAAATTCTTTGGGCCACAGCTCTGGGGTGGGGTAGGACTTCCCTTTGAATCTAATAGGGAAGCATGGCCCTTTGGAGTGTTAATGCTGTGAGTCCTTCCAGCCTATGCTCAGATTGTATACATGTATAAATAAAACCATATATCCTAAAGATACCACAGTCTCTATTGACCTTCACTGCAAGGGAAGTGAACCCTGAGCAAGCACGGGAGTCACTCTCCACTTTGAGTTTAGGAGGCAAGCAAAAATATGACTACTTATTCCAACTGAAGTTTCACCTTAGTTCAAACATATGGTTAATTAATGATTCATCTATTCTGCTATAACCTTTGGAAATGGATTTTGGATCAGTGTCACTGAGAACACCACTGGGAGAGAGTATAATATTGAGAAAAATCTAGATGTGCTTGCTTCAATCTTTTTTTTTCTTTTTTTGAAGTTTTATTTGTTGCAACTGAGCTTGGATGGATCACTAAGGACAATTTCACTTCAGTGACACTGTAGCTTCTACAAATGCTAGGTCAGAAGAATAAGTGGTTTTTAAAAAGTCATGTCAGCAGGAAAAGCACGTTAGGGGGCTGACAGCACAATCCACAATCCTGTTAAGTTGAAGAACTAAATAAAACTGGCTAAAACTTGAGTACTTTAACTTAGCTGGCTTGTGGAATTGTATGAGAGCACATCAAAGTACAACCTCTCTCTGAATCCCCCATCAATGTGACAAGAATGGATACAATCGATTACCTAGTCTTATTAATGAATTTTATATATAACCCCACCATAAGATTATCTTGTTTTTATGACAGAAAGCTGCCACTTGGTAAAAAACAAATACACACATACATTTTACTTTTACTTGTTGTATAAAGACATATCATGAATGTGGGGTTCCTGATCAACCAGTTGTATAAAATACTAGAAAGAAAGAAAAAAGTAGAGAAATAAATAAATAAATAAACCCCCTCTCAGTCCCACATTCATTTTTCTGTTCAGGGTATGTGAGCACCAACAACGTTTCCTACACTTTGGCTGCACCATACATTTAAATCACATCCCTCATAAAGAATTTTGGTTTATGACTCCTGTCCTGACTACTTTAATATGCTACTGCGAATACCCAGCTGACAAAGAAAATGTCACCCAGTGCATTTTAGTCACTGTGGGTGGACCATAGATACAAAATCCTCTTCCCTTGACATTTCAAGTTGCAGCCAGCCAGAAGTCAGTGTGGTAAGGCAGAGCCATGGAGCCATTCTCCTGACATGGATGGCACTGTGGTTAACGAGGGCAGGGCAGCACAGTGGGAAGGTTGGGGCTGCACCAGCAGAACCAGCTTAGTGCTCTTGCCAGTGTATCAGTGTAGTCTTGACCTCACTGCCACCCTGTCCTGTCCAGTGAGCATTCAGAGTGAGCATTAAAAAAGTATACCCAGTGCTAAAAGGTAAATCATCAGTAAAAACCATTTACGTTAATCAAAAACTCATATGACCAGGACAAGATGTAGCCTGGTAGGTGCTGTGCTAGCCTTTATGGAGAAGGAATTCCAGTGCAGGGATGCCAACCACAGAAGAGTTTGCCTTTGTGGGTACCCAGGGCCAGGATTATCTGACTATTCTCTCACTGAAGATGCCAACGTCATGTGAGAGACATAAAACATTGAAAGGTCAACTAGCTGGGGGAAAGTATTTGTCATTAGCTAAATCATGATGGTGAATATACGGTAGATTAATGGTTTCAGGGGAATGGGAGCTGTAGTAATTGCAACCCTGAGAAATGTTTATTTGACATTTACTCTGCCAAATCCAGGGTCACTTGATTAATATATTTGCTAGATGCGATACTACCCTAAAGACCCTCAAAATGAATATGAGATTTGCAAGTGATCTAATGGATCATCTTGTTCAGCATCATGTATACACCCTCCCACAATAGGTTTTTGGGGGGATCATTAAGACTATTGAAGCTCTTATGGCTTCCCGTCAAATACCTCAGGAGTTCTAGCCAAACCAGAGCCTCTGCATTTACTTAAAATTCTCTTTAACCTTAAGCTAGTGACAATTTATAATTGTGTAGTTGTCTGAAGTCCAACAACATCTGGAGGACCACAGAATTCCCATCATTTATATACACTATCAATCTGAGGGATTAATTGGTTTATACAGGATGCTTCCAGCACTTGTTGACTTTCCCTTATAAGTGTGCTGTAAAAACTGTTTGGCAACATTTTTTATGTTGGGCATCTATAGTCTGGTTCTAATGCATTTTAAGAACAGTCCACTCTCTTTTTACAAGTCTCATTTGTTTCAAATGTTTCTCGGAACTTCATCACTCTAAACTCCCCACCCCCCATGCATGCAACTCCCTCTCAGACACACTCTGAGACCCACATCTAAGAACATAAAGAGAACACTGCTAAATCAGGTCCAAAAGCCATCTAGTTCCAGCATCCTGTTCTCTCTCAGTGGTCAACCTGATGCCTATGAGAAGCATGCAAGCAGGGCCTGAGTGCAACAGCACCTTTCCCATTTATACACCCCAGCAACTGATATTCAGAAGCATATTGCCTCTGGTGTGGAATTTCAGAAAGGTGGAATGTTGCAAATTCTGGACTTCCGGTTTCTTACTTTGGTCATCTACATGGCCTCACAATTATATTTTCCGGTATTGTTTGCACCGAGTACATTGCAACTTCTGACTTCACCACACTATCATCCACTTTAGATAGTGTGTGATGTCGAATTGACAAATAAGTTTTGAAATATTCCGCTAAGTTTTCTGAAATAAATGAATAAATACATTCAGCAATAGTGAGATGTAAGACGTGGGGTTCCCTGGTCACATTGTGTTTTCTCTACAAGACCAACAGTGCTGAAAAGAAACTAATGGTTGCTTTGCTCAGAAAAAGACGACTGATGACTGGATGCTGTCATGGATTCACTCTGTTGAACAGGAACATATAATATTAACACATTTTAGTGCAAGCACATAATGGCACTCCATTGAAATATGAAAAGCAGTTTGGTCTGTATTACCAGAACTGACATTTATTTGAGATTGGACATCTGTTTTCCGCTTCATTGATTTGCTGTCGATAAATATGCAGTGTGCGTGTGTGTGTTTCAATATTTCTCTTTTCTTTCAGCAGGACGTTACTCAACAGCAACATATGGTGCACACACACACACGCACACACACACATATATATATTGTCAGTTTAAGAATATGGTGCTCATTGTCTAACATCTCAGTATACATATGCTGGATAAATGTGTTCAGAACACAAACAAATATCAGCGTTGTCATTTCAGAGCCATTCATACAATATATACTGCTGGAGATTGATGGTTCCTAAGGAAATAACACAATAAAATGTGAACATAATGCTAGACCAGACGCACCAGGAGATCCCCCCTCCCTTTCCATTTGGTTCAGTTAAATCAATATTATAGCTGAATTGGACAAGCAAAGTCTGTGGCGTGTTGCTATGGGAAGCAGAAAGATTTAGTACCATCATGATGAATACTGCCATTGTCCACAATGTTTTGATGGGTTTAAGGTGGCTGTATTTCTGATCATGCTTTTTTTTTTTTTTTTGGCAGATTTTTATTCTGCATTCCCTAGCAAGGGAAAATAAGATAACAGTCCTGGAAGAAGAAAAATGTCAGGTGAAAGAGAGAAAGTCAGAGTGATACACACAACCTGGGTGGGAAGCAAGATATATTTGGAAGTGTCACAAGAAGCGATGCATAGCATGACCTAGATCAGCCTTCTCAAACATGGCGCCTGCCAGATCTTGAGCTTTAACTCCATCATCAATGACCACTGAGCATGCTGGCTGGGGCTGATGTGACTTGGAGCCCAACAACATCTGCAGGGCAACAGGTTGGGGGGAAGATTGCTATTATACTTTCAACTTTTTCAGATCTGAGCTGCACCTTTAGCGCCTACATCCATTTCAAGACCCACTTAATTTTCCCTCATTTATTTATTTATTGGCTTATATGCCACAATATATAAAGCATTTAGCTGGTGAGCATGAATCATCTAGAAAACGGTATGAAAATGTGGGCAGCCATATGGAAAGTGGTTGTGCTGCTATTGCAACCCACCTAAGGTCAGTACAGTGGTACCTCAGGTTAAGTACTTAACTCGTTCCGGAGGTCTGTTCTTAACCTGAAACTGTTCTTAACCTGAAGCACCACTTTAGCTAATGGGGCCTCCCGCTGCTGCCGTGCGATTTCTGTTCTCATCCTGAAGCAAAGTTCTTAACCTGAGGTACTATTTCTTGGTTAGCGGAGTTCGTAACCTGAAGCGTCTATAACCCAAGGTACCACTGTATACAGCAGTAAAGTTGTGTACAGCTTGTAATAGCAATGGGAGACTATAGTTACATACAAAGTTATTCTGCAGCAAACCAGGAAACCTAGAGTGGAATCGAATGTCACGCTATGTTGAATATTCTGCCTGCAGAAGCCTAATAGCTTGGGATTCGGCACAATCTCGGCGTGATTGTTGTGCCAGGTTAGAACTGGCACAGTGAATGGGTCTGAATTGGGCCCAGTTTTCCTGCTTGACCCACTTTCTGCTGCAGGTGCCCTACCACTTTGCAGGAGGGGTGATCTGGATTTTCGCGCTAAGCCCAGATCCAGCCCAGATCCAATCCAACAGAAGACTAAAACTTGGAAGCCAAATAAATTTTATCTATATTTGTTTGCTTCAGTGGCTTATGAATGAAAGTGGATGAGAAAGAGCTCCCTGAAAGGCATATGGGAAATTAAAAGCAAGTGCTGGAATTTGGATGAATATGTATTGCTTTTGTTATACTCCTTTATTGCTGGATTGATTTTATGTCCACTCTAACAAAGGTCCATTGCATTGATACAAAGTAACAGGACCACAGTCCTATATATCTGCATTGTTGTAGATAAATGGACGATGAGTCATAGAAAACAGAACTATCAAGCCTTAAAAAGGGACAATACAAATGAGCCTACATCAATTACCGTTCTGAAAACAAAATGGTGTCTCTGTTACAAATAAAATAGCTAATTACAGAATCTATGCCATGGGGAATTGACAATGTCTCAGACCAGGCTGACACACTCAGAGATGAAAAAGACATAGGATTGTTTTGTTGTTGTTGGTTTCATTTTATTAGCTTGTCTTATTAGACTGTTCTGCTTTTCATAACCTAAAACAGATATAGCCAATGTGGTGTGTGTGTGTGTGTCCCACCCAAGATGTTGTTGGACTACAACACTCAAAATCTGTGATCATTGGACATACTATCTGGGCTGCTGGGAGTTGTAGTTCACAAAATATGAAGGGTACCACCTTAGGTATATTTTAAGGCATCTCACCCATTATATACCCAACTGGTCACTCTGCTCTGTAGAAGGGACCCTTCTGCAGATTCCACCTCACCAGAAAGTCTATTCCGTAACACATAGATATTGGGTCTTAAGTGTGATGGCTCTTTGAAATTCCCTCCTGTTACATATCAGCTGCCACCTCTAATATATTGTCAGTGCCTCTTGAAGGTCTTACTTTTTCAACAAGTATTTTCAGTAGGGAATCTTCTCTCAGTCTGCACCTGTAGTTTTATATATGTTTTCTAATGTTTCATGGGAAGTGATGAAATGAACAAAAGATCTTACAGATCAGTAACTAGTTAAATACAGCTTAGTTGGTTAGAGCAAGGTCTGATAACACCAAGGTTGCAGGTTCGATCCCTGTATGGGAGAGCTGCATATCCCTCCATTGCAGGGGTGGACTAGATGATCCTCAGGGTCCCTTCCAGGGGTGCCAACTTGAATAAATTATTGGGGTGCCAGGTTAGCCCTGCCCTGCATGATTGATCACATGATGCGGCATGCACACACCATTTAAATGGCAATGTCCATCAACTTGCAGGTGGGGCGGGGAGCACCCTCAAATAGGCGAAGTGAACCTAGGCCCTTAGGAGTTAGCTCCTATGGTCCCTTCCAAATCTATGATTCTATGATTCTAAAGAGCAGGGAGTGAGTAATTCTGTGACTAGAGTGTTATAAGTGGAAGATCCCTGCAGGATCTATATTTGGGGTCCTCTGCTTTTTTTACTTGCTCATAAATGATCTGGAGTGAGGGGTGAGCAGTGAGGTGCCCAAGTCTGCCGATGACACCGAACTGTTTAGGGTAATAGAAACAAAATGGATTGCAAGCAGCTCCAAAGGGATCTCTCGCCTATGTACCCCAATGGAGTCTAAACTGGTGGAAACGGACCCAGAAAAAGATATTGATGTTGTGGCGGATGGCTCAGTGGAGATGTTGCCAAGGCCGGTGTGTAGTGGCTGCAAAAAAAGGCAAATTCCATTTTAGGGACCATTAGGAAAGAAAGTGAAAATAAAACTCCCATTATCACAATTCCTTTATGCAAATCTATAGTGCAACCATATTAGGAACACTGTGCTAAATTCTGCTCCCCACATCTCAAATAAGGATATGCAGAGCTAGAAAATATTCAGAAAAGGACAGCCACAGTTATCACGCAAGGGGAACGACTCCCTTATGGAAATACTGCAATGTTTGGGGCTGTTTCGTTTAGAAAAAAGTAGTGAACAAGAGGGACTATGATTGAGATGGTGGGAAGATGGACTTCTCATCTGCTGGGGGTTCTGATGAAGGATTGATGTTGAGGACAACATCCATAGCCTGTCACCTTATCAGGGTCAATGAGTTTATCCCTAAGGATAACATAGGTATTTTAACTATGGGGCCCAAAACAATTGTACAGATTTAGGCCACAAAGAAAAATACAGTTTTGGGAACTTTGCAAGCAGTTTGCAAAATAACACTGGGAATTGATGCTCAAAGCATAAAGGGGGAAGCAATTGCCCTTCGGTACACATAAAGACGTTCTTTGAACTGCGGCATTAGATGATTTCAGAATTCCACTCATTTTCTGAATAAAAATTGGCATCATGCCTATCAGAGAAAGATTCCATCATTGATAACTGATAACTTCATTTGTAACTTCTTTAGACTTCTAAGCCTTCTGGGGACATTGTTTGTCCTTTCTATTATGCTATAAATGCATAAGATCAATAAGTGATACATGCAATGTTTACCTAATATGGAAGGTCAAGAAAAAAGTAATTTTCTTCCAGCTATTGAGATAAATATTGAAAGGCAAACCACTGTTCAAAGTATTTTGCTTTACATTTGAAGTTATATACTATGATATAACAATCGATACCAGCCTAGAGTTGCCATGATTTCGTTATTTATACTCCAGTGCTTTATGAACCATATTAAACCTGCTGCAGTTATGTGCACTGACAACCAGAGTTTTAAAAGCAGGGGGCAGGAGAAAGGGGCACAGCAAGATCACTCTCCTGCCACTGAAACCTTAAACCATTGCATGAGAAACCTCTATTCTTGACTGACAAGATGGGTAGAGCAATGTCTAAAGGGAGCGCCAGGAAAGCTCTTTTTAGAACTGGGTGGAATCCCACCACCAGGGCATCGGACAAGATCCAAGGAAGCCAGAAACAAGAAGGGAGAGACCGTGTGCCTGCAGTCGTTCAAAAACAGCTAAGCCACTCCCCCACCCAGCCGTATAGACTGGCTGGTGGGCGTGATGTGGGCACAGGACTCAGGGGGCTGAGTTACGCCCTCTGCGAGCGTGGGAAGCGGTTCCTGCTCACAACACCTCCTGTCTGTAAAGAGGAGAGGCCTTCTCATTCTTCTGTTCTATAATAGTCTTCCATAGGAACCAACTCCTAGGGGCCAAGGGGTTTTGGCCCCCCCTAATAAAATATTTGAGGGGACCAGCCCCACCCCCAAGTTGATGGGCATTGCCATTCAAATGGTGTGTGTGCACAGCATCATGTCATTGATTATGTGGGGCGAGGCTTACCTGCCCCCCCATATTTTATTCAAGTTGGCACCCCTGATAGACTTGATGAAGCCTTTTTCAGTAGAGTTCCTCTTAAATTTAGCTTTTAATGTAATATTGGATTGCCTTGTGGTCTCTGCCCCACCACCTTGAAAATGTTTCCAGGGACCCTAGCAAACTCTAATGTGACCACAAACATAGAATACAGGGCAGGATGTGTGGAGAGATGCATTGGCTTTTTTGCTAGTCATTTGCTAGTAAAACTACAGTACTTACGCTATTTTTCAATTAAACTAGGAGAATGTATATCTTATGCACTTTCAGAAGTGATCATAATGTTTAAAAATATAGGTTGCAAAATTTGCTCTAGGCATAAAAAACATCTTACCAGTGTTTTAGCTTTTATCTATAAGATAATATTAAGCATTCACTGAAGCTGAGAAGCCAGGAGTCTCTCAAGAATGCTGTGAGATTTGAGAAGTATGCTAATCAAGGAATGTATCATGAAATAGGTGATTGAAGTAGGGAGCACTAGTCAGCTTCAAAAACACTGACACAGATTTATGAAGTGCCATTAGGGGAATGAGGGGGAGATGTTCTTCTCATGCATGAAAATATCAGAAGGATTCTGAAATAACTTAGATGACCTTCATAAATGAATGTACCACTATGGCCATGACCATATGCTACCAACTGTATCATCTTGGTACATCAAACATTTGATGTTGAGATGCAGGGTCAATGTTCTTTGTTGGTCTTTGCGTATATTCTTTGTTGTTATTTGGCATTAAATCGAATCCAGTTATGCAACCGTAAGAGAGAGATTTGGGTTGGAAAAAGTGAAAAGTAATCTGCCTGAAAAACCTGCCTCCTAGCCTGAAAAATAAACTGAAGTCTAGGAGGACACAGGGTATGAGATGTTGTCTCTGTTGATGTTGTCTACTGTGTGTCATGTAAGATTGTATTGCAAATGATCTGTTAACCAGAATTCAGGTAGGAATGCACAGAAAGCAGCCATGGCTCAATTGCACAAACATGAATGATGTGAGATGTGTATGCATCTTGGGCATTTCACCAGCCAGATCCAAAGGTAAAATCTTCCTCACAAATGATTGAGCCAAAGGGCTGAGGCAAAATTTATCAGAAGATCCCCCCCCCACCTGAGTTCTGCATAAACTGTCAGAGAGTTTCAGTCCTTCTTGGCATTTGGCAAAATGGCCTCCCCGTTTTCACCAGCCATGAATTTTTGGCACAATTGAAGATTCCGTTTCAATTTTGATCAGTTCTGTATCTCATCCACAAATTGTTGTGCCAGATGTTCTCTTCCAATGCTTTCTTCTGCCTGTGATTAGAAAAATCATAATGCTTGGAGATTGTAATGTATTGTGCTGTGATCCCACTCCTTTACATCATGTGCACTCAAAAAGCCTGAAGTTATCACTATTTCTACAATTTGGATATTGGGATGTGCAATAATTTTGGCTGATACATTTTTGGCCAGCCACAGGGGGTGTGGAGATGAAAAAGAAATACACCCTCATGTTTGGGAACGATGGGATTAATATCTATAAAAAATCATAATTAAAAACGGTAGTACGTATTGGTTGGTTTAAATAAAACTTCATATTGTGAAGGCCTGTCTAAACAGCAGTTTTTAGTAGATGTCTGAAATAAGGTAGGGGTTGTTCCTACCAAAGTTCTACAAGTAGAAAGTTCTACAAGGCAACTCAGTCACTTGTGGAAGCCAACCAAAGCTCAGGGAGTGGGGCTTGCTTTGTGAATGAATCACATGACACCAAATCCTTTGAGCTGTTTGTTTGTTCCTTCTGGTGCACTACTGGATACAACCATAATTTAGGAAGACCACATCTCTATGATTTCTGAATCACATATTTACCTTCCAATAAATCTTTGTCATTTGTTTGCAGTCTGGTTCCTTTCTATAGGAGGCTGTTAAGTGGCAAACAAATATGAGGATTGGTGTTTTGATTAGGACCAGGATGTTACCTGTTCTTTCCAGGTTAACTAGGACCCTGGAGCTTGTGCCAGGGTCATAGATAAAAGGGCCATATCTAAATACTGTAATTAAATTCATGCCAGTTATTCTAATACCATGATCCATAGATATAAAGCATGTAAAAAGTCCAGACTAGCACCCATCATTACAACTGAACAACACAATGAGGATGCAATAGAAACAACATAGTACTTCTTTGCTGTCTTTACTTCTTCTGAAATGGCTTGAGAACTCAGCAATGATTGGTTGCATCTGGCTGGAGTTTTTCTCCACTTGTGTTCAAAGTAGGATTTTTCATTGGCCTCAGCTCTAGTGTGTACCAAGGAGCCAATCAGCCTTTAACAAGTGGGAGAGGGTGCTCAACATCCCGGCTCACCTATGTATTTCACAGAGCAACCGGGGCTTTGACAGGAACACCAGTCATATCAGCCAGAAAATCCCCAGAACTGTCTGAAAACCAATTGGATCCATCAGCTGCTGAAAATAAGAGGTCCATTCTGTGGAGGGAGGAAGCCACTGAAAGTCTAAATCACAGCACAACAAGGGACTCATGTTACAACCCACACTTTAAAATTATCCTCTTCTTGCCTGCTTGAGAAGACAAGAACCAAAATGTGGCCTGCCATTGAGCTGTTGACAAGATGTTGGGGTAGCAGGCTGATTGTCATGGCAACTATGAAGTCCTGAGCCACCAAAACTTAACACCTGTCTTTCTGAGTGGGTGAAGCCAACAAAAATAATTACTGAAGGCATTACAGATAGGGTTTAAAGTGGAGAAAGTGGTGGCTTATTCCTACCCAAAGTCTAACAGAAATGAGCAATGAGACAATATTGAAATCACAATTTGGTAGAGCTTAGAGGAAAAGATTAGAGAATAATTGCTTAATGTGATTAAAATAAGCTTTCATTGAGATAATCCTGGATCATGCAATCCTTTTGAAAGTTGTGACTCTGAAGTGTGATAATATTATAAACAAAGTGTAATATCGTGATCTGCATTCCTATTCTGGAGCATGAGTCCATCAATTTTTATCAAAGAGGCCTAACTCTTCAGGTGTTAACACATGAGAGAGGGGACACAAGAACAAGTGGATTAGCAACTCTCCCATCACCTTTCCTGTCACATTCCATGACTTGGAGAGCAAACTTCCAAACTGGAGAGTGTCCTGTTCTCAATGAGTCTTCTCAAACATTTTGGAACCCTGATTTTCCAGGTTTCTAAAATGCACAGAGAGCCTCCATGGGTACAAGAGTCTCCCTGTGTCAGAACTATGCCTTCCAACTCATGAAAGGTGATAGGAACAGTGGTGGAAGTGGAGGCAATGCTTTTATCCCCAGTATGCACACCCTTAAGGGATGCGGGTGGCGCTGTGGGTAAAACCTCAGCGCCTAGGACTTGCTGATCGTATGGTTGGCGGTTCGAATCCCCTCGGTGGGGTGCGCTCCCGCTGCTCGGTCCCAGCGCCTGCCAACCTAGCAGTTCGAAAGCACCCCTAAGTGCGCTGGCTCCCGGCCTCTAGAGTGAGATGAGCGCACAACCCTAGAGTCTGTCAAGACTGGCCCGTACGGGCAGGGGTACCTTTACCTTTACCTTTATGCACACCCTTTGCATGTTACATTAACACCAAAGAAAATCACCTGGAGACTGCTCTAGAATTCTAAGCATCAGCACAAATCAGTTCCTTGATGTTGGCTATAACTTCTTTTCTTTACGCAGTGCAACTACCGGTGCTGTGCTCCACACACACACTGTGACTCCATTCCAGAAGTAGCTACTGAAGTAGCATTTTCATAGCCACAGTCTGCATTGTGTCCGATTAGATGGAAGGATTTAAGCTGATCAGCACCTTTCAGGAAGTAAATCTTAGCTTTATTTAAGGTGAAGTTAATGGGATGTAAATAGTCTTAAAAATTAAGTCAGAATGGGCAGCTGGAAAACACAGCTAAGCTATCCTTCTAGATTTAACATTCCAGTACCGTGCTATGGGCCTTTTGATAGGGCCCCCAACCCAAATGGTGTTCATTCTACAGCCTTCATTATTAGGAATAGACAAGAGGTCTTTCCCTCACTTACAGACTATGTTGATATTCTCCATGCCCTTGTGTATATGCCATGTGGTTATGCACAGCCAGGAAAATAAACCTGGGTGGTATAGAAAAAAACAGCTGCAGTCTAGGTGCATTCTGCTCAGTTTACTCTAATGTTAAGTCATGCAGCTCTGTATACAAAATAGGAAAAGACTATGAGGGTTTGCCACATAGTTACTGGGGCTTTCTTCTGAGAAGATGTGTCTCTGCCTATATTGCATATTTGTATAGAAAACAACAGAACCCCCTCTCATAATGGAAAAGTACAGGGTGGAATTCAATCTGCACAGTGCACAGAATGAGGTCTGCTCACAAGGGATTCCTCACCCTCCTTCCCCTGCGTGCCTCCATGCAACCCCTAAACCTGTTTTGGGTTTTCCCCTTATCCTTCAGAGCAGATTTAGGGGATACCCAGGACATGGGGGGAGGAGAGAAAGTCCCATTGTGCAAGCAGACCTAATTATGTGCATTTTTTACTTAGATGAAATCCATTCCAAAGCTTTGCAGCTTCCCTGATTTGCAAGCTTTGGGCATAGAGTAAAAAGTATAAAGAATTCTAGGACAAATAAGGGATAACTTGTGGTAGAAAGATGAGAGTAGATTGTTGGCATTAGCTAACATTCCTTGACAACAGAGCATTTGTCATTAAGAAGGACAACTTCTCTACTGTCTGGTATTACTTTATTTCTCATATAAATAAATCTTAGTAATAATAGGTGCTCACCATCACAATATGCAAATAGATTGCATCCATATCTGTTCCATTAACAATCCAATCTTATCCATGTCCACTCAGAAATAAGTCCTAATGCATTCAATGAAGCTTATTCCCAGGTAAGGCAATATACAGCCTTATCCACTTACACAGAAGTATGTGTGACCCATTGCACTCAATGAGACTTACCTCCAACTATACACTCATCTGAGTATTACATACACATTTGCAGTGGGATCCTATGCATGCCTACTCAGAGGTAAGTCACACTGAGCTCAATGGGACTTTCTCCAACTAAGTGTAGGATTGCAACTTCAGATTCCTCACTGATCCAGTCAGAGGTATGTCTGAGCCTTCTGAGATTGGTATACCATGGGAGACTGAAAGAAAGAGAAGCAATGGCTAAACAAGTAGTTAAGTGAAAATGCTTTGACTGTATATAGAGAAGCAGTGGCGAGGGAAAGAATGCCAGTGAAGGAATGATTATATAAGGCAAATTTTCCCTAAAAGCAGTTGGTCTTTTATAGAAAGCAAATTAACACTAATGCACTAAATTCATTCAGGAGGAAAAGCTTTAAGGAGGATTGCTTTTACAAAGCAACACTGCAAATACTTTAAAGTAAAGGTAAGCTGCTTAATATATAGACTTCCCCAATGATAAATTTAATTTTGTTCTTTTCTGATAGTAATTTAAAATGTTCTTAGGCAGGGGGTGTGCAATGCCTAGTCGTGAAAATAACAACTCAGGCTAGGCAATTATAAGAGGACTTTCACTCCCATTGTTAAACAATTAACAATGGAAGTCGCCGCCGTTTTCATTGTGTCTGTCAAAAACACGTCAGCCCTGTTATCAGTGTGCACAGAAAACTCCCAGCAATAAAGATAAATAAAAAGAATACTTCCAACAATCCTTGACTCCGGCATTCAGCAGCCAGTAGATGTCATTCTCTCTCTATTTCAATGTATGTTTATGCTACTCTGATGCTATCTCTCACAGTACCAAGTGGAAGAGGGGGAAATCGTTTGTTTGGCTTCCTCCTAATCAATGCACCAGCTTATATCTTCCTCTTCAGTAATGTAAGGTGTCAGAGTGTGAAATTGGAATTTTATGATACACCTGGCAGCCAATATTCTATTGTCTTCCTGTCATTTATTGCATTTTTATTAATTTGGGGGGTAACACCCCATCTTGATGCAATGGAATACTTGGTATTCTTCCTGTGGCTTTAGGACATATTTTTCAATGCTGCTCTGTCAGTTCTTAAGTTGCTAATGATATGAAAAGGTGTAATCACTGGGTAACTAAGCAGATTTTAGCAACCTAACACAAAGCTTCTGCAAAACCAATACTGCATGGTATACGGTGCACCTAAGGATTTTGGCACAAATAGCTATCATGCTTTGCCACTACGGAGCAGAATCCACAACACATTTTTGTGTGGTTTCCCTCATGATTTTACATAAAGCTAAGGTGGGCACTTGTTTCTAGAAGAAGACCTTCAACCTTATAAGCAACTAATGCAAAAGTTTTTTGTAGCTAATTGTATTTGCTATGAGAGTTCACAATATGCCACAATTTCACATAAAGACATCTCCATCAATGGATATCTTTAAGATTGGTTTATACAGGTATCTGGCTGACCTTTAGTTAGATCCAGTCTCAAAGGAGGAATTGGCAGAAGAACATTTTATAGTCTTATCTGTTTATGTCACCCTGGTGTATTACCATAATTCCCTTATGTTGCTTTGTACTCTCAAATACACAGAGAATGATGCTGTCAAGGACATTTACATTGAGAATCAGAACACGGGGATGTAATTTTTCCAAGCAATAGTGTATTTAATTTCCATTCTAAATAACACTAACAACTTTAAATCATTCTGAAAAACATGGAACCATTGCTGTAAACCATATGCCTAATTGGTAGGCTCTAACATACTGACCAATCCAGGTTCCTTAATGAAGAAGAAGAAGAAGAAGAAGAAGAAGAAGAAGAAGAAGAAGAGGAGGAGGAGTTTGGATTTGATATCCCGCTTTATCACTACCCGAAGGAGTCTCAAAGTCGCTAACATTCTCCTTTCCCTTCCTCCCCCACAACAAACACTCTGTGAGGTGAGTGGGGCTGAGAGACTTCAGAGAAGTGTGACTGGCCCAAGGTCACCCAGCAGCTGCATGTGGAGGAGCGGAGACGCGAACCCGGTTCCCCAGATTACGAGTCGAGCGCTCTTAACCACTACACCACAATGTTCTTTAGATCCCCATTGTTTTCCTCCAGGTGAAAGTGAGAGCTTCCTATAGATGACAGTGGGAAATCCAATATTTTAGCATACTTGTGTTTGGGTAGCAGCATATCCGCCCCCCGCCCCCTCCCCCGGCTCCACCAAAGCAAAGATGTTCTTGTTCAATTTCTTGTTCAATGTGAGGATGGAAATTTCATCTAGTAAATCTAGTATTTAGCATATTTATAGGCTCAATTGCCATGACATCCTGTAAGTCCTGGAAAAATGCAGGTGCTTGTTGAGATGTTTTGTGGTGGTTATTTCCTTTCCTCCTTTAAATATGTACTTTTGCATACCTAGGGAGTCTCCCTCTACTTCTTTGTTAGGTAATCCTGCTTCACTTTCAAACTAATAAGCAGTTAACCATCCAAATCCACTATTGGAGCAAATGATAATTTGTGTGTGTGTGTGTGTGTGTGTGTGTGTGTGTGTGTAAAATAGAAGTGAAATAGTAAAAAAAAATACTGTTTTCATATAATGAAAATAACCAATAAAAATGCAAGCAACCTTCAATAAAATTACATTAATGTGGATAAAAGTGACATAAAAACACAAACTATCACAAATAAAACTGAACAGTGTACAAAATAAAAATTAACAATTGAAGAGTCCGAGTCCAGGAAAGCTTGGGTAAACAAACATGCTTAAGAGTTGTTTAAATGACATGGATGCCTCTGTCTCATGAATTATCCAAAGGAGAGTGCTATCACTGAGAAGGCCCAATATGTTACGGTTGATGTTTTTAACAGATGAGACATTCACTACTTTGACCATATTTTTCTGGTTTGGCAGAAAGTATGATGCAAAGGGAACTATAGCAGCTCTCTCTTTAGGATCTGATCACTGCCACTATGCTTGAAGGGAAAGGGTTATTGGAAATGGGTTCATCAGCATTCATAATCAGCAGATTAAAAAGGAGGCTCAGGGGTCTGATGAAAAGCACTTGTGCAACCTCAATGTTTCCTGTGCTCTGTTTGCTAAATCAATGCCCGTTAATGTGCAGTGTCTACTACATTTGTTTAGCAATAGCTCTGCTTTTGTTGCAAAGTATGTAGATATCACAGTGTCGAATGGCTGTTAATATATGCAGCAGTCTTAGCTGTGGGCAGTTGATAACATGCACTCTTCCCAAGAGGCTGTAATCACATATGGGAGATGCTGGTTACTTTAATGAATCAGAGGACGTACAATTAAAATGAGCTCATAAAGAGCAAGGACTTTTTAAAGAGGAGAGAGAATAAGAAACAATGCACTCTAAAGAAGAGTATTTTCCATTCTGTCAAAGAGGCCACCGTTTTTATATTCTGGACCTCCTGAAGTGTACATCATTAAGGCAAAGAGAGAGATCTCACTTCCTTGGCTCGAGCCCTATAAATAGAAAACGACACAATACAATTACAGTATTATTAACAAGCCCTTTCTAGCTGAGACTTTGAAAGAGGGTATATACGCTGAAGAGCAAATCCTCAAAATAAAGGTGAGGTGAGACTTTAGTCTGTTCCCATAGCAAGAGGGAATAAAAGCTGCAAAATGGTTTAACATGGAGACCTGTGTCTTAGTGGGAGGTGGGGAGAGATTCCAGGTACTTTGCAACAGTAATCCTATCGCCATTGTCCTTCAGACTGAATCAGTGTATTCTACCAGGGAAAGTGCTTTAAGTTCTCTGTAAGAACATCAAGAGCATTTATAGCACTGCACCACTCGGTCCAACACTGAACTCAAGTGGTGTGTGCAAACAGAAAAGAAACCAAAATGGAGCCACTGAGAAAGGAAAGGAAATACTAGCATGCTAAAGAGCAGGCTTCCTCAAACTCGGCCCTCCAGATGTTTTTGGCCTACAACTCCCATGATACCTAGCTAGCAGGACCAGTGGTCAGGGTTTATGGGAATTGTAGTCTCATAACATCTGGAGGGCCGAGTTTGAGGAAGCCTGCGAAAGAGAATCCTGAGCTTTCCTCCTCCTCCATGATTTAAACAGTTTCAATGCTGTTGTTCAGTATCATTGGTCCTCCCAAGGTGAATTCCAATAAAAAGTCAATTTTAATTAGTTAAGGGTGGTGAGAATTGTTAGGAAATCCTAATTCCCCTCACACAGCTACACTTTCCAGAGTGTTTTAATAAGCAATCCCCCTTCACAGGGTGCTATGTGGATTGTAGCTCTCTGAAGAGAACAGAGGTCTTCTAACTACTCTCAGGACCCTTAACTAACTAAAGTTCCCAGGATTCACTGGGGGAAGCTATTACTGTTTCAAGTGGTATGACACTGCTTTAAATGTACAGTGCAGATAGAGCCTGTGTCCCTCTGAAAGTGCTGATTCTGGGGAAGGCCTTGTTGGTGCAAATGGGAGCATCCAACTAGGGAGGTGAGTGTTGGTCAGGACCATGGCAAGAACAAAAAAGAATTAACCTCACCTGCCAATCACTACTCTCACCCATAATCTTAATGCTCATCAGGCATCACTTCTGCCTTCTATTTACATCACACACACAAATGGCATGCTAATTGTATACACACAATTAACACCACATTTCTCCAGGCCCTTAAACAGCAGACCGTAAGTAATACAACAACAGCTTGGGCATTTCTGCAAACTGAGAGCATTTCATGTCTCAGACTCCTCCGAAGCAGTCAGTACAAGGTGGAAGAAAATAAGATTTACATCAATCCCCTATAAAGGGGTGAGGGGTGATATATAATTTTCTACAACAGAACAGATGGTATGTGGGTGTCTTCTACCACAGTGAGATGGCCATAGAAATAGAAAGAAGGTGTCTATGATGTCAGCTACTTACTCTTTAAAAGAGACACTTTCCCACTCTTTGTATTAAGCACAAATGTTAGAACTGCCAATAATTTATAGGGGACTTTATTTGGCCAATTAAAATAAAAATAGGTGTCAGCTGTTTCAACCCTACTCTTTCTCACCTGGGAATTAGCCTTAGTGAAGTCAGTGGGGTCTACTTCTGAGTAGACATACTTAGGGTTGCACTGTTAGGCTGCAGTCCCATACTTGCTTCCCTGGGAGTAAGTCCAATTGAGCTCAGTGGGGTTTGCTTCTGAGTAGTCATGCATAGGCTTGTGCTGTTAATTGTCTACAATCCTCAGTGATATAACTTGATAGTGCAATCTTGCACGTATTTACTCAGATGTATGTCCAAGTGTAGTTACTGTGGTTTTCTCCCAGAAAAGTCTGCATAAACTACAGCCTTAATTGCCTACTTCTAAGAGTAAGAGCAGTTGCCTAGAATTGGCTTTATGGAATACAGTCCCAGTACAAGTATGCAACTGGTATCCATATACAGGCATTAAGATTGATGCCATTGCTAACCATTGATCCAGCTTCATCAACTACCATACTTAGGGTGGAGAATCTGCATCCTATGAGCCCTTCAACCAGACCAGTATATATAGTATAATATATGCTACAGTATATCCTGTAAATAAGGAGGTTTTCTTGTGGGTAGGACATCATGGCAAGTCAAGCAGAGCTTCATGGTTTGCTCATTGATCTGCTAGTGGTACAACACAAATCTTTTGCAGCACTACATTGCTATGACTCTTCCATCCCATTTTTAGGCACATGCATATCGGTTTGGTATATTTTAGATTGAAGTGATCAGAAAAGAGTTACTTTGCATAAGTCTAGTTATGGAACTATTATTATTGTGACAATACAAAACTTAGAAAGCATGTCATTTGCAATGACCTTTTCAGTTCACACAAAAGTATGTTTGAGGAAAGGTTACATCTGCAGTGGTAAATATTTAGGTGATTTAATTTTTATTGTAAATGGATTGCTATCATTGTGAGCAAATAGTATCCTTTTTTAGAGTCCCTTTGAGTCAAAGCTACTTCTCTTGGGTGCTGGAAAGTTGGGCATTTTACAAAGTCAAATTTCATTCTCCAAAACACAAATTATCAGGAACTATTGGCTATATGTAATTGCACGAAAAACCAGACTTGATTTTAAGATGCATTTTGTTCCACCATAAAATTCTACAGGCTATTTTTCCCATCTGAAAACAAGTGGAAAGGGAGATCAGAGGCCATTCTTTGTCCTACCATGTTAAGAAAGTATACCTTAGCTCAGGGGTGGAAAGCCTTTCTCAGGCTGAGGTTCACATTTCCACAAGAGCAAATCTCAGGAGAGGGACAGCATGCCAATCATGGGCAAGGACAGAGGGAAATGTGGGAGGAACAACCTAATGTGACTCATATGTTTGTCCAGTAGGTCATCTTCCAGCCATGCCAAACTCAGAGGTGTCTATACACCCAAACCCATCTCTCTGTCATTGAGCCAGGCAAGCAAAGTGCATAATCACAGTTCCAGCCAGACAAAAGCAGTCACAGATGGGGAAGAACAGGAATGGTGAGGATGTAAGGAGAAGCTGTGTGGCCTGGAAGAGTCTTGGGCAGGGGTCAGCAAACTTTTTCAGCAGGGAGCCAGTCTACTGTCCCTCAGACTTTGTGGGGGGCTGGACTACATTTATTTTTTGGGGGGGATGAACGAATTCCTATGCCCCACAAATAACCCAGAGATGCATTTTAAATAAAAGCACACATTCTACGCATGGGAAAACACCAGGCAGGCCCCACAAATAACCCCGGAGATGCATTTTAAATAAAAGGACACATTCTACTCATGTAAAAACATGCTGATTCCCGGACCATCCACAGGCCGGATTTAGAAGGCGATTGGGCCAGATCCATCCCCTGGGCCTACCCATGTTTGCCTACCCATGGTCCTGCGGGCCAGGCAGAGAGGCTTGGAGGGCTGCATTCACACACACAGACACACAGACACACACACAGAGAGAGAGAGAGAGAGAGAGAGAGAGAGAGAGAGAGAGAGAGAGAGAGAGACTCCTGTTTTACTTCCAACACCAAGTTATGTATAAAGGTTTACAAGAACATTTGTGGCACACCTATGCCACAGGCTTGCTTAACAAATGTTTGCTATGCTCAAGGAATCCCCAGCCCTGCTCTTGATTCCATCACTAACAATTCCCACAATTCCATGGGAGGGAGAGGAAGAGCTGTTCCACTGAAACTTCTGTAAACCTGTATTGGTTTATGATACACTACATGTAAAATTATTATAATTAGAATTTGTAAAGTGCTCTGCACTTAAAAAATACCCAAGCAGTGTACAAAAGTAGACTTTGAAACATAATGCAAATTGCAAACCAGTGCTGAAAACATGACACCAATAAGAATTAAAAGCTGCAAATATGAAATAGATTAATTTGGGAAAGCTCAGAAGAAGAAAAATTCAACATATGTATGTTGTGTCTCGCTTCCTTCTAAGAGAAGAAAAGCCCAGAGATGTGGTGCCACAATTCCAAAACAGCTTGCTTTTGAACAAAACAACAACAAAAACCCCCACAAAAACCCAGAGGGTTATACTCCACAAAGTTCTCCCATTAGCTTAAGGACCACCACCTACATTATGAGACTTCCTTTCTCTCTCCTTGCATTGCACAAAGAAATCTGCTCCAGAAGGTGGGGGGTGGGGACCCAGAACAGATCTGAGAGGAGTGGGGGAGGGGGGAGAGAAGCAAAAGAGAGGAAATCTCATTGTGCAGGCAGAAATCCTTGTGCTAATGGGATGACTTCACTGGATACAATTCAGTCAATAAACAATATTCCTTGTTTCTGAAGGCAGTGTTGGTAATTCATTCTTCCCCATGTGCCATTGTGTAGCTAGACTTCATCCAGGGGAGGACAACAGTTACAAGCAGATTTCAAATGCTAAGGAACTCTGAAGATAATGAACTAAGGAAATGAATAACATTACAGAACAAAATAAAAATAGTTACAATCAAGCAAGACACTTGTTGTTCTATGAATAAATAAATTATTCAGCACTTTTTGAAACATAAAATATCTGAGCAGTATGGGCTGTTCTTTCAGAAGAGTTGAATGCATAGTGAAAATCTTCCATTTATAGCATAATATGTGATTTTCTTTCCAAATGAAAACATCTGGATGCAAACAACTTTGTGGAGATAAGGAAGCTTTTCATTAGGCTTACTATAGTTAATAATATATATTTAAACTTTGATGAAAGGAGGGGGGAAATCCCTGTATAATACAATTTTTTTGAAGGGGAACGTTTAAACACTTAGACCAGCGGTTCTCAACCTGTGGGTCCCCAGATGTTGTTGGACTACAACTCCCATCATCCCTAAGCTCTGGCCTTGCTAGCTAGGGGTGATGGGAGTTGTAGTTCAACAACATCTGGGGACCCACAGGTTGAGAAAGGCTGACTAAGACCATCTTTTTAGGTTTCAACTTTCAACTTATGCACATATATACACATAAGGGACTACATTTTTAAAATTCAGAAATCAGGTAGCCTAAGAGTTGAAAGAAACCTGAACCCCCTGCCATTGGAGGGCCAGCAGTCTTTGTCTGCTTTTCAGTTTTGTTGACTTTTGAAGACATAACTATTTACCAAGGTATTTATGACTTCCTGAGGTGTTGGCCAGTTAGACTGTGATCTGTTGAGGCGCAATAGTATCTACTGCAATGTTTTCATCTTGCTGCTGTTGCAAGGTTTAGATGAGTTTTATAGCTGCACTTTTGTTGCTAGTCTCTGAAGCAATACCTGAAGCATCATAGCCTTAAGCTGCAAATAGCAATTCCTGCCTTCAGATCGGGGCCTCTGATTGGCCTGTTTGAAGCCGCCCTCCTTGGCAGGAAGACTGCCCCCCAATCCCACCAGCTGATGGGAATTCCCCATCAAAGACTGGTGAGCAAGCACACTCTGGTCGCCGGGGATGAAGATGGAGCACAAGGGGCTATAACCATTGGCACCCATGGAAGTGGTGAACAAGAAGGAACTCAATCAACCTCATTTGGGTGCCTCCATGATAACCCAAATATGAATTACCAAACGCAACAGCAAGCAGTCAAACACTATGCCAGATTATTTGTTCTAGCATTCCTTTGCAGTCTACATTAAGTAGGCTTGCCATACGTCAGGATTTTCCCAGACATATCTGGAATAACGTACTTGGCAGCAGTGTCCGGGCAGAAATCAGGCAAAATGTCTCGGAAAATCCGGACGTATGGTAGCCCATATCAGCTGTTTGTAATAGGGCAACCCTACATGCAAGTCTTTTAAAATCAAATGGTGAGCCATCTTGTGTCCAGATTTCTATGTAGATCAGGTGATTTGCTCCAGTGACATGAGGCAAATCACCCAAATCATGAGCTTTTTTTTGGCAAAGTTGTTGAGCTTCCTTTTAGTTTTGCCCTGCCGACATGGGCTGCCATATGTCTGGATACATAATACAAATGAGCACACAATTAAGCTGACAACCAAATAGTATTATTTGACACTTACTTCGTATTGGTATATCAAATTTATTAACACAATTGAGATTTTGTGATAGCAACCTCAACTGAACAGCTCTATTAAGGCTGTGCTGTTATTTTCTTAAGTGTAGAGAAGTTTCATTCTCCCCCATTTTGGCAGTTTGGTCAACTGTATCAGTGCCCAAGGGACCAATCACAGAGTTAAGCTATTTGAGATTTCTAGCACATGAATTCAAGCTATCTCTCTTCTCAGATATGTATATACAAACATCACTCCAAATATCATGTCCTAGCCAGCCAAAAATACTGTATCTTCTAACTCACACATGCACAATATTTGGCCATTCTGTGGTGTTCTGAAATCATAAATGTCCTTTCCTATTGATTTGCCTTGTGGAGTAGCACAGAAGGTCCTTGCTCATAAACAGAAAGTAACATAATGGTCAGTGAAAATTAATTTGACGCACATGACTATATCTCCTTGGTCCTATTCCCCACGGCTTTAGATTGCAGATTGGTGGGAGTAGCTTCTCTGCAGCTGCGTGTTTATCATAAAAATAAATTAAACCAGCTGAAACTGCATTACAAATGTACTAAATGCAGAGCAGTCCTTCAGTAATCAACGAGATAACTCTGAAATTAGAGAATGTAACTTCATGAAGGCCAACAAGCACAATCCTATATATGCTCACCAGGCAGAATAAGTTCTATTGAACACAGTAGGACTGATTTCTGCATAAACATGCAGACATTTCCCCTGTAAGACTTGCTGTGCTAGCACGTATAAACCTAGGGCAAAGCATAGTAAGTGTTGGGTCAGTTAAATGGTATGATTTTTTTGCCTGGATTTCCTCTCTCCTTCCTCCTCCTCTCTTGTGGTGATGGTATCCATCGTTATGTTGTGCTTTCTTTGGTGAAAGTATCCGAGACGTGTTCACATGGACTTATGATCATGCTGTGACCGTGCTGCAGTTATGTTAAGACAACTGATCTGGGCTAAATAGCTCTGCACACTCAGCAGCAATAGTCTAGTTTTGCCCTGCAGTTCTGGGATGAATGATTATGGGTGTGAGACAGAGAGAGAAAATCATTATGTTACTCCATTCATTTTCATAATTAGAGGTTTCATTCATTTCATTAGTAATTTGTTTTAATTATATTTATTTGGATACTTATTCAGAACTAGTTCATTTGTTTCTGTAACTCCCATTCATTTTTGTTGCTATTGATTTTCAGTGGGCTGGCCACCCAGCCAATCTTCTTCCACTTGCAACTTTGTTTTCCATCGACACAGTGCAAACTTTTCAGACTCTCTAATACTCTTCTATCAAACTTGCCATGTTTCAGAGCTATCAGAAAATGGCTTTTAGAGACAATGCATAAGCTTCCCATTGCTTTCAATGTGCTACAAATAGAAAAATCATTCAAGAACTCATTTGTTTGAATTCCTATTCATTTGTACAACTGCCATGAATGAGATGGATGTGGTTCATTGTTTCATTCTCCATTCATTCCTAGATTGATTGCACACTCCAGTAACAATAACCACAGGCTCCAAAGATTGTGTGAATATGCTTCTCCCTCCTTCTCAATGTCTAACATGCTATGCTTATTCTTTCCTTTAATTTACTCAGCATGATGTTTGTGTTTAGCAACAGAGCCTTGGTAAATGGTGCTCTAGCTGAAGCACCCTATCTTCTGGTCAGCCTTATAAATAAGCCTCGGAAAGCCATTAACTTGCAAAACACTGTACTAGCCTGCTGAGGGATGACAGAGGATGGATAGCTGATTTCTATGCACCATCCCATTGCCCCAGCTTTGTTTCTCAATTGCACCCAGCATTGCCTTCATAGAATTCCCGATAGTCACCTGCATGCAATTCTTGGTTGCCTATGGCTATAGGCTACTCTTAAATGCAAGGCTGAAAATGGTATAAAACAAGTGTGGGGAACTTTCTGTGGGCTGCATTCCAGGAGAAAAAGTGGATGGAGCAATGGATGTGATACTTACCTTTCCATAGTAGGCTATATTTCAACCATACCAAAGTCAATGGGTTTCTATACACACACGTCTCGCAATCTCGATAAACATGAGTCAAGAACACACTCCAGCTAGCAAAGGCAGATCTAGGGGAGCACAACCAGTTTGGTTTGGATGTGGAGCTTCTGGGATGCTGCAGCAGGCGCCACAACTATGACATCCAACGAAAGTCAAGAGGAGGGAGGATTTTGGTGTTGCATAGGGTGCCACCGAAAAGTCAGAGGTCAGTCACTGCAGCTAGAAAAATAGAGGATGTGGAGGGTGGTCATTGGCTCAGGGACTGCAGGGTGGCCTGGGGAGTGCAACAACAACAACAACAACAACAACAACAACAACAACAACAACAACAACAACATGCCACCCATCTGACTAGGGTTGCTCCAGCCACTCTGGGTGGCTTCCAGCAAAATATAAAAACACCATAAAATATAAAACATGGAAAACTTCCCTATGTAGGGCATAGCCTTGAGAGTCCCAATATTCATACTGAGAGGTCTGGAGGGTCACATTCAGCCCTGGGCCTGAGGTTTCCCATGCCTAGTATAAATAGTATGAGTAACAGGACAAACCCTGCAGGAGAATTTTATGCAGATAATACCAGTATACTTGTAATAAAATAAGTTTTGGAACACCCATTATGGCTCAAACTGGAAGATAATAGCCAGGGAAACGTATCAGGACATGTAGCAATATATTCTGGGAGTAAGGTGCTAATTGGATTTTGATTTGGACATTTTAAGGAAAATAAACATTTAAGAATAAACCTTGTTTGGACTCTAATTATCGCATAATAATAACTGTCATAACAAATAATATCCCACTATAAAATCAATAAGTCATTAACCCATACAGGCACATTTTTTCCCAAAATTTCCCACCTAGTACTGTATTTACTATAACTTTACAATGTGATGGCCCTTTTCATCCTCTGTGTCCTAAAAGAAGATGCAGCTAATAGGTAAAATATTGCCTTTCTGTGATTTGCAGGATGAAGATGGATTAGCTGACCTTTGAGGCAAACACATCAGTTAATCAAGTTTATTACACTGTAGCTGATGAAAGCCATGGACCATTATCATTGATATCATCATACAGTCTTCTGAAGTTCCTGCAACTGCCTTCAATGGAAGTAAAACAGGTCTAGATACTGCAGCTTAACTAAATAGTAAAGCAGACTATACATTTGTTTACATCTAAGCCTGATATATTAAATAGGAAAAGAAGTAGTTTTCCCCAACAGTCCTAGAAGAACATAGACCAGCCTCTGGGCATGAGAGGAACTTCTTATCAGTTCCTCCAAGTTCAAATGTTGGGACTTGCTATGGATGGCAATCCAAAGGCAGGTTAAATGGAGGACATTGAGATGTACATGAAGGTAAGAGTAGAAGGAGCAAGAAATTTAACAGACTGCAAAGAAAAGCCCTCATTGGGTAGTGATAACAATCACTACTGGCTGTTCTCTGTGTAGTTACAACTGTGTGGAGGACTTTCCCAGGTATGAAGAGAAAAGTAAGCAGGATAAATGATTCCTCTTCAGTCAGATCATTGGTTCACCACAACAATTTTGTCTACTCCATGTATGGTCTCAAGGGTAAAGGCAACTTTACTAGACCTGCTTACACAGAATCCTATTAATTGGAGCTTCTGGGGACTGAACATTGGGCTTTCTCTTGAAAACTATACGCCTTGCTACTGAACTACAGTGATGGGGCTTGTGGCTGTTGTAACAGGTTGGGGCCTTACGGCAGTTTGCAGTCCATTGTTACCATTTTTTAAAAAGTCTTACGTATACAGTGGTACCTCAGATTACAAACACTTCAGGTTACAAATGCTTCAGGTTACATACTCTACTAACCTGGAAGTAGTACCTCTGGTTAAGAACTTTACTTCAGGATGCGAACAGAAATCACGCGGCGGTGGCAGTGGGAGGCCCCATTAGCTAAAGTGGTACCTCAGGTTAAGAACAGTTTCAGGTTAAGAACGGACCTCCGGAATGAATTAAGTTCTTAACCCAAGGTACCACTGTAATTTCCATGGCTGTGGGGCAGGCAGGATTTCAGTGCAGGTATGCCCATAGGTTGTAGGGGCTCTGTTGCCTTATATTTGCTGAGAAATATCAGCAGCCTGGCTTTTATGTGGCTCAGGCAGGCCTTTTTTCAGCAGAACTTGTAGGAACTCAGTTCTGGCACCTCTCAGGTGGACACCATTGTCATTATAAGAGAATAAGGGAGGCATTCATGGTGAGTTCCTGTACCTCTTTTTCTAGAAAAAAGGTACTGGGCTTAGGAATAATTTTTTGTTTAAGATATGTGAATAAAATGACTTAGTAATACCGTTGTGAGTTCGGGGGGAGTAGTATACCTGAACCCCCATCTAATTCCTGGATCTAGCATGCATTCATTTCCTCAAATAGGCAGGCTACTTTTCTAGTGAGGTCATCTAGGTAATAAAGGAAGTGACTCTGTGCCAGAGGGAAAATGGGTGGGCCCTCTTCCCTCAACTCACTTGGGAGTCAGAAAGACAAAGAGTTAAGTTTTGTGTGCAAGCTAGAAGCTAGAAACTGCAGGCTGGGCAGCTGGAAGAGCCATGCTTATTTGAATTCAAGGCTGTGCCTGTGGAAGAAGCAAGGCTGTGTCTATGGAAGAAACAAGACCCTCTTGGGTGTTAATGCTGTGAGCCCTTCCATTGTAGACTCAGATTGTATAGATGTGTAAATAAACCATAGATCCTAAAAGACAGCACAGTATTCGCTGTCCATTATTCCAACCTTGGGTAAGTGTCTGGAACCTCTGGAATATCACACCACTCAGAGACTGGGAAATTCAGAAATGTGTCTGAATAGTATGATTTCATTCAATAACATTAAACAATTCCTTGAAGTGTGTAAAACAGTGATCACAAATCAATTCTTAACATAGTGGCTATTTCTAGAACTATACTTCCAGTTCCACTTCCTCTGCAGCAATTTTATTAATTAGTGGTAATCTTTCCAATAAAATGGAATGGCCAAATAATTTTTACTTAAAATAACATCATGCCCATGAGACAGCGATAACTCAATGAATTATTCCAGAAGCAATTTACTTATAGAGACAGGTCATTAAGATAGCATATCGCTACTGTCGTTTGCTGATACATAATTTTGCTACTGTAATCAATTAAGTAATGTATAATGTCAATCCATTAGGCTCAATCTATCAATTAAAGGAAAAGGCTGTATTTCAAATATTTAATAATGAATTAATTATAGGTGTTGTCAGGTATTTACTTACACACAGTTTAATCTGTACAACACAGTGAAAGAAACTCGTTGGAAAGGTAGTTTCAAACATTTGGGAACATAGCATTTGTAAAGAAAACATAATCTCAAAGCTGACATAGAAAGGCTCAACAGATATCTGTGGTCAGCTCTAGCAATCCACTAAGCCCAGGACTTCTCTCCAGAGGTCTCACATTGCAGGACTAAGTTGTGGGATGTAGACACGGAGAAGAAAGAAAGAGGCAGCTGAATGAGTGTACAGGAGATTCTACAATGCCTGACAGCTAGTCCTATATTAGTCCCTCCACCCACAGGCAGCTGTGTCTCTTTGGGTTTAAGTTGTGCTCTGTTTCGGATTGACTTATTTGTGATAATTTGTTATATTAGAAAATAGACTAGGTTTGAAATATTTGAACTCCAATGTTTAGCTATCCCTGGAAAATGGAGGTGTTAGCAGGACATGAGTGCCTCTTTTTTCATTCATGACGCATTGGAGGGTATATGATACACAGGAGCACGATGACACACATAAAAACAAGTTGCAGATTTCACATTTGTCTAGTGTGGCCACTTACTCAATGCATACTGAGAGGAAATGCATCACCAGAGAGAGAGAGAGAGAGAGAGAGAGAGAGAGAGAGAGGACATAGGTTTGCATAACAATTACATATGCTAATTTATATGTACAGATACAAGTTTAGAAATAATTACTATGATTTAAATGTAAAGGCAGTTGATCTTACTATGGTGAGAGAGAATGTGTGGCTGCTTAAGATGCTGTCCAGGTGCAAACAATTGATAGGTAGTTCTACTTTCTCTTGGGGTTTTTTCCACAATTAAACTGGATTTAGGCCAGACAGCCCTTTAAAAAGGGGACTGTCCCCTGGCAGCCCCTTCAAACAGAACCCATGGTCACCCTACTTTTGGTGGTTTGTAACAAACATACAACAATGAATGAATGGGTTTTCTCTCTCTTTTTTTTTTAAAAAAAGCTTCCTAAAAGCAAGGCTACTTACATAATAGTAATGTACTAATATTATGCAAGTACCATATGGTATATGTATTAAGGCATTCCTACCTCAAATTTCACTAATGGCTGTAATTGCCCCATAACATGTAATCATCAGAAAGAATGATTTAACACTGCTCATTTGATATATTAAGTGTAGCAAGAAATTTTATTTCCCTAGAATGTTATATCATGCGACTTACCAGGAGGGTATGGAGAACTCTATATTTAAAAATCCTCTGAGTCATAATTCCAGCAATCAACTGCAGAGCCTGTACGTGAAAGACTGACAGCTGGGGAAAGATTAGGGTGTTTCCTCTCCCAAAGATTCGTTTAAATATTCAAGGTCATAGCACTTCTTGCTTAAAGAACAGTGTGCCACCGAATTCATTAAAGACTTCAGGGAGGAATGACAAAAGAAATCTAGAAAATAATGGGTGGTTTCAGTGATTTCCTTGGTCAAACTTGACTATTGATCCCTTAGCAACAGCTCGTACTTCCAATTGTTGCTGTCTATTTCCGTTATGGCCCAATGTGTGTTATGTTCTAGACACATAACCTAAATCAATATAATCAGGTCAGTGTGGCATAGCGGTTAGGACATTTGGTTTGGATAGGCCTAACGGTCAGCAAGTCATTCATCTTTGCTGTACATTATGCTGCTCCTTCCCCGTGCATTCAGTGCGCCTCTGCCTGATTTGTGCATGCTCCCTGAATAAGGCACCTCAGCTGTATGTGTGTAAGGCTCTGGCTACATGATGTGTTTCAGGCATTCAGTTTTCCCTGCCTACAGTCAGGCATCCAATGAACACATGGAACAATCAGGGGCGAAACCAAATCCCAAGATTTGGCCCCCATCCCTCTGACATCTATGACTGTATTTGCCCTAAATATGGAGGAGGAGGAGGAGGAGGAGGAGGAGGAGGAGGAGGAGGAGGAGGAGCTAATCTATATGAAAAACCAGCTCACCTTGCAGCATCATTGTGAGGATAAAATGTGAGTGACTTGAACATTTGTTGGTATCCCAAATAATGTAAGACTGAAAGACTGACAAACTGTATCCAGGTAGGGACTCCCCAGAGGATTCGTGTTGAGGAAAATGCATCAGGGCATGAGGAACCCTTTCTAAACTCTCTTATTTTTGTTGCCCACTGCAGTCCTAAGGAATGGGTTTCGCAGTCACCTTATATGTTTTCATGGCAGAGTGGATGACGCAAAGGCTTGTTGGATGGAGTTTCATGACAGAAAAGAATGGTTTTACCCTTGGGTGTCTAGAAATGTAATATTTAGAAAGAACATACCTGCTACACTTTGAGCCATTTTTGGTGGCAACGCTGTGCCCTATATAATCCACGACGGGTCATGGATTCAGACTGTGATGAATTCCCCCTGCCCCCATGTGATCAAGCCCCAAAGCTTTATCCCTCCCTTAACTATATTCTTATAATTTGGTCTCTTGTTTCTTGCTTTGGCTTTCTTTTATTTCATGTTATCATTACTCTGTAAGTATTTTGAGGATCAGTTGAAAATTGTGGTTCAAAAATGATTACTTTTATGCAGTTCAAAGTTACTGTAGTCATGGAATGTGCTTGGCTCCAGAGATCAGCATTTAGGAAATTAAGGCCGGGAATTTAAAAAAGAAAACTAGGAAATATTATTAGGCTCTGAACTAAAAAGAAATGAAATCAGTATATCTACAAACTGAAGAATACTTAAAAATAAAGTGTGGGGAGGATGAGAGAAACAAAGTTTCTATTACAATAAACAAAATGCCACTGGAATTGTTACTACAGTGGTACCTCTGGATGCGAACGGAATCCATTCCGGAGCCCTGTTCGCATCCTGAGTAGAACGTAAGATGCGTCTGCGCGTGCATGGGTCGTGTTTTGCAGCTTCCACCCATGCACGTGACATCATTTTGAGCGTCTGCGCATGCGCGATTGGCGAAACCCGGAAGTAACGCGCGGAGTGTAACCTGGAAATGCTCAACCTGAAGCCCATTTAACCCGAGGTATGACTGTATGGGATGCGGGTGGCGCTGTGGGTAAAACCTCAGCGCCTAGGACTTGCTGATCGCATGGTCGGTGGTTCGAATCCCTGCGGCGGGGTGCGCTCCCGTCGTGCGGTCCCAGTGCCTGCCAACCTAGCAGTTCGAAAGCACCCCGGGTGCAAGTAGATAAATAGGGACCGCTTACCAGCGGGAAGGTAAACGGCGTTTCCGTGTGCTGCGCTGGCTCGCCAGATGCAGCTTGTCACACTGGCCACGTGACCCGGAAGTGTCTGCAGACAGCGCTGACTCCCGGCCTATAGAGTGAGATGAGCACACAACCCTAGAGTCTGGCAAGCCTGGCCCGTACGGGCAGGGGTACCTTTACCTTTACCTATGACTGTATGGGTTAAAAAAGGTAAAGGCCCCCTGACAGTTAAGTCCAGTTGCGAACGACTCTGGGGTTGCGGCACTTATCTCGCTTTAGTGGCCAAGGGAGCCGACGTTTGTCTGCAGACAGTTTTTCCGGGTCATGTGGCCAGCATGACTAAGCCGCTTCTGGCGAAACCAGAGCAGTGCACGGAAACGCTGTTTACCTTCCCACCGGAGTGGTACCTATTTATCTACTTGCACTTTGATGTGCTTTTGAACTGCTAGGTTGGGAGGAGCTGGGACCAAGCAATGGGAGCTCACCCCGTCATGGGGGTTCAAACCGCCGACCTTCTGATCGGCAAGCCCAAGGCTCAGTAGTTTACACCACAGCGCCACCCACGTCCTCCTGTTACTATGGGTAGCATTTAACTAAGTTTTACTCAGAGAAGACCCTTTGAAATTATTGGACCTAACTTAGCCAGGTTCATTGATTTCAGTGAGTCCACTCTGCATAAAATTTAAATGAATACCACCCTATGTGTTAGAGGTTACTGGCTACTTCCTGTTTTTAAATAATATGCACCTGCTTGGAGAAACAGGTTTTGAGGTAGTGACTCCTTGTGATAGCTCATAGCTTCCCTTTTGCATGCAAAAGGTCCCATGATAATTTCCCTGTCATCACTAGTTAGAAATGAACTTTGATAGCTGCAGTATGGCCCCTGCCAAGTTAGACTGTGCTAGGCTAGAGGGATCAATGGCCTGACATAGCGTAAGACACTTTAATATATTCTCATAACCAGCAAGGAAAGAAATGGGAAAGGAGAAAAGGAGTTAAAATGGAGCACTGAAATTCCAAATTAATGTTATCCTACAGAAAGTATGCCACAAAGGTCAGGAAAAAGGCCAATTCCTTACTTTTTAAACGGCAAGAACATTTTATAGGTCTGGGAGGAGAACTATGTTCCTATTAATGGAAAATGTGAGTTTGAAGAGATAAGAGAAGGAGAGTTGTCCTGATGCAGCGAGGGGAGGTTTTGAGAGAGGTTAATGGAATAAAGGTGATGGTCAGTTGATTTAGGGAATAGAGAAGACTGTCAGAGAACCAGGGACGGAGTTGATAAGCAGCACACGCTTTGAAGTGTTAAGAACCTGGAGGAAGAACAGAAGAGGAGTTTAATTACTTCGATATTGATCAGATTATCCAATATACAAACATTCTGGGATGGGAAGATGTTTCCAAAAATGAATGAAGAGGTTCCAAAATATCCGGAGTTAAGTGTACTCTGCACATAAGCACAATTGAAAAGTGTTTTTGGAGATAATACTCTACAAAACTAGCTGTGCTCCAAAATATCTGTAAATGAGATTATGACTTAGTTTGACTTGAACTTGATCTGCATCCAGACCAGTGACTGGAGCAGAGGGTCAATCTTTCACCAGGACCGGAACAATAGATCTGGTCCTTCTAGCTTCCACTGAATACTCCCAGCTCTGGACTTCTCTTATCCATCCTCTCTACCCAAATAGTTAAATCAAGGGTAGCCAACATGATGCATTTCTGATGCTGCTCTAATCAGCCCCAGCTGGCAGGGCTAAGGGTCAATGATGATGGGAGTTGTAATCCACCAACATTGGGAGGATACCGCCTTGTCTATAGTGGCATTATAGAAGAGAGGGTGTACCTGGAGATACTGACCCAACAAACCTTCACTCATCACTTCCTGATAGTGATGAGGTATTAGGAACAATTCATCCATATGATCCCTAAAGCCTCTCTATGGGGCAAACTATATGGAGTTGGGTTGGGGATGGTTTGGAACACATGTCATTTCCCAGTCAACAACAACAACAACAACAACAAAATACTCCCTCCTGTGCCTTTAGACTGCTATTAGCAGTGTTGGTGGGAAACACAAGTGCCTTACAGCAACAGATGGGGGGGGGTGTTACACTGGAGAAACAGCTTGAGAGTAGGGGAGGTTAAATCTCTCCTACTCCCAGTTCTGCCCAGATACAATTCATATGCCCCACCCTTTGTGACACCTGCTTTTTCAAATATATGTATGTATGTATCTGATAATTAATTTCCATATAGTTTGGCTCTGTCCAGGAAGACGCCTGAAAGGAAAGAAAAAGGATGGAAATACAGGTGTTGTGAGAAGTCAGCCCAAAAGCATGAAGACCCCCCCCCCACTCAAGTTGATGACTGTGAATCTAAAGTTTCCCCTTAAAAGCTTCCAGTATTTCTACAGCTAAACTTTCCTATTGTACTGATGTTTTACCAAGAGCGGCTGATGAAATCTTATGAAATGTTTACAGGGTAGGATAGCGTTCTTCAACCTGGCAGCTTCCAGATATTGTTGACCTGCAGTTCCTTCAGTCCCAGCCGGCATGGCCAATGGTCAGGCTTCCAGGGCTATGAACTGTAATATGCAAAAAGAAGGAAAAAGCATGTTGCTGAATCATGAGTGCAGTTGACTGACTTTCAAAGGCATTCACATATTCCTTTTTTTCATTAAGCAAGCGTTTTTTTAAAAAAATGAAGAACAAACACAAAAATCTGAGAGCATAGCACTGAAAGTCATTTCCCCCCTGGTCCTAACTAAATCGATAGAAAAGATTTCATGACTTTTTCAGCTGCTAGTAAACAGATAAACCTGCAGGGATTGATTTTCTCATTGTCTTTATTTCAGATTTTCTTCTTCAAAGTGCTCCTTTCTCTAACCTCAGTGGGTATAATGCCATAGTGATCCCACTGTAAGAGATCAGAATATGAGGCTTCTTTCATCTGAAAAGGCACCTCTATTGGTTCTCTTGGCCTAGGATCGATTCATAAAAAACTGCTGTTCACCGAGGGACACAATTTAAAAGCTTTGTGTTAGCAGCTCAGTGAAGATAGAGATCACCAAGGTGAGAAGACCATGGGAAGACCAAGACACTGAACCAACATAAAACTGCCTGGCAGGATGAGCCCAACACAAGGACCACATTCCCTTCTGCACAGCCTTCCTGGGAGCCACAGGCCAGTGGTGGTGAAAAATGGGCAGAGCAATTAATGTAAATTTAAGGGACGAAAATGGACATATATAGATGATGCTGTTATCTTCCAAAGAGACATTTCCTTTCATAAAAAGTAGGAGGAAAGCCATCACTAGTCTGATTAAATTACAATTCTGATAATTATATTCTTTCTACTTATGTTCTTCCTGCAGTTTCAGTTGAGCACATAATTTATTTTCCACTGATTACATGCTAATTTATGTGGCTGAAATGAAGTAATAAATGAGGTGGTTAAATTGTCTCAATATGGTGCTGCAGGTAAGGTGAACCTCGGATTCCGTTAAACGCACCTGCTTCTCATGATTCTACAAAGCCACTAACCATGCCATCCTGTATATCTCCACTCAAAAGTAAGCTCCAGTGAGGTGTACTTCCAGGTCAGTATGCCTACAGTTGCAGCCTAAATGGAGAGTTAACTCCACAATGGTGACAAGACTGGTTGTGTGAAATAAATACAGATGACTCATAATTTACACACATTAAACTTGAATGATTTCAACTTTATGCGCTTTGGTGGTCAGACACTTGAAACCACACAAATTAAAACGCATGGACGTCAGAGAGCTTAGAAGCAGAAAGAACTTTTAAGCTCTCTGTCTTGCTTGCTGGGATCTAGGAGGCTCTTGTGAGATCTCATTGACCCCTGCTTTGGGAGAAGCAGGTTGCTATGTGCAGTCGGGGTGAGGGTGGCAGGATTTGCTTGAGAAAAATTACCTGGCTGCAATGAATACCAGTTGCTTGTCAAAAACAGTGTCAGCTGCAAAGGGGAAGAAAGCGTTATCCTAGGCTCTTATTAGGAGCCAGTCTGTAATCTGCTTTATGCACAGCACCATGAGTGGGAGAAACAGAATTGCAATCTTCCTTCTTGCAAATGAAATCATTGCATTGAAATAATAATGGAATTATGTTCACTTTTATACTACCCCATTCAGCCATCACCATATATTCCTGTTACCCTAAATGACACGTAGTAACCACTGTACAGTGGTACCTCAGGTTAAGAACTTAATTCGTTCTGGAGGTCCGTTCTTAACCTGAAACTGTTCTTAACCTGAAGCACCACTTTAGCTAATGAGGCCTCCTGCTGCCGCTACGCCACCGCCGTGCAATTGCTGTTCTCATCCTGAAGCAAAGTTCTTAACCCAAGGTACTATTTCTGGGTTAGCGGAGTCTGTAACCTGAAGCATCTGTAACCTGAGGTACCTTTGTAGTACTGTACTGCAGCAGCATCCAGACGGGAGAAGTGCTCGCTTCGGCAGCACATATACATCCAGACGGGAGAAAACAGGACACAAAAAGAATTGAGCTGTTAGTGGTAGGAGTCATCTTTTTCTTACATCGTTGAGTGGCAAGTCCTGATCTTCACCCTGAGAATTGTATCTGCTTCTCCTTCAAAGCTGAAATGCTTGGACAAGTCTGATATTACTGTAGGCTTGTCCAGGTCAGAATTAAGTTGGCATGGCTGTTAATATTATGATTAGTCAAGCTTTGCTGCCTGAGAAGATGTTTCAATTGAAATGAATCCCATATTAAATTATGTGCAAAATTGGTGTAAGTTCTAGCTGATACGTTGCGTTACATTATGCTATAACTTTATATTTATATTTCTTCTTTCATATGTTAACATTTATTGGGCAGTGAAATTAAAAAGCCATGCTTTAGGATTTCTCAATAGCACCAGTGCCTTGAGAAATCTTGGACAGCGTACAAGAAACCCCACAGGGCTGTTTAGCAATTCTTAACACTCATATTTAAGTGATTCTCTCTATTTCCCCCATTTCAGGAGATGAAGTTGAAAGTACTATGTAGCAGTAAGGTCCACCCAGGCATTTGGAGTAAATGAGTACCTGTTATATAACCATTCTTCACATGCTTTTGCTCTTTTGCTTGCTTTTATTAATTGGGTTGTTTTCAATGGGTTGTTTTTAATGATTGCTATATATTATGCATTATCGTATTTTGTGCATTCTTGGAAACTGTACTAGGGTCATGTTGACTTGATGAAGGGTAGCTTACAATTTTGAAAAGCAGACTATAAATAATATTAATTGCTTCAAATAGCTTATCCCCCCGCCCAATTTTATTTTGTTAATCTTTGTCCTCGTATCTCCTTGTTAATTAAATGATAATTAAAGAATCTATTTTTTTTTCAATTGTGCATTAGTTATGTAGCATGGTCTCTTTTACTACTTGGGGCTAGGAAAGTCCCTGCCTTTTCAGAACAGCTTCATCAGAGATAACAAAGAATGCTATGCTTTTCTCTTCATCAATAACTTATTTGTGGCAGAACCTGTACAATAGTTAGCTTGGATGATCTGGAACCCTGTCTATCTATGGGCCTCGAATACTTCTGCTCCATCTTATAACCTACAACAAACAACCTATGATGTCTAGCCTTTTTCAGAATGTTGTCATTGTTGCCAAGTAACAACTTCAACTTTGAACATTTTATTTTCTGTATCCTTATGTCTTCAATTGTTTCATTGTTACAATGATATTGCTTCTGCAGTTTGAAGAATTCTAAAATTGAAAGATGTCATAAACAGAGGGGAAACTATGGAATCAATTCTCAGGTTAGATGTCAATGTCACATTGTGAACTAGATTGCACACATTGATGATCTGTAGGTTTTTTGTGTATAGATGACCTTGTTTTGCCTCAGAGGCATAGATATGGTTTGGACTGGATAGGCCTTCGGTTTTATTCCACCAGTATAATGCTCCGTTTTCTTTCCTGGTGGCCATAATACAAGCAACTCATGCCATTAGGAAACATCTCCCCTTCCTTTTCTCTGAATAAGTACTATCACATTCAAGGAGGTTCATTAATTAAATAGGGTCCCTCAAGGTAGCTGCTCACACATTGGAAGAGGTGGAGTAAACAGGACTAAACTATTCAACTTCCTTGTAGAGATGATCTCAGAGCATAGGTATAATAAATTCCTGATCATTACATAAGCAGAACTAGTCATTCCCATTGCCAGCAATTTCAACGTGACTCATTGTGCCATGCAATTATGAAGAACTGGACTTTAGAATAACATCGCACATGTCTTGCCACGATACTGCTGCCACTGAAGCTTGTCTAAGAGTAGGACATTTGGTTTTCATGCTGCAGCTTTTGCCATTTGGTTATATCTGAAGATTCCCACTGAAAATTAGTATTGGGAAGACGTTTAGATGTCTAGCTGCCCAATATATTACCTGGAAATTTAGTGAGAGGACCAAAACTTTGTGGCTCTTTCATACATTCACATGTTATGACATTGAAATGCCTTTTGCTAGAAAGGAATAATCATTGCAAGTAATAATTTTCTAGATTTCACCAGGACATTCAATTGACTTTCAACACTGAAAGATAAGAGAGCTTGGGCTGCTGGTTCCGGTCTGCCTGAATGGAGGCAGTTCCCACAATAGTGGGAGATCATTGACGAAGGAAAAACAAGGATGATTGAGGGTAATCATCCTTGCAAATTCCCCCTGGGGACGGGGGTCGGGGGTCAGAATTCACTCTCAGTTCATCTCAATACCTGGCTCTCGCTCTGGCATGGAATGCGGGGGGCAGGCAGGGAGGCGCTGAGTGCAAAAGCACTTCGCCTGCTGAAAACCTTCCTATGCTGCCATTAAGAAACAGAGGTTCTCCTGTTAATTAGAGCTTAATTGGACTAAAGTGTGCTAGAAGAGATGAGATCACAAACTGTGGAACAAACCAACTGGTTTGGACTTGAGGTAAGACTTTATTTGGTGCAAAAGATGGTGGGGGAGAGTTTCTTTATTTAAAGTTTTCTTTTCCACAGTTATGATTCAGCAACACTCCTCTGAAAATTAGTTCAAATTATATTTGTATAGCCAATTGAGGCAAAGGCCCAGAAAAAGTTAAATATGGAAACCAAGTGGTTGAGATATTCAGATCTGTTATTGGAAAATAAAGAAGGATACAAATTAAAACAATTTGATCAAAATAAAGATAAAATAAATTGGCTACACTACCACCAGATCAATGAACTGTACAAATTAGTTAAGAAAAATGGTTTTGCTTCAGAAAAAACTAAGTTGGAAATGGAGTTGTTGGACTCTAAAGTTAAAATTTTGTCTAAAATGTATAATTTATTGTTGGAATGACATACAAAGGATGAACAAGTTAAATCTGTGATGATAGATTGGGCAAGAGATGTGGGACATAATATAATGTTTGAAGATTGGGAAAGGTTGTGGAGGAAAGGAGTCAAGTTCACTGCATGTACGGTGTTAAAGGAAAATATTATGAAAATGATGTATAGATGGTAGTTAACCCCTGTAAAACTAGCAAAGATATATCATAATAGTGATCATCTATGCTGGAAGTGTAAAGAAAAAAAGGGTACCTTTTATCATATGTGGTGGACCTGCCCCAAGGTGAAAGACTTCTGGGAGAAGATTTATAATGAATTGGAAAAAAAAATTGAAATATACATTTATTAAGAAACTAGAGGCCTTTCTTCTTGGAATAACAGGTATGGAATTGCCCCCAAAAGATGCTAGATTGTTTTTGTATGCCACAACTGCAGCTAGAATTTTGTTAGCCAAGAATTGGAAATCACAAGAAGTCTCAACAGTAGAGGAATGGCAGAAGAAGATGATGGACATTTCGGAGCTAACCGACCTGACTGGAAGAGTCCGCGACCAGAAGGAGGAAGAGTACCTAGAGGAATGGATGAAATTCAAAGACTATTTACTTAAATACACTAAGATAATTTAATTGGAAAAACTTGCAAATATCAGATAGGCTTAGGATTTAAATATGTGATGTTAGAGAATAATATGTTTAAAGTTAAAATGAAAAGAAAGAAAAATGTTAAGTGATTAAGTTAATTTTACGAGAAAAATTGGTTTTGGAAAACTGTTACAATGATATACACTGAAATTCAGCCAGGGGGATTTGAGGTCCTCACTTAACAATGTTATTAAGATTGGATCAAGTACAGTTAAGATCTATGTTTGTCTGTTTAAAATTTTGGAAAATCAATAAAAAAAATTGGGGGAAAACAAAACAAATTATATTTGTACAAGCGAGGATGGAAGAAATTAATAAATAAATGAAGAAAAGTCTTTTTTCAGTGAGGATCAATCAAATATGTTCTCTGATAGCAGATTTTTGCAACAGGGTAGAATGTGTGTTATCTATCAGGCTACTTATGCACATGTGGACAATCACAGGTGAAGAATCCAATACTACATCTTCCTTCAGCATAAGGGCATTAGTCTCGGCAATATGTCAGCAGTGTGAAGATTCTGATATAAGCACTGGCAGTCTGGCCTTTTACCTTTGCTTTGTCAGTTGAGCAGTCTACATTCTACTAATTGCACTGCAAACTCCAGCTCCTCCCTCCCACTTCCTTCTGACCTCAGGACCCTGAGCTGAAAAGCAGATACGTTCAATCTATAGCTCTAAGGTGCTACTGGACAATTTCTTAATGTTTGCATTTACGATGGTGCAGGTGGTTCTCTTGCAGAGGGTGCCAAGGCAATGGGGTGCCAAATGGAAAATAGCCATTTGGGGGCCATATTATGAAAGATTACCAAAGTCTGGCAATATACTGGGATGCAACTCCCTCCCCACAGCACAAGCTGGCTGGCCCTGACAGTTTTCTAATGATCTAGAAGTCTTAAAGTGTAAATCTAAAGGAGCCCCTTACACAAAATGTTGCCAGTCCAGTGTTCAGTCCTGTCTGGTGGAAGCCCAACCTTTGTGTACAAGGATTAGCTTGCTGTCCTAAAAAGAAAGACACGCAACCTGATCCAGAGCTATGTTTGCTCTGGCATTCACCATTCTGCCATCAGCAATGAACACTTAAAATGACGGCGGATGTGATTCACAAACAATTAGCTGGAGTGTTTCCATTTCAGGAATTTTGTCAATGGCTTTAACCGCTTCACATGTCAGACTGCATGTGTTGTATACCTTTGGCTGAACAACAACTAATATTCATTCATTTATTATTTTCTTCTGCAGTATCTCTTTTAGTAACATAGACTAACATGGTAGCTTTGATGTATTTTTATTTTTATTTTATTTTAAGAAGATTAGATAACAGCAAGAATCTGTATGATTCTAACAATATTCCCTTTTAATATGCTCCCTTTAAATACAGTTACAAACCAATAACCCAAGGCTTTCCATCAAGCTTCTAAAGGACAAGGAAAATTATATCCAAGCTGTGCCCCGTGCATAAGACTACCCTACATCTTGTGAAAAACTGAGTTTGCACATATCTTTTTCAGAATGCACTTTTCTCCCTTTCAATAATCATATTGTGAGCAATTGATTTCTCCCTAGTTTTGTAGTTACACGTGATAAACACTACACATTTCAAATGCTTAAACAATATTTCCTCTGTAAACTAAGATATACACATTGAGCCTCCCTGCAAAATTTGGTAAGCAAAATGGTTGTGCATTAGCTTTGGAATGAGTTAAACTTCAGTTAACCAACAGCTAAATCCTACTCAGAGCAGACCTGCTGAAATTAATGTGCCTAAGTGAAGCATGTCCATTAATTTCAATGGGTCTACTCCAAGCATAGCACTGGATGCAACCCATTGATTCATTAAAATTCATTTTAACGAATGTTAACATAATTGGCCTGCAGGGGAAACAACAAAGTCAGTTGGAAGTTCTATAAGGTCTCAGTAATTTCTAAATACTGGTTTTCTTTTTACATTAAATGCATGAAGGAAACATTCCTGTACTCAGCACACTTTGCTTGAAATGGTGCTGGGTGGACTCTTATACTTTATTAGTATTCTATGTGATCTAGACAGGCCAGCTAAATTCAGAATGCACTATGGGAGCTTGCAGTAGTCATAGCAACCAGACTTCGGTTACCAACGACTGCATAATGGAGTGCTATACATTTGAAGCATAAGGTGCTCACTGAAGGTTTGTTTCACTAATTAAATAGCAAAAGTATTCATTCTCTCTATAATTAAAACTGTCAGAAACGTGTGCTAAAGAAAGAAACCTTCATTGGCTGCAGCTTATTATTTATGGACATTCAGGCAAATTATTCTGTCTATACATTGAGACACATTTCTGAGGGATTAGGAGAAGTCTTCAAGGGCATATATACAGCAGGCATGCCTATATCTAACAGATTTTGGTTATTCCATTCTCAACCATACACCTTATGCTGTAGGGAATTTATCTTACATCTGCACTGCTTTTTTAATCTTGAGATTTTGTTATTTATTCATTTCGTTTATTTCCTTGACTCATTTATTTCTGCATAACACTTGCTCATATTTGGAGTACTTTCTGATCCTTATCTCATCCAATTTGTGGATTTAATCTCGTATAAATAGGAAGCTGAGATGCAGAGATAAGGGACTTGCTGTGAGCTGGCGGGATGTCATGGCAGCATTTCATTTTAACACAAGTTTCCTCATTTCAACACTTCAGGACTAGGCTGGACAGAGTCAGGCTTCATACTCAAATAACTGAAATATAGCTAACTAAAACCATTCTCCTCTCACCCTCATCAAAGCTGAAGCAATACACATGTTGACCAGAGTTTCCAAGTGGACCTCATATGGCCTGTGATTATTGCCCCAGCCGTAACAAACAGATTTACAACATAAAATGTCTCTCCATGCCTCATTCCTGTGTGTGAAGGGGGAAGTTATAATATTTCATAATGTGACAGCAGTGCTACTTGGTAAGTGTGTAACATGTTGGAATTGGAACAGGTTAGCTTGCCAACAGGGTGCTTTTTCTGAGGAAAGGTTATGTCCAGCTGTAAGGGACACTGCTATCCAAGTGGGTTTATTCAGTCTCACTAATGTAGAGTTCCTGCACACATTGCCAGAAGCACCACTTTTGGGAGAAGCCTAGCTTTAATACTTGTAGAGTTGTGTCATGGACTCTGGAACCTCATCAAGGCATGAACTGAATATAAAAAGAGAAAGCTCACAGTGGATCCCAGAGCTACTAGAGGAGTCCAGCTTTGTTTTTAACATTTTGCCATAGCAAAGCATTAGGTGCGTTTGTTACTGCCAAGGCAATAGTGGGAGAAATACAAAGGCAGTTATACCATCTTATCGTGTTCTGTGCTTGAGCCAGTATGGAGGAGAAAAGTAGGGAGTATCTGTAAGATAGGGACGCAGCTGGCACTGTGGTCTAAACCACAGAGTCTCAGGCTTGCCGATCGGAAGGTCGGCAGTTCAAATCCCCACGATGGGGTGAGCTCCCGTTGCTCGGTCCCTGCTCCTGCCAACCTAGCAGTTCGAAAGCACATCAAAGTGCAATTAGATAAATAGGTACCGCTCCGGCGGGAAGGTAAATGGCATTACCATGCGCTGCTCTGGTTTCACCAGAAGCGGCTTAGTCATGCTGGCCACATGACCTGGAAAAACTGTCTGCGGACAAACGTAGTCTCCCTTGGCCAGTAAATTGACCCCAGAGTCGGACTTAACTGTCAGGGGTCCTTTACCTTTTTATCTGTAAGATACAGTCTATCCATTGAAGCTTCTATGTCAGTTGTGTGACTTTGGAGGAACTGGTATAATGAGAGATGGATTCTCTGACATTGGATTTCTCTCTCTCTCTCTCTCTCTCTCTCTCTCTCTCTCTCTCTCTCTGACAACAATCTATCCAATGGTGCCAAAGCTGTCCTCTAGGCACCATTGCACTGTACTTTAAGGTAAGAGAGAAGGAACACCAGAGCAGGGGCTAGATCCCTGTTTTGTAGCATAACAAATGTTAAGCGGTGGCTTAGATGAAGAATGCAAAGTAGAATTGTCTGGCAGTGTGTGACGGATGGTGGATTTAAAAAGCAAGAAAACCGTTTGCATTCTAATCAGACAGTACAGGCAAAAATGGATTACGTTATCAATTGGAGCCTGAAATCTCTGGTCTGCTGTGCCATAAAAGCCTTTAGTGAGGCATAGAATTAACTGCATAGAACCAGCACTCAAGAATATAAATTCACTCGTTTTCTGCATAAGGGGAAGATTTAATTTGCTGTTTATTGTTCTTTTACCCCTACTCATTACTATCATTATTCATTATTACTCTTCTAAAGTGAGCAAACAATTAGACAAAATCAAGAGTAACAAGAGTAGCAAATTACATAATTAATTGTTAAATTGGTGGCAGCAATCTGACCTTATTTAGAGACCAAGAAAAAATAAATACAATAAGTATTTTCTCAAACTGATCTATTTGCTGAGGGGTTATGACTGGTAAAGCATGATCCTTGAATTTTGTGTATTTATGAAGCGGACAAAACTTTTACTGTAAAAGCACCACTTACCAAATGCACAGTTTTGCACACAGTTAAAGAAGCATTAGTAGCATACTGACAAGAACTTCAGGCCTTTGTAAAAACAAAAGCTAACAACCAAAGATCAAATTGCAGATGGCCACTATTAAGATTTGGGGTGGAATTCAATGTTGTAATGTGGTGGACATCCCATTGTAGCTTGCCAAATCATATGATTCCCCTCTCTCCTTCCCCTGTGCTCATGGGAGTGACATTGAGATGGAAAAAGTAGTGTTTTTTTTAAAAAAAATGGGGAAGGCCTGAATAGGCTAAGAAGAGAGAAATACTGAGGAGTTGTTGTTTCAACACAGAAGCTAACACTAAAAAGCCCACATGGTCACAACAAAGCTTTTCTAATCTTCTCCTTCTACTCAATCATCTCCCTTTGTTTCAAACTGCCACTTTCTCTCAGGGTCTCTCCATCCCTACTTTACACAAACATCTCCTGTTGTTTGAAAGCACCATTGACTTTCTCAATGTTCCTCCAGCCTTACTGTATATTATCACTATCTAAAGGGGACATAGGAGCAAAGTGGGACTTTGGAACGTAGGAAGCTGTCACATACTAATTCAGACCTCTAGTCCATCTAACTCAGCATTGTCTATGCTGACTAGTAATAGCTTTCCAGGGTTTCAAACAGTCCTTTCTGGGAATTGATCCTAAGATCACCTGCAAGCAAGGCAGATGTTCTGCCACTTACATATGGCCTGTATTCAGGGGCACTGTACTGGAAGAACACATAAAGTGATGGAAATTAATTACAGGTCTATCTGTACTTCACTTACATTAAAGTGGTCTATCTGCACTTCACTTACATTACCTCCTTTCAGCAGATTCCAAAGTGCCATTTATAGTAATCCTGGCTCTTCATTTTTTTTTTTTATAAACACTGGGTACCTGTGCAAAAGATCTGCTAATTAATTAGCCGTTTGGTAATGTCTGCTTTGAGAATAATTAAGGCACAATGCTGTGTAAATATACCCATGGTGGCACCATGGTTTTCATTTTAAATAGTAATCCCTCTTAGCACTATAAAGCATATTTCTCGTCAGGACTATGAAAGGGGAATGATATGATTATGTGACAGTGTCTATAAAACATCTATAAAAAAAGAGAACCTTTTAAACACACCTGAAATACTTTGTATAACTAGAAGCTTCGCCCAAGTTATACACCTTAGTGGGGCATCTTTTCATGCCAGAGGCTGGGACTACCAGTCCCAGAATCCCACATGGGAAATGGACCCCTATGGGGAAGGTGAATATGATGTAGGAAGGCACTCACCTTTTGTGAGCATTTATAAAAGTTCATTCTCTCTCGGGGTGAAGAGTGAGATGCTCACATTGATGGCAGGTGTATGTGGGTCAGTTCATGCTGCCCAGTGCAAGTGATTTGGTACGTTGCTGCTGAAATTAGGAAAAACTTTGGAAAATTTATGGAATGAGAATTGGAGATTTACGGCTTGTGACACCATAAAGGAACATTTTCTAAAGATGTTCTATGGATGGTACATAACACCTAGCAAAATATTCAAAATGTATAAAACAAAATCCAAAATGTGTTGGAGGTGTAATCAAGCAGAGGAGACCCTGCTACACATTTGGTGGACCAGTAATAAAATTAAGAGCTTCTGGGATATGGGATATGAAGAACTGAAGAAAATATTTAAACAAACCTTTATTTAAAAAAAGCTTTTCTGCTGGGCATATTAGACTCTGACATTGAAAGTGAAAATAAGAGAATATTCCTGTAGAATATTCCTGCAACATCGGCGGCAAGAAACTTAATTGCCAAAAAAAATGGGGAAAAAGAGATAGATTTTTTTGAAATACTTTCTTGTCACTTGTACAACTTGTATACGGTGAGATTACACAAGCACCCCCCACTCAGCTCTCTTAGTCTTAATTCCCCTCGTTTACTGATGCACACCCACCAAACCCGGAAAGTCAGTTGCCCTATTGTTATCTTTTCATTCAGCAGCCTAATAAAAGCAAAAAAAAGAGTGGCGAGATTATTTGATTACCTTGAATTGGCCAAAATGACGGATACAATTAGGGCAAAATCTAAACAAAAATTCCAAAAAAATTGGGGGAAATAAAAAAGCAGTGTCCTAAAATCAATACCTGGACTTGTTTTGAGTAATTTTTGCAAAACAAAATATGGTGTAAAAGTATAAAATATAGAGAAAAGTAGGGGAAAGGAAATGAGAAAGAAACAGTTTACCAAATATGAAATTAGATCCGCGTTGAGGATGAAGGAAGTGAATGAGAACAGAATAAGAACTGAAATATGGATATACGTTTATTATTTGTTTTGTATCTGTATTTTTTCAAGTCTGTTCATTGTGTGTGTTTGTGTTGTAATCATAAGCTAATAAAAAGCATATGAAACAAAAAAACAAACTAGAATTAGCTGATTTGACCTGTCATTGGCTCTAAGGCCGTCTCCTGTTGGCCTCCATGCCTTCCATCTTACCAGTCCCAATGAGCACCAGTCACTACTGAAAGCTGGAATCTTTCACATGGAAAGCAGATGTTTCACTGAGCTATGATGTCAATAAATACATAATTTCATTAAAATTGTAATGGTGTCAAATTGCAGAAAACGTCACGGCTTTTGGTGCAGCTGAAGGATTTAAATAGCCTAGAAAATATTCTATATGCAGTGAGTCAAAATGGCTACATCTAATTATAGTTCCGCTTTCTCATTCGTTTGACTATGGCAGTCACACACTGCCTTTGGCACTCTTGCTAACCCTTGCTAACTTTCTCTTTCCTGCAGTCCTTTGTGGACAGAGGTAAATGTGGTGTCTTGTCAGCCAAACACACAGCTCAACAGGAATGTGCATCTTCAGTCGTAAAACCTTCCACAGCATTCGATGACAAGGTAACTACAAATTCAAGTCCATGGAGAGCGGGATTCTGCAGCCCGTATAAATTATTCAAATCAAGCACATCCGTATAGATTTGCTTATTTGGCTTAACATTTGTCTTCTGCTTGCCAGAGGGAGAGAAAAGAGCTACACAGGATACTATAAATGCTACTGTGGAGCCTCTTTCCACAAAACAGCCTCATGGGCCAAATGAGGGGGCCTGTCGGGCGTAGTTAGGCTTGTGAGCTGGAGGTTTCCAATTCCTAAGCTAGAGTGATAGTGCAATTCCATATAGATACTAAAAAACAAGCATCTTTGAGGTCAATGGGGCTTACTTCCCAGGTAAGTAGGTCCAGGACTGCATCCTAAAAGACATTTTCACTTTTTACAGCTCCGTATATCAGCCCATGGATATTGGCTGCAGTTTCCTAGAAATTTCTTATGTACCCTATTTCTCCTTCGTTATTTCACTCAAACTGTCTCAACTGATTACTGTTTCTGCAAATGCAAAACTGAGTTTTTCTCTAATTAGTTAGGCTCTTAACTGCTTAGGGTAAAAACTCTAATTGTTGTTGTTTAGTCATTTAGTCGTGTCTGACTCTTCATGACCCCATGGACCAGAGCACGCCAGGCACTCCTGTCTTCCACTGCCTCCCGCAGTTTGGTCAAACTCATGCTGGTAGCTTCGAGAACACTATCCAACTATCTCATCCTCTGTCGTCCCCTTCTCCTTGTGCCCTCCATTTTTCCCAACATCAGGGTCTTTTCCAGGGAGTCTTCTCTTCTCATGAGGTGGCCAAAGTATTGGAGTCTCAGCTTCACGATCTGTCCTTCCAGTGAGCACTCAGGGCTGATTTCCTTCAGAATGGAGAGGTTTGATCTTCTTGCAGTCCATGGGACTCTCAAGAGTCTCCTCCAGCACCATAATTCAAAAGCATAAATTCTTCGGTGATCAGCCTTCTTTATGGTCCAGCTCTCACTTCCATACATCACTACTGAGAAAACCACAGCTTTTACTATACGGACCTCTGTTGGCAAGGTGATGTCTCTGCTTTTTAAAATGCTGTCTAGGTTTGTCATTGCTTTTCTCCCAAGAAGCAGGCGTCTTTTAATTTCGTGGCTGCTGTCACCATCTGCAGTGATCATGGAGCCCAAGAAAGTAAAATCTCTCACTGCCTCCATTTCTCCCCCTTCTATTTGCCAGGAGGTGATGGGACCAGTGGCCATGATCTTCGTTTTTTTGATGTTGAGCTTCAGACCATATTTGCGCTCTCCTCTTTAGAAATTAACCAAATGGTGAAGGGGCAAATGGTTGCTTAAGCTAGGCCTGTGATAAAGAACAGTGCAGCTCTGTGCTCTCCGAAGATCTGTCGTTTCCTACAAATAGATGCAAAGATTGCTTTTTTTTTTTAAAGGAAGAATGCCACCACATTCCGAATAGGGAGTCAGATGCAGCACAAGTGAAGAGAACAAGGAATGATCAAGGGCAGCAGGATAGGCTGCTATTGAAGGTTTGGGTTAATTGGTATGGGTGGGAAGTCTTTCCATCAGGCTTAAGCACTGAGCGTGTCTAAATAATGCCAAGAAAATTGAGTTAGAGAGAGTGTACACACAACAGTTAGGCACTGTGATGATTGCATTTCTGCTGAGACGGCCACGTCTCTAACGGAAATCATTTTCCTATTTATTCACGTGTGCAAGAAGGAAAGGACATCTGGAATTAAATCTGAAGCTGAGCTCAGGAGCTTGCATTAGGTGCCTCAAAGTCTAATGCAAGAAGACTGGTCTGATCAGGATTTGCTATGCATCTTTTTACTTCTAATTCAGCGTGACTATTAATCTAAACCAAATGTTTATAGCTTCTCATTGATCAAATAGAAAGTAGAAAAGTGGCAATCCAAACTCATTAGGAGCAATCTTCTTTGTTAAGTTTTGGTAGTGCTCAAGGTAGCAATAATACTATGTGTGGCTGTTAAATAAATCTCTCCACTCCAGCCCCGTTTCAGAACTGAAGCTGCAATTGCAAATGACGGTCCCTCTGCTTCAGCAAAATCAGTCTGTCCCTGCAGTGGACAGAAATAAAAATGGTTAAGGCTATTCGTTTGGGCAGGAAAGCTAACTCTCTTCCTCAGTACACAGGGCATGGATGCAAAGTAGTTATGGAAATGTGCAAGAGCTTCTCATGGGTGGGGGTGAAAGATGAATTTGTTTTAAATGCATTTATACACAGCGTTTGGTGGTTCTCAGGCTACTAAAGTATTGCATGCAAATAGACTTCGGCAACATGGTGATTGCAGGGTAAATGTCCTGGGAGTGCATTTCTGCTAGGACAGATAACTCTAACAAAGCATGGTATTCTATTCAGTGTGGAGGCCTTGTCAAGGTCATCCACATGTAAACTTTTGTTGAATCTGGACAACAAAGCAAAATGCCTGTCCCCCGCTTTGCATGGTCTGCATTCAGCTTTCTTTCCAGGGCAATTGCCTATACAGTGGTACCTCAGGTTAAGTACTTAATTCGTTCCGGAGGTCCGTACTTAACCTGAATCTGTTCTTAACCTGAAGCACCACTTTAGCCAATGGGGCCTCCTATTGCCGCCGCGCCGCTGGAGCATGATTTCTGTTCTCATCATGAAGCAAAGTTCTTAATCTGAAGCACTATTTCTGGGTTAGTGGAGTCTGTAACCTGAAGCGTATGTAACCTGAAGCGTATGTAACCCAAGGTACCACTGTACGTTGTTCTCATTCACAGCAGTATAATAGTGCCTGTACACATTTTGTAGTCTGTGGACTCTTATTTAAACTTGCCCAAACACTTTGTTGTTGTCTGCCCAGCCTGCATAATTTCTGTCATATATGCACTCTCCAGCTTTGCCCCTGCCATTTCTGTCTAGCTGCAATTGAGTCTTGGCTTTCTGGAAGGTAAGATCAGGTTCTACCAGAAGGTTCCTCTTGATTTGAGACATTACTGTCTTCTCTATCAACTGATCTCAAATCATTTCCCAAAATTGTAAATTAAATCTGTTTTCCTTTAAAACAGCAAAGTACTAGTCTGCGATTTCTCCTTGCTTCTGTCCCTGCAGGCAAAATTTATAGTGTTCTGCCACAATATTAACTCTAGGCACAAAACAGTTCCTTACAGCAGTCAAAGCTGCCTCATATTTATTATCCACCACAAGAAAATTATAGAAAATTCTCCGAGCTTCTGCTTCCAATCAATTCATGAGTAATGCACACTGCCCAGAGCATCCTTCTCATGAATAGCCAAAACACAGGTATCAAACTTTCTAACCCAAGAAGTAAACAGAATCACAGGCTCATCTGGGTTTTGGAAGAAAGCTGGAGGTTCTTTTTTCAAGGCATTAAGAACTGAAATTATAATTACCTCAGGTAGTCTACAACCGCTCCAACTCTGCCCTCCACAACTCCCAGCATGCAGTTCACCTACTAGTAGAGTATCTAATGGTGCACATCTATAATTTACACCATGAGCACAAGAACTCATGAGATCAGTGAGCAAAAAAGCTTTATGTTTTAGCGAGGGCTGTGTGAGGCCCCTGATCTGATTTGGAGGATTACATGGTGATCTGGATCCAAATCTGATTTAATATACTGAATTCACAAGACTTAGTCAAGCACGCACACATGCACAATACTAATAAAGACAGACACAGAAAACAGAACAGATGTAAATAAATTGCAAATATAACATTATACACTAAAGCCACAATAAGGGCAGGAGGTAGTGAGTGATGCTGCCACAGTAACCACTACTAAGACACAGACAACAACAACAACAAAATTAATATAAGGATGGAACTGAGACTTATTGGTAAAATATAGGAAACAAAAAGGTATAAGGCTTGGTGGGATAGTGTGAAGGGAACAAAACACAAAGTGAACAAATGCCACCAAACTCTTTCTATTAGACAGAACTTAGAAAAGAGTGAAGACAGTGCAGGTTTCCTGCATTTTAAGACCACTCCCCCTACAAGCACTGTGATTAGAGAGTATTGGGTGAGATTCCAGTCCTGGATTAGAAACTAGAGCACTCAATGGGCAAATGCCCGCTGCTTTCCTCCTCCTTTCCCCACCCTGTTGCTCTCTTTATGTGGTGGTGTAACTAATAATTGCAACACTTTGGAGGCAGTCTGTCTGGCTTTATAGCATGGGTAGTCAAACCAAGGCCCAGGGCCCAAATCCAGCCCAATCGCCTTCTAAATCTGGCCCACAGATATGGGGCCTGCCTGATGTTTTTACATGAGTAGAATGTGTGCTTTTATTTAAAATGCACCTCTGGGTTATTTGTGGGGCACAGGAATTCGTTCATCCCCCCCCCCAAAAAAAAATAGTCCGGCCCCCCACAAGGTCTGAGGGACGGTGGGCCGGCCCCCTGCTGAAAAAGTTTGCTGACCCCTGCTTTATAGAGACTGGTTTTTAGTTACTGCAAATTGATTTAGGTGCCCCCAACCCACTCTGTAGTTATTTGTAGTTGCCTCAGCTTAATCTAGAACTGCCACAAAATGGCCTGCTTTGGTTTGGAATTTTGAGAAATTGGTTGCAAAGTCCTAGTTTTAACTGTATTACAAGAAATCATTTATAGCCTGTAGCCAAACAGGAATTGCATTGCCATTCTCCCCTGTGGAAAGATGAGGAGGATGTCCCATTCCCCTCATGTAAAAAAACTTGGTGCTGCACACCAATATCTGATATTCACAAATTTTCCCCCTTTGTTGAAGACGAAGAATTGTATGAAAAGTATACCAGTGCAATTAAATGCCACTCATGCACCCCTCTTCCATCTGACAAAAAGGAGCACTATCAGAGGTAATGCATGAACAGGGTCCAAGTAAAAGTCTGGTGCATGATTGGCTACCCATTTTTCTAATACACCAGGAATGGATATTACTCCATTACTTCTGGAGAAGCTTTGCACTCATTCATGCAATGGGCTGTAGAATGACAGCAGAGAGGCTATTAATGTGCACATCTAAAGTAACACACTTCTTGCTCTTAGTGAAGCACGGGCTTTTTTCTTCCTCTTGGCTGTTCTCTGACTCTTCCCCCACCCCGTACCTTTGGAGTTTTGTGACATTATTCCATTGAATGGGAGCAAGAGATACAAATCTGCAGAGAGCCTGTAGTGTAGCCTTTATGCAGGTTTGTAGCTACAGGTGCAGTAACAGTTAGATGAGGCCAGTTGTTACATTATCTTCTTCCTAAATGATGCTGACGGTTATCATTTTCTGACCGTTATCTGTACACAAAGGCTGAAATCTAAGCAACCTTTCAGAAGTAAGAAAGCATTGTTTTCTGTTCTGACCTTTATTGGTTGCATGCAGCACGGTTTCCATTCTGCTGCAGTTCATATTCCACCCCAAACTATCACTGCTACAGTGAAAAAATTACATAATTTACCTAACCTACATAAATTGCTGCCATCACAGTATGGCACTCCATTCATTTCAATGTAAAGGAAACATCATGCAGCGGTGGTCTTGTTTGGAAACTGAAAGCAACAACAACTGTAAATATAATTCCTATTTGCTGGATTGATTTCTGTTCAAGACATGGTATGAATAAACAATTTCTACTTGTGCTTCAGTTTTCATTGGAATTCTATGATACCTCTACTCTTAGTAGTCGGCAGTAAGCCTCATTGAACTTGATGGGAATTTGATGAGTAAACATGCTTAAGATTGTACAATGAGGCACTTACTTAGCCCAGCAAATATTAATAACGTTAAAGAAAGAAATCTGGGAAGCACAGATATATAATTAACAATAAAAATTAATAATGCAGAAACTAGAGGCACATAAGGGTTTAATTGTTATGAATGGATTTACAGTGGACTGACTAATTTGAATATTTGAAGGGGCTATATCAGTCGCTTCATTCTATTGGAGTGTGGATAGGCATTAAAAACACACACTAGGATCAGCTTCTTAGGTGACAAGAGTCATGGAGAATTATGTTGTGGGGATTGTTCAATATTTATCAGGATCACAGGCCAAAAGGGACGTGTGATACCAGTCTCAGAAGGCTTATGATTCGACAGCGGGCAGCATATGGTTTACATCATTGCTGTTCAATTAAATTGTGCAGCAGGCCAACCTGTCATGCTGCCCTGGAGGCTACCATCTGCCCTGTTTCACTCACTGAGGTTCCAGTGAGTCTGAAGGAGCCTACTGGCAGCATAAAATGCCTAGAGATCAGCATGCAATGCATAGACCACTGAACCCCAGAAAGTAGTTCATGGGCCACAACCAGCACTGCTGGAGGGGATCTAGTTATCCCCCTTGTACCTCTTTGGAGTGCAACACAAAGGCTTCATTTCATGCCAGGAAGTATGGTGCTGGAAAGTCATGGCCACTCCCAGAACATGGTAGGTGGACATTGTTGGAAATTGAGGAGGAAAGTCAAGAGACATTCTCTTAATGAATCAATTTTTTTTTTTTGGTATGTACAGTGGTACCTCAGGTTAAGTACTTAATTCGTTCTGGAGGTCCGTTCTTAACCTGAAACTGTTCTTAACCTGAAGCACCACTTTAGCTAATGGGGCCTCCTGCTGCTGCCGCGCCGCCGAAGCACGATTTCTGTTCTCATCCTGAAGCAAAGTTCTTAATCTGAGGTACTATTTCTGAGTTAGCGGAGTCTGTAACCTGAAGCGTATGTAACCTGAAGCATATGTAACCCGAGGTACCACTGTATAGCAAATCACACTCAAATGAATCTGCCCATCTCTAAATTTTCCGGAGCCATAAGAACCTAAGAATAACCTGCTGGTTCAGGCTGGTGGCCCATCTAGTCTAACAGTGGCCAACCAGATGCTTGTGGGAAATCCGCAAGCAGGATTTGAGCACAAGAGAACATTATCCTCCCATGGTTTCCAGCAACTGGTATTGGGAAGCATTGCTGCCTTCAATCGAGGAGTTAAGAGCATAGCCATTACGGCTAGTAGCCACTGATAGCCCTCTCCTCTATGAGTTTTTCTAACCCTCTTTTAAAACTGCCCAAGTTGGTGACCATTACTGCCTCCTGGGGGGAAAAGTTCCATAGCCTGACTATGTATGAAGAAGTATTTTATTTTATCTGTCCCAAATCTTCTGACCAGGGATGTTATCATTAAACGTTTGCTTAGGAGAGTAGTGGTGGATCAGCTACAGACACTCTTGGATGAAATCCATTATCTTGACCCTTACTAGATTTGGGCCTGACTTTGGGACTGAATCAGTCTTATCCTGATAGATAATATTATCAGATGAGAGAAAGGGGGAGGGTGATCCTGTTATTCTTCCTTGATCTCTCAATGTGTTTCGCTATCATCAGCCATGAGGTCACCTGGGGTTCCTCTGGGAGAAAGGCAATGATAGAAAATCTAATAATAAATAAATAATCTTCTGGATCAACTTTGTGCCTGGAGGCACTGTTCTTCAATGGTTCAACTCTTACCTGTAGGCCTGGTTCCAGACAGTAGCACAGGGGGACTATGTGTTGAGCTCCTGGCAATTATGCTATAGAGGGCATTATTTTGTCCCCAGTGCTATTTAACATCTATAGGAAGCTATTGGGAGTATATGTTATATTTATGTTTGGTTTTCTGTACACTATACACATGAGCAGTATATAAATGTTCTAAAATAAAGTTTAGGCAATGGCATCTCTAAGAGCTAAGGCACTGGAGTTATTCAAGTGCCTATTCAATTTATAATTATATGTATTTCAGGTTGATACTTTTTAATGTGAATGCCAAACAGGACACATCTTTAATTCGGATTTGAAGATAGGATGTTACACACCAGCATATATATATCTAAGCATTCTGATGAACTGGAAAATGAAGATAAATGGTGTCACCTTTAACAAATACATTCCAGTGAACAAGGAATAGCAGATGATTTATATAATCATGCATTTGCAAAATAATAGTGTTTTAAGCTAATTTCAAATCTCTGAAAATGAAAGCAACAAAATTAAAACTGTACAGTAATCTGACATTGTATGCATACATTCTTGTGGAATTCACTTTGCCAAGCAATCTAAGAAATGTTTGAATTTTTTTTTTATGAACTTGGTGTACATTTGGAGTATACATATCAAGTTTCTGGTGGGCACAGGCATGAATTAAAGTAATCAGTCACTTTTTTCCCTGATGGTTTCAGCACCAGACCATAAGACGCACCTAGTTTTTGGAGGAGGAAAACAAGAAAAAAAATATTCTGAATCTCAGAAGCCAGAACAGCAAGAGGGATCACTGCGCAGCGAAAGCAGCAATCCCTCTTGCTGTTCTGGCTTCTGGGATAGCTGCGCAGCCTGCATTCGCTCCATAAGACGCACACACATTTCCCCTTACTTTTTAGGAGGGAAAAAGTGAGTCTTATAGAGCAAAAAATACGGTACTTCAATTCTCCCCAACATCAGACACCTGCAATCCAAAGTGAGAGTGAAGAGAAGACCAAAGCAATGTATTTTATAGCAGTAAATGGAAGGCATCTATAAGGCAGGTGGAATGGCTCAGCATATTGTGCCCATGTGAATGCACAAACATTCAGGAAATGTAAATATTTTTAAAATAAATAAATAAATACTAGGCAAGCAATTGAGAGAAAGAAGGCTGAAGAGAGTTTTAAATTAAACCAGAGCTGAATGTGTTGAAATACCCAGGCAAATCTCAGCAAAAACACATTTCCTATCTAGACCATAAGCCAGAATTTCCCAGCCAAGTGACCTCCAGATACTTTGGACTCTAACTCCTTTCGGTCCCAGCCAACATGATCAATGGTCAGGGATGCTGGGAGTTCAAAAGATCTGGAGGGCATACAGGTTAAGGAAGGCTGCCTTAGAAGTTTATTGGAGGGAAGGTAAGCACCAGATCAGCTAAAAGGCAAGAGGTTATCTAAGTTTGCTCTTAAAAAACAAACACACACTTTGAAAGGTTTAAGCTGATTTAGTGCTGTTGATTTCTAGTGGGACTAAATCCGCTTAATTTAATCTAAGGGTCAGTTTCCCATGGTTTACAAATATTCATTTGTTTCTGTCTACCCTGATGCAGCTCTAGGGATTGTGATTACTCTCAATACTCAACACTTTAACATGTAATTATACATTATAGAGTCATAATGTTCAAGGTTGTGACAGTTTGTGGCCACCACCTCTGTTTCCATCACACACACACACACACACACACACACACACACACCTGAAGAATGTATCTGAAGAAGTGTGCATGCACACGAAAGCTCATACCAATAACAAACTTAGTTGGTCTCTAAGGTGCTACTGGAAGGAATTTTTTATTTTGTTTTGAGTACGGCAGACCATCACAGCTACCTACTTGTAACTACACACACACACACACACACAGGTCATCCTCACAAGTCTTATGCCTAAAACATGTAAAATACACATTCTGCCTGAAAGATTTGGGCATATGCATGGAACCTGAGCTCCTACATTTCCAAAGAGAGAAATGATGGCACAGTGTCCTTTGCCTATCAATATGGCTTTAATAGGTTTATGTCTCCCTCCTAATATAACAAGAGCCTGCCACTTACATCCTCACTCAGCTTTTCACAGCTGTTTTCTTCCCCCTTTCTAGCATATGAGAGTGGTGATTTATTTCCAGGCCAACAATTCTCCCTAAGAACATAAGATGAGCTTGGTGGATCACACCAATGGCCCTTCAAGTCCAGCACCCTGGACTTCAGGGCTTTCAAATTTCAGAAGCAACCTGTGTGATGCCCTTTAGCCAAAATCACATGCAACGGTGGCAAAGAGAAACAAAATTATTTTGTTGCCATCACCATCAAAGAGTAACCTGACACATGAGCTCTGTGTGTGTTCAGTTTGATTCATTTAAAGTTTTCTACCACATGTGCTTCTCATAAAGCTGCCAAGCCCTTGATTGACACGCTCTCTCTTTTCTTAGTTCTCTATTTTACTTCATATAGTCAAACTGTTTTTTCTGCTCACATGATCTACACACCATACATTTAAAGGTGCTCCAACTTCAGCTCTGTTAGGCTTTCCTAACAGCTCTCAGCACCCTTAATGAACTACAGTTCCCAGGATTATTATTATTATTTTGTGGGAGGGAGAGCCATGACTGTTTAAAGTGGGATAAGAGTGCTTTTCAACATAGAGTGTGGATGTGACCCAGTTTTCAGTCTTTTGAACATCATTTTGTGACATTTTGCCTGGTCTAATAAATCCTCTAAGGTGGATTTGCTTGCCTTTTAAAGAGACTCCCAGTGTTGTTTGACCTGAGTTGGCAGTTTTGACTGGTTTTTAATGTGGCATGCAGAGAAAATATGAATAGATATAAATAGCTAAGGGGCCACCACAGAGAAGGGCCTTGTGGCTGGCTACCTAGCTTACTAGTCTAGGAGTAAGCACAGCAGAAAAGCCTTCCAAGCAGAAGTTAAAGTCCAGGCAGAATGATTGGGGGGCAGGGAGCAGGCAGTCCTATACATGCATACAAACACTGTGAGGTGATGTTGAGGCTTGCTCTGTTGGTGTGCTATGTGGAATAGAGACTGGGCTGTGCCAGTCTAGTGCATTGATTTCGACTACAGGGCTTGTCTTCTATATCCAATGTCTCATAACACTTCTAGTTGAGTCTTTCCTAGACCCCTCCCCTCAGTTTCTGAATTTGTTCAACCGCAATTGGAAATAGCAAATGTACAAATACTTTTCAGTAATAGTTCTACTGTTCATTAAGCCTGTTTCAGGCTCGTAAATGTTATTTGCTGAAACGATTAACATTTTCAGAAAATAAAAGTAAGTATAAATGAAACATAAACTTAATCGCGCATAATGCTTTTATTATAGACTAAACATTAAACCTAGTCATTGTTTGCAGAGTAGAAAGCACACTCTTGAGACAAAGAAATTTTATTTCATTTTCTTTCTTTCTTTCTTTTTTTACTATTGATGGATGATTTCACGTCCATTATTAAAAACAAAGATTGTTTAAAGTAGGGCCTTGATACACGCCAATCAAGCTAGGACTCTGTGGCTGACAGTTTAATCAGGCACTTACTTTGCACTTCACAATTTAAATGTTGTGAATAATTAATTTTAATTACTCAAGTGTCACTTAATCAGAATTCTCTTATGTGGTGATAATCATCCTAGTCATTCCTTTTTCTCACACATACTTAAGTGATATTACACATGCATATAATATCCAATGCTGAATACTCTCACTCTTTCAGCCAACTTTCTTGTTAACCTTTCGTCGCCAAATGAAATGACAAATAATTTAAAACCACCATTAGTGCTTTAGCTTGCAGAGTATTGTGATACATACACTCATCAGCTTTTAAAAATATCTGACAGTGCAATCCTCTGCATGTTTACTCAGAAGTAGGTCCCATTGCTTCTGGATAGCTAGGAGACTGCTGTGACTGCCTTCGCTCAGTGTCAGCTAATGCGTCAGCGGTGTGTCTTCCTGGAGATTTATGACCTACAGGATAATGGCCGGAACAGGGTGAGAAGCAGTCCCTGGACCAATCAGGGAGGTAAGGTTGCTCACTGGTTTAGACCAAAGTGACAACCGTTCAAACATCAAAGGTTGGGGTTGAATCCTGCCCACCAATTGGAAGGGCAGGATTCGGAATATTTGGGACAAGGTCATGGAACCGTGGTGGCTAATGTTGTTTCTGTGATGTCCCGGTTAAAATGGGACACATTGAGAGTATGCCATCATCTTCCTCTGCTCCTCTGTCTGGTAGAAAAACAAGCTCAGCTCTGATTAAATCCCAGTTCCCAAGAATCTAGGGGGGGAATCTGGCACACAGGAATCTGGGAGATCCCTGTTCTCCCATAATGTAACAATATTATTTGGATTCCAACGGTGTTTAATTAGGATATTGAAGTTTTAATTTCTATACTCATGTGTCTCTTAATCTTTGCATAATGTTAGTTATAACGTTGTAAATTGTTGAATGATTTCATTATTATAGTGTATTGTAAATTGCCTTGGGGGGCCATGTTTGGGCTGAAAAGCAGTTTAGAAATGTTCGAATAAATAGATGGTGCTTACATCCAGGTAAGGATTAATTTATTTGCTCACAATTACACCAATTGTCAAGAGTAGGTGAAAAAAAAAAGTTTGCAATTAAAATCTGAATAATAGCTATGACGCAAATGAGCCTGATAATTCAGACTTCTTGGGTCTTTGCAAGAGTGTTGCCCTGTATCAAAAGTTCCTTTGATTGCTGCTTTCCTGTTAAAAGCAAAGTATCAGGTTTTAGGGAACCCCAAGGTTTATAAGAAAAAGGGTTTATAAGAAAAAGGGACGTGGGTGGCGCTGTGGGTAAAACCTCAGTGCCTAGGACTTGCTGATCGTATGGTCGGCGGTTCGAATCCCCGCGGCGGGGTGAGCTCCCATCTCTCGGTCCCAGCTCCTGCCCACCTAGCAGTTCGAAAGCACCTCTAAGTGCAAGTAGATAAATAGGGACCGCTTTATAGCGGGAAGGTAAACGGCGTTTCTGTGTGCTGCGCTGGTGCCGGCTTGCCAGAGCAGCTTCATCACGCTGGCCACGTGACCCGGAAGTGTCTCCGGACAGCGCTGGCCCCCGGCCTCTTAAGTGAGTTGAGCGCACAACCCTAGAGTCGGACACAACTGGCCCGTACGGGCAGGGGTACCTTTACCTTTTTTTAAGGTTTATAAGAAGAACAAACAAATTAAAGTGGGGGAGCTCAGAGGCTAGTGAGGACCTGTGCATGTTCCCTGCAAGGGACTAAGCGTGTTGCAGTGGGCAGCTAGAGGATCCCAATTTTTAGTTGTGCTATACATACCATTCTTTTGTGGCACTTTCAGCATCTTTGCTGGTGCCACAGGAAGGATAAAGATGGTTGAGCAAATCCCACTTTCACTTTGGAGGTAGGCAGATATTATGGGCTGGGGGCAAGCAGGTTCCTCTCTCAATCAGCAACATTTGCAAGTGGGACTGCGTATAAAGGTGTGCATCATAATGAAACCCCCAATATCCTTTGGGGAAATGAAATGTCCCAGATCTATGCTGCATACTTGCTACCATCTCTGGAGCAAGCAGCCTGGTGGGAGAGATGTGGGCAGAGGAAAGGAAAGGAGGAGTTTGTAGGCTTGTGAGGGCGTGGCTCAGCCTTGGAGCTCATGTGGTGGAGAATGGGGGAGGGATTGAATAACATTTTACCCTTTATGGATTGATCTACTTTGAGTAAAACTTAAGTGAATACTACCCATGTTGTGTGTGTTTTTTTGTTTTGTTTTTTTGCTTTTGTTTTTAATATATATTGTACTTGTATGCTGCAGTTACCCACATAGAGCTTCCTTTTGGAGAGAAAAAAGGTAAAGGTAAAGGGACTCCTGACCATTAGGTCCAGTCGTGGTTGACTCTGGGGTTGCGGCACTCATCTCGCTTTATTGGCCAAGGGAGCCGGCGTACAGCTTCCGGGTCATGTGGCCAGCATGACTAAGCCGCTTGTGGCGACCCAGAGCAGCGCACGGAAACACCGTTTACCTTCCCACCGCAGTGGTACCTATTTATCTACTTGCACTGGCGTGCTTTCAAACCGCTAGGTTGGCAGCAGGGTACAAATAAATCAAATGAATGACTGAATAAAGTAGGCATACTGCTCATAGCTTTCAGATGATGAACAGAAGTTGCTAAAGTATTCGCTTTACTGCCATTAAGAAAGTGCCTGGGATTTTCAAACCAAGATTTTCTCAGTCTGTAACATATTTCACTTTAGCTGCCCCCGAAATTGGGTACCATAAATGATTTTTTCCCCAAGTGCTAATTGATTGTGGTTGTATTAGATTAACTTTCAATAACTAGTATTTTCATTTAAATATGAAGGTTTTCTATTCTATCACTCATAGTCCCAAGAAAATTTAATTGGGTATCTATTCATTTAACTGTGTAGGTGGGTGGGTGGGTGCATGTGTGTGTAGGAAGGACTTTTATTCTTTACCATTTTGAGATTTTGGAGAAATCCTGGGCATTCCTAGTGTCCATGAATAAAGTTTTCCATTTCTAAAAAAAACACCCCCAAAAAAACTTTCTGACATTTTATTTATAGTCAACGCACATCTGCAGTTCTTCTTACTTAATCAGTAATCAACACCGCTCTCTAGATGACACTGCACCATTCAGCCACACTAACTGCAGCATGAAGCTGATTTACATTCAAGTCTGCAGCACCCAAAGCAACTTACATTTCTCATTTCTGATCATGAGTTTCATTTCCCATTAACTGTGTCACAATGTGCCATTCTGCTGATTTCCCATTTAAGTGTAATATATGGCAATAGAGAGTTTCTAACGCTCCCCCCCCCTTATTCTAGACATTTCCCCATGTGCTTTGTATAGTTCTTTCAACTATTTGTAATACGCTTATTTTCTTTAAAATAATTGGATGTGCATTAGGACGAAAGTGACTATAGGCTTTGAGCATTTCATTTTTTGCTATGAAGAGGGTTAATGGATTTTATGACATTATGGAAACTGCTAGTTTGGGGGTATAGAAATCATTATGTGGTCAATGAGGAGACTGATGACTTTATCTAACTTGCAGAATGCCATCCTATTGACTTAGTGTATTGTTTTTCCATTGCATGATTCTAGCTGCCTTTTCGCATAATGCTACAGAACATTCTATTTTCATAATAGCCATGAAAATACATGCTGTTGCATAACACATGCCAGGAACAAGCCCAGCTAAGTCTCACCTCCAGATTTCTGTGCAAGTTCTAACTTAACAACTAAGCATACATATTTAGTATTCTTTCACTTGTTATTTTTAGATTTATATGTTTTTATATATATTAAAAAAAGCTTTTATTTTTGGCATTTTGTCGAATGAATAGTTTCCTGGCAGCTCTGTGCTGTGACTGATCCAATAGAAATCCAGCATCTCCAGGTAGGAATGTCCCAAGACATGCTCTGGGAGCACAGGATTAAGCCACTTTTGCTGAAGCTAAGGAGGTCTGGGTCTGTATGGGAGCCAAACCTCATGCACAATGCCTTGAATTCACTGATGAAAGAAAAATGCGTTAAATGCAGGACTTTTTTTTTAGCCAGAGCTTGCCCGGAACTCAGTTCTGGCACCTCACAGGTGGACACCGTTGCCATTCTAAGAGAACAAGGGAGGCGGTCATGGTGGGTTCTGGCACCTCTTTTTATAGAAAAATAGCACTGACTAAATATAGACATAAATCCAGATAGTTTGGTCCATGCCTCAATGGAACAAATATCTGGGGCTGAGTTATGTCACAACTTTCACTTGTGCAACAGGACTTCCCTGCCTTTTCCTCCCCTTCACACCTCTTCTGCCCCCAATCTGCTCTGAAGGGATGGGAGATATGAAGGGTTGTAGGGGTGTGCAGAGGAGGAGACAGAGGGGGTGATTTGCTGCATGCACTTCCTTCTGCAAGCGGAGTGCCATCATTGGCTACAACCCGTGGAGGGTAGGCAATGCTGACAATGGAATAGACTCACCAGGCTGGAACCAGTGAGAAACAAAGTGAGAAAGAATACAGAGACCTTCCTACCCACCCAGAGGAACTGGCTGGCTGAGGAACTGTAGGAAATGCAAGGAGGGACTCACTGCTGATGGGATGGCCCAGCCACCACATAATTTAGCTGGAGGTGGGCTTTTGCTTCCTTTAAGTTTGCTTTGTGAACTGGAAGGGCATGAAGCTGCTTCCGGTGTGCTCCCAAGATGCATGCCAGCAGAGGGGAGGAGTAGACAGAGGATATAGAAGGCCTTGCCCACCTGCCGCCTCCTCCTCCTCCTTCCTCTGCACAGTCACGGCAGATAGACCAAGTGTGAGATTAGCTGGGCACCATAGTTGCGGGCCAAGGAGGAAATTTTTGTCCTGTATCGTTGGCTGACCAGTTTTTACCTACTGTCATGCATGTCAGCAGCAGTTGGTGGTGGGAGTCTGATAACTAGGTTGATTGTTTTGATAGGTTTTGGTCACTTGGCAGGTGTGCATAAGAAAGGGAGTATATAAAAATGGTGAATACCCTGAGTCACTTTTCAGATGGATAGTGATTTCAGTGATCTGCACACTAGGCTATGAAACCATTTTGAGGCACTTAGAGTTGTAGGGCTCCAAGGAGAGTCAGGAAAACCTACCTCCTCACCCAAAGGAGTGTGCCAGGGAGAAAGAGGTGGAAGCAGGGTAGGCTCAAGTAGTCACAACAGTCTTAGGAGCCTGATAGAAGTTTGGAATATTTCTTATGTATGGTATCCTTCCCACGCCCTCACCCATCATTTTGAATATTATAAATTCTTAAGTCACAATGCATAAAGTGGCCCTAGTTATATCCCATACTTTGTGTATTCCCTCTTCATTTCCAGACTCCTAATGCAACTACCTATCGTCAGTGGTTGCCCCTGAAGCTTTCCAATGCATTTCTTCCCGCAATATGCTTTCCTGCACATTGTAGATCTACTGCTTTCATGGCATTCATCCGGTTTGGAAATGTAAATATTAGCAATTTGGGAAGCTGAATTAACAGTTGGAGCAGCTGTTCGGTATTAGAAGAAACTTTTGCCCAGGAACCAAGTCAGCATGCTAATGACCCCAAAATCTTGAACAGCCGCTCTAGCCTGTTGACATTCATGCTAATGGCCTGCACAGTTTGCACAAGCTTCCCAAACTCTAGAATGCTGTGCTAATAGACTGGAAAAGCGATCGAGGCTTCTTGGACCACTGAGTATACGTTAAACAGACTGAAAAGCCTGTGGAAACATTCCAGCTTGTTGCATGCCACTGTGCAAATGAGCCTGGATCAGAATTAACTTTGAGGTGATGCAGACTGAGGTATTTGCTTTCGTATCTGGGGCTACAGGGAAGCCAATGCATTTTGCATTGGCTGCCCTGTAGCCCCAGATACGAAAGCAATATATAGTGAGTTGCATGCATGGAGCATACTATTTGGGAGACATCCCTAGGAATCCATACATGTTTGTTTTCCTTCCCTTTCCTTCCTTCCTTCCTTCCTTCCTTCCTTCCTTCCTTCCTTCCTTTCTTTCTTTCTTTCATTTCTATACCACCCTTCATCTGAGGATCACAGTGCAGTTTACAATTAAAATAATAATAATAATAATACAGTGGTACCTCAGGTTAAGTATTTAATTCGTTCCGGAGGTCCGTTCTTAACCTGAAACTGTTCTCTCTTTTTTATTCAAAATTATAACAAGACATATTATCCAAAAACCTATCATCCTTGTCCCCCCCCCCATTTTTCCTCCCTCCCCCCTCCCACACAAAACCCACCCACCCCCCGACTACCCTTAGTTCCAGTCTTTGGTTTCTCTAAGAATGCTGTTTTCTGCATGTTACAAAGTTGTATAGTTCCTCAAACTATTTACCTGATTATTATCAATAAAAAGTTTGTGAATGTTTATTCAAAAAACCTGAAACTGTTCTTAACTGAAGCACTACTTTAGCTAATGGGGCCTCCTGCTGCCGCCACGCTGCAGAGCACAATTTCTGTTCTCATCCTGAAGCAAAGTTCTTAACCTGAAGCACTATTTCTGGGTTAGCGGAGTCTGTAACCTGAAGCGTATGTAACCTGAAGCGTATGTAACCTGAGGTACCACTGTAATGCATACCAATAGCCACTCTCCCACAGTTTAGATTGTTTAATTAGTAATCTTTTTCTAACATGTTTGTATTAAAGCTTTTTGCGTTAAATTTCATGATGTCAGATATAACCTAAAGTGAAATACGCATGTGCAAAAACAATAAAGTGTAATTTTAGATTACAAAACCCATGATTCAATGTGACCTTAAATAAAATAGCATGAAATGAAATACATGAATGAAGCATTTCTGTCATTTTCGATTACAAAACTCATGATTCACTGTGGCCTGAAGTGAAATGAAGACTGTTTATGGAGATTTAAGATTACAACCCCTGCAATGGATTATACATATGAGCAAAAAATACATGTGCAAAAATATCTAGAGCAGTAAGTAAAGCAATTGATGTAACAGAAGCACAACTGAGACCAGCCAAAATTTAGCTGAAATCCCCACCCACCAATCCTAGAGCCATAAACTAAATATTTCAGATTCCATCAGTTACACATTTATTCCTTGCTCCATCTACCAAGCAATTCCACTTTCCTTCAAAATTATTTTATTTATAAATAGCATACTTCTCCCTGTTGCTCACATATGCCTTCAGCTCAGCTAAAGAAGATGTGTACTTCCATTCAAGGAGTGACTGGGTTGTATGTGTGTGGTTCTGTTCAACCTGGCACATCTCCATATAAAGACAAAAGTGTGGCAGGCTCTTATGCATAAGATCTCATTTGCAGATGACACAGCTGTGCCAGCACACTCAAACAAAGCTGTACAGAGACCCACAATCCATTTCGCCCAAGCCTCCATGGAGTTCAGCCTCACCATTGGACTGACAAAGACCAAGACATTGGGTCAGGACGTTGCCATCACTCCATGCATCAGCATGGGGGGTCCCCCATAACCAACAACTTTTCCAGGGTGATCTGGGCAAGCTTATTGGTAAGGCAGCCATGGCAATGGCTCACCTCTCCAAAAGGATGTTGGAGAGCGTGAACAAACGTCCAATACCAAGATGAATTTCTACCATGCTTGCGTGTTGAGCGCACTACTTTATGGAGGTGAGTAATGGGCAAACCCACCAGAAGCAATGCCTCAATGCCTTGGATATGTGCTGTGTCAGGAAGATTTGAGGCATCACGTGGCAAGAGAGAGTCCCCAACAAAGATGTGCTCTTCCAAGCCCACATTTGCAGCATATTCACATTTCTGTCTAGACTGGCTTGTTCATGTATACAGAATGGAAGATGGCAGGATACTCAAGGATGTGTTCTATGGGGAGCTGGTTTCACACACTAGGCTCATTGACAGACCAGCTCTGTGCTATTAATTTGCCTGCAAATGCAACATGAAAGCTGGCAACATCAACCCCACGGTGTGGGAATCCCATGCAAATGGCTACAGTGCCTGGAGACACAGAGTCAGCTCATGAATCCACAGCAGTGACCAGAGGAGGAATGACTGCTGGGAGTAGCGCAGAGAGAAGAAATGCCATGTACACCTGTAACAGCAAAACATGATGCCTTCTTCTGTCCCAGCTGCAATCAAACATATCTCGGTCTTGACAATGCTACCACTCAGTGGATTTGTAACTGGCTGACTGACCGAACCCAAAGGGTGCTCATCAATGGTTCCTCTTCATCCTGGAGAAGAGTGACTAGTGGGGTGCCACAGGGTTCTGTCTTGGGCCCAGTCTTATTCAACATCTTTATCAACGACTTGGATGATGGACTCAAGGGCATCCTGATCAAATTTGCAGATGACACCAAACTGGGAGGGGTGGCTAACACCCCAGAGGACAGGATCACACTTCAAAACGACCTTGACAGATTAGAGAACTGGGCCAAAACAAACAAGATGAATTTTAATAGGGAGAAATGTAAAGTATTGCACTTGGGCAAAAAAAAGGAGAGGCACAAATACAAGATGGGTGACACCTGGCTTGAGAGCAGTACATGTGAAAAGGATCTAGGAGTCTTGGTTGACTACAAACTTGACATGAGCCAACAGTGTGACGCGGCAGCTAAAAAAGCCAATGCAATTCTGGGCTGCATCAATAGGAGTATAGCATCTAGATCAAGGGAAGTAATAGTGCCACTGTATCCTGCTCTGTTCAGACCTCACCTGTCCAGTTCTGGGCACCACAGTTCAAGAAGGACACTGACAAACTGGAACGTGTCCAGAGGAGGGCAACCAAAATGGTCAAAGGCCTGGAAACGATGCCTTATGAGGAACGGCTAAGGGAGCTGGGCATGTTTAGCCTGGAGAAGAGGAGGTTAAGGGGTGAAATGATAGCCATGTTCAAATATATAAAAGGATGTCACATAGAGGAGGGAGAAAGGTTTTTTTCTGCTGCTCCAGAGAAGCGGACACGGAGCAATGGATCCAAACTGCAGGAAAGAAGATTCCACCTAAACATTAGGAAGAACTTCCTGACAGTAAGAGCTGTTCGACAGTGGAATTTGCTGCCAAGGAGTGTGGTGGAGTCTCCTTCTTTGGAGGTCTTTAAGCAGAGGCTTGACAACCATATGTCAGGAGTGCTCTGATGGTGTTTCCTGCTTGGCAGGGGGTTGGACTCGATGGCCCTTGTGGTCTCTTCCAACTCTATGATTCTATGATTCTCCCATATTGGTCTCTCCAGCTATTTGACTTTACCCCAGTGGTACACTCTTCCATTGTTTCTCAACAAGACAGATAGATGGATGCCCACAGAATGCTTTGAACCCCAGCAGGATGTGATGAAGCAGCGTAGCCACCACTGTATTTGCAGCCTCGTTGTTCATGAGGGCAGTCAAAGAATACAGCTGGTATAGTGAGCAAGCCTGAATCAGGTCCAATGCCATCAAGTGATGGCTGTGGGGCCGGATCAGGGTCAAGCAGATCCATGCCAGCTGAGCCCATCCCTGGAACACCCCGTGGTTTTTGGCACTTTTTGTTGTGCTCAATGGAAGCAGGCATACCACTTTATGTTGGTTAGGCCTTCCCTCCATTCTAGATCCCCCAATCACTTCAGATGATATGGCTGGGATATTTTAGGCATTCTACATTTAGCCTACCATTTCTACTTTTATTTCAGTCTTAGGAGACAAATCCTGTTCCACATCCCCCTTATGAATAAAACTAGTCAAGGTCTGAACTAGTCCTCATGGGACCATGGGAAGGCTGAGTTTTGCTCAAGCAGATAACTCTCATAAAAACACCCACCTAAAACAACTAGCTTTTCAGTAGCAGAGAAAAATATATACAATACCTTTCCTTGGACAAAAATGCTAATATTAGCTCTGATATAAAGAGAAAGAAAACAACAGGAGAAAAATATTAGTTCCTACATGTGGCCTTTGCAAAACACAGGGGCTGCATATCAATAAGCTTGATGTTATTGCATTCACTGTTTACCATCACTTTCCTTCCTGCATACACACTATGTTGTTTACTTTCATGAAAATGGAGTAGTATAGTGGAAGAACAGAATGAACCCTCCATACACTGCTGCCATCATTAGGTTTCCAACATTGACAGAATGGTCAAAATAATAGCTATAATTCCTAAGTCAGAATCTTGTACCCAGGATCAAGAAGAGTAAATTTATTTATTTCCTAGTGGGTAGTATTCAACCCAGTTTTACTCAGAGCACACTAACTGAAATTAATGACCATGACTAAGTTCACTGGGTCTATTCTGAGTAAAACTGAGCTGAATATCACCCATTATTTTATACACTCACACATACAGTGCTATTTTTATAGAAAAAGGTGCCAGAACCCATTATGAACACCTCCCTTGTTCTGTTAGAATGGCAATGGTGCTCACCTGAGAGGTGCCAGAACTGAGTTCTGGCGAGTTCCAGCTGAAAAAAAAAGTCCTGCACACATCTATCACAGCCATTAAAACAGGAGACCTGAGGTGGAGAAATCAGAAAGGCATGCATGGAAAGCAACTTCTCTCCCACCTCTTCCATATTTACACTTTTCTCTTTTTAAAGACCTGTCAGTTGTGTTTTCTTGTGTACTATTTTCCAGCCCATTCCAATCTGCCGAAGATGCTACCTTTTTTATTTAGAAGGGAGGAAAAGAAAGCAGTCTTGCAGGAAGGAATGCGCGTGCACACACACAGAGAGAGAAAGATTCTCATCCGCATCAGCCCTTTTTATAGATTCGTGTCACACCACGTTCCTTTTAAAGTTCCTTGCACTGTCATTCATTTGATGCCCTACCCTGGCTTTGAAAGCTTCTGGCTTGGCCCCTGAGATTGCTCACTTCGTTTGACGTGTTCGGCTTTCATTCTTTCCTCAATAACATACAGCCCTTAGGAACCCATTCTCTTCTCCCTCCCCCACCCTTTCCTATCGAATTTAAACATTCTCAAGTTGTGGTATTCTAGTCATGGTTCCCTGCATTTCTCCCTAGTAGTACGGGTACTGCAGTAATATATGAAAGTCATCATTTCATTCCCAGCTTTTGAAGAAAGCCAGTGTGTAAACACAACATGCACTGCACACCAAATACAGGGATATGTTGTTCTTCCATCGCAGGTTAGGTGTTATTGCAAGCACTTGATGTTGAAAATCCATTTTGATGTGTTCAAATGAAGAGGAGTTTTGTCACAACAATATATGCCTTTCAGAACGGTTGATAAGTGTCTGTATGAAGCGTTTTGTTCCCTCACAAATGAAAATGTAATTAGAGCTTGTCTTAAAACTATGCAATGTCTAAGTGCATCTTGCGGGGGACAACTTAATTAGAGTAAAAACAACACCGCAGGAGGGAAAATAGAAAAGCAGTAAACTGCGGGCAGCTAACAGCTCAGTGCTCTGCGTATTTATTTCAAAATCCCACTGCACTCAATGACACTTACTCCTAGGTAAGCGTGTACAGGTGTCATTCCTTCTTATAGGGAATGGTAAAGTGACACACCTGAGGAGAATATCACAGTGGAGAAAGCAAAACCTCCAGGCCACATTCCTGGCACTGAAAGGCTCAGCCACCACCAACAGTGATCCTGTGGGGAAACAGTGTCACCCCTGTGGGAGGATGGCAATATTTCTGATGCTCTCCTCAACCAAACAAAATTGTGATCCATCCACAAAAAGAGATATGAAATGAAATGAAATGAAATGAAAACTTGTGACAGTTCTTAATTATTTTGCAATAAACTTGATTCCTGGGATGGTGTTTCAGCTCTAACTCGGCTGTTCCACTGATTCACCATAGTCCACTCACCATTTGGTTAGTAGTGAATCTAGCTAACGGTGGCTTGAACAGACATACTTGTTTTTGCCAAGACTGATTGGGCCATATGCTTTGGGGGACTGTTCCATCTACATATGATTGAGTCCTGTGATGCCATGGTGAAGGTTTTGCATTTCAGTAACTATTTTCTCATTTGGCTTCCTGCCCATCCTCTGGCTAGTCATCACTCAGCCAGCAGAACTATTAGAAAATTGTCCTCTTCTGCCAAGTTGCCAGACACCACAAAGCAAAATAAATGGCCAAAGAAAGTACAGAGCCAAGATGTTTTATATGGAAGTCAATTTCCTTCTCCATTTGTGATGTCTCTCTATTTTTATTATCACTCCAGTACTGACTGAATTACTTTTTTTTTTAACCATTAGCCTATGGCTAGGATAATATGAGACTTCATTATACATATCGTGGAAGTCCTTGAATGACAAATTGAAATTGTGTATGATGGAGTGAAATGCAATCTTTGTCTAATGACCTTAGCAAAGGCACCAAATATGTCATGAGGCTATTTGTGCAGGTGCTTCTCCTTAAGGGATCTCATCCAGGCATCTCCAACCTGCGGCTCTTCAGATGTTTTGGCCTACAACTCCCATGATCCCTAGCTAACAGGACCAGTGGTCAGGGATGATGGGAATTCTAGTCCAAAACATCTGGAGGGCCAAAGGTTGGGGGTACCTGGTCTCACCCATCCATCCATCCCTATTCCCAGGGAAGTCTGGAGATTATAGGGGAATGGGTGTCTCCTAACAACTCTCAGCTCCTTTAACAAACTATACTTCCCAGGATGCTTTGGGGGAAGCCATGACTGTTTAAAGTGGTATGATATGGCTTTAAATGTATAGTGCAGATAGGGCCTTCTGAAGGAAACAGTCAACTGTTTGAAGCTCATAGAAGCACCCCTAAGTCCCATTATTAAGTCCAAGGTCAACATTAGACTCAGTATTCTCTGGAATGGATTCAATCACGTACCAAAGATTTGGTTTTGAACAATTAAAGTGAGTTAAAACACTCTGGTGCATCATATCCACTTCTTTTTAAGGACATTTTGTGGTTAGGAAAGTGATGGACCAAAGGACTAAAAGGAATGACTGAATTCTTAACAGGAAGATTTGTAAACACCCTGCAAGCAAATCATGATAAATGCCTATTGACATGTAACCTCCCTGCAAGCAAATAAGAACAAATGCTCAATAAAGACCAGGTTAGTCTAACCTCTGCTGAAGCTCTGTGCAAGCAAATCAGGAAGAATGCTAAGGAAAGGTCATCTGGAGAGTATTATTTTTTGAAACCACAGACAATTCTTTATTTTGTTCTTATAACCCTCAGAATGTTGCCCAGAGGCAACCCTTGAGCTTAAAAAGCTCTCCCATCCTTGGTGTAACAATACCAAGTTAAATGGACCAATGTCTGCTTTGGTATAAAGCAGATTCTCATGTTCCTCAGGCAAATTTGGAGAATGATGCTCAAGCAAATAACTTTAGCAGAGGATTTTTTTGTGGGGGAACAGAAGAGAGTTGCAAATATTGAGGAAGTTCATAGCTTTAAGCACTAGCAACACTTCTTGGGACAGAGATCACAAACAGGTTGAAGCATTATAGGAGAGGTACACATGCTCACTTTTCTCTAACATAGTAATCAAATTTGAAATGGTACTGTGTATTATCCTATGTCGGGGATCCTTAACAGACATAGCCAAATGCATTTTATAAAAATGATCATCATTCAGAAGTAATCAGAGTCTGAGCAAGTTTGTTTAAAAATCTGGTGGTACAGCTTTATTCAGACACAGTTCTAGCTCCATCTGGATTAACAGAAGACTGAAGGCCCACGGAGCGAATCATTGCAAGATTTTTGTCAGGATGAAAATGAACTCTGTTGGCTGAAGCTCTTCTAGTGTTCCAGGGGGAAGCTTTCCCCTTTCTTGTTGATTGATGCTGCTGCTTCTGTGTCTGCTTGCTTTGGGAGAAGATGACAAGCTGGCTTCAGATGAAGCACTTGTGTTAGCTGGTCTGATGCACAGGGAATATTTGTCATAGTTGGCCTCTTAGGCAGACACACTGTGTGTTAGAAAGTGAAGGGAAAGACCAATCTGGGAAATAACAATCTACGCTATAAGCCAAGTAAACTTTCCTGGGGGAAAGTGGATTTTAAACGAAGTTTAAGGGCCAGAATAGACAAGAATAATTTGACACTCAAATGGTAGTAGCATTGTTCATCGAGTGCCATACACAGAACAAGGGGATGGGGGGGGGGGAACCAGGCCAAATGCCCTTATATGTTTCCTTTCCAGGATCAGGATTGGGCAGGGGTGCTCCTTTGTGACTGACAGGTCTATTTTGAAATCTAAGGGAATGATTTGACCAGCACTGTCTAATCCCAGTTCCTTGTGGGAGGGAGCACCTTTGTAAAAGCAAAATCTATTTCTCTAAGCCTAATGAGCATGTCAGGAAAGGGAAGGGGAGTTCCATTGTGACTGACAGTAGCCTGTAATCAGAGGGAGTGATTTGACCTGGAAAGCAAATCCCTTTTTGTTCTTTTCAATAATTTACCTAGCGGCAATTTTCAAACCAATTCCATCCCGCACATGTTGAGAGGGGTATTGCAATTCCTTTTTTGTACATCCAAAGCCCCTTACAGACCCCCACCCCACCCCAAAAACACACTGCATTTATCCATTTCATATTTGGCAAGATTCATGCATTCAGAAGGCAAAGCCTTGTCTGCAAATTTCATCTAATTCTGGGACAAAATAAAAAAGGGCTTACAGATATTTTCTTTTTAAACAACAACAAACTTTAAAGATTTCCAGCTCAAAAGCCTCAGGACCCATCTGCCTGTAATTTAGAAGGGCTACTATGCTTGCAAATTCCACCAACTTCTATCAAAAGCAGGCAGGGGAGTTAAAGCATTTTTAAATTATTATTATTACCAAATAGTGAATTGGAGGCGGACTCAGATAGACACTGAACCAAATTGGGCTGCATATGGAGCACTTCAGACCTGGTTTCACTGGGTACCAAAATCCTAGTATGTGGTCAGAACTAAAAACCTTAACATTCCATGCAAAGGTATTCCTTAACACATAATAAGAAAAGTCAACATTTTAAACTATTATGCACACTGAACTAATTTGCATGATTTACCTAATTATTCATAATTTAGTCTGCAGTTTTGACTTTTTGTTACCAATTTTACTCGGGCTGTGCTGATCACATGGAAAAAGCAGGAGCTATGCACTGACCCAATAACTGAATATCTTAAAGCCATCACCCTAAGGCTTGCATAGATATTGTCTGCATACTTTCAAGCATCCCCCCCCCCCAGGTACAAAGACTTTTCAAAAAAATGTCTCTGGTTTTTAAAAAGAAAAGAAAAACCAGGTTATCAGGAAGAATTCTACACTCAACAATTTTATTCTCATAAGAATAAAAAGAAATGAAGAAAACTACTAATCCTATAACTTAGAAAGATACTTTGGCCAGTGCTCTATTCTGAGGGATCATACACACGGATATATACACAGTCCTCAGATTTGCTTTCCATTTTACATGATGATATACAGTGCTTTTAGAAGCTCTAATGAGACTACAAATAGATTATTTGAGTTAACAATTTCATCTTATTTCTTCCAGAATAGTACAATTTGAACCTGGGTCCAGCCCTAGCAGGTTTCCACTCCACAATACCAGGTCTAAATTCTGGAAAATGTGAGCTAATAACAAGATGGCAGGATTCTAAACAAATGCTTTTTCATTCATCACTGAATAACAACAGCAGTGAAGGGAAACCAGAAACTCTTCACCAACAAAAATGGAGCAGTCTAGTAACCCCTTCTAACAGAGAGAAGTCAGCCTTTCTGTGAGGATTTTTTTTTGTACACTTGTCCTTCTACCTTCTTCTAGTCATAAATATTTTTGGATATTGATGAGCTCTGTCAGAGGACCACTTCATCTCACATGCTTCTTTTTCCTTTCCAGAGAACATAGGCCATGAAATCATTGTCTTGCTCTGAAAGACCAATGGCCTATATTTGGCTCAATATACAATGGCCACTTGGAAAGTCCACAAGCAAGGCAAGACAGTGCTCTTAACTCCTGTTTGTCATTGGTATCTGTTGCTTTTCAGATGTATTTCATTTTTCTTATTTCATTTTATTTCACTCCCCAGCTCTAGTAGAGCATTATTCCTAATCACTACGTGACTGTGTTGCAAAAAGAGATGAGGTTGTCCTTTCACAAGCCAAAACTTGAGAGCCTCAGAGCTGAGAATTCACGTTCAGTGCTTCAGAGGAAGCAAAACTGTCATTGGGTTTACACATTTGCAACTAATGGCTGTCAGGAAAGCATGAGGGATGCTCTGAATTTCAGAGGAGCGATGAATTACAACAGCATTGGACTCTGCAATTATAGTTACAAATTGGCATGTATTGGCAGGCTCAGTTAATTAATATGTCCTAGCAGTAGCAGCTGGTGTGATGGAGCTGAGCTGCAGAGCTTTCCTTCCATCACCATTGTTTCTGCAGCTTACCTGGATGAGAGTGGTATAGGTAAGGATCCTTGGACGGTTAAGTCCAATCAAAGGCAACTATAGGATTGTGGCACTCATCTCACTTTCAGGCCGAGCTGTCGGGAATTCAAGCCCATATTAGGAGAAACTGGCAACAATCCCATGCACCCAGCTTGATTCCCTGTTGACCTCCCTGGCTGCATTCCCAGCAAGCGCAGGCAAGGTCTCGATAGGCAATTCTTCTCAAACGTGGGAAGAACACCCCCCTCTTTCCTGCCCCCTGGCAGGGGAAAGAGATAGACAGAAACGTATTTACATGCCTTTATTTCTGTCTTTGCAGCGTTACAAAAAACATGACTGCTTTCTTCAAACTCCAGCAGTGTAGCGACAAACACTTCCTGTACTTCCTGGACAGGAACAAACGGAAGAGCTCATATTACACTCTGAGCTAATTCCGGTGCTTCGCACTGTGAATTGACTGTCCCTCTGTTTCCCACGGGCTGTCCCAACATTCCCATCATGTTTACTTTTCATGCTAGCAGTTTGCAGCTGCATTGCTTCAATATCGTAACACGAGGGAGCTGGCTTTTGTCCACAGACAGCTTTCTGGGTCATGGGGCCAGCATGAATAAACCACTTATGATGCAACAGAACACCGTGACATAAACCAGAGTGCATGGAAATGCCATTTACCTTCCTGCTGCAGGGGTACCTAGTTATCTACTTGCACTGGTATGCTTTCGAACTGCTAGGTTGGCAGGAACTGGGACAGAGCAACGGGAGCTCACCCCCATCATGGGGATTCGAACCACCAACCTTCTGATCAGCAAGCCCAAGAGGCTCAGTATAATAATAATAATAATAATAATAATAATAATAATAATAATAATTTATTTATTTATATCCCGCCCTCCCCAGCCGAAGCTGGGCTCAGAGCGGCTAACAACAGTAAAAATAACACAGTTTACATAAAATCATAATCATCTAAATGAAATACATTCTAAAATCAATTCAGAGTCAAATTAATGGCAACCATTGGGCTAGAGTTCTATGAGGATTACAAAAGGAGGGGGTCAGACTGTGCCTTAGCCAAAGGCCTGGTGGAACAGCTCTGTCTTGTAGGCCCTGCGGATCGGGGCCATGGCTGAAAAAGCCCTGGCTCTGGTCGAGACCAGCCTAACCTCCCTGTGGCGCGGGATCTCCAAGATGTTTTTATTTGAAGACCGTAAGGTCCTTCATGGGACATACCAGGAGAGGTGGTCCCGTAGGTACGAGGCCGTATAGGGCTTTAAAGGTTAAAACCAGCACCTTAAACCTGATCCTGTACTCCACCAGGAGCCAGTGCAGCTGGTATAGCACCGGGTGAATGTGATCCCGTGGCGATGACCCTGTAAGGAGTCTTGCTGCGACATTCAGCACCCGCTGGAGTTTCTGGGTCAGTCTCAAGGGCAGCCCCATGTAGAGTGGGTTACAATAATCAAGTCTGGAGGTGACCGTCGTGTGGATCACAGTAAGCTAGTACATGTTAGTAAGCTAGTATATGTTAATTTGTAGCTATAATTGCAGAGTTCAATGCCTGGGCAGGCCGTGTCGTCCTCTTATATACCTGCTGGGATTGACAAGGCATCTGACCCTCACCTGAATCTCATAGCTCTCATGTAGCTGCCTCTGATTAGTTATCATTTAACTCTTGGGGGAAATAATTAGCATCACACATCATGTGCATGGAAGTTGCCAAACCAATTAACCAACTAGAAGGATTACTGTTAATAGCACCAGTTTTCCTATAACTTGATATTGCTGGATAGTTTTGATGAACTGCAAAAGCATTTTTAGTTCGCTTTCTGTTGCCACCCTGGAACTTTTCTTTATTAGTGCCACTTTGTTTTGTACGATTCCTTGCAAATGAAGGAAAACAACTTTTCTGCTTGTATATGTTGATAATATAATTTTGATTACTGAGATGAAACAAGATTTGTACAAAAACAAGATTGGGTGCAGGCCTGGCCAGGACATAGGCATCCTGACTGTGACAAAGGTGACCTTTGTGCTTGCTTGCTTGATTAACAGCTGTTGGGAACTTCAAGGTCCCTGCTGTCCCTTCTTATGGTCTTTGTACTGGACCTAGAGACTCCAGTAGAGAGCATTCCATGTCAAGAAGGAGGGCAAGTGGGCACTCTATCAACTGACAGGGCAGGAGTTACATGGAGCAGGGCCTTTTCACTGGTGGTGCCCATTGTATGCCGCACTCTTCCCAGACCTGCTGTCTTTTGGCCTGTATTTTGGAGCTTTATAATTTAGGAAGACTTTGGAAGAACTGGTTGACAAGTCTTATCAGTTGCTGACGTATGAGCAGAATTTATTTGCTGCTATTCTGTGCTTCTGGTGCACCAGGGTTTACACCAGCATAATAGAGTTGGCCAAGATGCCAGAAGGGATACAATTTATGAGCTTTCTCCATTATCTGCACAGCAGGGGGTGTTCAGTCAACAGTGCAAAGGCTGAGCTGAAGCATTCCCTGCTGGTTACCTGCTTTCAGCAATAGGGGTCGCTGTTTGGTAGTACGCAATTGGTTAGCTGTCAGATTCTAGAGCTCCCTATTGGTGGCTCTTAGGTATTTCACAAAATACAGAGTCCATCCATAAAACACAGTGTTCATTCATAAAGCAGTAACATAAATCTCCATTGCTACATATTGGGTGTATATTTCAGCGGTTGAACATACAAGTTTATGGCCATGCTGTAGTGTAGTGCTTATGCTCCTGTGAATAAAAGGTGGCTGGGCTCATCGTCCTGGGGTTTGGGGGTGAGAGGTGACAAAACTGATTTCCAATAAGTGCCCCCCTTTATTTCCATAACAATTCCTTGAGTCTGTACTCTGAATGGTGACACCAGGGACCTAGAAGGCGCAGGGCTTGTCAGTCCAACCCCTGCACAGTCTCATCAGGGCTGACCTTAAGGCAATTGGAGCAATTGGGCCAAATTGTGCCCCATGGGCCGCTCCTAAGGGGGCCCCTGCACCAGAGCAATCTAGATGGATTTTATTTATATCTATAAGATTTTGCAGACTTTGGCTGTGAACTAAGGCCCTACCAAAAAAAAAAAAATTCAAGTTGCACCCCACTGCTTCAAATTGGGCCCCACTGGCCAGCCCTGAGTCTATTAGTTGCTGGGCCTGGGTTGCTCTGCCCTTGCATGAAGTCTTGGGTTTGCAATTTTGGGAGAGGAGAGACTGCGGCACTGGGGAGAGGGCAGGCTGGTGAGGCGCCTTAGATTTAGAGGCCCTAGGCTTCTGCGTACTTAGCCTATACATAAATCCGGCACTGACTCCATCCCACCACACCAGCCACTGGTTGTCTCCCATCAGTGCAAGGATTTTGCTTTTCTCCTCCCCCTGCATGCACCCTGCAGCCTCCTCAAATCTGCTCCAGAAAGTTGGGGAAACACCTAAAGCAGAATTAAGGGGAACATAGAGGGAGGAGAGGGAGAGAATGTTCTGTTGTGCAAGCAGGAATCCTTGCACTGATGAAATTGTCACTTAGCACCATGCCGAGTACAACCCAATGTCTGGAGTGAATAGAAAAGAGAGAGGTAATAATACCTTCTCATTTTTAAAAATGAATAATGATTTAAAATTAGGCTCCTAACAATCAAGGTCTGGAGGCTGCAGTGTAAGCCTTTAATTTACTTCTGCTTTTACTAAAACAGGAGTCTTGTGAAACATTTTTAAAGGATGACTAAGAAATGTATTATGAAAAGTATAATACATTTGTTAGTCATCTTTACTTAAAGGTGGCACGTGTTATAATATAATCAGTCTCAAAGAACCCTATAAAGTTATTGAGGCATAACTTCCATTTTACAGAAGCTACACTAACTTTTCCCCAAGAGTAAAGTCGGGATGAAGGAGAATTTCATTTGGTCTGTATTTTTAAGCGAACAGACCTAATTCACACCTCCTTCGGATTTCACACTTCTCCAAGTTTTGTGATACAGATCTCGGCTCAGAAAAGCACAGAAAAGTTTGTGATAAAAAAAAAAGCACTTGTTTAAATACATAAGTATGGGTTTATTTATTTTTTAAAGAACGAATTGCAGGCCAATGCAGAAATGGGGTGGAAAAGACTTAGAAATAAGCACATAAGAAATTGACAGAGCCTGGAGACAGTCGGCTGTATCTATTCCTACTGAAGAGCACATACTTCTGCCCTTGTAAACAATCCTCCCTTAAATAATGCTTTCTGTTTTCAGCATCACATACTTTCAGTTAAGCATTCTGACCAATTTCTTCCACTTCCCAACATACATTAAAAATGTCTTTGTTTTCCCCAGTGAATTCATTTCAGTGCATTGCTTCGATTTTTATTTTCGGCAAGAGCTGCAACCTCTACTTTAGAGATAGAATGAATCTTCTCTGTATGTTTAATAGTCACAGACAGAGTCTGCAGCCATTTGAAAAATGCAGAGATAAAGAAATGTCATGCACCTTTTCTAAAACATGACAGGGAAACAGAAATGTACATTAATGAGAAATGGGAAGCATGTTTGGGCTTGCTTTCCTTTCCAGGTGTTGAGGAACACTTCCACAAGTTTTTGTGATTCTGATTTTGCTGGGGAAATGTTCTAGTCAACTATGATAAGGCGGTACTGCTTGATTTGATGCATAGTTTAGGAAGAAGCTCTACATTAATTTTCATTCTGACAGAGCCATGGTGAATGTGCTCAGAAAGGTTCTAGTAGTGCTGCTGAGCTTTTCAGAGACAGGACAGGATGGGGGGGGGGGCGGGAGACACATATGTAATTATGGAATAGACCAAAGCAGGCCCATGCAGAGTTGTCTGAGACCCCGAGGTGCGAGTCTTGTTAAAATAAAATTAAAAACTCAAACAAAAAAGCAGCTGGTCCCTAGTGGGCACCACTGGCTTGCTTAGCCCTCCAAGGCCCAGGCCAAGTCTACCTGGCTGCTCTGCCCCCCCCCCCTGTGAAGCTCTAGACCAAAGCATAAGTCCATTGAAACATCTGTGCTATTTACTTTGTTGCACAGCTACTGGAATTAGGAAAAAAAGTGTAGAAGCATTGTAAAGTTACAAGTTTGGCTTCTTCTAATTTCTAGTGAGGATCCTGTGCTTTTAGAATCTACCTGAGAGGCACACATTTTTAAATAACGCTTTTCATGGCTTAGGGGTGAAGTGATTGTGGGATACTTCACCTCCTAATTTATGTGGTTGTTTAAAGTATAGATCCCCATCTATTTATTTTTGGGAAAGAGAATTTTCCCACAGTTGTTGGACTCCAACTCCCATCAATCCCAGCCAGCATGGCTAGTGCTCAAACATGACAAGAGTTGTAGCCCATCAACAGCTGGAAGGTCAGGGATTCCACATCACTCATTGTAGCAGTGGTTAGAGTTAGGGCTTAGGAGAAGTGTTGAATCAATTCCTCCCCATCCCTATCTGATGGGGCTTCTGTGTCTATGACAGCTGCCAAAATATAGCAGTAGAAGTCCATACCAAGTACTTCATCTCAGTGCCTAGTTTTGGAATGGATGGTATTGGTGTGAGTTATTCTAAGCAGGTAGCTTGAGTAAGGTTCACACACCCACACCCAAATTCCTTCTGGGAGGGACGGCGAACCTGGCTGAGAAGGAAATATAGTTATCACCCACTGATCTTTTCTATTTATGCCCTTAGTGTTTGAATGAAACTGTGCTTAGTTTGGGAAGCTATAGTTGAACACCTAGGTCACCAGAAATGTTGCAGGAGCCAGCAGAAGCATCCCACGCTATCCTAAATCATTTGTGCCTTGGCTATACAGCCCTAAAAAGCTCAATATGTGCTCCAGCCACATATTATTCTCCAATGGTTAATTATTATCCATTAATGCTTATAATACCACAGGCAACCAGAGAGAGCAAAAGGCCAGTCCAATCTGTGTACTCCCAATGTTAGAAGATATGTGTGGGTTTATTTTTTGCCAACCTGCTGTCTGTTTTGCAGTGCCAAAAATTATACAGGCAAACCAGCAGAAGAATGTGGGCCTGGTGATGAGAAGCAGTGGACAGCTCTGCCTTGCCACAGAAGGAAACCATAGGTCAGAAAGAAGGCTGTGAAAGGCTTCCCTGGCAAATTCCATAGCTGAAGAGTGAGCAGCCAAAAGCACTTTAACCATGGAATCAGGCAGCGGAAAGGCAGGCGGTGGTGGTGGAATGACTAGGCATGGTGCCATAAATAATATTTGAATTATAAGAGGGAATCAAATGTGCATCACTCATTCTGCCAAGGCCTCTTTTGCTCTCGTTTGTATGCAAGAGACATAGCCTTACACAGAGAAAAATGCAGACACCTTAAATCTCCAAGTTATTAAACATTCATTAGAAAACCTGTCTTAATTTGCTGTTGCAACGCATGAGCAGAAGCAGAATGTTTCATCTGGCTTGCTACGTTTTTTTAAAAGAATCCCATCATCTTTAGGCACATTTATTAGCTGTCTCTTTGTAAGTGGGCCTAAAACACTGATGTTAAGCACTGGTATATGGAAGGCCTGTATCTCATGCCCAGCTTTATGAAGGCTGCCTATAGCCAGCAAAAGTGTGGGTCTCTGCAACGCTCAGACCAGGAAGTAAACTTGCCCTGATTGCTTTTCTAGGTGCAAGGCTATAACTGGAGGAAGTAGGGGACCTTTAATGAAATCTACAAGTTCTGTTTCTTGATGCCCCCTAGTTTTAAATAAACCATGCAATCGAACAACTAGTTGTGAACTGGGCCCTTTCTGCTCCTTTCTGATACAAGCACTGTCAGGCAAGGCAACATCAGATCCTCCAAGTGCCCCTATTTTCCAGGGCCGTCCCTGATTTATAGAAGCTGTCCTGGTTTCTGATTTGATCCCAAAATGTCCTGCTTTTCTGTAGGACGTCCTTATTTTCATTGGAGAAATGTTGGCGGGTATGGAGTTATCTGACCCCCAAGCCATCTGAAGGCAATCCTGCAAAGGGAAAGCTTTTTTTTTTAAAAAAAAAGTTTCATATTTTATTATGTTTTTATATATGTTGGAAGCTGGCCATGGTGGCTAGGGCACTCCAGTAAGATGTGTGTGGTATAAATAGTAAAAATATCATTATGGAATGGGACGTGCCTATTTTCATGGGAAAAATGTTGGAGGCTATGCGGCATCACCTGAGGTCAGAGGACTGCTTTATGAAATCTCCCTGCAGTTCCCCCATTTCAGCAAAATGGGGGGTGGAAATGACATGCATTGTTAATGAACCACTTCAAACTTGAGGCCTGTCAATTACATGTGTAGTCTGAGGCACTGATTTAATTCTTTATCCCTTCTGTATCGGCTTATTGATGACTCATGATGAGTCATCAATAATAATGAAAGACAGAAATAGAACCAGTCTGCACAACATGTGGCTTCCCCGACTAAAAGCAGGCCAGAATCCATGTATTTTCATTTGCCAGTTGCTTGACAACCCCCTCCCTTGTTCTGGCCGCTGCAGGTGGCGATAAGCAACAGGAGTTTTATTGAGCACTTGATATGCTGCTGTAGCTGACGGATGGACTATGCTTCAGTTTAGCTGGTGGCAACTTGGTTCTGGAGTGGCCACTTATGCATCACTCCAAAATGAGGAAATGCATCAATGCGCACACACCACCAAAAAGAGAGAGCACAGATTTGCATATAATTTTCATTTGTTAATATATATGTATAGATGCAAATTGAGAAATTGTTTATATAAATAAAAATGAAGCACATCTTGTCATAGAGGGTGACCTGTGACCTGTGAACAGCTATTTTTCTAGAAAAAGAGGTCTTGAAACTCACCATGAACCCAGGTTCTCTTATAATGGCAATGGTGCCCACCTGAGTGATCCTGGAACTGAGTTCCAGTGAGTTCTGGTTGAAAAACAGCCCTGCCTCTGAGCCTGTGTCGGAGCCAGCTGTTACAAATGGCGCTTGTTTAGCATAAAATAAAGACACCGAGAGCCAGCAATATTTCCATGGACGGAGGGCAGCTCATTCAGACTTCTTCTCCCTCTCCGGTCACTTTTATTATCCTTTGTTCTCCCCAGCCGCATGGCTGCATTCCAATATCTCACGTTACCTCATCCGGTCATGGCTTCCCCCCCCCTCGCCCCATTGGTCAATCACTGCTCAGAGGAAATACAACTCCTTTTAAGGTCAATACATTCTAATACATTGTAAGGCACGGACATGCTGGTCACCGAGGTCAGCAAGGCATCAGGTGGCGCTACAAGCCTTTGCCATGACTTCCTGGCTCCCACAAGCCTGCTCACAGGATGTAGGGGTATAATGAAAAGATGTCAATTTATATATAAAAAGAGGTTGGCTTATTGTTTTTCTATGAGGAAGAATGAGGCAAATGTACAACATACACTGCACCAGTGTGGTGTAGTGGTTAAGAGCGGTAGTCTCATAATCTGGGGAACCGGGTTTGCGTCTCCGCTCCTCCACATGCAGCTGCTGGGTGACCTTGGGCCAGTCACACTTCTCTGAAGTCTCTCAGCCCCACTCACCTCACAGAGTGTTTGTTGTGGGGGAGGAAGGGAAAGGGGAATGTTAGCCGCTTTGAGACTCCTGAAGGGGAGTGAAAGGCGGGATATCAAATCCAAACTCTTCTTCTTCTTCTTCTTCTTCTTCTTCCTCCTCCTCCTCCTCTTCTTCTTCTTCTTCTTCTTCTTCTTCTTCTTCTTCTTCTTCTTCCCTTCACTTTTGCAACACATTGCATAGTCAGTGGGAATAGATGTGCCTAATATATTTTGCTGCCTGAGATAAAAGGCAAACTGACATCTCCCTCCCCCTCCAGGTACAGAAGCTGATTGGACTAGCAGTTGAATTTCACCTCAACATCAGTGAAGGTACAGTCTGTTCCACCATAAGCAGAATAGTTTAGGAGGCAAAACACAAAACTCTGGCTCCCAGCACCTCTTTGCTGCTCCCTGTTCCCCAGAATCTTCTTCCTGACATGATCACATCACTCTGCCAATTGGTAGGGCAGGTTCTACTGGACTCCTGCTCACTGCAGCAAGTGTGTGGCAGATGAAGGGACAAAGGAACGATCAGAAGAAGCCACACCTATTTCATTCCTTGCTTATTCACAATTATAAAAGGAACAGGAAGAATGCCTGGGTGCAAATCTAGGAACTCTAATGTGGGCTTTGTCCAATCCTTTTCTAATGCATAACTCCACATATTTAAATTATAGACTTTTTAAAATACAAAAAAATGCATTAAGAAGTAGTAAGTATGTGCTGGGCATAATTAGAATCCTTGGAAACTTCAGATTGGTTCTCTCCATAAACTGGAGGGAAAGTTCTTGAGACAAGCTAATGATGTGAGGGGGAAAATGAGTATAATCAGCACTGAAAAGGTAGGTGGTTATAATTGCTGGATAAAAGAGCAGATATTTAACCACTCAGTTAATGTTTGTTCCCAGAAGAAAACACTAAAGCTCTCTGGAACATCCAAAGTATTAGCTAATCAGGAGGATATTACTGAGATAGTGCGTTTTTAAAATAATAATAAAAAAATGGAGTGAGAGGATTATTTGAAAATGTACATTCATGAACTTTCTCTAATTACAGTGGACTTTTTCTAAAGAAAGAAAAACTGTTTCCCTTTAGTCATCTGTAGCTTTATTCATTGGAACACATAATCTATAATTCAACATTTTACTATACATTTTTGGGAGGTATGATTTGCAAGAGGCATGCATATTCAGGATTAGGTTGAAGGAAGATAGGGCCTTCAACCAAGGCAACATTTTCCTTGACACAATGACCTCATTCAAACAATATGGTAAGCCATATACCAGGATGTGAAGCCTTTTCAGCACAAGAGCCATATTCAACCCTGGACAATCTGCCAGGGGCCGCATGCCAGGGGTGGGGCCAGAGGCAAAAGTTGATGGAGCAATGAATATAAAAGTTACCTTTGTAGAGTAGATTAGTTTCTACAGATACTCAAATATCCTCTTCTATTGCCCATCCATGCAAGCAAGAGGCATATTCAGAGTTCTGGAATCTTCCATCAGCAGGACCAGTCCAAGCTATTTTGCCACTTGAGGTGGAAGAGCACATGCCCCTCTGCCCTGCCATCAAAGTAGAAAATTCAACAAGTATCTTTTCTCATCCATGGCTGTAAAAATTCAATAACGCATTAATAGCCAGTTACTGCCTGAGGCAGCCTCCTCACTCTGCCTAATAATGGAGCTGGCCTTGCCCACGGGTGCTAGTTTAGGGATTCATGTGCAATTCGCCACATTCAGTCCAAAGACCTACCTTGCTCAGTAGTCTTCTTGAATCTAGGAAATGTGTTTGCTGGAATAGTTCCCCCAAAACTAGAAGTTAAAGCATTGAAAACAATTTTCACAGTTCCTTTCAGATTACATATGGAAGCCACAATCAGTAACCCACAAGTAAGCTAACTTTTTCTACGTGCCCAGGCAATTTCTGTGGTCTTATTCCCCCCACCCCCTTGCAGGATCTGAGGAAAGAGGAAAGAAAAGGAGGAATTTCACCACAGGGTACACAATACATTCTCTCTTAAAAGTTCTAATAGTCAAAAGAGCAGCCACCATTTTCTGAGACAGCATAAACCTCTGACTATAGGATACTGGGGATTAGCAACAGTTGTGGATTCAGAGGCATTGAGCAAACCATTGACTGTGACCTAAAATGAGACATCTGCATGAACCTATATTCACACTCAGAGAGCTTTGGAAATGCAGTGTGTGTGTGTGTGTGTGTGTGTGTGTGTGTGTGTAAAGCAGTCAGTACAGGGACTCAAATAGACTGAATAATGTCATTGCCAAAAAAGAAGAGAGAAGCGATTTTTTAATCCCAAAATTTGAAGGATTCTACCTGACAGATAAAGGCCATGCAGGTAAACTATCTTGCTCACCCCCTGCTCACTGATCAGAGTTCATCTGGTATAGGCTTAAAGTTTCTTCACATCACATGGAAGAGGCATCCCTCACACCCCAGTATGTAAGGCTTTGGCCTTGTACCAAAATCTTACACTGCTTGGGGTGATTTCAGTTCAAAGAATTTCATGTTGCTTAGGGATACCAGTTTCAAAAGATGCTCAAGTCAGAGGGAAGCCTACCTTCAAAAAATGTTACATTTCATTAAGGCACATCTAATCATGATCCGTAATATTCCACATTGTGGCTGCCTCTGTCTTGTTTGAAGCGCCTTGATTTCCTGAGAGATGTTCCCTTGGAATACCATGAGGGATGCTTCTCCCCTGAAGGACTTTGCATAATTAGAATCTGCATAATCCATAAAGAATGGTGCATTGTTTTGATAATGTGTGCTGAATAAATGCTGCCCATGAAAAACACTGTTTTTCAATGAAGCCATTAAAATGCTAACAAGCTTGCTTAAATAAAGTAAATTTGTAGGCACAAAGTTAACAAATATTTTAGGATAGTAAAGAAGTATTTTTTTCAAGAAAGAGAAAAATATATGCAGGTCCAGTTCCTTCTCAAGTTGATATTAGACTTAAAAGTATTATGGAACAAAGCATTTAATACTTTGTTCCATTAAAGGTAAAGGTAAAGGTAAAGGTACCCCTGCCCGTACGGGCCAGTCTTGACAGACTCTAGGGTTGTGTGCTCATCTCACTCAAGAGGCCGGGGGCCAGCGCTGTCTGGAGACACTTCCGGGTCATGTGGCCAGCGTGACAAAGCTGCATCTGGTGAGCCAGCGCAGCACACGGAAACACCGTTTACCTTCCCGCCGGTAAGCGGTCCCTATTTATCTACTTGCACCTGGGGGTGCTTTCGAACTGCTAGGTTGGCAGGCGCTGGGACCGAGCAACGGGAGCTCACCCCGCCGCAGGGATTCAAACCGCCGACCTTTCGATCAGCAAGCCCTAGGCACTGAGGCTTTTACCCACAGCGCCACCCGCGTCCCCTACTTTGTTCCATATTATGGAACAAAGCATTTAATACACGTGAACTAGGCGAGGTGAATTCCCTGTAAGATCAAACCCTGGCTAGCTGCTCTCTAATAATCTCCCCCGTCCCCTTCATTGCTTTATTTTCCTGCTTCAGATGCCACCTCTTGCTGTTTCTGGTTTTTGTTTGAGCTCTGAACATATTGCTAAAGTGCAACTAATTGCTCAGCGTCTTTGTCCAAATCCAGGGAAGTCGCCAGGGAACACAAAGAGGAGGAAATAAAGGTGGCACAAATCTATCCATACCTTTTAAAATTAATTTACAGGGATTTCAAAATACTCTTTATATTATTGCTGCAAGCTTTATGTTAGAGGCTAGGCAGTGGTGGGTGGCATTCATTGGAACTGGTAGGGTGGAAGGCTGGGAGGCCAACCATCGGTGGAGCCAAAGGCAATAACAGGAAGAACCAACTAACTCTGGTTTTGACCCCATCCTCCTCCCTGCTGAATCCTAGAAGGGCAGCACATATTAAGAAGGAAGAGGTTGACAGTCAGAGCCACCCAAGGAACTGGCTGGTGGATGTCTGGCTCAGGACAGATGGATGTTGATGTGTCAGTGTCTCATTTGCCCTAATGGACCAGCTTCCACTGGGGGCAGGGAACATCAGGGTCACAGGCCAAATGCAGCTGTCCAGGTTCTCTATCTGGCTCCCAGGATTCTTCCCAGATAATGTGATTCACTAGCCTCCCTGGGTTCCTTTTTCTGACTGGAATCTATCCTTGAACTGTGGTAATGTCTTTTGGTTGCATGGAGAGATGCATATGAGTGTGTAGAAGCCCAGGAGCAGGTGGCTTACTGCTGCTTACTGGCAGGGAGCCAATATGCACAGCAGTGACCTTGCCACTGACTTGCCCCTTCCTCTCTCTCTCCAGATAAGTAACAGTGACTCTTCTGCCAGGAGTTCATAGAAGCACCACTGCCCTGCCCTATGGTCCACTACTGTAGAAACCTTTGACTTTGGTATGGCCTTCTGTAAAAAGAGCGGCCTCCATTGCTCCACCTACTTTTGCTTCTAGCCCCACTTATTTGGCCCCCCAAAAGGTCACCCACAAAGACATTTATTAATTACTTTATTTATTGAATTTATATTCTGCCCTATACCCGAAGGTCTCAGGGTATGCAGTCCTCAGGTAAAAAAGGGTCCCCCAGCCCTGCCTCATGTATATTATTTAAAATAGTAATAATAATACTTATGAAGCATCTAGTTTTCCAGGTGCTGCACAAACAACACTTTCAGAAAAAGTTAGTCCTCTGCATTAATTTAAGAAGATCAATGTATGTTAAGAGAGAGAGCGAGAGAACACAGCAAGGGTGCTTTAGGCTGTGGCTTTGCATAACGCAAGGCAAATAAAGAAAGGGTTAATCAAAGTAAGATTTATTCCAGAAAATAAAGGATGAGTTTCTGGATTTAGTTTCCTAAGAATTCCCAGGTTTCTACCTGATGAAGACATAGATACTCCTGAGATGGTTTTGCAGGTAGAGCATATGCACAGCAAAAGCTGACAAGGCTTAGAGAATAACTAATGATTGCATTGGGTGATGGGTCATTACGCATGGTAATTTGTATATCTGTACCTCAATATATTGCGAAGATTAACATCCATCAGTTTGAGGCTGATGGTGCTCACCTGTCTCAGGAGGACTGTAATCTTTTTTTCTTGTACATTTACATGGGCCTTGATCAGTTCGTTGACAAATGGTTGCGTTTTTAGCATTTAGCATTTTGCTTGGTGCCAGGGATCTTCCTTGACCTTAGTGTACTAATCGGAGATGACCAGGGAGAGAGTCATTCATGAACTGGAAGTTTCAAAGGCAGGCAGTATTGATTTCCAAACCAGAGGGACTTGCAACACCCTTCCCCTATAGATGTTTGGTGGCTTTGAGGTCAGCACAGTGAAAATGCCCTAGCAGGAACACCAGATTGCCCCTGTCATTGTGCTTGCACAGTGCAGAACTTTCCCCTGCCTCACCCCTCTCTTCTCTCTACAGTTGCCTTTGGGAAACCAGCAAATTAGTTTTCCAATGATATCTAAAAACCCAGACCTTTGTTGCCACCTAAGTGTACTGCAATTTTGTTCACAGCAAAATATTTTCCAGTGCAAAGAATGCGAAGGAATGAATCCTAAACTAATTAAGTAGATTTTTAAAAAGTGAAAATAGAATATATAAATAATGAAATAGTGTAATTAATGTTATGATTTTGCTGAGGCAAAATACTTTCATAATTCATCTTTATTTTGATATGTATTTCTAAAGTTGTCATTGAATCCATTTTTAATCACTTCCTGCCTAGCGGTTTCTGATTGCACTTGACTCTTAAGATCACCCTTCCTGATTATAAAACCAACTTCATCAACTCAGAAATAGCTGCCTGAAGAACATTATCACAAAGATTATTTTTGCGGGGAAATGAAATGGGCAAATAAAATGCCAAGAGACTGTCTTTGATATATCCTTGTAGTAAAAGCTCATTTATTTTGCTCTTGCAAAATACTTCTATGATTTATAACATTGTTCGGGGGCCCTATAATTTAAACTCTTAAGAGGAGACATGTTGTTGCTTATTGTATTTCTTTCATGTATTAACAAGCAGTTTAATCTCATTCAAGATGCAGAAAATTAGCAGGTCTCGTTGGTTAAGTAAAGAACTTTTTCAAAAGCAGAAGACAGCTGCCTAGATGATCTACAAGCAGTTTATCTGAGTTCAATAGACTTATTTGTCTTTGGTTCATATTTCTATGTTAATCACACATTAGAAATATGCACAAGAATTTTCTCTCTCTCATAACTGCTCCTGGAACACATTTTGAAGTTCTATCAGGTGGGAAGGTACCTTATCAGATTCACAGGACTTTTATTCAGTTCAGACCAGATAGCAGCTATGTGTAAGCAGAGAAGGCCTGTAGAACTTCGGACTCACCAAACAAACACCATCTAGGGATGATATTCCTACTTTCATTCCATTGCAATTTTGCTGGTGCTCAGTCATATAGAATTCATTAGAAGTCTGCTCATAAATTGTATGCACTTTGTATGGAACTTTTACATCAAGTGAACATTTTTCAAAGCACCTTCTCTTGAAATACATATCTATTCAATAAAACAGTATTTTGTGTGCATATTTTGTACAAGAAAACAGCATATTAAAATCTGGAGAAATGCACAATCCAACTGGGAGTTGGTTTCTGATCTGCCAGCAACTATGAGTTTGACCCACTGTAAAACAGCAACAAATTTCTCCTCCACCTCTAATGCTGTCTACCAGCCACGGATGCAAACACTAATAATTCAGACCTTCAGTTGTTCAACATTTGTTGAATTATGAAAATAAATGCACAGTGAAAATAAATGGGTTGTATTCAGTGTAAGATCCACTCAGAGTAGACCCATTGACATACCTACTCTGACTAAAACTTAGTTGAAAACAACTACTTTCTATAGTTAGCAAGACCTCTAATCAGATTATTGCCACTAGCTGCTCACAACAAGCAACAAAGGAAGCAAGCCCAGGAAAAAATGCATTATTTGAGTTTTTCAACAATGCACTACTGTCTTCAGACAGGTGTTTTGTTTTTCTGTGAGTGTATTTGCAATGTCATTTACCCAATAATAGTGCTCTAATAAAGGATTTATAGGGACGCGGGTGGCGCTGTGGTCTAAACCACTGAGCCTCTTGGGCTTGCCAATCAGAAGATCAGCAGTTTGAATCCTCATGAAGGGGTGAGCTCCCGTTGCTTGGTCCCAGCTCCTGCCAACCTAGCATTTCGAAAGCATGCCAAAAATGCAAGTAGATAAATAGGTACCGCTCGGGTGGGAAGGTAAATGGCATTTCCGTGCACTGCTCTGGTTTCGCCAGAAGCGGCTTAGTCATGCTGTCCACATGACCCGGAAATATGGTCTGCGGACAAACACCAGCTCCCTCGGCCTGTAAAGCGAGATTACCGCCACAACCCTAGAGTCGTCTGTGACTGAACTGTCAGGGGTCCTTTACCTTTACCTTTTTAGTAAAGAATTTATACTGCAACGTTCATGCATCATTATGCTTTTTAAGTTGTTCTGCAGTACTTCCCCAATGTTATCACATTATTGCCACCTGGAAGGGCACTCATGCACTAGAGCACAATAAGAGCAGGACAAAAGATAAACCCAAACATTTGTGGTATTTAAGTCAGTGTTTTAGCAGGACATGCAATCATAGGAAAGGAAATGTCCACCACAAAAATTCTGCAGGCACAAATGGTATTAAAAGCTGGATCATGTATAAACTGACCAAAATGAGCACAAATAGTCAGGAATGCACAATAAAAGAAAGGCTGTCTGGTGGGGCACCTAGAGTTTATTATGTCAAGTCCTACTAGATTAGCCATTTCAGACTTCCCACTTCTGACAATGCATATTTTAAAATACATTCCTAATGTAATCATTGCTGAAAGATGAATAAAGTTGTTCTTAAGCATGAGTTATAAAATATTATGAGTAAATTAGAAGACTACCCAACCCTGAGCTAGATGTGTTGGTTATTTCTGACGTGATGCTAAACCAGGGTTGCTTTCCAGAAGTGTCTGACTTCAGATCCCATTGGCTGAATCAGGACTGCCTATGGTCAGGGATGATGGGTGTTATACTTCATAACTCCCTTCCCAACTCTGGATGAAGGTTAAGTATTTGGTTGATTACAATTTAAGGACTGACTTGTGAACAAATCTTAGTGCTTATTAAAAAGCAGTATGAGCAACCCTTTTCTGTTCCTTGTTTCATTTTCCACGCCTTTCAAAATTTTGCAAGTCATTACCTGACTCTTCCTGTTTTTCAAAACATAAAAGTGCCAACTTCTTCAGCATATATTCATAAGGAAGTTGCTCGATTCCCCTGATATTTCTACTTGCTTTTTTCCTGTAACTTCTCCAGCTCTGCAACATTGTGTTTGAATTGACAGCACAGATAAGATCCAAGAAGCGTTCTGATTTAACTGGGTTGTGGGATTTGGCCAGGTCTTGTGACCTGCAGCCCAGTTAAGGTGGAGTATTTGTATTGAAGCTGATTCAGCACCACTGATGAACGGATCCATATAACCCTACTTATCTGGGCTGTGAATTGGACTATAACTCAGCTTAATTCAAGCACCTGTCTTAAGTAGGTTTATTGGATTGTGGCTGCTCACATACTTCATGGTAAATAAAAACATGGGAAGCAATCCTTTGCAAATCATTCACAACCAAGTACTCTTCAAATTTATGGGGCTTTCATACTGAGAAGTAGCACAAAATTGCAGGCATTTTGCTTTGCAAAATGTATGTGGCATCCCCATTAAAAACAAATCAGCTAGAAAGGAAGTGGAGAAATATTCATAGGAAGAGCATGTATTCTCTGAGGAAATATGACAAGAAAGGAACATTGCTAATGGAAATTTTTAATTCAGCTACTTCATTGGATTCATAGCCCATTCCATCCTATTTTTTTCTATTATATCCCTCTTGATTGCCGAACATGAAAAACCAATAGGACTAAAAATGTCTCCTGCTACTTCAGGAAGGAATTCATCTGGGCTTTGAGAAGTCACCAGGGCAAGAAAATTCCATAGTTCAGGGGCTGCTACCTAGAATGCTACCCTGTGCACCCTGGCAGAACTTGGACTAGATGGTTATCTAAAGAGAATGTTCCAGGTCAAATGTAAAAGTCATGATAAAAAGAGGGAGACAAAAACGGTTCACTTTGTTTTATATTTTGTTTTTTTAATAACCCAACACTTTTTTGACTATGCATTTTCCTTTTGCATTGTCTGCCTTTGTGTAGGAAATGACACATGTATCTTGGGCCAGTGATATACCAAAGCTGTCATGAACATTCAACTTGTCAGCACCTTGGAGAGCTCACAGTAACCAGTGCTTGCTAGGACTCAGTCAAGAAAAGCTGTTGCCTCACTATCCTGCTGATGCTTTGTGCTGGCTGGGTGACCTGAACTTGGTCTTTTTATCTTCTCTCTCTCTCTCTCTCTCTCTCTCTCTCTCTCTGTGTGTGTGTGTGTGTGTGTATATATATATATATATATATTGCTATGAACTGCCCTGAGATCTACAGATGAAGCATGGTATACAAATTTTTAACAACACTAATACTCATAATGATAATGATAATAACCCCCATCCACTCTGAAGAGCTGACATCCACTCTGAAGAGCTGATGAAATGGGGAGGAGGGGCACCATATATGCCACCTTAAGCTCCCTGGAAGAAAAACATGGTATATAAATTTAATAAATAATTTAGCTGAAGGGGTGTCCTCCAGGCTGGAGGAAGCTGATAAGCCACATCTTTGGGCCTGGAACATTTGGGAGCAGGGAGGAATGGCTCCCCAGGTGCTACCTCCTTTCTTTCCTTCCACGTCTGCCTCTGAGCTGGATAGAGGAATGTAGCCAGAGAACATGGCATCAAGGAGACAAGCAGAAAGACCTAAAGGCAATTTTTTGCAGATCTGTGCCAAACAGTAAAATATTATTTAACTGTTCTTTTTGTCAAGACAGAATCCTACATGGACCTCACAAATGTACACATTATACATTACAACATCCATCCATTTAACACACAGAGAAGTGTGTACACACACTGTAAAACTGGCAAAAGACCAGTGGCATCCACTATTCCCCCTACTCTCCCTTCCCCATGAAAGTTAACAAAACAAGTCGCTTGCCATTTTCATTGAAAACATCTCTGGTGTCAAGGATGCCAATTATATGCTGCACTAGCAAAACATGGAACTTTTTCATTGCAGTGCAGAAGCAATTAGCATGCAAAGAAGTCTGTGCCCTTTTAGGCCATTTCTTTTTGAATCTGCTTCCATGCAAATCCGACTCACGCAGCACTCCTTTGAGAATATTTTAATTTCTCAGATAGACAATTGTGGCATTTAGGGTTTCTTCTGCTTCCACCTCCTGCCCTCGTTAAAAATTACAAATACTTAAAATAAATAAATAATGCATAACAGCTGATTGTCTTTATCTTCTGTTAAATAAAAGGCATCCAGATTTGAAAGGGGTCCAGCAAAGGTTATGGAAACAAGTTCAGAGAATGGGTGGAAGAGATTGAGGCAGCCATGTCCATCACCATCCATCACCTGGTATGAAACAAATTCCAGTTGCTCCAGCAGGAAGGTGGGGATAGTGGGCAAAGGAGTAATGAAGAAAGTCATGTCATGTCCAGCTAAAACTAGGATGGTTTTATCTATATTTAAGTGTTCACCTTTTATCAGAATGGTTGCTGTTGTTTCTCAGTAATGCATACATATATTTATTTAAAAAGTAACCTATTAAGGAAGGACTTTTTTTAAAAAAAGGTTTCTAGCAGTTAAAGATTCTTGATTGGTTATTAATTTATAGTTGTCAACCAAGTTTGAATGGGCACTGCTTCTGTGAAAAGATTTTCCCCGCATCAAGGAGGCTGTAGGAGCTGCATTAGGCAACTTACCTGTGAGTCCCACTTCCTGCTTTTTTGGCCTATTTCCACCTGGCCTGCTACTACTACGGTGGGGACCAGATACTGTCTTACCTGTGAGTCCTGCAAGAACTGCTGCTCAGATAGCCTGGACACTATCAAGGTGGGATATTGTTTAGGACAAGCATCCCCAACCTTCGGCCCTCCAGATGTTTTGGACTACAATTCCCATCATCCCTGACCACTGGTTCTGTTAGCTAGGGATCATGGGACTTGTAGGCCAAAACAGCTAGAGGACCGCAGGTTGGGGATGCCTGGTTTGGGAGTTTCTACTAGGGTCAGTATTGAATTTTGGACATGCCTATTTTTTGCTGTTATTGGCATTGTTGTTGTGTTGTTATATGTGGGGATTATTTTTTAGTATCTTTATTCAGAAGTTTTCATTTATTGTTTATGGTACTTGGTTTTTGTCATATTTTTGTAACTGTTGGAGTAAGTTATGGTTTAACATACAAAGGTGGTATACAAATAAATGATGATGTTGACAGTGGTCTCCAAGCAGCATGCTGCAGCTCTTACCACCTGTCAGCAACAGCAACAACATTAGGCAATGCATTCCTTGGAAGGTGGCTCTGTTGCCCCTATGGATTCTGCTATCTGAGGTGGTCATTTCACCTTGGCTCATGGGTGGTCTGGCCCTGCCATTGCCCAAGCAGCTTCTCCCCTCCTCTGCCATCCCCCATAAATTATGCTTTACGTTAGTATGAGCACAGACTTCTCAGAGCTAGTGGAACTGGGCAGGGGTAGAATTCCCTGCTAAGAATAGGAGAACTTTAGAATCTTCATGAAATACTGTGAATTGGTCTAAGGGATCAATGTAGAACTTACAACTCCCACATGAAGTCCAATCAAAAATATGCTTCCACATGGAAACCCTAACATTTGAGAGCTATTTTTCTTTTGCTTCATGAAGTCTTTATGCCAGCATAGTACATTCCTGGCATTTACTTGGAGGGGCTGCAGCAGACATTTCCAGTGTAAACAGGGCAAATGACATGTTAAGTACCTTGCTAGTGTTACAGCCCCTGAGTGGAGCTGTTGCCACACATTTGCATTTTTCAGCAGTTTCCATGCGGGGACTGCAAATTAGTATTTGGCACTGCAGTCTGGAGATCAGCACAAATCACGACAGCTGCGTGTATAACATCCATATGGCAAGACAAGCTTATGCAATGTCATAGAGACAACGAGGGCTGAGCTGGGTTTGAGGCTTTGGAAGCTGTGGAAATATTGTTTGATGCTGGCTACCTCTTTCTGGAAACCTGATGTGGAAGCAGTGGGATTTTCTGCTGGAGTGTGCTCAACCTCTGCATTTGTAAACAAATATCATAAGCCTCCAGTGACCTCTTCCTAAAAGAAATGAGGCCTCTATAAGTGCTGCATCCCTGAAACTTCTCAGAGCTTGGAAAAGTGAAAGAAATGCAACACTATGGGTTTCTGCATCTATGAATACAGGGAAGAAAAGAACAAAAGCAACAATCAAGTGTGGGACAAAGGGGCCCATGCCATCCACAATATCATTTTTGTGTAAAGCCCAAATGTATCTAAAATGTGCGGAGTGACCATTCAGAACAGGAGAAGAAGAGGAGGAGGAGGAGGAGGAAGAAGAAGAAGAAGAAGAAGAAGAAGAAGAAGAAGAGGTGGAGGAGGAGGAGGAGAAGGAGTTTGGATTTGATATCCCGCTTTATCACTACCCTAAGGAGTCTCAAAGCGGCTAACAATCTCCTTTCCTTTCTTCCCCCACAACAAACACTCTGTGAGGTGAGTGAGGCTGAGAGACTTCAGAGAAGTGTGACTAGCCCAAGGTCACCCAGCAGCTGCATGTGGAGGAGCGGGGAAGCGAACCCGATTCACCAGATTATGAGTTCACTGCTCTTAACCACTACACCACACTGGCTCCACAACTGGAGTAGTTGGTGATAACACAATCTTGTTTTAAGAACTTAATAAGAGTCATGTCAGATCAGAGTAAAGGCTCGTATATGCCAACATCTAGTTCCCGCTGTAGCCACTCAGATGCCTATTCAGATGCTTGCAAGCAGGACCAGAATCCAAGAGCTCTCTCCTCACTTGCGATTCCCAGCAATTGGCATACAGTGGCATATTGCCTACAACAGTGGAGAAACAACATAATCATCATAGCTAATAGTCCCAATTTCACTATGCTTACTTAATGTCAAAGGTGGCTGAGAACTCCTCTGTTTCATCTCAGCTCTAAACAAATAAAATCAACTATTTTGTAGTGGAGTCCAAACCTGAAGTTTGTTGTTTGTTGAATACTGGTGATTTTCAGGTGAGCAGCAGAGTATCTGACAAGACTCAAAATGTTTCTCACTGGGTTCCCCCATTCCCACCCTGGATGCTGCCATCTTTACGCCCAATTTGTGCCTGTTTATTCTTTTGATGACCCGTTTGCCCTGTTTAGACAGAAGAATGGCAGTGTTGTCATGAGATGTCTGAAAATGTTTGCATCAGATTGGAAGGACACATACTAGTCAGGAATTTGAAGCAGTTGTGGGGACTCATGTGCAGTTTTTCAACATTCAGGTGTGAAAATTAAATACAAATGGAAATTAAATGTATTTAAAAGGAGTTTTAAACACAGACGAATCTAAGTTACAATATACACAACCATGGAGTTAATTAACCGCATTTATGATCATCATGATCAATAATGTTCCTTTTGTAGGAAACCCTGTTTATGAGACAAAACAGCCATTTGCAACAGGCAAGGGATAAATACCAGTTACCAAGGGTGCATTCAGACATGGGGAATGTTGCATTAGTTTTCCTGATTACAATGCTAGGGCTTCTGTGCCATTTCCTATTGTTAATTTCACACTGAACCGATATACTGGCAAGTCATAAAAAATTTCATTCACACCAGTGGCATAACAGTGGCCATCACTAGACAACATCACTATTCCCTCATCCTTTCCACACATGCATGGTTCCATTCCCTATGATTCACCCATGAAAACAGCAGAAAAGAAATGCATGCTGGTAGATTCCCTCAGATTTTGTCATTTTACTCCAGTGGTTTCCAGGGGTGGCAAACAGATTTTTTCTAGAACCAATAAACATGGAAATGAATGCTAAACTTCCACTATATTCAGCTAGGTTTCCTGAAGTGCCTTTTACATCACTCAAAAGCTCAAATGTAATGTGGAAATTAACAGTTTGGGAAATGTGGGGGGAATGAAATAAACTGCTGTGTGAATGCAGCCTAAGACAGATTTACAGAGCAATCTTCCACATAGTAGCATTGTAAGAAAGCGATGTGGTCCACAGATGCCTGAATCAGCTTTGAATAATATATTCCTGAAAGTTAGTTCAGGTTGAAAGAGGTGAAGAACAATCTGCTCAAGTTACCATGGTAAACAACAATGGTGTTGAAGTGCTTTCTATTCCTGACAAAGTAATTTAATTAAAAGAAAATATATTGCATTTTGAATGTAACCATGTGAAAAAATAGATGTCTGCATCACAGGGTTGGCAGAGGCATAGTTGTGCCTTCACTGTTGGGGTTAGAAAGAGTGGGTGCCATTCACTAGGTAACAAAAGCTATGAGGCAGTCAGTGCAGGGAAGATGGGTGTTTTAAAACAGCTGCATTGGCTGCCGTTTCATTTCCAGGCCCAAGTAAGCTCCTCATGTTAATGTTTAAAACCCTAAATGACTCAAGGCCCAAAATATCTGCAAGGCCACCTCCTTCACTATAGACCGTCTTGGGTGCTAAGATCAGCAATAGGGGCCCTATTGCTTCTTCCACCAGCCTCAGAATCTCAGTGGGTGGTAGCCTGAGAGAGGGCATTCTCTGTGGTAGCCCCTAAGTTGTGGAACTCCCACTCCACTGAGGTGAATCTGGCATCTTCATTAAGCATTAAGCTTAAACACCATACAAAGGATGGTGGTAAATTCTAGTTGTATTGCACTGTACAACATGTTAATATCAAAAGGTCCACCACACTCGGTTTTTATTTACATCTTCACATTTATTATATATCAACATTTATTTATACCTTAATATTGATTTATATCTACCCTCTTTCTTCCATTGTGGAACTGAAGGTGGCATACTTGTGGGTTCCTGGAGGTTTCCCATCCAGCACTGACCAACCCCAGTCCTGCTTAGCTTCAGCAAGGTGGTGGCCTGATGCTCCTTCAGACCATTTCCTGTAGTCTGAGTAGGTTTGCTATGCAAAGGTGATTATATTTTGCTTCTCAGATACACCCCAGACTGCAGTGCCAAGGCTTATATACACAACTCATTGTACCTGTGAAAAGTAAAAAAATAATAATATGAATGCAAAATTCCATTATGTGGTGTTCACAGGTCACAGCTGTAAAACTCCCAGTGAGGGGTTATATCTGATGACATGGAGTTAATAACACAAGTTAACTGCAATTTACTATACATGCAGTTAAGCACTGCTTCTGATTATGTCTTATTGGATTTACCATTTATCACAAGCTCACAGCTAAAGTTAGGAACCAACGAATAAGTTTGTGCTCACCAGTTCCTTAATACATTTCCTCCCATTGTCATTACACCTTCTAGTTCAAGCACTATATCTTCCTTAATATGGCACCCATTATTAGAGAACAGAGTGTCTCATCTACTCAAAAGCTACACATCGCAAATGCCATTTTTCTTCTACCTAATGATTAGTGGGGAGAGAGTATATTCTAAGTCCTTTGCTTTTTCTGTGTAACAATTAACAATTATGAAGTGTTAGCATTATCTTTAGGCACCGTCCTGGACCTTTATGTCCTTCAGCTGATATTCAAAATGCCTCAACTAATTTTGCATGCCTCTAAGCTGAATGCCAGCAGACACTTGGCATTTTTAAATGGCTGTCTAAATCCTGCATAATCCTTTTGGTGTCATCCTAGGTTATTTGATCAACTGCTTAGTATTGTGTTATCAGCAAATGTGTACATCTTTTTATTGATTCTATCAGCTAAATTGTTTTGGTAAAGAGCACAAGGACAAGGGAAGGGACTAAAAATACAAAGCAAATTGTTAGGAATATTATCTAAACACTCAAGTGTATGCTTCATTATACACAAGGCATAAATTAACTGCAGTTTTATTTGTAGATTGTCCAAACAAAAGTTTTGCAAGCACAGAGGTGACTCTTAAGAAAGCACCTCATTCTCCTAATAGATAAACACAATGTATGTTACTGTCCTATGTAACAACAGCGCACAATATGACAACAGGCCCATCTTATCTCCCCAACCCTTCATGACTGTTGCGGCACAAGCACCGATTTTACCATGAATGCTACCAGCCTTCCACGTTGTGCTAGACGAGGTTGGAAGACTTTCCCATTTGTTTCTTTCAAAAGGCTGTGTTGCTTACAAAAGTTGGACCTGTAGGTCTTAAGCTAAGGTGCAAGCAGAGTCGTCTTTCCCATAGGGCTTAGTGGTGCATCGCGCCAAGGCCTCTCAGGGGCCCTCCAGCAAGTGGGGGAGCTAAGCGGCTTTGCCGGCGGCCTCCCCTTTCCCTGCACGCCCACCAGCTGCGCCCCACCAACCATAAGGCTGGTGGGCATGCAGCTTCCCTCCCAAGCCTCCTCGGGAGGAGAGCGATCCCCACAGAAGCTTTGGATGGAAGCTGTGCCCCACCAACCATATGTCTGGTGGGTGCGCAACTTCCCTCCCAAGGCTCTGTAGGGATCACTCTCCCACAGTGGCTTGGGGGAGAGCTGCCCCGATGGCTGGCAGTGTGCAGCTACGGCCACCCCAACACTATCCGTGGTAATTTGGGGGCACTGGGCAGATATTTGCACCCCAGCGCCCCATCTGCTAAAGACGGCCCTGGGTGCAAGTGGTAGGTTGATGCAGTGCAAGCAAACCAGTTTGTTTCCACTTCTGTCCCCACACCACACCACATCAACCTCTCCAGCACCTTGCTTCTCCCTGTAAACAGCAGCATCCCCACTGCCAGGAAGCTAACACTGCAGCTTTAGTCCACTAGGTGAGCCACTTCTGCTTTTCTTATTTATCATACCAAACTGAATGCAGAGCATCAAGCAGCAGCAGCAGACTGATATGAGTAAAGCTCACACATCTTTAAAATTTAGATGGTTTTGTAAACAGAAAGTAATATGGTATCTTGGTGTCCTGGTACTTCATAGCACTAACAATACAGTGGTACCTCAGTTTAAGAACAGCCCTGTTTATGAACTATTTGGTTTACGAACTCCGCAAAACCGAAAGTAGTGTCCCAGTTTGCAAACTTTACCTCGGTCTAAGAACGAAAGCTGAATGGTGGAAGGACACCAGCGACAGGAGGCCTCATTAGGGAAAGCACACCTTGGTTTAAGAATGGTTTCGGTTTAAGAATGGACCTCCAGAACGGATTAAGTTTGTAAACAGAGGGACTACTGTAAAGAGGAAATAGGATTATTAAAGTGTAGTTGGAAAGTGGAAATAAATTACATTTTCTTCCCAATAATCTCAGGACTGTACTAATAAACTGATAGCAAATTGACCTATTATAAACAACAGACTAGGTTAAATGTGAGGTGCTGTTAATTTCTTAATAAGAAGAGGAACAGGCAAATATAAATATATAAAGTGTTTTCTGCTAGTGTCAAGCCATAGGGATGTGAGATTTGTAAAGCCACAGAAGACTAATTAATACTCATCAATCACCCAGGCTGCCCACTATTTCAGGTGTGAATTAAACTAGCTCAAATCTATTCTGGAACATTGGTTCACACAGGAAATAAGTCGTCTTTTAGAACTCCTCATATTTCAAGTATATCTTATATATCATGGTACCAGGAAATGAGTCAACGGAACACACAGCATGGTTGTTGTCTCCCCCCACACACACCATGCTAGTATTCCAACAAGCTTGTTCCAACAAGCCAACAAAAACATCAGGCTAAAATCCTAGATCCAAATTCAATGGGAGGAAATGCATTTGCAAACAGGAGGCTTAACACACAATTGTCAACATACCTTGAAAGAAGACTTGAGAAACCAGTATGGTGGAAAGGTCATATTTATTAAATAAAATAATTAGAATAATTTGCCAATAAATAACCAAATTATGAAAGTGCAATCTTAATATTGAGTAGAGAAGCACAGCCAATGATCTCCAAGACTAATAATGGCACAGAAATTGCAATTTCAACTGGAGAGAAGCAGGGAATTTCATGGCATATTTAACACCCAATCCAAAACCCTGTTAGCATGTGGTTGTTAAGGCAGGAGAAGGGGGAAGAGGGCATCCTCCTCCTCTCCAATAAAGGAGAGTCCACCACCTTCCAAGTGAAATGGACTCCCTTGGAAGGTGGTGGATTCTCCTTCACTGGATGTTTTTAAGGAGCTGTTGGGTGGCCATCTGTCGTGGGTGCTTTAGTTGAAATTCCTGCATTGCATTGTTGGACTAGATGACCCTCGTGGTTTCTTCCAGTTCTACAATTCTATGATCACCACCAATGAGAGAAAATTACCCATGCTGGCTGAAGTATTCAGAGACCAAGGGGACTTAAGATCCTACAGATCCATGGCATCCTCTGACACTCTCTCAACATATGTTCATTTCTATCACCTGTTAAATGCCACTAGCAGAAAAGTAATGGTGGTGGAGCTTTACATTGCCTCAGTGAGGAGTTATCTGATGGTGGACCTCTGCTGGAGGAGTGGTAGGTACACAGCAACCAAGAATCCCTTAGCAGCCCTCCTTTGGAATTTAGCATTACTCTCTTGCTAGGAATAATCCCCTTTGAGACAGTGGGAGAACAGTTGCTTAGAAGGTGATCCCTATGCAATTTATTCAAGGAGAATTCTATGAGTGAATATTGGATTTTCATTAGTTCCAGTTGGCAAGTTGCAGAATTATCTTGAAGAAGATACACGGATGGCTCATGATGAAATTTTTTTAGTGCCATATATCCATGCTAATCACTCCCTCAAGCCATCCCTGTGGGTGCAAAACAGTGCCTTAGGCCCAAGTCTATTTTCTGTGGACTTGTCAAAAATTATTACCTGTCTACCAGAAATTGCAGATAATCTGTCCCTAACAGTGGGGTCATTTTAAGAAACTTTTGGACACTTCCTGACTTATTTAGGGCTCTTTTATCAGAGGGTTTTCAACAAGCCCTATTTCAGATGTTGTTCCTGTTTTATAAAGGTTGGAAGCTCCCTGCCATCCCAAAGAGATTTACCATCTCTTTGGCAGACAATAGTAAACTGCACTCATCCTGCTTTGTTGGGAACTGCTATTGCTCATTTACAAAAAATTAATAAAATAAAATAAAATTCTGATGCTTCAGACAACCTGCTCAAAAATAAGTATTCCACTCACTAGAGTATGTTAAATGTAAATCAGGCTACTGGGAAGAATTTGCAAAGGAAGGACAGCAAATTTTCCCCACCCCAGTCTCATATCCAGACTTGGTTAATGACCCAGAAGGGAAATTCTTATCATCAGCAACAAACTTCTGAAATAATTTGCCAAGGAGAGCAGCAGTCCAGCAGCCCTTCACTTTATAAGGAGGGTAAGATAGCTCCCAGGAAGACCAGCACATTCCTCTTCTAACTACAGAAGCTGATGCGAAAGAGCAGCTCATAGACATCAAGGGTCTTAGAGCTGCTAATCATCCAGGATACTGAGCATGTCCAAAAGGCAGTAGTAACCTTGATTAAAAAGCTAGCACAGTTGGACTTGGGCTAGGCAGAAATGCAGATGTGTTGTCGATGGTGGTGGTGAATTCTAATACTGTATAGCCCTTTCCCTAACTGAACAAATTAACCTTCCTTATCCTGAATCAGGACATTGGTTCAGCTAGCCTTGTATTGTCTTCTTTGACAGCAGCTCTCCAGGGATTCAGATGGAGGTCTTTCCAGGCCTGCTACCTGCTCTACCACTGAGCAGTTGTTTTCTCCAAAGCAAGGGAGGAACCATTCAGGAGACAAATGCTATGTGGGATCCCTCTTCCACAAGGGCCATCACATGCTCTCTCCATGCCACTGTTGTACAATCATATCAAGGGCCAATCAGTGAGAGCAGCTGTGCTTGGAGTCAATGAGATTTAGTTCATTTCCCCTTTTTCTTTTATGTGCATATTATCTTAATTGTCTATTAAGGGACCACAGAACAGTGACCTGAGTTATAGTCATGCCTCTCACAACTCACACAGTTGGTCTCCCTTCTCATCACTTCCATATTTTATTTTTACTGTTGCAGGGCTTTTTAAAACAAGATTCTTTCAAGAACGTTATAGCTAATGATAACAGGAAGCAATAAAATTTCATTTAGTGGTTGGAGCCAAATTCATGTCTGGGGTTTGGGTGCTTATAAACTTGCGTGCTTTTAAACACCTAATTAAAACTATCATAAAAAGCTTACAATTAGTAATTTTACTCTCAATCAGCCATCTGAAAAAGCAGATTTTAGATCCTGGCCAAATCACCATAAATGTTCTGTGAATGATCCTTAATGATTCCTTAATTTCAAATAGAAAGAAAGAGAGGGAGGGAGAGAGAGAGAAAGAAAGAAAGAGACAGAGAGACAGAGAGCGAGACAGAAAGAGTTCCAGGTCAGCATGACTACTGCTATGTTTAGTAATATGCAACTTCTTCTTCTTGTTGTTGTTCTTTCTTGGATTTTCTTCAAATTGTTCATAGTAGCATAACATATTCAATGCTGCCTTGACCTAGTGCTAATCAGTATCTGCTTTTAAATCTAGGCCATGGATGAAAGCCTCAAGTCCAGGGATAAAATGTGCCCCTCTCAGGCCCTCAGGATTTTCTCCAGGCCATACCTATTCCAAGGCCCCACACCCTTTCCCCAGGCCACATCCTTCAGTGTCTTGTTCTGTACCCTTTCTGGGTGCTTTTGCTTGGTTGGAATGTGCCCTTGAACTGTGTCAATGTCTCTTGCTTGCCTAAATGCAGGACACAGAGGTAGGAGTAGAAACTTCTATCTTTAACTGTACAAATGTCTCAATCACACGTGTTGCTCCACCCACTCTGGCCCTGCCGATCACACGTATGTGGCCCCTGAAAGGTTGCCCATGAGGGGATATGCTGCACAGACTGAAAATATTACCCATCCCTAATCTAGGCGGACAATTCATTTCCCTGCACTGGGAGGCATCGTTCTGAGTTTGAGTTTCTCACAATTACTGTCACCCACAAGCAAGATGGCATCTACAGTTACTGCATTTTTACTTCCAAGTGATCTGTTATAGGCTCAACATGCATGGCAGAGGGTGGGGGGTAGCATTGTGGTGACACTTTGCACCTTTGACTTACACATGTTCATTTCCAGGCCAGACTCAACTAACGGGTTCTGCTAGCAAAAGCCAGAACAAGGACTCTTGCTAAGACATTAGGGCTTTCACCCTCTCCTCCTTCATGCCCAAGTGCCTCCCACAAAGCCACTCTGGAGGGTTGGAAGATCCCACATTGTGCAGAGGAGGGGGTGGAGCAGAGTGGAGAGATCATTCCATTGGGCAGACGGAAATGCTTGCACCAAAGAAATTATCTCCTTAGTGCTAAGAGGAACTTTACCCTCTGTAGCTTCAGTATCTGTAGAAGCAGTGCTATATGGTAATTCAACAGTTACAAATTTCCCCATGTCTACTGCGCATCAAAATTGATTTTTGTCTACCATGCATAGGTCTCCCAAGACACACCTGGAAGCCAAAATGATAGGCTACAATTATCTTACAATAATCATAAACGTGTGAGCAGTTAAGAAAATGCAAGGAAATAAAGGCCCAACAGAAGACGAACTAGCAGAAGACTAAATACTGTAAACAGTGGTACCTTGGGTTACATACGCTTCAGGTTACATAGGCTTCAGGTTACAGACTCCACTAACCCAGAAATAGTGCTTCAGGTTAGGAACTTTGCTTCAGGATAAGAACAGAAATCGTGCTCCGGCGGCGCAGCTGCAGGAGGCCCCATTAGCTAAAGTGGTGCTCAGGTTAAGAACAGTTTCAAGTTAAGAACGGACCTCCGGAACGAATTAAGTACTTAACCCGAGGTACCACTGTATTTCCAGGCCATTCTGGAAAACAAGATGTGAAACTGTCTGATGATCTAATCACTGCAGCCTTCCATGCCTTATGTACAAAAGAATATTGCTTCTTGAGATCATGATTAGTAGCATTTATTCTTGTGGAGATGTGGTGCTGAGATTTACTTCCTTCACCATTCATTCTTCAGAACTGTTCAAGGGACAGAAGCCCTGTCTTTGGTTGCATCTATTCAACCTAAAAATATTTCCATTGCCTGGCAATAAAAACAGAATGGGCAGAGACAAAATCTTTTGCTCTCACTGTACCACAAATTTAAAACTGGTTCAGTTCTCTAATCCTAGGCAACCCTGAGAATTCACATTTTTGTGAGGGGTGTGGTCTAACAATCTTAATTAAAACAACAATGAGAAGAAGAACCCCAACCTTAAAAAAAAGTTAAAAGGCAATTAAAACAATTTTGAACATTTTAAACAATTTGAGGAAATTATATTATGGGATGGCCCTTGCCCTTGCCTCCTCCTGAAGCCAGTCATCCCCTTCAGGGGTGCCACTACCCCCAACAGCCCAAGTCTTGATGTAGCCTCCCTTCCCTGGTACATTGAGTCCAGGTGGGCTCTCAGTAAGTCAGTCAGCAGGGTGCCAACCAAAGGTGCAAAAAGGCTGGCTTTCTCAAGAAAAGGAGGAATTCTGTAGGCCAGATTTACAGCTCACTTCCTCCACTGATGGTTTCTGGCTGCTGTGAAGCCTGAGAGCAGAGCGTCAGCTCATTCACTTTATTTGCAGGGAAACTGGACTAGTTGGCTCTAGTTCTGCTCACTGTTTCTGTGCGCTCTGGTTTTTGTCACAGTGTTCCATTGTTCCAGAAGTGGTTTAGTCATGCTGGCCACATGACCCAGAAAGCTGTCTGTGGACAACCACCGTCTCCCTCAGCCTGAAAGCGGAGATGAGCGCCGCAACCCCATAGTTGTCTTTGACTGGACTTAACCATCCAGGGGTCCTTTACCTTTTTACCTTACTGTTTATACACGGCAAAGCAGTTCCTTGGACACTCATACCTGATGATAGTAAGTTCCATCCTTTCTATCCTCTTCCAAAATTCTTGCAGTGTTCCTTTTTCTAACTTTGCAAAAGGCACTTTATTGGCCACACAGCTCATAATTTTCAATATGCACTTAGCAATTTATTCAGGGAAGATTGGTATTTAAAAATTCAATCAATCTGTCAAGTCTTATACTGTTGTTAGAAGATTCCTTAATGAGTGATATGGTATACTGATCTGAAAAGTAATCCTTTAAGTCAATTATTAATATAGCTCTCACTGTCTCCTCAGTTTGCAAAGGGTCAAATCAATATTTTATTTAGAACTTTTAAAATATAAATCATGCTCTTTTAAAATTGATTTTTGGAACCAAGGTGGGGATTGGCTCTAATTTGCATTGATTAGGGCATGGTGTCATTCCTTTGGTTTAATCCTAATTTATATTGAGAGATAAGAAGAATTACGTGATTTAATTTAGTAACAATGGAGGGGGGGAATCTAATAGTTATGAAACAAATATGCATGCAACTCGTCTCTACATATGTGTTGCTTTCTCTTCAAGAGAAATAACTGTAGGAAGAAACAAAAGTATAATTTGCATATGAATAAAGGGATATGTTTGATTTTTTAAGGGTTCCGGTTCTAAACACACATGCTAGGGAGTAAGTCTTGTGTCTAAAGACAGTGAGACTTACATGTCTAGTATTGTGCTATTAGTTATTCTCAGAAAGTCAATGACAACATGGTGATTTACTTTGTTTCAGACCCACCTCATACATATGAAAATGCCCCAAACAGCAAGACCGCAGGGGTTATTTCAGTCATTATATCTTAAAGATGTCTCTGCAGGAACAGTCATGGGGAAAATATTTTTATTCCATCTACCTGGTGGTTGTGGGCCTCTACACCCTGATTCTATGCATATTTATTTGTACTTAAATTCCATTTAAATTCATGGTACTTACTCTCAAATTCTTGTGTGTAGGCTTGCAGTCATTACTGAGCAGACCTTTTATTCATTTTCCTTTGAAAGAATGCAGTGTATATGGCTTCCTTGCAAAATCTAAATTCTGCACAACAAAGGTCTTCTCTTCAACCAACCCAACACAAGCACAATGGTGTGATATGATACTCAAAAACATAATAATCCAGTACAGTATAAGTAATTATTACTATAAACATATTGTTCTAACAATTGCTTATGCTGGATCATCCTGTTTCTGAGTCCAGTAATAGTATCATTTTTAAAATATTAGGGTTTTGTGTCTGTGTTGCGTTTATTTGCAAAAGACCCATCAGTGATAATAGCATCTTCAAAAAATAGGTAACACAGGAGGCTCATAAAAAAATTTAAGTTGTGGTTGCTACTGTTTCTAAAGCAAACTTTATTTACCCCCCCCCCCATGGTTGCTTTACAATGATGCCCAACAGCTATCTGTTTAAGGATCATTCAACACTTACCATTTTTTGTGGTATAGTTGCTAATTTTTTGGCATGCTGCTTTACAGTATGATTATTTAGCTAATATTCCAGGAAAATGTCCTTTAAAAATGCTTTTTCTTCACACACAAAATTGACCTTTGTGAAAGATTCAGAATTGATCTTCAGTAATTTAATTTGTGTTGCATGTGTACAAGCACCATCCTGCTTTTATTTAAATCCCTTTTCCGTATTCATAAAGCTGGCTAAACTGTTAAAGCAAATTTAGTCAAACAAATCTGGGTACTGTAGTTTAAGGATTGCTGGGATTTGTAACTCAGTGTGGGGTAAACTACAGTGCCCAGAATTCTTTGAGTAAAAGAATGTGATTCAAAAGTGCTTTAAAGCTACACAGCGTACATGGCCTGAATGTTTATTTTGGCTTTTAGTATGAGCTGAGCGGTAGAAATTTGAAACACTGAGGCACTCAATAAAAACCATCATACAGGAGTTTGAAACAGCTCAGGTACTAAATCTTAGGGCACTGCAATGTCAGCAACAAATCAACTGTATCTAACTCTTGAAAACCTTCTGAATCGAGAGTTTGGGGAACTAAGTGTGCTGGGGGTGGGGTGAGGCAGAACTTTCTGCTGAAATGGTTGCTTGCTCGTGACCAAATACTGTTTTGTTTTTGTTTGTTTGTTTTAAAAAAAGATGGAATCCAACTATACTGTTTGAGAGTGTGAGATTAAATTGGGGAGAAGGGAAGAGAGAGGGATGTGGATAGTGAGCAAGGAAACCATGACAAAGAAACACAATCCCTGTGGGTGGTATGTTACACAATTTAAGCACAACTCATTCTGAAGGCAATCAGCCCTGAGTGCTCCCTGAAAGGACAGATCCTGAAGCTGAGGCTCCAATACTTTGGCCACCTCATGAGAAGCGAAGACTCCCTGGAAAAGACCCTGATGTTGGGAAAGATTGAGGGCACAAGGAGAAGGGGATGACAGAGGACGAGATGGTTGGACAGTGTTCTCGAAGCTACCAACATGAATCTGACCAAACTGCGGGAGGCAGTGAAAGACAGGCGTGCCTGGCATGCCCTTCAGTCAACAAAGACTCCCAAAGTTCCCTATGTAGAATAACCATAACAAAAAGCAAGACACAGGGTTACAGCCTAAAAGACGGTTGCCATATTTTGAAGAGCAAAAAAGAGGATGCTATAATAACTCTTATTTTAAATACCCCTACTAAATGAAGGCTATAGAAGCTGTGATTTATTGCTGAGGGAGACAGGAGAAGAGAAGAGGAAAGCAAGTCTTCAGCCACCAGTTATGTCTACAGGTATGTCTCATCCAGAAAGTATAGCAAATTTTGGCAAATTTTAAAAAATCCACCCGGACACAAAAGTTACCCCTAAAAAAGAGGATGTGTCCTGGAAAAAGAAGGCACATGGCAACCCTAGGCCCTAAAAGACACAGCAGCAGATGGTGTAGTTCGGGCAGCAGTGCTCTGACCTCCAGCTGATCTTGTCACTGCTCCTTACTGGGAGATAGAGAGGGAGGGACAAGGTGACAGTGAGGCTGGTGTTGTGTGAGGTAAACCACCAGAGACTCTGCTGGAGATCCAAGTTGCATACACCTACAAGCCACATCCCCACTCCTTCAGGTGTGCATTCATAGGAAGTGTGTGGAAACCACTTCACATTTCTACCAAATGTAGAGGTTCCAGGGACATGAAGGGATCCCAACCACAGAAAGGCTTCTAAGTGTGTCCAGCCAAATGTAGCTAGAAGTCTTGGTCTGAGGTAGAGCCAGACATGTGTGTGATATTGCGGGTGAGGCTTGCATGTGCACCCCGTTTCCAGCTTAAGCACTCGTACATGTACTCAAATGACTGAAAAGGGCTAACACTGGCACAAAATGAATATGGAATACTAGCAGCAATAACTTTATTGGGAGATTGACAGGTTGGGTCCTTCCAAATGTCGTTCTTCGTTGACCATTGGTTATGTTGGCTGAGGCTGATGGGAATTAGAATTCAACAACATCTGGAAGGCCACAGGTTGCTCAAACCTGCTTATATATCTCTGCTAACCAAAACCTCCCACTCTTTAAATATTGCCATTCTAGCGCTCTTTTCAGCAGCAGTATATCCAGCTGGAGCTAAAATCAATGTCCCATTATGGTAAGAGCACCCCCCATCATGGAGCCAAGGATTTTAAACTACCTTAGGCCTTCTGAAGTTCCTGGTTGCCCGATGAGCTAAGGAGATAGGCTCTAATTGTTCTGCTCCACTTGATAAAGAAGTGTTCTATCAAGATAAAGTTTGCTGTAAAAGGAATTATCTCAAAATAAAATTAAATATGATAAAAACTCAATTTACCTTGATACAATTTATCAGTGACTCAATGATAAGGACAGCAATATCAGGAGAGGAATGTAATGAGCTTTGGGGAGTGCTGCATTACAGATAACTCAGTTTGGGGGCAGTGCCTTTGTGTACTGTAGGTACTCAATGAAACCCCAGATGTTGGCTGAAATAGCTGTTAGTGTGGCGGCATGTGGGCAGAAGAGTGGTATCACACTAAGCAGTCACCTAGAGATCACTTTGAAAAATTGCTGTCTTTGGAAATTCCAGAATAGCGCTTGTACATTTTCTACTTCTTTTAAGGTTTAGTTCACTCCCACTTCAACTCAAAAATAAAATGCAGTAGGAAGGGGATCCTCCCCAGCAAGGCTTATTTGTGAATATGAATGGTTGCTGCACAAGAGCCCTACCAGATTCCTTTCTTTCACAGCTCCTGTACATTTCAATTGGATTCACACAGAGGAACATCCCATGAGATTATTCCTATGTCTTCTTTTATTTCAAATAAATAATAATATTAGAAAAACCCAGTGTAGCTCAGTGGGGACTGAGCATGCTCAGTGGTCATGGAAAGCTGTCTGACTATGGTTAAATTGGGGATGGAGGGGTGGGGAAGGCCATGGAAAACTGAGGAGGGGAATGGAATAAGTGATTGGAATCCTGACCAGGAGCACTCCAAATGTTGCTGCAGGTTCCACTGGTACTTCTTGTACCGGGAAACGGATGGCACTATGGTCTAAATAACTGAGCCTCTTGGGCTTGCCAATCAAAAGATCAGTGATTCGAATCCCCACGACGGGTTGAGTGCCTGTTGCTCTGTCCCAGCTTCTGCCAACCTAGCAGTTCAAAAGCATACCAGTGCAAGTAGATAAATAGGTACCGCTGTAGTGGGAAGGTAAACGGAGTTTCCTTGCACTCTGGTTTCCATCACAGTGTCCCGTTGCGCCATGAGTGGTTTAGTCATGCTGGCCATGTAACCCAGAAAGTTGTCTGTGGACAAATGCCAGCTCCCTTGTCCTGAAAAGTGAGATGAGCGCCACAACCCCATAGTCACCTTTGACTGGACTTAACCATCGGGCTCCTTTACTGGGCTGCTCCTGTAGAGATGTTATGGGTGGTATTCAACTAGGTTGACTGAAGAAGACTGATTGCCGAAGAATTGATGCTTTTGAATTATGGTGCTGGAGAAGACTCTTGAGAGTCACATGGACTGCAAAAAGATCAAACCTATCCATTCTTAAGGAAATCAATCCTGAGTGCTCACTGGAAGGACAGATCCTGAAGCTGAGGCTCCGATACAGTACTTTGGCCACCTCATGAGAAGAAAAGACTCCCTGATGTTGGGAAAGATTGACGACACAAGGAGAAGGGGACGACAGAGGATGAGAAGGCTGGACAGTGTTCTTGAAGCTACCAGCATGAGTTTGACCAAACTGCAGGAAGCAGTGGAAGACAGGAGTGCCTGGCGTGCTCTCGTCCATGGGGTCACGAAGAGTCGGACACGACTAAACAACAACATTCAACTAGGTTTTACACAGAGCAAACCCAGTGAAATTAACAACCATAACAAAGGTAGATGTTTTCACCTCAGTGGGTCTACCACACAATGGCACTGCCACGTAGATCTCCCATCATCGGAAACATGTCCTAAAATAGACCCTGGTATATAATCTCTTCATAAGGGAGATGCTGATTACACAGTAAAGAAATGAGCTGCTCCTGCCTCCTCCTCTGGTGGTTCTTTGAGCATCCAAACCTTAGAAAGCATCTTAGAAAGCATTGTCCAGGCTGCAGTCTTCTACCCTGGGAGTAAGCCCCATTGAACTCGTTGGGAATTTTTTCTGAATGGACTTTTAGAAGTGATACGCACTTGAATAAAATGAACATTTTAAAGTTTAGATTGGGGAGGGGAACTTCAGGATCAGAGGCCCAATTTGGCCCTCCAGGCCTCTTCATCTGGCTCCCAAGACTCTCTCTCAGGTTACATTCCCTCTTCAGCTGCTGCTTCACACTCTACTGGAGTGATTACTTGGCTAGAATGTGTCCTTGAATTCTGAAAATGCTTCTTGCTTGCCTAGATGGGGGAATAGAGAGGGACATGTGAATTTGTATAGAAACTGGCCTACTATACACAGGTAAAATTTGCATGTGCTGCTTTGCTCACTCTTGACTATGGCATGTGGCCCCCAGATGGGGTTACCCACAGACAATGTGGCCCTTGGTCTGAGAAGTGTCCGTCCCCCCGTCCCCCCAGCCCTAGCTTAGATGAATTCAGTTCTCCCTCCATTTTCAAATGTTTTGGAAAAATAAAACTTAATTTTAACAACAAGGGGGGGGGGGACCCAAACCTCAGCCCAATGAAACAGGTGCTAATAATTCTAATGCCATCAAAAACAGACTTGTCAAATTTTTCATTAACTTAATCAATATTTGATTATACAAAAATGGTTTCTTGCGCGTCATTTGCTTTTCCCGCAGGATTAAAGCAGGCAGGGGCTGCGGAGTGTTTGCGAGGCTAGTTTCTTGGCACAGGAAAGTCATCTACTTATCAAATTAATGAGTATGTGGGAGAGTTTCCTGAATGGGTAAAGTGGATGAATAATGAATCTTCTCCCATGGCAAAAAAAATAAAGAAGAAATTGCAATAAATCAGTTACAGAATTATGTCTGAATGTAGAACAATCAAAAATTAAGGGAACTGGGAGGCTAAAGAAAAACAAATTACAAAATCCTAACCAGTTAAGCTATGTAATTGCTTTTGTTACAGCACTACTTTTCTGTAATAGAAATCATCATTACACTCTGTAAAAGAATGCAGGGTAGTCTGCATTAAATATGATTATGGAGATGGTCTTTTACTGATGTTCCTGATTTCCCCCACTGTGGGTGGGGAAACTTTCTTACTCATTGCCCCTAAAGACTGTATTATATGGCGAATATTTATTAAAATAGAATAAACAATGCCATAAGCATGCATAGTGTTGTTGTTTTCTTTGTAGCTCAATATTTCCACTTTTTCATAGTCTAAGGAACATGCATTCCTTGGCTATTACTACTGCACACTATCCAAGAGATGCGAATATTATATGACAGAAGGCTGTGCTTCTCTAAGCTTCCTCATAGCTGTTAAAGCATAAGCCTTCAGTATTCAAGGGCCAAGTCATGCATTATGTTTGTAGTTGGGGCGCCATCTCTGACAAAGCCATTCCTGCTTGTAGGTTGGGGTGGGTATTTGCCCCCATCCCACGCCTCCTTGCTAAGGTGGACTGGGAGAAGCTCACCTCTGATTGGAGGGGGTTGGAGTGAAGAGCCACATGGGCTGCAAAGCCCAATAGGAGAGGGGTTGGAGTCAGCCTTTTTATGCTGTCTCTGCCCAAAACTAAAGCTTTGTCTCTCACACAACTGTGCTCATTCTTCCTCTAAAGCAGGGGTCAGCAACCTTTTTCAGCCGTGGGCCGGTCGGCCGTCCCTCAGACCATGTGGTGGGCCAGACTATATTTTGGGGGGAAAAATATGAACAAATTCCTATGCCCCACAAATAACCCAGAGATGCATTTTAAATAAAAGCACACATTCTACTCATGTAAAAACACGCTGATTCCCAGACCATCTGTGGGCCGGATTGAGAAGGCGATTGGGCCGCATCCGGCCCACGGACCTTAGGTTTCCCACCCCTGCTCTAAAGCAACGTGGTCTGGGCTAGTCACCTTTTATGGGTCTCGTGTTTTTAAATCTGCTTTTAACTCCAGGGATGTGGCAAGTTCTGGCTTGCTGTAGTTTTTTCCCTTCACTTTTAATGATATACTATAAACATATTATATTTCTTCCCTCTCGCTCTGGTTAATGGTTATTGAATAGATATGCAAAATGAAAGTCAAAATTTAATGCAATCAAGTGTGTCCTAATATTCAGTTCTTTTGTCGCATACATTAATTATTAATTATTGCAACATTTCCCCTAAAATAGAGATCACCAGGGGCAGGGCGGGAAGAGTGATTTGCCCAGATCTTTCATTCAGTGTTCAGAAATGTTGTTTATAGAGCTGGTTTCATTAACATTTTTTTCTCTTCATATTGTGTCAACGGCAGTCATTTTTATGCAGCGAATTGCTATGTTGACTGTGCTGCTGTTCCCACATGTGACATCGTCAGATGGATGAGGCACTTATGAAAATGGCATTTTAAGCTTTGGGAGATTGGTGTATCCAGCTCTGCGGTATATGATTTCTAGAAGTAACGTCAGGCAAACTTGGCAAAAGATGTGCATAACTTTAGCAGAGAGATTGTGACTGCAATCCCATGCTTACCTGAAAGTAAGCTCATTGAGCTCAGTGGGACTTAACCTCTGAGCAGACATGCTTAGGGGTTGACTTAAAGTGACCTTAGTAGAAAATACCTGCTGCTTAATTCCCCTCCCCCCAGCATAAATGGAATTGTTGCAGTGTAGAATCGTTGCTGGGCTGTAGGGAGCCAAAGGGAATCTTTGGAGTGCTGAATCTTCACCCACCCACCCCTATGATATCTGATAAGGAAGGAAGGCTGGTTTATTTATACCAAAGCTGCAGAGAATAATGCCTGAGAAAATATGGAATGTTTGTTCTGTGGGGTTTTGCTTGGGACTTGCTCTTGCTGACCACGGTGACCACAGACATCTCATGATTCCACACTTGAGCTCCCTGCTGATGCAAGCCATCAGTGCCAGTTCTGATTTAAAGTGTCCTGGGCTTACCCTGATAGGGCAATCTAAACTAACACACAAACAAAAGCCCCACACAGTTGTGTTACATAAATTCACCATACGTAATCACAATCCAACCAAACCGATGAGGGACGGGCACATTCCCCTCAGCAAAAATCAAAGAGGTTGTTGATAGAAGATGGCTCTTTCCCCTCGAAGCTCAGTTCCAAACTTTAGACCCTGTCACGCCTTCAATGACATAAATGAGCCCATGAAGCCCAGTGAAACATTTCCTACTGCCCCCTTCCCACTTACTTGGTAGGGGTGACAACGACAAGAGGTGTGGCTGGAGGACTTTCTATGGGTCACCATACCATACATGTGGTGCAAAGATCCCTAGGAAGTGTAATTTCCTGGGTACTCACCAGTCACGCTTGGGGACTCAGACACCCAGGAGAATTACATTCACCAGAGTCCCCCTTAGTGCCTTGGACATTTACAGCATTCAGGAGAGACCTTTCCCAGCACCCGTCCAAATGCAAGTGAGGGTGGGGGGATGGCATCTGTGGTAGCTGTGCCCCTGGATATAAGGTCAGTGAATTAGATGCAAGCCAGACTTCAAATTTGGAATTTGGAATGGCTTGTAATTGGTTCCTTTTCCCGCCAGGTGGGGAGAATTGACCATTAGAAGGCTCCATGTTTCCTAATTTCAGCGCCATCACTTTTTGAAATCTCTTCCTGCATTGAAATCAGCTCTTGCCCCCCACTCTCCCCACTGACATTTGGCTCCTCCTCTTCTGATGTTTGAAACTTTTGTTGAAATATGTACCTTTGGCTCTGTTATCGTCACAGTTCATGAGCTGTTTTCGATAATAAAAAAAACATTCCACACACACATAAATCCCCATGTTTTGCTCACACCCACATAGATATATAATATTCCAAGAGAAGTGTGCTGAAGCGAAGGCTGATGCTGATTACTAGGAGGGCAGGAGGGAGGGGAAGTAAAGTGATCCCAATAAAAAGCAATAGTACAGAACTAAAAAGCATAAATACAGACAGGAATCAATGAATATTTGGCAAGCCATTTTCCTTCTTAAATAGGTGACAGAATGCATTACAGAAGTATTTTCTCTCTCTGCCTCCGCTGAAGTGTACTAAAAGTCTACCTTATTGGCGCTAACCCAATAAGCTTATTTTTATAGAGGGAAAGATAGACATAAATCTAGAATAATTCATTGGGAGTTCTTTCTCAGAACCTTTAAAACAGAGAAGCAATGTTTCTTTTTGGTTTGGTTTCTCTCTCCCTCGCCCTCTCCCTTTCCCTCTCTCACACACTCACACAGCCGTATTAGTGGGGGAGTTTTCCTTTAGCCAAGAGCAGTGATGGCTGAACGAAACTCTCATGTACAGGGGCAGTCTACCTCTGAATGCCAGGTTCCCAGGGACAAATAGCAGGAAGACTATCACATTCATGTTCTGGCTGTTATTAAGACACAATGGTGAACTAGAAATATATTGATTTGACCAAGCAAGTCTTGCAACCTTGTTTCAATTGAACTATCTCATAATCTAGGATAAGTAGCCTAGTTTGGCAATGCTGGTGCCTGCATGATGTCAAAGGGTGTTTGTGTGTGTGTGTGTTATTCACTGTTTATCCTCATTTGCCCTTTGCATTCTGCTTTCCAATGGACATTTTCCTCTCAGCAGGAGGGGGAGAAGGACACAGACATGCCCAATAAAGAGATAACTTGTCATTCCATCTCATCTGTGGCCATTCATCCAACAAAATGTCTCTTGCACGTGAATGGAGGCAATTGGTGTATTATTCAACACTATGTACAGCATCTGCCCCTGTGCCATTTATGTCTTCTCTGTTTTTGAAACTGTCCCAATCCTGGTTGCATGGAATTGCAGGGCTGAGCAGCAATCGGGAGAAGATCTTGCTCCCTTCCCATCTGTTCCAATTGTTTTCAAGTACTTCAAGGCAAATGGCAATAGGCCTGTGCAAAGAGTTCAAATCAGAGCCAACATGAGTGCCAGCAGAATTGTGCTGGCAAGAACTGGAAGGATGGTGGTTGCCCTCTCTAGAGTAGATTCCCAGTAGATTTTGGCAAAGTTGTTTTGTCTAAATCCATGCCCAGCAAGCTGCTTAGCTATTGTTTTGGTTCCATTCAACTATGATTGAGAATGTCCTTGCACAATAAGGAGTTATGAAAGGGCAGGGGAAGACTTTGGATAATCCTTCATGAAACATGTCTTTGCTTTTAAATGAAGAACAAGGTTTTAGAACACAGCATGCATGACATCTAAAAAAATTAAAATGCAGCACTGCACGTTTAGGTGCAAATTCTGAGCAATCTAGTTAATGGCTTCTAATTTTACTATGCTCTAGTAATTTGGCTTCTCCCAAACAGGGTCCACATTGTGTAGACAAACACACACATTGCTTATGAGAGCCTGGGTGATGTAGTGGGTGGAATGGAAAGCATCCACTGAGGAAATTTGGGTTCAAGTCCCTGTTCAGCCATGATGGTTACGGGGTATCCTTGGGCGAGCTATGATCGCCAATGGCCCATTTGATTAAATGTTCTGATAAGGGATGAGGAACAGTATTGTGGAGAGGGGATTGGGCACTCTAACCCAGATGACTTCAATCCTGCTTTCTACAGGGGAACTTGGTCACAGAACTAATCTAGCTGCATCTCTACCTACCGCACAGCTAATGTCACATGTGAAGTCACAATGTGTGGCAGTTGGGAATGGTTTGGGGGGAAATGGTCTTGTGGGCCAAATTGGTATCCATGCTGGGCCAAATTAGGCCCATGGATTGGAGGTTCCTCACCTTTGTTGTCATCCATAGATCAAGGCTAGGGAATCTATGGCCAAGATGTTGTTGAACTACAGCTCCTATCATCACTGACCATCAGCCATGCTGCCTGGGGCTGCTGAGAGTTTGAGAAAAACAACATCTTGAGGGCTGCTGGTTCCCTAGCCTGGTACAGATCATGCTTGTGCACTTTGGGCTCATTATGGAAACATAATTACTCATGTGATCAGGGTTGCCGCTTACACATTGCCCCAAAGAAGAAACCAATCACCAAAGATAGAGGGTGAAAGAGTATACAGCAGGCATAGGCAAACTCGGCCCTCCAGATGTTTTGAGACTATAACTCCCATCACCCCTAGCTAACAGAACCAGTGGTCAGGGCTGATGGGAATTGTAGTCTCAAAACATCTGGAGGGCCGAGTTTTCCTATGCCTGTTATACAGCAAAACTCATAATGGAATAGGCTGTGGCCATGGGACCGGTGTGCTTGCTTACTTTGCTTCCTAGATGCTGTTGATGTGAAACTCCAAGTCCCTTCTCTCTTTCTCTTTACACCAGACTTCGTTCAAACAGCCCTTGAAACAAAGTGTGTCTGTTAAGTAGGGCACATGATCAGGCTAACATGAAGCCATTGGGATGGTGTAGCCATGTTGGACGGAGAGAGCAACTTTGACCAAATGTGTCTATGACATACCTTTTAGTCTAAGGGGATGTTCAAAAGTTACATTAGATGATGGCATGGACTAAGTGCACAAACAATTAAGTTGTACACACATTTAGTAATTCACATGTAATGTTTAATGGGTGGTACTCTCTGTACCTGTATACACAACAGTTCAACTGAACAGGTCAAAGAGTGTACACTCTTCCACACAAACATTTGTACATGTGTAGAGACAGCTTCTTATCTGTGTTCAGTATAATGTGTGAACAAGCTCTAAATTACCTAAGAGGAGGATAAAATACAGATAACCCCTATGTAAGTCACCTTGTGCTCTTCGGAGAAAGGATGGGATGCAAATCTGAAATATAGATAGATAGATAGATAGATAGATAGATAGATAGATAGATGATAGATAGATGATAGATAGATAGATGATAGATAGATAGATAGATAATGTTTTCTGTGTTGATTTTTATTGTACAAGATGCTTTACAATGCTTATTTTTTTTATTCTCACAGCTCCTATCATATGGTTTGGGCTGAGAGACAATGACTTGCCTTAAACCACCACATAAGATTGGCTGCTGAATCCCCTCACTGAAATGAATATGTTTAAGGGCGGCTTGTATTGTATTGTATTGTATTGTGGACATGTATTGTGGCTCAGCTGTTGGTTTCTCGAAAGAATGCCTCTCGAAAAGGCCTCATCACCTTCGACATCTTTTTCATTCATTCACATCTGTTGTCAGGTTCTTTGCCAAGCAAGTGAGGGAATGCAAAATGTCACCATGACTTGTATTGTAAAGGCACTTCAACACATGAAGCTTCTGGGATGAAAGCATCCAAAATGCTAAGTCAAGGCTTAATGCTCACCAAGGCCATAGTACTCTGTGATGTCATAAGCCTGAGGCAGTTATTTCAGTTGGTACAGTTATGGCAGTTATTAACAGCCTGCCTCAGAGTTAGTCCATCTGTAACACTTTTTGTCTTAGATACAAATCTCTGTAATATGTATTAGTACCATAAGTAACACCTGGCTTGTATATTTAATCAAACAAGTGCAAGCACACTGAGCAAAAATGATTTACCATATTTTTCACCCCATAGGGCACACCGGCCCATAGGGCACACCTAGTTTTTTTTGGGGGGGGGGATAAAGGAAACAATTTTTTCCTTTATTTCTCCCCCAAAACCAGGTCGGGGAATCCAAACCAGGTCGGGGATCAGCGGGATGGCGGCGCTCCGCCACCCCGCTGTCCCCCGAGCTTGTGGGGCTGGCGCTGGGGAGAAGCGCATTTCTCCCCAGCGCCAGCCTCCAAACCAGGTCGGGGGACAGCGGGGATGACAGCGCTGCGCCTCCCCGCTGTCCCCCGAGCTTGTGGGGCTGCCCGATATCTGCCCGAAGCCCGGGGCACGCTGTGCAGCACGCCCAAGGCTTCAGGATGCAGGCTGCTATCCGCAAGCCTTGGGAGCCCAACGGGAACTCCTGTGGAGCTCCCAAGGCTTGCGGAGAGCTTCCTGAAGCCTGGAGAGCGAGAGGGGTCGGTGCGTACCAACCCCTCTCGCTCTCCGGGCTTCAGCGAAAGCCTGCATTTGCCCCATAGGACACACACACATTTCCCCTTCATTTTTGGAGGGGGAAAAGTGCGTCCTATAGGTCGAAAAATACGGTATTTAAACTTACTGTCTTGCATAGTTTTTATAGGAGGGAAAAGGGAACTAATTAAAGAGTCAAATGACCTGGGCTCTGTTCTGCAGAACTCTGTAAATGGGAATGAGAGTTTAATTCCCACAAGGCCTAGGGCTGCTTGTCTGTAATCAAAATTTTAAACCTATACTGGCCAAAATGCTCAGCTCCTTCACCTGTACAATACCCTCTCCTTTTCTTCTTCCCTATTCACCTTTGTGTCAGCCATTCACACAAATATATACTTAAGACTCAGTGGTGAACATCAGGCATGAATTGTGAAACTTATATTTATTTGGGGGCTGAGATGATGGTCGCGATGATTTACTGGATTTTTTTTTAATCTGCCTTCCACCATAAGGTCCCAGGACAGGTAAAAGTACAATATAAAAATACAACATTAAAATCAGTTAAAACAATTTCAAATAAGAAAAGTGTGTGTGTGTGTGTGTGTGTGTGTGTGTGTGTGAAGGTGCCAGACATACCTCTGCAGGGAGGGATTCCACACCTTTAGGCAGTGATGGCCGAACTTGGCCCTCCAGCTGTTTTGGGACTACAATTCCCATCATCCCTGACCACTGGTCCTGTTAGCTAGTGGTGATGAGAGTTGTAGTCCCAAAACAGCTGGAGGGCCAAGTTTGGACATCACTGCCTTAAGGAATGCCCTCTCTCGGGCCACCCCATTCTCGTGTTCTGACGGTGGCAGAACCACCAAGATCTCAGCACCTAAGACAGTCTAGAGGTGGTCTTTCAGATGTATGGGACTTAAGTCATTTACGGCTTTAAGCACTAATGTTAACACTTCGAGCTGAGCCCAGAAATGAACAGACAGTCAAGTGCAGCTATTTTAAAATGGGGTCTGTGTGAGTTCTAAATGAAACCTGGATTGATCTGGAAGCAAGATGAAGGCAGAAGCACACATTGGGCTTATCTACACTTACTGTTTGCCCCGCGGTTTCTAGGCACAGGCCCGAACTTTAAAGCTCTGTGTCTGAGTGCTCTTTAGAGCTGAAGCACAACAAATGAGAAATTGGGTTTTCTGTGCATTTCTGTTTGCTCCAATTCAGCGGTAAAGAGTGGGTTTTCACAGGGAAAGCACCAGAGAAAGAAACACACACTCAGACACAGAGCTTTAAAATGCAGAGGAAAAGTAAGTGTAGATAAACCCATTATGGTAGTGTTGTGATTCCCTTTTGGGGTGGCGCAGAAGAGAAGACTTAAACCTTTCCCTAGTGCAAATTTCCCACCAACCACCAGCTCTATTTACACTAGTTGAGATAAAATAATAATAATATTATTATTATAATTTATTATTTATACCCCATCCATCTGGCTGGGTTTCCCCAGCCACTCTATAAAAGCACTTGCAGGAGGAATTTTCAACAATAAAATGAGAGGAAAATTTTCAACAATAAAATGAGAGGAAAAGCCATTAGAGACCTCCTACACCAGTCACTCAATTCAAATTTCAGCCATAACAACTGTTTGTTTTATCTGCTCCCCCCTTTCCTTATTAAACAACCACATTATTCTGTCCCAAGTTGATGAGAAGACACAACCCTTTGACGTTCATAGAGCAATTCCTTAGTTTGAGGTGCAAACATTTTTACATTTCGCTCCTGTCTAATATGGCTACTCTTTTGGAAGTTCTTATGACATTCATCCTGCTCCCATACAATTCTAAACCCATGAGCTCAAATGTAAACAATCAAAATCCATGGCCCTTTGCCCTTCCCAGAGAGCTTTGTACTTTAAAATCTCAAAAAACAGAAAGGGATAGAGAAAGAACAAAAACTATACTTTCCTTTTATCACAGGATTAACAAGGCTTGGCTTGTGGCTTTAGTGCATCTGAGATTGGCATCTTAATGCTAAGCAGGTAAGAATCAAGCTGTGTGGAGCATTCACATATTGGATTCAGCCAAGAGAGCCATATAGTTGTAGGTAAGCTATTGACTTTTAAATATCTCTTAATGTTACATTCATTTAGAAATGTGCTCTTAAGCAATTTTGCTGTAATCCACCAGGCCTTCTAGTTTACATTTATCTGTATAGGTAAAGAGGTTTTGTTTGCATTTAGTAATGATTCAACCATTAGTTTGATTGAGCAATGGCTAGGTTTTAGTTCCTCCTGGCAGTTACTGGGCAATTCATTTGACCATTTCTGAAAGTGTGACTATCACTCCAGCTTGTGCAAAGGTGATGATTGTGTGTCTTCTCGGAGGTGTACTGGAGGAGCAATCATTTCCTCCAAGGGTGCTGCATGGAACAACAGACAGAGAAAATGCCATGATTGAAAATCCAAGCTGCAGCAGAGTGGGAGATGAAGATTGGCAAGATTTATGAGGCAACTGCATGCGATAGAGAGAGAGAGAGTCCAGGCAAGACGGCTTCACTGATCTCACTGATACCACTAATTAAAAGACTGCTGCTACCTAATTACTGGAGCCTTGGCAGGACCTTACATATCTAAACTGCCTTAAACTGGGATAGTGAGGCATCTGATCAAGGCCTGTATTTTAAAATGAGCTTAAAGATATATTTGCAAATGTTTGTATGTTTCATGCCAGGCAGAAACCAGCTGGCTAAGTACTTTGGCAGTTGTTTATCTTCTTGCTCTCCTGAACAAGGGCCCCCCTGATTTATAGCAGTAGCAAGAGACAAGTTTCTCAAAGTTGTAAAAGGCAAATACAGGCTGGGAGCAAATGTTACACTGACCCTACAAATTACAGAATACAATCAAGCTGCAAAAACACTAATTAAGAGTTGGTAAATAGTAAGATTTATTGTTTAACAGAAAATAATACAATGTGCCTCCCATCAGACTCTAGCCATATTTTCCTAAGGTTTAAGGTATACTGAGAGAGTTAAAGGGCAATAAATTTTGGGAAGAGCTAATAGGAAAAGCAGCTGGCTGGGAAAGGAGGGTGTAAACTGAAGAGGCTTCTTTTGAAGCTGTTTTTACTGAGTTCCTTTTTTTACTTTTCAAAGTCCTTTTCTTCTAAAAAGCTATCTATGTTATGTATGAGATTTGTTGGCTTAATGTAATTATGCAAAGGATTTAGAAAGTAAGAAATGTTAGATTCTTATGTTAGATTCTTATTTCACTGATGGTGTGTGAGAATGTGAACCCAAGATCTCTGTTTAGATAGAATTTAATACCATGAGCCATTTGTTTTAGCCATTTGTTTTGGAATGCAGGGGCAACAGGGGCAAAAGGTGATCTGGTAATTAAGGTGCCTTGTCGAGGCAAATGTAAGATATATGGCTACTTGTCTGCCATTTATGGATAGAAGGAAATATAGCTCTTTGTCTCCCATAAAAGGTAATAGGAAATGGGTGTATCTTTTATGATTGGTTCTAGCAAACAGCCAATAGAAATTTCAACCAGGCTGATTGGACAGAGGCAGCCAAAGGAGGAGCAAGGGGGCTGGGCTGAGGAAATATAAGTGCTGACCGTCAGGGCTGGAGTGGGCAGAGCTTTGGTAACCATATACCACTGTGTCTATCATTTATTTGTCTGACAAATAAATTATTATTTTAATTTCTCTATTGCTGCGTTGAATATTTCATTCCAGCTAAGCGTTAACCACAAGCAGGGTGCTACAATAGGACACTGGTTCTTCCAGCTCAGTATTTTCTAAATGCTGACTGGCAGTGGCTCTTCGGGGTTTCAGAGAGAGGAATTTGCCATGACAGGTACATGACATCTGCAGCTGATGCAGTTTGAACCAAAAGAATGGACTCCCCTGATTGGACTTGTGGGTGAGGCCCGCCCTGACTGGAGGGTCCAACATGGCTGGAGGTGGATGGCACCAGGTGGCCATTCCCTTCCCCAGCCATGCAAGACCAACCATGGCTGCACTGTGTGGCAAACACACCTTCCTCCCAAGCCCCAGGTGAGCGGCTATTCCTACTTGAAGATGCCTACTTGAAGAAGATGCCTACTTGAAGAACAGATGGTCCACCAATAGCTGCAGTCACTTCCTAATGATCCAGCCCCTGCGCTGCAGTGGATTGTTGAGACACTTCCTGTTTCAGTGGACTGAGTTGCAGATGACCTATATTATATAGGATTCCAAGGTAATGTTCGCCTATAATATAGAGGACATTTTCAGGGTAGAAACAATATGTGGTACTTAACATTTCCCTGGGTGCTATTTTTCTTGGCAAACCCTCCTCTCCATTTCTGAGAGAAAAACAACCCAGGATAAGGTTTTTTGCAGAAGAAAAGCAATATATGAGAGAAGAGTTAACGAAACCCCTCCTGCCTACTACTTTTCCACTACGAACACCCTCTCCACTTTGCATTGGATATTCTGTGTTTTGTCACCAAGCATCTAATTCCAACCTTAATGGATATTTTTGAAAGTCAGTAAGTCACCCCAGGTGTTATATTGAGGAAATGTATGGAACTGTTGAAGGAATAGAGACACAAAGAAGCATATGTACAAAAAAGGTTAATAAAGTAAGATCTTTCTTTGCTTATCTTTATTATATTGTCAAGGTTTTATTTTGTAGGCTTACATGACTGGTATTACAACTATTCCTGTGACAATAGAAGGTGGTAAATTCAATAATGACTATTCTTCCTGAAATTGTTTTGCCCCAAACAGGAGATGTAGCATTTAAAGAGGAGCAGATACAAAACTGTGACTTCTATAGCGGCATTTGGAAAAGCAATTGCAAAGGCAGACAATGTGGAATGGAACAGAATGTGTATTATCTTTTAATAAGTTAGAATGGCATATGGACTCACTGAAATTTCTTTATACACCTGGAGTTTCATGGACGAAACAGACTGTTTGGTGAGCTATAGGTTTATATGTGCGCACCAAAGTCTACACTGGCAGTAAAGTTTGCGCTGGTGCACTATTTCCAAGGTGGTTGTCAGGAAGGAGGAAGACCATCTGTGACCACACAAAAGGACTAATATTCAAATAATAGGTACCTATCTTTTAGGAACATAAGAACCTGCCTTATATAGAGCTAGACAATTGGTCCATCTAACTCAGTATTATCTACTTTGCTCAGGACCACAATACCTCAAGGACTGCCTTTGCCCATATGAACCAACCTGGACACAGTGATCATAATCTGAGACCCTTATTCATGTGTCTCCTCTATGAGAGCTCCAGGGAGTGGCAATATGAGAATGGGCCTTTTCTGCCATGACTCCCCACTTGTGGGATGCTCTCCCCAGGGAGGCTCGCCTAGTACCTTCGTTACATATATTTAGGCAAAAACATTCCTCTTCTCCCAGGCCTTTGACTAATTAAGCAATCTATGGCCTTTTAAACTTGGCTAGCAGTGGTTCTTCACATTTCAGATTTTCAGATAAGGGGCATTCCCAGCCCTATCTGGAGATGCCAGGGACTGAACCAGAAATATTTTGTCTACAAAGCAGATGATGTACCACTCTTGGGAAGATAATGTTATAGAAGACTCTTTAACATTTTATATAAAAGCAGAGCTCCAATAATGCATCACACTTGCGCTTCCACCTTACCCTTCTGCCTTTACACTGCCACCCCAATATGAAGAACTAAAGCCCTTGGGAGACTAGCACATTGCTTAGCGGATCATAGCTATAACAGGCATGTCCAACTTTCAAGAGACTGCGGGACTTCCGGGTCAGCACCATCGTTAATGGCGGATTCCCTCTGAGTCTCGGAGGGATCAGCTCCGCGGGATCGGGTCTTACCGCTGCGGCAAAGCGGGGACCCTTTAAAAATCACAGGCGGGGGAAGTCTGTGAACATGGGGACTCGGCGGGCACCATTTGCGCCCCCCCAATTTGCGAAGGGACCCTTTTAAGGGCTCCGGAGCGGGACGGGGTGAGCGGCGCGGTGCTGAGAGTCGGCTGCTTCTTCCGCGGAGTGAAGCCGCACAGCCGTTATCGGAGAGCGCTGACTTTTTCCTGAGACAATTGGACTTTGAAAGCAACTACCCGTGAGTAGGATTAAATTGCATTTAAAAGGAGAAAGAACAAGTTAATTCGACACCGAAGCGGGAAGGTATAAACAGGAAGTCTGCCTTCCTTTCTTGTAAACAGATCAAAGCAAAGAGACTGTAAAGTGGAAACTTGGAAAGACGTTTGGAAAAAGACTTAAATCTTAACATCAGGAAAGCGGCCTCCCCTCCGGATTGCAGGAGAGGAGGGGGGAAGGTTTGAGTTGTATTTACCTGCAAAAAAAGGGGGAAAAGAAGCTAAAATCCGCTGCCTAAAACCTGGGAACGGACTGCCCCTAGACAAGGAAAGCCGCTCAGTGGAAAGCCTATCGGTAAGCAGAGGACTTTTGACAGCTAGCTCTGCAAAAGAGATACAGTGTTTCTGGACTTCTCCTGGTTTTAAAGTAACTGTCTAAGTGCACTGAAACTGTTGTTTTTAAGTGAATTGGGGGACTTATAAGGACTACCTTTGTTTTTAAAAGTTGCAAGCTTTGGCTGTTACTGTGTCCCCCTAGAGGAGGATTGACATTGTTACAATAACAACGGGGTTAGAGGAAAATTCCATTTCAAAACAAACTTTCAACTGTGGGATCGACCTTGAATTCTCATGAGAGTGTTATGGCAGATGGGAGAGGAAAGTTAGAGCTGGCGCAGGAAAAAACTACTAGGTCTGGCAGACACTATCGGACAGACACTGCGCAGCAGCGAAGGGCTTCAACATCTGGAGCATCTGGAACATCAGGGGCTGCTCCTCCACAGGTCAAACCAAAAGTTATGTCGTCCGAAGACGTTTTGGCACATGCACTTGGAAAAATTAATGAATCTTTGGAAAATTTAGCTAAGCAGGTAGCTGAGACAAATAAACAGGTAGCTGAAGCATCAGTTAAAATTGACCTGAATACCACAAGCATTAATAATTTGGGACAGAAGGTGAATACCAATACAGAGTCTATTGAAAAATTATTACAGGAATCTGCTTCGACCCGAAAGATAGCTGAAGAAGCAAAAGATATTGCAACTGCTTCTCAAGGGAAGATACCACCAGTATATAAGCAATTGGAGGACCACGGTTTGACATTGTCTATGATTGAATTGAAATAGAAACAAAGAAATGTAAGAATCAGGGCTGTACCAGAACATGAGAAAGATAATCTGGCTGACTTTCTTACACAGGAATTTACAGATTTTTGGCAACAGGACTTGGGGAAGGAAGAATTTAAGATAGTGAATGAATTTAGACTTGGAAGAGGACAAATGAGGAACAAGGTGAGGGACTGCTTGATTACTCTTCGAACAAAAGAGGAGAGAGACAAAATTTTGAACCTGCACTATCAAAGGACTTTGGAAATTCACGACTCAAGTGTGGAGATATTTAAGGACATTCCAAAACATCTTTTGGACATAAGGCTTAACTACGGAGACCTAGTTGCCCTGTTGAGAAGAAATAGAATTCTCTTTAGGTGGGAATTTCCTCAAGGCCTATCCTTTAAATACAAATGAAGAAAGATAAAAATAAGATCAGTCAACGATAAAGACAGGTTTCTGAAAGATCACGAAGAAGATCTACAGAAAGAAGCGGAATCCGGAGAAGAGCCAAAAGCACTGGAAAAAGGAATACTAGACATAGCAAACTTATCTTTTGGATTGCACGGTCCAGAGAAAGAGACACTATCGACAGAACAAGAACAGACACTTGGTGCAGTCTGAGGCAAAGTGAAGTAACCCCATCATGGCTCTGCAACTTTTAAGTTGGAATTGTAACGGTCTTAACTCTCCTCGGAAGAGAAAAAGTGTTTTTTATTTACTAAAAAAGGAACAATTGGACTTGATTTGTCTACAAGAAACACATGTAACAAGGTTACACAGGAAACTACTTATTAATAAGAGATTGGGACAGGAGTTTATCTCATCTGACAAAGTTAAAAAAAGAGGAGTTGTGATATATGCAAAGGAGAGATTATTACCGAAATTAATCTTTAAAGATGAACAAGGAAGATTTCTGGCAATTGAAATTCAAGTTCAAGGAGAGAAATTTCTGATTGTAGGAATTTATGCACCGAATGAGGGGAAATCTGAATTCTTTAAAAAGTTGCATGAGACCTTATTGGATTATTTGGATTACAATCTGATTTTGATGGGGGACATGAATGGAGTAGTATCTACAAACATGGACAAGGCACAAAGACATGTAGTTACCAAGGATGGTAGACTACCAAAAACATTTTTTGAGATGACAGACAATATGGACTTAGTGGACATTTGGAGAATAAAGAACCCCTTGGGAAGAGAGGGAACCTTCTTTTCTGAAGCCAAGATGACATGGACTAGAATTGACCAAATATGGGTAACTAGAGGAATGGCACCAAAGATAAAGAAAGTGGAAATCTGCCCAAAAACTTGCTCCGACCATAACGCTGTAAGGATGGAGATGAAGCAAATATCAACTGGCTCCTTCAGATGGAGGATGGATGACACCTTATTTAGAGATGAAGAAGTGTATAAAAAGGCCCAAAAAACTTTGTGAGATTATTTTGAAATAAATATGAATACCAATGTAGAAAAAAGAGTAATCTGGGACGCAAGCAAAGTTGTTATGAGAGGGTTTTTGATACAACAGAATGCAATAAAGAAGAGAAGTCAAAATGAGAAGAAAGATAAAATTTTGGAAAATAAAAGAAAGTGAGAAGAAATTGAGAGCAAAACCAAAGTCGCAGGAGATTTTGAGAGAAATAAAATTATATCAAGTACAATATATGGAAATGATGAATCAGGAAATAGAATGGAAAATTAAACAAATGAGACAAAAAACATTTGAATCAGCTAACAAATGTGGGAAATTGCTGGCTTGGCAAATGAAAAAAAGACAAAAATTAAATACTATTACAAACTTAGAAGTGGAAGGAAAGAACATACATAACCCAATTGAGATTAGAAACTGTTTCCAGAGGTATTTTAAACAATTATACACACAAGGGCTACAGAAAGAAATGGACATAGACTGATTTTTGAAGACAAATGGATTACAAAAAATCTCCCAAGAAAGCAAATTAATGTTGAACTATAAAATATCTGAACAGGAAGTAGAAGGTGCCATTCAAAATATGCAATTGGGCAAATCTCCAGGACCGGATGGGCTGACTTCTAGATATTATAGATCTTTGAAAGAGTGGCTATTACAACCTTTGAAGGAAGTCTGCAATGAAATTCTGGAAGGGAAAAGGGCACCAGAGTCATGGAAAGAGGCGTATATTACACTTATACCGAAAACAGAGGCTGAAAAGACTCGGCTTAAGAACTACCGCCCTATATCGTTACTTAATGTGGATTACAAAATTTTTGCTGACAATTTGGCCAAGAGATTGAAAAAAGTATTGATGGAAGAGATTCATAAAGACCAAGAGGGCTTTCTCCCGGGAAGACACTTGTCTGATAATTTGAGGAACATAATTGATATCTTGGAAAAAACTAGAAGTGAATATAAACACTAAAGCAGTTCTGATATTTGTGGACGCGGAGAAAGCTTTTGACAACATCTCTTGGAGTTTTATGAAGAAGAACCTACAGGGAATGGGGGTAGGCCAAGGTTTTGAAAATAGTATAGGTGCAAAATACTCTGAACAAAAGGCTAAATTAATTGTAAATAATGTGGTGACAGAAGAATTTAAGATAGAAAAAGGGACACGACAGGGGTGCCCAATCTCCCCATTGCTTTTTATATCGGTCCTGGAGGTTCTGCTGAATATGATTAGAAGGGACCGGTTGGTTAAAGGTATACAGGTCGGAGCCAAACAGTACAAACTGAGAGCATTTGCAGATGACTTAGTATTGACGTTACAGGAGCCAGAATCTAGTACTAAAAGGGTTTTAGAACTAATTCAAGAATTTGGTCAAGTGGCAGGATTTAAACTGAACAAGTTAAAAACTAAGGTTTTAGAGAAAAATTTAACACCAATTGAAAGAGAGAGGTTTCAGAATGAGATAGGCTTGACTGTGGTTAAGAAAGTGAAATACCTGGGGATTAATATGACAGCCAAAAATGGGAACTTATTTAAAGATAATTATGAAAAATGTTGGACGGAAGTGAAAAAAGACTCAATATGGAGGCCAAATGGCCGAAATATTGGGAAATTTTGGAACAAGAGGGAGATAGACTGAAACTGCAGAGTTTTGAGAAACTAAAAAACAAAGTGCGAGATTGGCTTCATTATTATCAGATAATGGAGGCATATAATTTGGACAAGAAAATTGGCTTCCAGGTGGAAAAATCAAAATTAGAAACAGAACTGTTAGAACCCAAAACTAAGATTTTGTCAAAGATGTATAACTTGCTGTTGAAATGGAATACTCAGGATGAAACGGTGAAATCTGCTATGATTAAATGGGCACAAGATGTTGGACATAACATTATGTTTGCTGACTGGGAACAGTTATGGACCACAGGTATGAAGTTTACGGCATGCAATGCCTTAAGAGAGAATATTATGAAGATGATATTCAGGTGGTACATGACCCCAGTCAAGCTTGCAAAAATCTATCATTTGCCCGATAATAAATATTGGAAATGTAAAGAAACTGAAGGTACATTCTTTCACCTTTGGTGGACGTGCCCAAGGATTAAGGCTTTCTGGGAAATGATCTATAATGAAATGAAAAAGGTATTTAAATATACCTTCCTGAAGAAACCAGAGGCCTTTCTTCTCGGCATTGTCTGCCAATTGGTGCCAAAGAAGGACAGAACTTTTTTTATGTACGCTACAACAGCAGCAAGAATACTCATTGCAAAGTATTGGAAGACACAAGATCTACCCACTTTGGAAGAATGGCAGACGAAGGTGATGGACTATATGGGATTGGCAGAAATGACTGGCAGAATCCGAGACCAGGGAGAAGAGTCGGTGGAAGAAGATTAGAAGAAATTCAAAGACTATCTACAGAAATATTGTAAAATTAATGAATGTTAGAATGATGTTGGATAGAAATTAAGTGGTTTCCAGCTGTAATGCTTTAAGAGAATATGAAAAAAGGGTTATAAATAGGTAAAAATCTAATGGTAAGGATTTGCTGAACCAACAATTTGAAGTGGAATACAAAAAAGGGAGGTATGAGGAGGTCCGGGAAACAAGCTAAAGGAAAATAAGCAATGGAAAATCTGTGTGTTTTTAACTATTTTTATTTTGTATTTTTGTTTTGTTTTTTCATTTTTATTGTAATACTTTAAAAAATCTTAATAAATATCTTATAAAAAAAAAAACTTTCAAGAGACTGCGATCTACTCCCGCTATAAAAAAAGTTGGCAGTAATCTACCAAAGTTGTCAACCCGCAGTCAACAACGGACACACACACACACCCCGCGATCATGATCAACCTGTTGGACATCCCTGCCCTATAATAGTACTAAGAGGATTTTCCATAGCACAATTCCCTGTGTTTCCTATCAGGCCACTATGCTTAGTTCTTCCCTTTTGGAGCTGATCCACTGATACACAAGGGACTAAGTGGAGCATATTAATTGTGGGCAGCTGTCTGAATTTGTCCCCACTGAGTTCATTGTGACATGCTCCAGGTTAATGTATAAAGGATTGCAGCCTTTGTCAAGAAATGTCTGGAAAACATATTTTCTCCTTCTTGTCTCAATGATCTGGTTGTGACATCACATTACATGACCAAGCCCCAGGCTGATGCAGTCCCACTTTCCCTTCTCCAGCATATAAGGAGTGGATCAGAACGTATCACTGTCATTTTCAGTTAAGTACAGTTTAATATTTTGTCTGAAACCTTGTTGGCTTGTTTCAGTAAGCTATAGTTAAGAGTAGCGATGTAAGAAGGCATTGTTTTACATTTTGCCCTGTATTCATCACACGCAGCACTGCTTCTGCTCTGCTACAGAGCATCTTCCGCCCAACACTACAGCGTTCATTTTACTGTCTGCTGTGGTGAGATTATGGGAATTACATAAATTATACTGCCATCATGTTATTCTACCCCATTCATTTTGATGCAAAGGAGACACAATGCAAATGGCAGTGGGAGAGGTAATCAGTTATGTATCATTTGCACACCAAAAGCAAATACTGATCAAATTCACTGGATTGATTTTTGTTCTGGATATGGGATGAATAAGAGAACACCAACAATTTCTGTTCCCATTTCTGTTTTCGTCCATATTCTCCAACATTCCTGGTTAATCTAACCACAGTTTCCTCAGCTTCTCACATAATGATAAGCTGCAGTTAATTAAAAACAAAAAAAAAAATATGTAAAAGCTTCTCATCTCTTCCTTGTGTCCACACTGGAGGATGCTGGTGGGCCTTTGCTCATGCACATCAGGCTAAAATATAAAACTCTGTCCAAACACAACCAATGAATGGTATGCCAAATTAATTTCTGATTTCCAGCCTTAAACTATTTAACAAAGCAAACAGATGTTTTCTTATATAAAATTCTTAATTGTAACCTGGTGCTCTCACTATCTGAAGGGATGTGATCATTTGATTCAACATGAAAATGTGACTATTAATCAATAAAGATTCTAAGCAAAGATATGTGTACCTGGGTGCTTAACTAGATTAGTTTGCAAACCCAAGGCAGATCTTCTCCATCTTCTTTATTAACAGTAAAGGTAAAGGGAACCCTGACTGTTAAGCCCAGTTGTGGATGACTCTGGGGTTGCGGCGCTCATCTCTCTTTACTGGCTGAGGGAGCTGGCGTTTGTCTGCAGACAGCTTCTGGGTCATGTGGCCAGCATGACTAAGCCGCTTCTGGTGAACCATAGCAGCTCACGGAAACACCGTTTACCTTCCCACCGGAGCGGTACCTATTTATCTACTTGCACTTTGACATGCTTTCGAACTGCTAGGTTGGCAGGAGCAGGGACTGAGCAACGGGAGCTCATCCCATCGCAGGGATTCAAACCGCCAACCTTCTGATCAGCAAGCCCTAGGCTCTGTGGTTTAGACCACAGCGCCACCCCTTTATTAATACCTGAAGGCAAATCATACTCCAGAGTCTGGGTGAAGAAAGCAAAATTTGTACAATATGCGGCAAATATCATTTATCCAGGGATCTTAAATTTGTCTGCATTTTATGCAGTGACACATTCTTGGGTTTTTTAAAGCCATTTGCAGAATTAAAGTAATTTCTGTAAGTGAGTCATGTGCAAAGAGGCAAGAACAGACAATGTGGCTCCCTCCAGATGATGGGATTTGGAATCCAACAACATCCCTGACCACTGGGCAGCACCAACAACTTTTGGAGGACAACATGCTGGCTGCCTCTGCACTACAGAAAGTATAGGAGAACAAGATATATACTGCAGCATAAACATTCAGTCAAATTAGGCAAAGAACAAGCATCAAGTATTTCTTTGGTGTTTACCAGCAAAGTGAGGAACCTTGTAAGTAAGACTTTCACAGCAGGTATCCACACTAGGTGTGCGTGTCCATATAACCTCAGAGCAAATCTTGTGGCATCAAGTGCATCTTCCAAGAAGCAAACAGCTGCTCCTTTGTATGTCATAAAAGGAACTAGTTGAGTAGGCGGTAGATTTCTCCTTGACCTCTACAAAACTATTAAAAATAAAAATAAAAATCAGGAGTTGGGTTACATAAGAGGTCAAGAGTTCATTTCTTCTTATTTTATTATTAGTAATTTATCGTTCAAAGGGCAATGGGCCTCAGCAGAAATTAAAACTTTAGTTGGACACATCTCTGAAGGACCAGATGGAATTACCATTTTAAGTGGAAGCAAATAAGATGAGAGGCAGACATAAGAAGTCTGTTCATTACAGTCTCAGTGATTAAGGAAGCGAGACTTTCACCAGAAGAAAGAGCTTTGATGACTGAAGCCCTTATTCATCTACGTCATTGTGTAATTTAAGCTGTAAGCTTGCATCAATCTGTTATACAACAGGCACTTATGAAAAGACTTGCTCCAGAGTCCACCGGCTCCCAAGCCATTTTAAAGAGTTACTAAAAGGCTTCACACCAGGAAAAAAAATGTTCCTATATTTTCCAAGACTGAAGGACTGTGCTAGGACATGTATTAATTTTGCACAAGAAAGAAATCATTTAAAATTTACTCTTGCCTTCAGCAATAATTAATGATGAAGTAACTATTAATGGGACCTTTGTGGCGTATATATCCCACCTGTGATTTCTAAATTCCGTATTAAGTGTAACGTCTTAAAGGAAACTCATATTCTGAAAGGCAACTGGCAATTTTTGTTGGAAAAGCAGAAACATGGGGATATTTCTGCTTTGAACTATATGGTTAGCAAAGATTCTTCATAACATACTAGGAGAGAAGAGTAGCATGAGCTGCTTTTATGCCCATATGAGTTTTAGCTGATCTAATAACCATTCCCTTAACTTCAAGGTACCCCAAATCTGTGATTCTATTTTCTTCTCCATATCCAAACTCATCTCCACCTTTCATAGGGGACTTTATGTTATCCCCAAAGGACCAGAGATGCTGATGGAGACGGGTTTGAATGAAAACTTGGGGACTCATAAAAGCTCACTTCAAGTGAGAAGAGAAATTTTAAAGCCCACAAAGTATTCTCCAGCATGGATCAAAATCTGAGCAGGAGAATAATTACTAACCCCAGACATCTGCTAGTCTGCTTAAAAGTCTTCCCTGCTAATCCCTGACTCCCCAAACACTTCCCTTTACTTACCTGTCAAGCAGTAGCAGCAGGGAAAGTGGAGGAAGGATACTTCCCCCCTTCTCTTCCTCCTCCATGTCACCATGATGTGCTAACTTCTCAGTAGTGAGCAATGGGTTCCTGAATCAGTCAGAATGCTATCTCCTAAAATGAGTTATTTGGGGATACTCAGTTCATTAATTAGCCTCAAAGCTCACACCATTCTGAGCTTCAGGCCTTGGCCTGCTCCAGATACATGGTGAGGCCTGGAGGCCTTACAGATCCCTCTGCCATCTTCATTATACCAAAACCTATTTTCCAAAAACAGCAACACAGAAAGAATGGAAGCACTTCCCCATGGGCCTTTATTAGTAAAGGTAAAGGGACCCCTGACCATTAGGTCCAGTCGTGGCCGACTCTGGGGTTGCGGCGCTCATCTCGCTTTATTGGCTGAGGGAGCCGGTGTACAGCTTCCGGGTCATGAGGCCAGCATGACTAAGCTGCTTCTGGAGAACCAGAGCAGTGCACGGAAATGCCGTTTACCTTCCCGCCATAGTGGTACCTATTTATCTACTTGCACTTTGACATGCTTTCAAACTGCTAGGTTGGCAGGAGCAGGGACCGAGCAACAGGAGCTCACCCCGTCGTGGGGATTCGAACCGCTGCCCTTCTGATCGGCAAGTCCTAGGCTCTGTGGTTTAACCCACAGCGCCACCTGCGTCCCATGGGCCTTTATTAAGTGTTTCTAATTTTCTCAACAGGTTTTGTGTAGACACAACCAGCTAGCCCTCACTGTGAGTTGGAAAGGCAAAGTACTGGAGGGGTTAGAAAATGGGAAGTTTTAACATGAACTAATTCCAACTCTTGTTTCATTTCAAAATGTTAATGAAGTTATAGTATCTAATCCTGAACAGCAAGTAAAGACTATCAAGAGTATCTTATCCAAAGCACTTCCTATATTATAAGCACTCACCTGTTCAATACTCCCACGTCCTCCAATCAAGTATCACTGTAGGGAGTAATCAACACAGCTCAAGTTAATTTAGGACATTTTATCCATACAGTATTAATTGCCACTACAAACAGATTAGAGATAGCTACTTGATAAAACTCATAGATCACTTTGTTTCAAGATTAGGGGCATGCATGTGTTCTGCCCAGGGAATAGAAATTACCCTTTCTTTGCCCTTATACATAGCACACAAATTACTCTTCATGAAAAAGATACACTCTGCTCTATTTTACATTGATTTATGGCTCTCTCTGCTTGGATTTCGTTTTAAAAATGACTTATCTCTAGAATTATTTTTGGACAAGAGAAATCCTTGTTGGAGACCTGGAGCTTTTGATGCATGGGTTAGCATCCAAATGAATGACCCCATTTAATGAAAACTTACCGAGAAATGCTGTGGAAGGGTTCTTCTACAACTTGTGTTATCTAAAAAGTTTGTGAAAAGATAGGTAGTAAGAATTAGTAAAAACCGCAGGAACAAAATGCAAACTCTCCTACCTCTCAGCTGAGAACAGGAAGTTCTGGGTTCTAGCTCTTTAGCCGAGGGTAGTCCTCCCTGAGCTGCTGCTCTCCAAATGTTCTTGAACTGCAACTCTAATCTGCCCCAATGGTCAAGGATGATGGGAGTTGTAGTCCAACAACAACATGGCACCGGATCAGGGAAGGCTGGTCTTGGGACTCAAAGTTAAGGTGTATAAGGGAGGGATTGAAAAGGATGAAGAAAGAAACAGCAGTGTGATCACAGTGACTGGAAAGGACAGCAGCTCAGTGCAATACATGCATTGTTTACAGGGAGACCCAGGTTCAATCCCTGTCAATGCAAATTAAAAAGATTTCAGGTAGCAGGAGCTGGTACTAGTCAGAGTAGACAATAGTGGTCTAGATCAGAAATGGAGAACATGTGGCCCTCCAGATGTTGTTGTGCTGCAACTCTCATAATTTCTGACAATGTTAGCTGAAACTGGAAGGAGCTGGAGTCCAAGAGCATCTGAAGGACTACAGGTCCCCCACATCTGAGCTAGATGGAGAAATGGTCTGTCTGGCTTAGCACAAGTAAGGTTCATGGGCCCAGACAGATAGTTTCTCTTGGTGGGCCAGACAGTGAGGCAGGCATACATTCCTAACTTAAAGTTCTCTCTCTCTCTCTCTCTCTCTCTCTCTCTCTCTCTCTCTCTCTCTCTCACACACACACACACACACACACACACACAAAGACAAGAGTGGAGTGGGCTTCGTTACGTGAATGGATTTTTAAAAATAGATTCATCCCATTCTGTCAGAGAAGCCACATATACTGGTCCCAGAACTAAAAGGATATTTCATCTGTAAAATGCAGAGCTAAAAAGGATGAAAGAAAGATCTAACAGGATATTTCATGTGTGTTAGTGGTTAATTTTAACATTTTAGCTGCTGCTGTTAGTGTACCTGGGCTATTTTTTAATTGGTGGGTTTTGTTTGCTTTAGTAGACATAGGTTGTATATGTGTAAATAACATGGTAATAAAGGCATCACAGACCCTGCAGTGCCTCATTGTCCAAAAGGGAACACAGTCCCTGGTAAGTGCTCCTGCTATACCTGAAATTCCACACTGCTTAGAGATTGGGGTGGCATGTAAAAATACATTTTAAATGCCACTCCCCTGAGGGAGAGGTTCCTGTCTGTGTCCAAACCAAGGTAGGGATTTATTTTTCCTTCAAGAAGGAGGTCACAGCCAGGATAGGGGAGACATCAATTGGGACCATTCAAGTATTCCTTTTGAATGCTTCAAACATTCCTCAGGGTTTTTCAGATGTACAGCAGGATTAGTTAAAGGGCACCACTGATTTTCAGGATAACCACCAAATGATTCAGCCATCTCTGAAAACAGTAGAGGTGATTCTCTGCAGACTACTGTTTAGGAATCACTACCCCATACAGATGTGCCAACACTGATGGGATGCTATGATTCTATACATGACTGTGGCCTGATGGGAAGTCTTGCTTCTAAGCTTCGCTTCTGCATATGATGCTGCACAAACCGTTCTAAGCTGAAACATTCCTAGAATGTTCAGTTCACATTGAGTTCGTACCTGACCTGTTCTTAATGCATAGTTGACCACATCTACGGATGAATGCTATATCAATCACTAGTAAAATTTTAATAAGTAGGTTTTCATGCCTGTCTAGTTCTGTGCTCCCTTTCCCAGCCTTTAATCTATCGGTGATTAATGCCTATATGCAACCTTTTGCTTTGTACTTGTGTTAACCAATCAGCAATAAGCACATATGTGGCAATGCTGTAATATTCAATAAAAGAGGCTCCTCGAGACTTGCTCGGGTGATGCCTCCCAGATGACACTCGCTACCTGTCTGTCGTTATTTCAACCCAACACAACACCTGTGTTTTGATCATGAGGCCTCTCGTTACAGCAGCACTTCCTCTTTTTCACAGCATCAGCATCTCTTAACAGCCCTTAGGTTACCATTGTAATTCCATAATACAGGCAATCACTGCTGAGAGCATCATACTAAATACAAAAAGGGAGAATAATTGATAGTATTTATTTGTTTGTAATAGCCATCTCCAACACAGTGGTATACTGATTAGAATGAGTTATGAGCTGCTCCTAAGTTGTCTGATTATTATTATTATTTCCTTTGAATTCCTCTCTGTGTACAAGTGCCTTGCGGCATCCTATCAGCAGGATCTAAAGCATGGCAGAGCTTCACTCCTTGCTTTCTGTAGCACTGCACACAGTCAAGTCTGCGGGGATTCTGTCGAGATCGATGTGATGAGTTTTTCTCAACAACAAAACAGAATTTAGCATTTTAAGGTGGCTTAGGCAGAGGAAGTAGCGAGCAACAGAGAAGCTGTGTGATGTAATGTTTAAAGAACTAGGGAGGGCTGGGTTCCAAAGCCAACAAGCTCATTGGGTCACCTTGGGCCAATCACTTTCTCTCATCCTAGCAAGATTATTGTGAGGATAAAAAGGTAAATTCCTGCCATCCTGAGATCCTTGTAGGAAGGCTGAGATAAAACTGTAATGAACAGAAATGTACCCATCTTCTCTTCCAGGAGATGCCCAGTAACAAAATTAATATTGTCGTAATATAAATGGCAGGGGCCTAGCTCTGCTAACTTCCATATTTTCAGAATAATCAAGTAGACTACAGACTAGGAACTAATAACCCCATTCTTTGTCTTGGACATTAGTTAGTAACTAGCACATGGCTATGTATCTTGTATTTGATCAGGAAAGCTATATTCACTTCAGCAGTTTGGGTCTGTGCAGAATCTGGTATGTCTAACACCATTAATTTGTGTTTTGTTGTTGTTGTTGTTTAGTCGTTTAGTCGTGTCCGACTCTTCGTGACCCCATGGACCAGAGCACGCCAGGCACCTCTGTCCTCCACTACCTCCCGCAGTTTGGTCAGACTCATGTTTGTGGCTTCGAGAACACTATCCAACCATCTCATCCTCTGTCGCCCCCTTCTCCTTGTGCCCTCCATCTTTCCCAGCATCAGTGTCTTCTCCAGGGAGTCTTCTCTTCTCATGAGGTGGCCAAAGTACTGGAGCCTCAGCTTCACGATTTGTGTTTAGGTGTGCCTAAATGAATAGGATCAAACGGTGAGTGGCTTTCCTCCCTCTCCTCTTTCAAGTTCCAGCATCTCAGTGGTCCATACATTTGTGGTGTGATGAGAGAGAAGACACATTTTTCTCTTCTTCCACACTGTGAGCAAAATTTATCACATTGCTAGTGCTGCATGATATGAGAGTCACTCCTGATTTGCATGAACTTTACCCCTTTAGGGATAAAGGATGGTTTGCATATGTCACCCACACTTTAAAAACAAACTGCAAACCAAATGAAACTTAATGTTTATTTCCCAGTTGGTGACTAGCCAATCCATAGAGTTTTATGAAAGTTATCATAGATGGAAGAAAATGCATTAATTATGTGATTCTGAGAACTCACCACCACCCCTCTCCTTGGAGAAAAGCTGAATCTAGTCCGCTAAGGAAACATACCGGCATACTGTAGAGACCAGCAAGGTCTAAATGGACCTTGGGTTTATTAGATCCGCAGTAAAAACCAATATAGCTTTGTGTTTCTATGATATAATGCTTAATAATTATTTGCTATTAAACAACACAAAATTCAAAATAATGCAAACAGAAGCTGTTGTTGTTGTTTTAAAAAAGTAAGCACATCCTATATACTAAAAACTAATTTTCCAATCTTGGATCCTAATGATTGCATCATCCCCCCCCCAACCCCACAAGTATTATCAGGCTTGGAGAAAACTCCAAGGTTAGCAGAAATACTCTCAGTCAAAAAATCCTTGGGAAGAGGGGACTTCCAAAGCAGCCCAATGAGGACTGTGTATGCTCAGTGGTCATGGAATGCAGCTAAGTACCTTATGGAACATAGGACACTGTCTCAGGCAGCATCAGACCATTGGTCCCACTAGCTCAGTAGTATTTACACTAAGTAGCAGAGGCTCTCTAAGGTTTCTGGCAGGGGATGGTTCAAGCCCTGGAGAGACTGGGATTTGAATCTGAGAGCTTCTTCATGCAAAGCAGATGCACTACCATTCTGCTACATCCTTTTCCTCAAGAGCCCTGTCTTCTCTCACATCTGGTTGCCTTAGTTATAATTGTGTAGGAGGAATAAATGCTATACATTTTGGAGGAACTCACAATGAGAGCTAAAGTTTTCCCTGATATTACTTTCACCAGTAATTCATTGTAAAAAAAATATGTGGATGGAACTACCAGAAAAGGGATCCAAATATTTTAAACAAGCTCTTTCTTAGAGGGCCTTTGAAGAAATGCTTCACTGTCGCGTTCTATATGTATATATATTGCTGTGCATACTGTCAACAATTGATAAGCACTAACAATATAAATAATCATGTCTAGCCAAGTGTGAAAGTCACACATTTGAATATATGTTTGCATATGCTTAGGGGATTTCTGGCTTTAACTCAATAGAGGGCAGAACAAAGTTTCAGAACTCATGGAGAGATTTGCAAATCTTTGAAACAGCTGCTTTGGAAAAGAATTCACCAGGAATTTTCCATTCATGTCAAGTGGTTAGATAGGGAGCACACACTTTGTGTAGTCATAATTTGCCAGTTTATGTCACAAGATTCTGGAGTGTGCTGCAGTAGTTTCTGTTCATCTTGGTGCTAACAAGGAAGGCAAAACAAGAGGAAGGGAAACCAAATTAGCAGGAGTTTCATGCAGAATCAGTGGTGGCAGCAGAAAAAAAGGAGGTGGGGCTTAGAAGAGACAAAGTATATTTTTAGGTGGGTGAGCTGTGTCGCACACATTAAGATCTCTGAAAGAAAATAGCACTATATGTTAATGACAGAAGCCAGCAAATAGGGGCAAGCTCCTTGTTTGGGGGGCACTTGCCCCCTCTGCTTCCCCCTAGTGCTACTCATGTGTATCACCCCATCCTCTGGAGCCTGTCCAGGGGGATATGATGATCAATGGCATCAAAAGCCAATGAGAGATCAAGAAGTAGGAACAAGGTCACACAAGCCCCGTCTACTCTCTGCAAAGGTCATGGATCAGGGCAATGAACTCATTGAGATTAATTTTCATCTCAGCCAGTGGAAAGTGTTGTGATTAATATATGTCCCATGGGCTTTCCAGACAAAAATTGATCCAGAAAACCAGCCTCACATGAAGATTAAATTTGGGGACTGAACCTGGAACCTTCTGAATGTAAAGCGGAGGTTCTAACTGTTGACTCACAGTTCTTAGTCCACTTAGGTATGGATTGGATCCTAGAATCAGCACATAGCCACCAGTCATTGAGTTTTAATTCTAGTTTAGGATTCCTGTTAGCAGTTTCTTCCATTGGGAAAATCCTGTGTGACTATGAATTATGAATTCGCAAATGTGATTTTTCTCGAATGAGAGGGAAGGAAATTAGCAGAGTTTCCAGTCTGATTCAGTTTGTGGCTCCAAGAAAATAGCTGGGTGATCAGCATAGGTGGCACATTAGACATAGGGAAGAAGCAATGTTAGATATTACATCGACTTACCCCCCCTTTATACCTTCAAATGTTGTTTCCTGCATATTTATTTTTGTGCTGAACACCTGAAATGCCAAAACAGAGGAAGGAGCATGCTGCTGTACAAACAAGCTCTAGTTAGAGCTACTGAAAATAATGTAAATGGGCATATTCCAGAGAAAGTTAGGTATGGCTCCTGCTACTGTTACAATCCTGGTGGCTTCAACGGCAAGGATGAGAAAGATTTTCCCAAATATTCTAGCCACAACCAGAAGGATAGTGTTAATTCCATTCATGCTGGAAGACATAATTCTCTCCTCACCATGATTTGGTGAGGATGCCCTTTTGCACACCTGTGATTAAGAGAAGTAAAAAGAATAAAGCAGCTATATGGTATGCACTGAGTGTAATGTGTACTTGGGCAGCTAGACTTTCATACTGCTGCTAGTTATCAGATACTTTCCTTTTCTTTAGCATTTAGCAATCTCAGTGTCAAAACACAGCACTCATTGATTCATTCATTTTACTTGTATGCCACTTTTCCACACACAAATTCATGCTCAAAGCGGCTTACTGCAAAGAAACAAGGATGCATTTCAGAGAAACACCACAAAACCAGTTTCATAATAACATAGCAAAATAATAACATAGTACCAATTTCATAGCAAAGCAATACCATAACAACGATTTCATAATAAAGTAGCAAAGTGCTAACATAGTAATGATTTCATAACAACACAGTAACAATTTCATAATGTAGCAAAGCAATAGCGTAGTAACATTTTCATAACATATTACCAACAATCGAGGAGTGGCAGATGAAGATGAAGGAGTATGCGGAGTTGGCCAAGCTGGCCGGTAGAATCTGGAACCAAGGCAACCAAAAATTTCAAAGAGACTGGAGTAAATTTATTTGTTATATGAATAATTATTGCAAAAATGTGAAGACACTAGCAGGATTGAAATAAATCCTGCAATGATAAACTGAGGAACTTTTCATGATCAGAGAAAAGGAGATTATGTCAAATTTATTAAGATCAGAAAACTATAATTTAAAGTGCGAGTGTGTTTATTTGATAATAGAAAACCAGAGGAAGGGATGGTGGGAAGTCTTACGCTCGGCAGAGCAAAGACTATATTGTTGGTTTGTTAATGTAATATATATATATATATATATATATATATATATATATATATATATATATAACACAATTTCATAACATTTGTGTTGTTTAGTCGTTTAGTCATGTCCGACTCTTGGACCAGAGCACGCCAGGCACTCCTGTCTTCCACTACCTCCCGCAGTTTGGTCAAACTCATGCTGGTAGCTTCAAGAACACTGTTCAGCCATCTCGTCCTCTGTCATCCCCTTCTCCTTGTGCCCTCCATCTTTCCCAACATCAGGGTCTTTTCCAGGGAGTCTTCTCTTCTCATGAGGTGGCCAAAGTATTGGAGCCTCAGCTTCAGGCTCTGTCCTTCCAGTGAGCACTCAGGGCTGATTTCCTTCAGAATGGATAGGTTTGATCTTCTTAAAGTCCATGGGACTCTCAAGAGTCTCCTCCAGCACCATAATTCAAAAGCATCAATTCTTCGGCAATCAGCCTACTTTATGGTCCATAGCAAAACACGAATATAATAACATACAAAAAATACATTTTTATTCTATAAATTTAACAAGATTATATCACAACATGCAGCATCCAATAGCAAAAATAACATGGGGGCATCAGCTTAGTCCCAGAAATACTCCTACTGAGATGTTACTCATAGTCCCTGTCTTGCATCAGAAACATCCCTTCCAATATGTTACTCAGAATGGCCAGCTTGGTGCTGCAGAGCCTCCTTCTCAGCATTAGTATTGCCATAGCTTATTTGCATGGAGCTGGAAAGGAGGGCAGGAGGGCAGGAGAGCAATGAGGTTGTGGTTGCATGGATGTCCCAGTGGTAGCACTGGATTGGCAATGCTAGTGTCAGGAAGGTGGTTCTGCCCCAGCATGGGGCAGCATAACAGCTAAACATGCAAACCTTACACCTATTTGCCAAGAATGCAAATAATGTTTACGATATGATTCAATAAATGTCTTACATCTCCTAAAGGACTCAAGCCTGGTAGCAGTAGACTATGCAAAAAAATTATATTAATCTAACAGCTAAACATGCAAAGGCCCAAACCAAGCAGCTTAACCCTGGCTCTTTAAAACCCATCAACATGCAAGGTTCTTGGAACATATCAAAACAAGTTATTTAGAACACAGCTTAAAACTCCATTACAAGAAAACTGGGAATTCAAAAGTGGGCGCATTCCAATAAGCTGCATAACCTGATCCTTGCTCAATACCATGTTGCCAATTTAATGGTAAACATAATGTATGAAAATGCAAACTGCAGTGGGCAAAACAACAAAGTAGCCATTGATGTGATGCCTGGAAGCCTGCCCTCTGCACATCCTTTAAACAGATCCGACTGATGTTGTTTTAATGCATCTCTTGGCACAAGAGCTCCTCCTATTCAGACAGAAGCCTTTAAGCAAGAAGAAATACTTCTTGTTTCTTTTGCGCCCACCTCTAAACAATTTCACAGGAAGGAAGGAGGAATACAACATGCCCATGTTTCAGGTCACCTTTGAGTGGTCTGTTAATTCACTGTATCCTAGAAATTCTTTTAAATGGTAAACCACAGCACATGAAAAGCACTAACCTGATTAAACATCTCCTTGACAGTTATTTCCACTGGATCCAGGGAAATGTATGAAAAAAGTGTGCCTCTTGCTATTAATTAACTTTGTAACAGCTGTACCAAGTGTATATAGCTAATCTACAATAATATAATGAAACAGCACTGCCATCTTCTTGATGCCAAACACAAATATTTAACTGTTTTCCGCTCCCTACCCCTACATTGTAGGCTAGCATAATGAGAGGCCTCTGACAGTCAAAGCAGTCTTAAAGAAACCCTTTTCAAATGGGTGGAGGTGACCAATTTTGAGCTGTGCATGCAGCCATTTCAGAACATGTGCTTATTCCCTGAAGCACTGTGATGTTTGAAGATAAGAACCTAGGACAGAAATCCCTGCTGTGAATGGATGTGTGAAAGTGGAGGTAATCAATCATATACTGTTGTTTGCTGGGTTTTGAGTGTGCATCCTGTTAATCTAATCTGCATTTCTTGTATTTGTGTTCTTTGTGTTGAAATTGTTTTATAGGTTGCATTGTATTTGTTCATTTCATTTATTTTGTAAAGTGTGCAAAGGAACTTGGTTGATGGGCAGTCTAGAAATGTAAGTCATCATCAAAATCATCCTCCCAGCCTGCAGTTGATGCCTATAGCAGCTAGTGCCAGAGGCATGAAAAAAAAAGTTTTGCAAGGGAATTGGACATGAGAAATAAGACCTAAAGAAAGTATTATATTGACATTAGGGGATGCTGAAAAGATTGTCAACAGGGATGCAGAAAGGGGAGGTATGGGGAAGTCGCTGAAAGAAGGTTTATGAAATGAAAGGTCAAGAAATTATACGTGTTTGTATGTTTGTCTGTTTTGTATTGTGTTGTATTGTCTTGTATTATGTGTGGAAAAAACTAATAAAAATTTATATATATAAAAAAATGGAATAATGTTCAAGGGGATGCCCATCTAATGAACAACCAGAACTTAAGTGCCCTCTTGCCAAATATAACAAACTTAAGTTTTGTATAGTTTACTGCGGGCTGTTCTTCTTTATACAGCTGCCCAAATCTGGTTAGCTTTCTTTTAAGGTCAATTTTATTAAAGGAGAGTAAAGCCTGGTGATTGGCATTGAGCAATATGGACAACTCATGATTTCCAATGGAAGGGGGAAAGAAGGGGAAGCCTTAAAGGTAAAGGTAAAGGGACCCCTGACCATTAGGACCAGTTGTGGCCAACTCTGGGGTTGCGGTGCTCATCTCGCTTTATTGGCCGAGGGAGCCGGCGTACAGCTTCCAGGTCATGTGGCCAGCATGACTAAGCCACTTCTGGCGAACCAGAGCAGCGCACAGAAACGCCGTTTACCTTCCCGCCGGAGCGGTACCTATTGATCTACTTGCACTTTGACGTGCTTTTGAACTGCTAGGGTGGCAGGAGCAGGAACCGAGCAACGGGAGCTCACCCCGTCGCGGGGATTCAAACCACCGACCTTCTGAACAGCAAGTCCTAGGCTCTGTGGTTTAACCCACAGAGCCACCCGTGTCCCCTGGTAAGGGGAAGCCTTACCAGGAATTAAATCATTAATATATAAACTAAATAGAAAAGGCACCCCAATACAGCCTTGTTTCACTCCTCACTTGATAGGAATTTCCTGTGATAAAGCCTCTTGCAGGCCAAATCTCACTTGCAAGGAATTCTCTTGGCATAGTACTGAATGAGCCAAAGTATTTATCGAGTAGTAGGTCCTGTTTCTTCCATGCATGTCACTCCCATGAAAGTAAACATATTTCAGCTTGGGTGGGTTCCGTGGAAGGAAAACTACAAAACCAAATTCTCCATTTGTAGCCATTTCTTGACAACAGGACATTGCAGCAGTCCTGCAGATTTTTGTTTTACAAAATAAATCCACATAAAATTTAAGAAGTTTTGGCAATGTCACCGGGAATGGAAGGTGCTGTTTCCCAACCCAGTGCTCATTGTTTCTCCAGGGAAGCTGAAATGGTGACCTTGGTACTTGCGTTATTTCATGAAATCCATCAGGCTGCCAAATGCAGTTAGTGAACAACCCTATCATCTCATAAGTCTTGTATGACTTGTGCAAAGTTTTGAGCCCCTATTCTCCATATTTGGAGAAAGCAATTATAGGACTGTCACGAGGATGTGAAGTGGTGCATGGAAAGAGAGAGGCTTCAAGCAGTTGGGTATTGCAGGCACGTCCTGGCTGGGATGTTTGAGAGTGCAGGTTTGATAATCCTGCTGTTCGTTTCAAGCTGAGTTTGCTTTTTGCTTATTTGTTATTAGCTGAGACTGCTATTTTTTTCCCCTGGCTATGGCTATCTGACCAGGAAAAGTGTGCAGAAGAAATTGATAGATTTGTAAGCAAGTGCAGTGGAAATCATAATAATCACTTGCAGATTGATGCAGGTTCTTCAAAAAGCGCTACTTCAAAAAGCAGTGATGAATGTCCAGGAAGAAAATGAAAGGTTTGCTGCAAGAAAATGTCTATTCAAGGGAGTTAAGGGAACAATTTTTTAAAAATGGGAACTTTCCTGCCTCAGTTCCCAAATGCTCAGAGACATAATGAAGCTTACCATATTTCTTAAGAGGCAACACTTCTTCATGTATTCATCAAACAACAATGTAGATGAGTGACTTGCAAACACTCGTATTATGGAAATGATGCGTTCAGCATTGAACCGTACCTTATATGTTTGACAAAACATAAAATGAAATGTATTTCCTATCTGAAAAATTAAGAAAACAGTGTTTCATGGAAATACTTTTTCTTCCAAATTCATTGCTCACAAGCATAATATTTCCAAAGGATATATAAATTCAGTGCAGGCACACTGAACGCAATCCACTGACGATCAGTTGTGCTTCAAAAAATCAAGTATTCATTTCAGCCTCATTGATTGTGCCCTGTCCATTCATTTTTTAAAAAAAAATAATCACCCAGTGAGAGATAATAGTAGCGCTAAACTAGAATTACTGTGTTTTACAAACATTTCTCCACCAGCACCATCTAAAAGCATTCACTTCCAACAGTTTGTGAGTGGTTGCTTTGAAGCTGTATGTTCAGGAAGTATTGCTCTCAATCTGGATGGATTTCATTCACACTCAGTTGAAATAAATTAATTTTTTAAAAAAATGTCCAGTAGCACCTTAGAGACCAACTAAGTTTGTTCGGGGTATAAGCTTTTGTGTGCATGCACACTTTTTCAGATACACTGAAACAGAAGTCACCAGACCCTTATATATAGTGGGAGGGTGGGGGTTTTCTCAGAAGGGTAGTAGAAGATGGGTGATCGACTCAATGGGTATGGTAAACCTGTTGATGACTGTCTAAAGCTATTTTTGGTCATCTGCATACTATCCCTTGCTTTTTCCTGTAGGACTCATTGCAGTCGTTAACAGTTGTCAACAGGTTTACCATACCCATGGAGCCAATCACCCATCTCCTACTACCCTTCTGAGAAAAACCCCACCGCACCCTCCCACTATATATAAGGGTCTGGTGACTTCTGTTTCTGAAGAAATGTGCATGCACATGAAAGCTTAAACCCAGAACAAACTTAGTTGTTCTCTAAGGTGCTACTGGACATTTTTTAAAAATTTTTTGATTTATTTCAACTGTGTCAGACCAACACGGCTACCTACCTGAATCTATTCACACTCAGTGATATTGTGAGTAGACTTGAGCCAAACCATCATTGAGTTGGTACTCTGAGGTGAATTGGGGGAATATGGAGCACAAAATTATCCCCCTGCCTCACACCCTAAACTTGTCATTAATTTTCTTCTTCTGTGGCTGTTTAAAAACTTCATAGTCACAGAAAGAGCAAGCCTGGAGGCACTGCTCCACATCTCCACAGGGAGATACCACTGCAGCTTCAGAAATAAATTTGTCTCCTCCCAGTCAGCTAGCACATGCATTTTGATTGTGATTTGTTGCATAGAATATAGCAGTACAACTACCACAAGCTCCTAGTGGATGGGCATGCCAATGTGGAATGGGGGGTGGGGAGAGTGCTGGGCTTGAATGAAGCAGACTAGGATTCAAATGGTTGATGAGCTATGACCTGTATCTCTTGGCTATTGTTGTGCTGGCATAACATGGTAGTTTCTACATGTGCCATCCAATCTCCTTCAAAGAAAGTGCATGGTGCAAATCTGATAAGCAATGGGTAATTGTCTTTAGTGGTGTGCAACACTACCCCTCACATATCCACTGCTGGAACTAATACATGCATGCATGTGACACAATGTGAAATCAACTGCAGTTACATTCCCAAGAAGACTGGCAAAGTAGGTGCTACTTGTCAAGGGTGTTCTTGTGCCGTGTGAGAACAAGTGACTAAAAATACCCAACGTACTTTGTTAATGTTGCTATCACCCTGTTCTTGCTAGAGCTTCAATGAAAGTGAAACTGATAAGTACATTTTCTAATCATAGGGTGTAAATGAGCATCCAGCTGAGAAGTTCCCATTTCGCGAGATGTGCTACATCTGTGGGAGCTGACTCAATTGCCAGAGACTTCCGTTTGCTAGGGATCCTAGAAGGTCGTCCTGAGCTGAAGCTGAGTGCTGCTCATTCAGCCTCATCTATAAATTGTGATTCCCAGCACTGAAATAATCGTGTGAGAGTGCAACATTATGTTTAAGTAAATTAAACTTCAGCTATGTCAGATAAGTTTAAATTAAACTAATACCCATTGTCAAAAGTTTCCTTTTGCAGAGCTAATGTAAACTTGCTAAGAAGTTAGGAAGGCTCTCAAGCACAACACATTATGCAGATAGGACAGATTCACTGCCATGGTGAGCATTTCAAAAGCAGAGATTTAACACTTTGGGACTCGCACTGGACTGGACTGGATGATGGTCCCCCCCATCCCAATGGGAGGAGAGGGCCATTGTGCTCATGAAAGTATCACCCAATACAGCATGTTGGCTTGAGAAACCTACAGCAGGAGTGGGATGTCCTTTTCAGCCTGAGAACTGCAATGCTTCTTGGGAAATCTTCCATGAGCCACATGGAAGTGCTGGACAGGGCCAGAGGCAAAAGTGGGTGGGGTAACCCTTGTATAATAGGCTGCATTGCAACGGATGATAAAGGTTCCTACACACATCTCTCTCCATCCAGGGAAGCAAGAGGTGCTGTCGCAAGGGGTGGGTTCTCACCCAGTGAGGGGTGGGTTCTCAGAAGAAGGGGTCCAGTCTGGAGATGCAGCACTGCCTGGGGAAAGTCCTGAAGGCCAGATAGTCAGGCCAGAACTGAGGATCCTACCCCTGACCTAGAGCAAAGAAGAAACTGAAACAGATGCAACATTTTAGTGGGACTTTTTATCATTTAAACATAGTCATGCAGAATATTAAAATTGGGGTGTGGTGGTGGTACACTTTTCAGCACAAATGCTTCCATCTTACATCAACATTATGCTGCACTTAAGAGCTACAGGTGAACTGGTTTGGCATGGTAATAATCATAAACATGATTTTATTATTTATATGCCACCCATATGACTGGGTTGCCCCAGCCACTCTGGGCTGCTTCCAGCAAAATATAGAAACACAATAGAACATCAAACATTAAAAACTTCCCTGAATAAAGCTGCCTTCAGATGTCTTCTAAAAGTTATATAGTTGTTTATCTGTTTGTCATCTGATGAGAGGGTGTTCCACAGAGCGGGCGCCATTACCAAGAAGACCCTCTGCCTGATTCCCTGTAACTTCACTTCTCGCAGTGCAGGAACCAACAGAAGGCCCTCTGGGCTGGACCTCAGTGTCTGGGCTGAATGATGGAGGTGGAAACACAGAGGTTGCTATGGACCAAGGCCTAGCAATTACCATCTACAGCTGCTGCATTATTTTGTTCAAACTGGCCCAAGAATATACAAGGACATAAAAACTGTTAAGTCCAGTCGCGAATGACTCTGGGGTTGTGGTGCTCATCTCGCTTTACTGGCCAAGGGAGCTGGCATTTGTCTGCAGACAGTTTTTCTGGGTCATGTGGCCAGCATGACTAAGCTGCTTCTGGTGAACCAGAGCAGTGCACAGAAACACCGTTTACCTTCCCGCCGGAGTGGTACCTATTTATTTACTTGCACTTTGACGTGCTTTCGAACTGCTAGGTTGGCAGGAGCAGGGACTGAACAATGGGAGCTCACCCCGTCATGGGGATTCGAATCACCAACCTTCTGATTGGCAAGCCCTAGGCTATATGGTTTAGACCACAGTGCCACCATGCATATGGGGCTGTCTCAAACTGTCCTGTATGGACTTCAGCGGGTTGCTTGCCATGTTCCTTTCAGAAACAATAAGGCCAAATGATACAGCGTTGCATGGCACTCACTGGTTTATACTTCTTTGCTAAAATATGACCGCTCTCTGGATTAAGTGGTGCCGAAAAGGCTTTCTGCTGCCAAGTCTATCATCAAATTAAGATGTAAGGATATTCCTGCTTTATTCAACTGGATGAGCCAGGCCTGGCCCTATCCTTAGTCACTATGAATTGAGATGCCTCAGGCTAAAAGCTTTGGGCACCAGTGCTTGCTAAAGAATAAACTGCCAGTAGTAGTTGTTGTTGCTGGGAGAGAAGTGGGAATTAGGATTTTAAACCTCAGTCCTGAAATGCCTTGCGATGTGGCATCTATTTCAGGGGCAGTCAACCTTTTTATACCTACCGCCCACTAATGCATCTTTCTTGATGGTAAAATTTCCTTACCGCCGACCAGTGCTTGATGGAAGGGAGAATTCAGCTTGTGCCGTAGAACCCCCCTACCGCCCACCTAGAATCCTGAAACGCCCACTAGTGGGCTGTAGGGACCAGGTTGACAACCCCTGATCTATTCAGTCTGCAACAATGTCTTCACAGCATGCACAGAAAGAACTTTTGTAGTATGCAGAGCTACTCATGAAACATGACTTAGCATCTGTAGTGGGAAGTGGTTTTGGTTTCTTTGGCTCTTTTGCCCTGATGAGCTCCTGTTTTGTTTTTTCCTGTGTGAGATAAGTTGCTTATTTGTTATCTGTGAATTTGAGCCAACTGAGTGTCTTGTTATCCTTTGGGCAGGAGCTCAAACGTTCGTTGCAGGGCAAAATGAGAAAGGCTGCAATCAGATACATACTTAAGGAGGAATGTGCAGGCAGGCATAGGATTGGAATGAAATTCTTGTTTCAAAAGAGAAAGCCTTCACTGTCCTGTTCCTGGTGTAATTGTGCTCCTGCTGCATGAAAATGATACCATTAATTACAAAATAGGTGGCAAATTCTGCCAGCCAAATAAAACCTCTCTCTCCCTCTCCCTCTATTCTCTACTCCTGCAGTGTTTTGCATAATTGTTATTCCTTTGACTAATTACTATAAACACATTTACAAAGATTTGCTGTTGTTTGTCTGTCTTTATGGCCAGTTAAAAGAAAACCTACTCTCAATGCTTACGTGATTTCTGACCATCAACTGTGCACATACAGTGACTCACATATTTGATGGCGCTCCAGACCTCAGGAGTCTCCCCAGGTCAGCTCTCACCACCCTGGCCTGCCCCATCTGTTAGTGGTTTTTCCTGGCGAAGATGCTTCCAATGCCTCTTGTTTGCCCAGATGGCGGATGGAGTGCGTTTGTGCGCACGCACACACACACACACACACACACACACACAAGCTGAGTCACATCAGTAGTCCTGCTCATGTGCCTCTCCCATCATTGGCATACAGCCCCTCAAATGTTACCCAAAAGGGAATACAGCCCTCTTAAGAAAGATTCCCCAGCCCAGGGCTGTATACACTCTGTATGAGGAGTTGCTTCTGATCTGTTATATTTTTTTAAAAAAATAATAATCCTATTTCTGGCGTGACAAATTGACCTGGCTGCTCAGCCATGCTCATGCTTGAGCTATTTTGATATGAGATCATACCTCAGCCATTGGACTCTTTTATCAGGCCCTGTCCAAGTGAACTGATCTCTGATCAGTCATTTGACTGATTAATTCATTGTTAGCATTGTCCAATCAGCTGTTCCACCTTCTGTGCTTGTCACTTTTGGATAAGCTGTTTGTGCAATTAGTAGTCCTTTTTACAGCCGTTTTACCAGGCTAACTGCTCAGCCATCACCCTTGATTGGCTCCTGTCAGAATATAATTGATTGCCCTTTCCCATTCTTTATTCTTACAGTACATTCTCTCTCGCCACCCTGCTCCCTCTCGCTTGCAGTCTAGCTCTACTGCATTCTAATCAGGACCTTTGGCTGCTTTATTCTCAGGTCTAAAAAATTAAGCTTCTTTCTTTGGTTCTTTTGCTCTTTCTTTGCTCTCTTTTTTTGTACGTGAGGTAAGTTGCTTATCTATTAAAAACAATGTGCAATTCATAAAGGATATATTTCCATACAGTATAGAAAAGGTCAGAAAACAACAACAAATTCAATCACATTTAAAATCTGAAACTCAAGTGTGTTAAAAGCTCTTTGTAAATAAAAAACTTTTAACTTGACAGCAAAACAAATAAATAGGGAAGCTCAGTATATTTAGCAATATAGCCCGTCTTGTCTGTCTAACCTGTTAACCTTTTCATGCAGTCAGATTATTCTTTAATGATACCAAAACAAACCTTTTGTCAACAATGTTAATGTCATTCTCTCTCTCTCTCTCTCTCTCTCACACACACACTCACACACACACATCATCATCATCATCATCTTCAGAATCTGTGCACTGTACTACATATGCATTCACCAGGTGGCTTATGATAATTCTACTAAATAATTCTATGTTAATAAACTATCAGCCTCTAAAACTGCACCTAAGTGGCTCTTAAAGTTCAAAGCAAAGTCCTTGAGCAGATGTTCCATGTACACAGAACTGGGCCCAGAGAAGTGTGAGAAGAGTTCTATTTGTACAAGAGCATTTTCCCAGTCCTTACTCCCCACAGAAGCCTTCTTGCCTCCCCCTCCCCACATTTTATCAGGAAGGTCAGGGGAGAAAGAAAAGCACTGGACGTGGGATTCACTGGTGAACTGGTAGAATTTGAGAGTCTCCATTTTCTTTGAAGATGTGGGGATTCCCTTCCAGATCCAGAGTGTGTGGCTGGGCCTTGGCTTCTCTTCCTGAGCAGGCTGGTTGGAGAAGGGCGCTTGGGTTGACAAGCAGGATCTGACCTTCCGAAATCCCAAGGGTTAGGAAGAAGGGTGGGGATACTGCCAGGCAATCGTCCAGAATGGAGAGTCACTGGAGACAGGGAACAGCCTTTGGCTGTTCCAGAGAGGGTGTCAATCAGGTCTCCTTCAGTGCTGAGGGCCACTGCAGGACCCTATTCCTCTTCTTCTGAAAAAGTCTGGAGACTAAGCACTGGCAGGACCTGACACTTAGGCAATATTCAAAGGAATTTTGGTTCAGATAAGGAGGCAGTGACTTTTCTGAACACACACACACACCATTCTGAAACTTAGAAACTTCACAAGTTAAGACTGACTCCCATCAGTTCATCAATTAAAATCTTAGTTGAACTGGTTGAAGAAATAACAAATCCATCAGTTGAATAAAATAAACTGCAGTCCTATATGAGTGGTATTCAGTTGTGGTGCCCCACAGACCATCTGTGTGATGTTGGATCTTGTCCCAGGTATTTGCATAGACCTATGTATGGTAAACTTAAGTCTTTATTCAAAAGCTCCCATACATACAGGTCTGATTAATACTCTCACCACTCAAATATTGCAGCTTTTCAATTGCCTTTATGTGCTTTGCTTTCTGTTTATTTCTATTGCTTTTGATGCTTTTCTTAACTTTTACATCTCCGGTTTCAACCTTCTTGCACCTTCTTCCATTGAGTGGTTCTTGGTATCTAATTGTTATATATCCTGCCTGAGCCTTCCTCAGAGAAATCCCCCCTCCCCACTTCTGGATATTGGTACTGCTGCTTCCTTCAATATCTTTGTTTCACATTTTCCAATGAATGAGCTGCCCACTTCCTATTGCTGCAAGCTCAATTGCCCTTTTAGCCCAATCTCCTGCTGGCTAATCACTTGAGGGCTTTTTCTCTCTGCAATCCTGTTATTATCTGATCAGTTACATCAATCCGCCAGTTTTGCTACTAGATTATTGTAGTTCCTGCTGTCTAGTCATTCTATTGAACTTGAATCAATTCCAGTTCTCTTCTTAAATAATCAAACCAAGATAGCAGCAAATATTTCAATCTGACTGAATTCCTGGCAACAGTATTAGACTGCAAAGCATTTAACAGACACCATTTTTGTTGAGCCAACATAATTTATTTAAATGCTTAAAGACACAGATATTGAATAAAGTTTCTAATTTTGGTAAATAAATTGAAAGGCGGCTATAACACAATTTCTGCCGAATAAAAAAACTGGACTTAATAGTTTGCAGATAAAATACATAATGGGTAATTCTATAGTGAATGATGTAACATTTGTCAGCTTCTTTACATAATATGTTGTGTTTTAGCTAATATCACTTAACTCTAATTTATATTAAACCACTGTCTTTTTCGCTCCATAAGACGCACCGGACCATAAGACGTACCTAGTTTTTAGAGGAGAAAAACAAGAAAAACACTATTCTGAAAGAGGGAGAGCTCACATTTGTGCATGCCTGTGGCAGGCAGCTGCCTTGCCTTGCCTCCAAGTTGACGCCAGAACCGGAGCAAAAAGAGGAGGAGGAGATGCTGGGGCAGGAGCCGAGTAAGCGGCTCTCCCTTTGCTTGAATTACACACGTGTAAAGCAAGATCTGTGCAGAGCGTGTCAGCAGCTCTTGCTCTGCTGGCTTCACAATGAGCCGGATTGCAATCACAAGTGTAGGGTGGGTCTTAAAACATACATTGCAGGGGTCAGAGGCCAGGGCAGAAGCGAAGACACTTGATTCAGGCAGTGGATCTGAGCCTCTCCCCTCCCCTGTCTTTGTACTGCTGCCAGCCCCAGTGAGGTATTGCCCACATTCCTCACACAGCCTCATTGCTGTGTTGTGGTGGCAGCCGGCGCAGGGAGAGGTGTGGGTACCATTGCGGTGATGGAGCTGGAAGCAGTGCAGGGGCAGGAACAGGGTGGGGACCTGGACCTGTGTGGTGGGGTGGGTTTTGTGGGGTGGAGGTGACAGCACTGGGGAGGGGGTGGTGTTGGGGCTTGATCCTGCTGCAAGCTACCTGCACAAAGTCACTTTCAAATGGGGCTGCCATCCGTCCCTCCTTCCAGCTCATTGTAAAGCCAGCAAGAGCCGCAGGCACGCTCTGCACGGCTGTTGCTTTAAAGCGAGAGCTGTGCAGAGAGTTTTAGCAGCAGTGACTCTTGCTGGCTTTACAATGAGCCAGAAGGAGGGACGGACGGCAGCCCTGTCCATCCCTCCTCCCGCCTCACTGTAAAGCCAGCGAGCGATGGACGGGAGCCATGGCTCTGGCTGTGGAGGCATCCCTCAGCTCATGACTGCAGCAGCAGCCGAGGGATCCTTCTGCCGTCCGCTGCATTCACTCCATAAGATGCACAGATATTTCCCCTTACTTTTTAGGAGGAAAAAAGTGTGTCTTATAGAGTGAAAAACACAGTATTTGTTTTTAACTGTCTTGATCTTTCTTTTACATGTTGGCCTGTTTCTTTCTTATTTTTTAAATATATTTTTATTAAAGATTTCTTGGTTTACAAATGTATGCACAATGTCTCTTTTTTCAAATTACGTTTTCTACAGATTAGTTTCCTTTGTTGAGACATTAGTATTACATTAGGAAGAAAAGCGGGAAAGAGGTGGAGGAGGGCATGGTGAGTGGGGTGGGGTCGGATTGCAATGCTGAGATAAGGCAAGTAACTTTCAGCTCTATTCTGAGCCTGAGGTGATTCCTCCTCCCCCATTAGGGGTGAGGAACCTCTGGTTTGTTAGATGTTTTTGGCCCACCAAGACTCTCCCCTTTGGCAAATGAGGCAGTTTTGGGAAAGCCATGTCCACTCACCCTACACCTGATGTCATAAGGTAAGGGTGGGGCTTGACTGAAGGGGTGGGACTTGTCCCAAGCACCTTTGTGCAATCCCTGACAACCAGCTAGCTCCTCCCTCCATCTCTTCCAAATGTTTGAGGTACAAAACACAGAAGTTGATTATTTATGGAACAATGGAACAATCATTCATAACTGTTATGTACTAAGCTTAGATCCTGGAACAATAGGCAGGTAGGATCTTAGAACACTTGCAGGAGAAGACCAATCACGCTTCAGGAGAAAGTTAATCAGCCTATTAGGCTGGTAGGATCGTAGAATGCAACAACTGATTGGCCTGCAGGAGAAGACCAATCAGGCTCCAGGAGGGAAGCAGAATCAGCCAATCAGATGGGACTCATTGTGCAAATGATGTATATAAAAGCCTGAGGTTTGGGGGGGAATTCAATCACTGTTTTACAAGCTGCAATAAAGAGCATGAAATTACTGCAGGACTCCAAGTATATTTTAATAATGAAAGTTTATCTTTTAGTAGGTTTAGGTTGCTTTCATTCAAATTTATCACAGTGACCATGATTTCCAAACAAGGAACCCCTGAATAAGGAAGAATAGTCTCTTATCAGGAGACTACTTTAAAATAGATGGCTTTCTCTCCTTGTTAAGCTTGCTATTTCAGACTGCAAGTGACTAATACTGTAGGTTCTTATATAATAAGCCTTTGATGATGGCAGGAAGCATGCCTTTTCTTTTCCCTTTCGGGGGGTATTTTATTCATAACAAGTACCATTTAATTACAGCAGTTAAAATGAGATTTATTTAGAAAGCAAAGCTTATTTTCAGACATTTTACAAAGGCCTGGTTCACGCAGCATGGTAAGTCGAACTATGGTAATTTTGAGAGATGAGCTTTCTCATACTGGCTACAGATTGTGGTTGGTGATGAGACAGCTTAGCTAAGAGCCTGGCTTTTGATGACATGCTAAACCAAACTTGGCTCAGATCTGTTCAGCAGAGGAACAAAAATAGGACTAGAGAGAAGCAGAGCACCCATTAGCAGCTCCCCAATAACCAGCATAATTGCATGGTCCCAGTAAGCTATAGATTGGGTTGTGATGCTTAACATATCATGTAGCTAGCATGGTTTAGCATTGTATAAGAACACAGCCAATGTCCCTATGTACTTAATTTCCATTCATTTTACAAGGATCTGTGAAGTTAGATTTTCAACATGTGCGTGTCAATATATTCAGCATTTCATTCTTGTCTCAACAACGAATCATTCAGCTGTGTTTTGAAATCATAATTTCTTTCTTTAGAATGGATTATTAATTTCATTTTCCTCTTTCCCTACATTTTATTGACTCCTTTTACTATTTTCTCCACCCCCCAAAATAATAGCTGCTTCCATCAAAAAAAATTTCCATTGATCTTTCATACACTACATGATTTTTTTTTCTTAAAAAAAATAAAAATAATCTTTCATTGTAGAGGGTAAAAGATTTTTGTATGCTAGCTATTCTGAAACTGATTTGACCAAAGAAAAAAGGAAAGAAATAAATATGCACATATGCCATACTGCTAGTCATTCCGCTCACAGGGGACAGTTGCAAAGAACATGATTTGAGCATCTGCTGTTAACAGACAAACACAAATAACAACAAAGGACAGTACTTGTAGATGTGTTGAGGGTGGGGGAACCCATCAAATGACTCAATTATATATATTTTGTACATGATCTGAGGTCACATCTCCACCATACATTTGATGCACTATGATTCCACTTGAAATAATCATTTTTTGTTGTTTAGTCGTTTAGTCGTGTCCGACTCTTCGTGACCCCATGGACCAGAGCACGCCAGGCACTCCTGTCTTCCACTGCCTCCTGCAGTTTGGTCAAACTCATGCTGGTAGCTTTGAGAACACTGTCCAACCATCTCGTCCTCTGTCGTTCCCTTCTCCTTGTGTCCTCCATCTTTCCCAACATCAGGGTCTTTTCCAGGGAGTCTTCTCTTCTCATGAGGTGGCCAAAATATTGGAGCCTCAGCTTCACGATCTGTCCTTCCAGTGAGCACTCAGGGCTGACTTCCTTAAGAATAGATAGATTTGATCTTCTTGCAGTACATGGGACTCTCAAGAGTCTCCTCCAGCACCATAATTCAAAAGCATCAATTCTTCAGCGATCAGCCTTCTTTATGGTCCAGCTTTCACTTCCATACATCACTACTGGGAAAACCATAGCCTTTATTATCATAACTTCCCCCAAAGAATCCTGGGAACTAAGGCTTGTTAAGATGTTGAGAGCTGAGAAGGATTGACTGTTAAACCACTCTGGAAACTGTAGTTCTGTGAGGGGAATAAGGGGTCCCTTAACAACACCCTTAACAACCTGCACTTCTCAGGATTCTTTGGCTCTTAAAGTGGTATAGGTAGTGGGTGGCACTGGGATCTAAACCACTGAGCCTCTTGGGCTTGCCGATCGGAAAGTTAGCAGTTCGAATCCCCATGATGGGATGAGCTCTCGTTGCTCTGCCTCAGCTTCTGCCAACCTAGCAGTTCAAAAGCACATCAATTGCAAGTAGATAAATAGGTTTCCATGCACTCTGGCACTCATCATGGTGTCCCGTTGTGCCAGAAGTGGTTTAGTCATGCTGTCCACATGACCCAGAAAGCTGTTTGCACTCCATAGTCAAGTTTGACTGGAGTTAACCATCCAAGGATCCTTTACTTTTTTTTTTAGTAGTGCTTTAAGTGTATGGTATGGAAATGTTCTTTGTTGTTGCTTGTGATGGTTTTATAATGCTTGTTTTTTAATGCTCAGTTCATGTTCTGCGCAACTGGCACCTATGCACAGAGGCATTATTTGTTTTAAAGGCCCGCAGTGGCCTAATGATGCTTTCAGAATTGGGTGTGGTTGTGACCTGAGTTCATTGCTTGTAACTGGAAGCTGTCTACTGCCTACTTCCTTAGGCGGTCAAGGAGAATGGGTACAAAGCACAATTAACGCATGGGCAAAATGTGCTGGTTACATAAATGTTTGCTTTATCACAGTTTGGCAATGGTAAGTCAGAAACATAGCACATAGCAGTGAAAAGGATGCTTTTTTGTGAGTATCATCATCTCTGTTACTGCAAAGATTGCTGTTGATGGGGAATGATATAGCAAGGAGAGTGGCTGCCAAAACATTTTCAGCAAAATGTCACCCAATCCTGATAACAGATTTCAGCGAACAGTGATGATGAACATTCAAAAGGCTGCCACTGCAGAGCTCAAACGTTTTACTAAATATTTGCAGCCTCAAAATTAATTAGGAGTTCCAGCATTTTGTGTGTGTGTTTGCTATGTAGAATGGTGCAGGCATTTTACCACAAACCATCTGCCTTTGGTAGAGTGCGGAGCAGGTCTTTGGAGATTTGGCTTCAAATTTGCACTCAGCCGTCGCAAGATGGCTTTGGGTGATCAATCACCACCTTTCCGTTTCACTTTCGTATCGTAACATTGTAATATCAGTGAGTGCTATGAGGATTGGAGGTATAAAGAATTGTCACCTGCCCTGAACTTGCAATCGACAGCTAACAGGTTATACAGTTATATGATTTGCTACTCATTATACTTAAGGTCTGCACTTTGCTGTAGTGTTCTTTGATCCAAGAATACTAATTGCATTACACTTTGGCTGGTAGATTGAATGAAAATTGCCTTTTCAAATTCTTTTAGTGGGAAAAGTTGTAGGTCAATGAAAGAGAAGGTGATTTGTATGCAAAATGTGCCTGATACAAACCCTCATATCTGCAGGTGGGGTTGACAAAGCCCCTTACCCCAAACTCTGAAAGTCACTGCAGGTGTACACCAGGCATGGCCAAACTTGGCCCTCCAGCTGTTTTGGGACTACAGCTCCCATCATTCCTAGCTAACAGGACCAGTGGACAGGGATGATGGGAACTGTAGTCCCCAAACAGCTGGAGGGTCAAGTTTGGCCATACCTGGTGTAGACCAAAGGTAGCCAAGGGGGTGGCCTCCAGTTATTGCTGGGGTGACTGGGGCTGATGGAAGTTGTAGTCCAAAATCATATAGAGACAACCATATTGACTGCCATGAATTGTATCCAACATAGCATTCCATAAATGTTCTGTCAGCTCAGGGATCTCTGCTTGTGCAACAGAACATTCTTCCCTCTCTCTTCCTCCTGCTTGTCCCCTAAATCTATTCTCGGTGTTCCCACAATCCTCTGGGGCAAACTAGGAGAGAACATGCAGAAATCCTTGTGCTCTTGAAACAGTAGTTGCATACCCTCCAACATTTCTCCAATGAAAATAGGGGTGTCCTATTCCATTATGATTTATTATTACTATTATTTGTAAGATAATTGTAAGAGTTGCAAGGGACCCTAAGGGTCATCTGGTTCAACCCCATAGCTCTGGAGTTATGCCATAACTCTGGGTTTAAGATTATTTATTAATTGTGTTATGGAAACTGGAAATTTTTGATAAGCAGTGTCAGGGCCATTTGTTTAATCCCAAAGGACTGAATGCTCAAAAGTTGCTACGTTGCTCATTAAAGATGATTTTAAAAAGTGAAACAGAACTCTACCACTTTCTCTGGCAAATTGTTTATAATATAATCTCTATTAGGAGACAAAAAGTTAACACAATTTCAGAATCCAGGCTTCCTTTTTAGAAAACTCATTTATTCAAAGCTAGGCTTTTAATTAGTGCTCCAGATACAATCCTTAGTTGCTAGATTAATTGCAGAAAGCCTGCTCATTGTTTCAAATCCCCAGAGATATTTTTAAATCTAGTGGGCAGTAAGACTGCCATCTGTTTTGTTGGCTGATGGCTGCTTCTTACTGGAATAATTAAAACTCAGAATATCCCATTTAGAGACATGGGTTTTTCTTCTGATCTGCCATTCATGCCTTCCACCAACTTTTTTTGCCACCACACCTGCACCAGCTGGCTAAATAATATGAACAAACTGCCTCCCTATCTGGTTCAAAGAGCAGTAGCAATGAATGGCATGGAAATTACAGCTGTGCATCTTTGAGTTAGAGAATTGCTTTGGAAAGGATGTTCTTTAAATTGAGAGCCTTTAAATAACACTAGTCTTCAATTTCCTTGTGTTGCTGTAAATATACACTAGCCAGAATTTGCTGCCCTACTTCATTTCTTAGGTTCTCTGGACTCACTGAAGATAACTAAATACTATCCTCCGGGTGTGTGTGCGTGTGTGTATAGATATATACAATTTTATATTTGGAACTGAGCTGAACAGTCTCTATTAAGCAACTATGCCGAGAAAAGAAAGGCTAATTGAAGATTAGCCAGCCACCTCTTTCTTTCTTTTTCAAAATATCTCTCTTCACTGCTTTAAAAATGTACATAAATATGAGGCTGCTCAAGCCTTCATATTTTGCACTAGCTACAGCTTCTGAGTTAATCTCAAGGGTAGCCCCACGCAGAGTGCACTGCAGGAATCCAGTTTAGAGGTTACCAGTGCATGAATGATAGCAGTCAGAATATCTTGGTCCATAAATGGCTACAGCTGTCTTACCATAAATGGCTACAGCTGGTAAAAAGTACTCACAGCCAATGAGGTCACCTGGGCCTTTGGTAATAGATGGATCCAGGAGCACTGCTGGACTACAAACCTGTCCCTTCAGTGGGAATATAGCCCAATACAAAGTAGACGGTTGATTAGTTAGCTGGACCTGGGAACTGCTCATTCACAGTGCCTCCATCTTGCTAGGATTCAGAGTCAGTTTATTAGCACTCATCCATCCCATCACCAAGTCTAGGCACAATATTGTTTATGTAAAATTATATTAAACTATATAATTTAAGATATTAAAATATCCCCCATTTCTAAATGAATTATGTAGGTAACCAGAACCAGGAACTGAATACCAGTAATTTTTTGTGCATTGGGAACACCACAGGGTGAAAAGTAACTTGGGAACATAATCCAGCAGTCAAACAGCAGGCGTACGGTAAGGCGTACACCATCACTTCATTGCTCAAAATGAAAGTTTCTCTCAACAGCAAAAAACTGACAGGGTGCCATTGTACATGTAGTTTGCTCCTTATATACATTCTTGTACATAGACAAACAACATGCTGGTTTAACACCAAAGCAGAAAAGCTTGTTTATGAGAAGTTATGACAAACTTTTGTTCTATCAGTGGTCTTTTTATACTATTTTCAACAGTTAAAAGATAATAGTTGGCTATTCAACCAAGAACGTATTACTCTTCCCTTTTTTTACATGTTGCCTTTTCAAAGCTATTTGTGTGATATTAATGTTTTCCAAGGTATCCCCTGTGAACAACAGATTCCACATTAAACAGAATGATTCTATATGAGCAAATGCAAACTGTATATCCTTTTTGCCTAAAATGCTTTTACTGAGGTAGACCTGGAGGATGTAGCTTAGCAAACTGTGGGTGGTTGAAAGGATGGCAGAGAGTTTTTGAATAACACAGTATTTTGTTCTGAACTGGATGTTCTTTTTAGAAATCAGATACCAAATGCGTAAAGCCATTGGGGTTAAAAGGGGAGCACACTGTTTCTTTGCCTGAGCATTACCAGGGCTGGCCCAGGAGATTTTGCTACCTGAGGCAGATGAGATCCTTCCCCCTGCCAATTCCATGAACAGAAGCTGACTAATCTGGCAGATGAAGCAATTTTTATAAATATTTTTTGTAGGGGAAGAAAACTTTTGATAAATTGTGATACAGATTTCAGTACAGTGGTACCTCGGGTCACATACGCTTCAGGTTACATACGCTTCAGGTTAGAGACTCCGCTAACCCGGAAATATTACCTTGGGTTAAGAACTTTGCTTCAGGGTAAGAACAGAAATTGTGCTCCAGTGGCGCAACGGCAGCAGGAGGCCCCATTAGCTAAAATGGTGCTTCAGGTTAAGAACAGTTTCAGGTCAAGAACGAACCTCCGGAACAAATTAAGTACTTAACCCGAGGTACCACTGTACAGCACCAGTTTTCCCTGTCAACTACTCATTTTGTGTCATTTCTTCTGGATTAGAACTGTGGGTGACCTAAGGCTATCAGGAAATCACAAACTGAACAGAAGGCCATTACACATGTCCACAAGGCCAGTCCAATTGGGTCATGTGACATCATCTTCAAAAGCAAATAAAGCCCATTGTGGGTGGTGGGGATGGTCTCTGAATCAATCAAATGGGGCACAGAAGGAATCAAGACACACCATGAAGGACAAAGAATATTTTCAGTAAAATGGAAGGATCAAAACAATTTGTTTCAGTACACTGAAGTGCTCATCCATCACTTAGATGCCCATCCATGAGGCAGGGGGAGAAAGTCAGAGGAGCTTCCTGGATATTTCCTTTGTGGTGTCAAATTGACATTTTGTAACTATTTCCCCAGACTGTATTGATCCAAGGAATTGAGTGACTCTCTCCTCAGAGCACCATAAATAAACTTATTATTGCTTTTCAAAAATGCTGTATTCAAACCAATACTATTGGTACTTCCATTCAGTTCCAGTATTTGAAATTCTCTTTTTTCACTATCAGTACCATGGATAATGTTTCACACAGCCTGTTCCAGGCTAATGCGTCAACATTTCTTTCTATTCTTTTTCTTTTTCTTTCGTTTTCTTTTTTTAAAAAAAAAACCCCCTATTTGTACAAAATGAAATTTCCCAAGTGGACCCAAATACACTTCTTGGTTGTTTGAAACTGTATACCTAGTGTGCTCTCAAGTCAATGTTTTATGCATAGCCAGGAAAGTGCTGATAAAGCATTCCTTTGTATAAACAGGAAAACAGCTCAGGCAAGATGTATTTTCATGCCTCATTAAAAATGTATCTTAATACAAATGGCAGGCACATTTTAAGAAAACTGAGGGAACGTTTAGCTTTATTTTATGTTTTTCTACTATGAAAGAGAATTGAGGATGTAAATCTTCCATGTTTCCTTCAGGTCTGTGTGCTTCCTTTCCTCTTTCCACATTCCTCTTCCATAATAATAATAATAATAATAATAATAATAATAATAATAATATTTTTTTATTTATATCCCACCCTTCCCGGTTCAGAAAACCGGGCTCAGGGCGGCCAAGAACAAATTTAAAACACTTAATTGTGATACAACAAAAAACAGCATAAAATACAGTATAAAAGCATGAATAACAATAAATTCAAAGTTCAAAAATCAATTTGGGGGGAAATCCATCCAGTAAACATTAGATGGTCACCAGGGCTAGCTGGCTAAATTAGTCCTATTTGGGCCAGAGAGGAGGCCAGGGAAGAATTAGCTGTGGGGTCCCAGAGCGGGTAATCTTCATAAAAAGGGGAGAGGGGAATAAAAGATCAGGCTAAGTTCAAATTGAAAGCCAGGCGGAATAGCTCTGTCTTACAGGCCCTGTGGAAGGAGGTTAAATCCTGCAGGGCCCTAGTCTCATAGGACAGAGCATTCCACCAGGTCGGAGCCATCACTGAGAAGGCCCTGGCCCTGGTGGAGGGTAGTCTGACTTCCTTAGGGCCCGGGACCTCTAAACTATGGTTATTCATGGACCTTAAGGTCCTCTGTGGGGCATACCTAGAGAGGCGGTCCTGTAAATATGAGGACACTAAGCCACAAAGGGCTTAGATGTCCTCTGTCTTTCTCCTTAAACTCACTGCTAGAAATATCTTTGAACTTTCTTAATTTTAACACAGAAGTGTGTTGACAAGGCCTCTTAGCAATCTTCCATGGAAAATTATCTGTGCCTCTGATTTTTAATAAATATTTGCCAAATACTTGCTGTGGGTCATTCCTAAGATAGCAGTCCTATGCACAGTGTTATATAGGAAGCAGTGTTTCCAAAGTCATCCAGGACATAGTCCATTAAGGATTTAAAAATGCACAATGAGCATCTCAAATGAGATCCAAAATGCAGTAGATGTGACAAATGGGTGCTGTCCTAGTGCCTACTTGATGAAAAACTTGAACTCTGATTAGGTTTTCTGCCAGAACGTTAAATGCTCAGATTAGTGCAGTACATAAGCAAAGAAAGGGTCAAATGTTCAGCAAGTGGCTAAGCAGGTTATGACATGGATCTGACAAGTGACACAACTCCCAAGTTTCTGTGGTGTTTGTTTGCATTGGGCAAACTCCTCCAGATGGGTGGGGCTTGAGCTGTGTTTTGCACCAGTGTTGGTGTCTCTTTGTCCTAGGCGATGGAGAAGGTGGCAGCTCGGATCCAGCCAGAGTGTATCATGTCTCCTGTGTGGGCAGAGGCTCATCTGTAGGAACTGATGGAAGGACAGGTGTTGACAATGCAGGAGGCAGTGCTGAGGCTGGAGGCATGATTGGTATGGGGTGACTTGGAACTAGGATGGCAGGTGGGACTGGCAAGGGACAAAGGGATGGCAAGCCACTGGGTCCCGATGTTAGAATTCCTGCTCCATGATTGCAGTCATGGGATTGTTGTCTTTCACATGACATGGTATGTTTCGACTCCACAAAGTGGGAAGTGACAGAGACAGGATGTTTGTGTTACTGTGTTCTGTGAAGTGGGACTATCGTCCTTTGTTCTTTTTCTCTTTGCTGTCTGATGCTAGAGAGAGAGGGAGCCATGTTGCAGTACTCCATGTGTGTTTATATGTAAATAAAGTAGATTAGCCAAAATGCTGAATTGCTGAGGTCTGTCACGTGAACTGCGCAGACTTTGCAGATCCCTAAGTGTGCCAGTGTCTGTTGGCATCGGTCGCTGCAATGTTCGGGCTGCAGAAAGCTTTTGAAGCTCCTGAACGATTGACCAAGAGGGAGAGAACATGCCAGTTGGGCATGTGTCTCTGCCAGGGTCCTACTTGAGTGTAGGACAAGCTCCTGACACCCTCCACATGATCAGATTCCTCACCTGCTGTGCCTCCCTCAGATAGCTCTAATGGTTCTCAGGTTCTCCTATCCCAATCCACTGAGTTCCCCTGCCTCCTGGATCATCAGCCAGTAACCCACTGAGCTCCTCTCATCTTGAACTGACATCTCCTCAGGGCTCATGGCAAATGCAGCAATCATCCACCCCAAACGATGCTGTACTGTATGGACACGGCTTCCCCACCTTCATTCTTTAGAACCTTTGATCACCACAAATTTAAAAAGGTAAGATTTCTTGAAATGGTTGATTTCTTCAACCATCACCACCCCAAATGCCATCAAATACTTCCACCGAACCCACACTTTTGCAGGGGATGAATGCTCATGCAGATGTGGCCAGGGAATATATCTGGCACACTGTGAGCCCTAACAGCACCACCCATACACACAAGGGAAATATTAGAGGCTCGCAGGAAGCCCAAGTACAGCGGGGGAAGGGGACTAAGAGAAGGCCAAACACAGCTCTGGGAGGAGTGAGCATGTTCAGTGGACACAGAATAGCAACTGATTGCTGAGGGAGAATGGAGTAGACTGTCTGGAAGAGACTCTCTGGCTAGAACCCTGAACAGGAGCATTTCAAATAAAAAGTTTAATTAAGTTTAACTAATTAAGTTAATAAATGTGAATAGTTTGACTTTAACAAAAAACATAAAACTTTGTTTCCAGGTTCCCATGAAAGGATATTTTAGAGGCTCGTTTGAGATTGAAAACCCTCGTATAAAATCACACTGTAAATTACTGACAAAACTAGCCAAGCCCCCCCCCCCCAACCCTATGGCTTGAGTTTTAACCACAAAAGTCTATTTCCCCTTGTTACTTGGGAGTGTTCTATTGAGCAAGGATTATCTATACAGCTCAGCAAGCTAACTCTGATAACACTTGGTACAAGAGACTTCATTGTGTTGGTGTTTGAATAGAATCATCCGGAGAGAGGAAAAGATAGCCAATAGGGGGAAAATAATAATGTATAGATAGGGACAAGAGACTGTTGCTTGAAGAGATGAAATGATTCTGTATCTCTGTGCATTTTGAAAACCACGAAAACAACTGTGTTCAAATGCAGCACAGTCTTGAATTTTTACCTGACATCTTTGTAACATGTAAAACAAAAAAAGATACTTTCCCTCTCAAAATTAAGCATCACCTGTGTGTGTCCCATATGAAAAACTGTATAGGCATGAATATAAAGAACAACATCTAGAGGCAATGTGGTGTCATAGTTAAGGTGCCAGACTTAAGACCTGGAAAAACCAGGGTTCAAATCCCCACTTGGCCATGAAGCTCACTATGTGACCTTTCCTCAGTGTCACGCTATTCATTCTTCAAGATGCTTTTATGTCTGTATTCAAAATACAGTGGTACCTTGGGTTACATAAGCTTCAGGTTACATACGCTTCAGGTAACAGACTCCGCTAACCCAGAAATAGTGCTTCAGGTTAAGAACTTTGCTTCAGGATGAGAACAGAAATTGTGCTCCGGCGGTGCGGCAGCAGCAGGAGGCCCCATTAGCTAAAGTGGTGCTTCAGGTTAAGAACAGTTTCAGGTTAAGTACAGACCTCCGGAACGAATTAAGTACTTAACCCAAGGTACCACCGTATGGAAGGAAAGGTATATATAGTGAAATTTCTCAGCTACTTGAATGATCCATAACATCAGGATGTGTTTTCAAATGCCTGACATGATGTCGAAACTCCTTTCTGATCAAAAATTCACCACAGAATATCACTTCAGTTTAGACTTGCAGAAGAATTTGTACAAATTCTGCCACTGATATATTGCTCCATTCAAAATGCACATGGCACCTAATTCTTACATAAATCTTTGCAATTTCATCTTCTGCTGAGATGGGCCATGAAGCTTCATTGATGCTACTCTCTGGTGATTAGTGCCGTCTTTACAGCCATTCTTATTTAACAGGGGTGGCTAACCCTGGCCCAAGGGGTCAATTCAGATTCCCCAAGCATAGCTGTAAACTATCCCCTTTTCTTGCATGGAATCCTAGTCACACTTCTTTGAAGTCTCTCAGCCCCACTCACCTCACAGAGTGTTTGTTGTGGGGGAGGAAGGGAAAGGATATTGTTAGCTGCTTTGAGACTCCTGAAGGGGAGTGAAAGGCGGGATATCAAATCCAAACTCTTCTTCTTCTTCTTCTAACCCTGGCCCAAGGGGTCAATTCAGATTCCCCAAGCATAGCTGTAAACTATCCCCTTTTCTTGCATGGAATCCTATTCGGAATAAGGGGATTTCCCTTTCAAAAGGGAAAAGTTGACAGCTATGTCCCCAGGCAAATTTGGCTGCCCCCCAGACCCCACTGGTTTTCATAGCAAAAGGGGGGGATTATATATACTAAATTATACATAGTGCTGTAGATGGCCCAGCCAGAACCCTGATTTGGATGCAAATTATCCCTTCCTTAGTTATCAACAGTGTTATTTTTCTGGGAAAACAGGTGCCAGAACTCTTCTTTGTTCTCTTAGAATGGCAATGGAGCCCACCTGAGAGGTGCCAGAACTGAGTTCTGGTGGGTTCCAGCTGAAAAAAAGCCCTGGTTATCATATTGTTCGAGGAGTCTGGAGGGGTGATGTATGCATATGGGTGTTTGCAAGAGTGTGGGTGGTCACACTGGCTTGTGACCCCTAGAAAGTGAGTAAAGGGTGATTGAAGCCCTTGGGCCAGACCCTTTTTGCCACCTCCACAGTACATCACACTGGGAAGCAACACAATTCTAGCAGAAATTCTTGATCTATTATAAATCTCCCACCATTCAGCTTCATCGAATGACCCTGGGTTCTAGTACTATGACAGCAGGTGAAAAACCTCACTGTATACACTTTCTCAGCACTGTGCATAATGATGCACCACTAATCCGGCCGAAGGTTGCCATTTTTTGTTTTTAAAAATGCTATGGAAAGCCACGGAAGAAGGCTCTCCTTGCCTTGTGATCAATGTCCACAAACAAAGTTGGCAGTAAGAGCAGGGAACGTTTACTGCATAAAATGGGGGTGTAGACTTTCAAAGCAAAGACGAATCCAGCTGTTTTATGGGACATTTGTCTTGTGCTTGCTAGGTTAGCTTACGATGCAGATAAGCCAACCAAACAAATTACCCCCAGTTTAAGTCCTGTCTGACAAAAGGGAAAGAGATGAGGAGATGATTAAAAGGAATGGTCCACAAGATTAAAACAATTTCATTTCTTCTGCTTCTCAGCGTAGCACCAGTGCCAGCTTTGCTCCATACATCACATAGCAGGAGGTAGACAGCAGCTTCGGGGGGGGGGGGCGGAGATTGCCTTCTTGGATGAAACAACCTCATTATTTTATGGCAGAGCTTGATCTTCCTCAGCGCTCCCTATTCATTAGCTCAAGAGCATGAAAAAAATAGTCCATGGCAGGTTTTATAAAAAAGAAAGATTCAAACTTTGGTGGGTAGGTAAAGGAACACCTTTTTTAAAAACCTTAATTTCCATTTCGCTCTTTCTTCCCAATTAGTTAGCAGTTATGTGATTTTTAATTTTATTGCCACTAAACAAATGTTAAACAAATACACAACACCTCAATTACCATGGAAATGAATAACGGAGGTATAGTGGGTGAGCATCGTTCTCTGCTAATAGCAAATGGAGCCGTAGGGTTTTACCAAGATATTCCTCCTGATCTGTAATCTTCAGATGGACAGGGATTTTATTTCAATATTTATTTATCAGAGGTAGCCCAGGCTGATGATGATGGTGATGATTTGGTCAGAAGAGAGACGGAGCAGAGATGCTCAAATCACATGCATAATTTGTGGTAATTATTCTTAAGGAACATATGACACTGCCTTATATTTTAATTTGACTGCTGGGAAGGACCACCATTCAGTTGCAGCACAAAGCCTTTGCATAGGCAAGGTGTCAAGAACAGCTAATGGGGTTTGAAAGGAGCTTTAAAAGAGGATGGGGAAAATTGGGAGAATAAGACTATCAGTGCCTATTAGCCACAATGGCCATGTTCTACCTCCACTCCCAATGCGTTAGGCACAGAGCCAAACAGCAGCGTTTCCTAATGTTCTGCATTTGCTCTCACAGCCATTCCCCTTAAGATAACAATAATAAAAATAAATTTAAAGGGACAATGGTGATCTTCCACCACCATATTTGTTATGGCCAATATTGATGCCCCCAAATAAACACACAGGGTGGGGAAAAACTGCTTTAAGGTTTAGGACTACATTGTCCTTTCCTTCAACTTTGCCACTTTGGTCATGAAGTCCTTTCAAGAAAGAGTCTAACTGACTGTGGAGTCTAAGGCAGGCTCTTATCTTCAAATGCGGCTTCAACACTCTGACACCCAAAGAGAGATAATTCCTATCGGTACAGAAGCAGTTTCTAAAGGGAAAAAAGGGCAGACAAAAAAATAACAAAGTGCAAGCTTATTTTGCCAAAATTGACTTTCTGCACTGATTGGCTAAGGTGCTATTGCTAGCAGAGTTCCATAAAGTTACCTAAGTTCCAAAAACACTTTGTCTCAGGTTATTTCAAAATGGAGTCAGTCACATACTGGCTTGGCTCTGAGGTTCAACCATGTGCCTTATTTTGCTTTTGGGGAAATGAAGAAAGAAAAGAAAGAGCAACAGATGGGATTAGTATGTTTTTTTTAGGATGTCTCATATCCACTGGTAACAGAAACAGACTTTCACACTGACCACATCCCTGGTCAGTCACAGCAGGCAAAAGGCAGGCATGGGGAAACTAATCAGTGAAGATTGTGACAATACGATGCAAATCAGTCTACTGTAAAGCAGGGGGGGCTAATCTGTCATCTCTCATATATTGTTGGACTACAACTACAATCAGCCCTGATTATTGCACAGGTTGGCTGATGGGAGTTGCACTATGTGGAGAATCTGATTCCACCCAAATTTGTGGTCATCCCACCCCATTGCTACCACATTTTGGTGACCCCACCTGTCCTTCATTAACTATTTATTTTGCTATTATTTATGGAGGGGTGTCTTGTAAAGCAGTGTTTGCATCTTTCCTAAAGCTATAACCTTTCACTTATCCTTAAAATCCTTTTCCTGCTGCCCCTATGAATCTAGATGCCAGATCTAGATTGAATCTAGATGGCTGGGAGCTGGGGGCACTGTTATACAGTGGTTTCGCTCCTTCCTCCTGGGCCGTGTTCAGAAAGTGGTGGTGGGGGATGAGTGCTCAGACCCCTGGGCCCTCACTTGTGGGGTGCCTCAGGGTTCTGTCCTCTCCCCCATGCTTTTTAACATCTATATGAAGCCGCTGGGAGAGATCATCAGGGGGTTTGGACTGGGTGTCCATCAATATGCAGATGATACCCAGCTCTACCTCTCTTTCAAATCAGAACCAGTGAAGGCGGTGAAGGTCCTGTGTGAGTGTCTGGAGGCGGTTGGAGGATGGATGGCGGCTAATGGATTGAAGTTGAATCCTGACAAGACAGAAGTACTGTTTTTGGGGGACAGGGGGCGGGCTGGTGTGGAGGACTCCCTGGTCCTGAATAGGGTAACTGTGCCCCTCAAGGACCAGGTGCGCAGCCTGGGAGTCATTTTGGACTCACAGCTGTCCATGGAGGTGCAGGTCAATTCTGTGTCCAGGGCAGCTGTCTACCAACTCCACCTGGTACGCAGGCTGAGACCCTACCTGCCCGCGGACTGTCTCACCAGAGTGGTGCATGCTCTAGTTATCTCCCGCTTGGACTACTGCAATGCGCTCTACGTGGGGCTACCTTTGAAGGTGACTCGGAAACTACAACTAATCCAGAATGCGGCAGCTAGACTGGTGACTGGGGGCGGCCGCTGAGACCACATAACACCGGTCTTGAAAGACCTACATTGGTTCCCAGTACGTTTCCGAGCACAATTCAAAGTGCTGGTGTTGACCTTTAAAGCCCTAAACGGCCTCGGCCCAGTATACCTGAAGGAGCGTCTCCACCCCCATCGTTCTGCCCGGATGCTGAGGTCCAGCGCCGAGGGCCTTCTGGTGGTTCCCTCATTGCGAGAAGCAAAGCTACAGGGAACCAGGCAGAGGGCCTTCTCGGTAGTGGCGCCTGCCCTGTGGAATGCCCTCCCATCAGACGTCAAAGCGATAAATAGCTACCTGACATTCAGAAGACATCTTAAGGCAGCCCTGTTCAGGGAAGTTTTTAATCTGTGATATTTTAGTGTATTTTTGGTTTCTATGGAAGCCGCCCAGAGTGGCTGGGGAAACCCAGCCAGATGGGCGGGGTACAAATAATAAATTATTATTATTATTATTATTATTATTATTATTATTATTATTATCAATTTTATGCCTCAATTTACCTACTTGGAGCTATGGATAAGCATGGGGCAAAACAGCATAGACTCCTCTTTGAAGTGAGAACAAAATCAATTATATTTTATTTTAAAATAACTGTTTTTATAAACAGATGGTGATGTTTGATTGTTGACTTTCACTTAGTTACCACTGAACTTCACTTGGTGACTGTTGATAATAGTTACACTTTGAGGTAACTGTTTCTTTTAAGGAGATGTGAGAGAGTCAGTTCCTCTGTCAATTTAAACCCTATAGACAATTTCCCTCAACCACTTCTACCAGGGAACACTCATCAAGTAGGTTCTGAGGACTCAGTGTGCCGCCTTCACGGTTGAATTTCTCATGCTTCTAGAAGGACTTCTGCTGTGGTCTTCATTCTAATCCAGTAAGCTCTGTTGGCTCAGGCAATCAGCAACCCCACTGTCTTTTGGCTGAATAGCTCTCTTGAAGGCTACCTCTTGGGACACACATGCTTCTGCACAGACCACATGGCTGGTGGAAGTGTGGGGAGTGGGATTAAAGTGGGCTTCCTGAAGGGGGCTGTGGGAGGCAGAGAGATCTCCATGTTTGTATTAAAAGGAAGGGGTGGGGATATCATAGTGATAACAGAGGGAGCTGGCAGGAGGGGTGGTGTGAGCTAGGATTATGCTGGCTTTCTTGATGCAGTGGGAAGAGAAGAAGAGGAGGGGTGGGAATGGGACTGAAGATAAAAACAGAAATAGAAAGGGAACTGCAAAATAAGAAGGAGTGGGTGCTTCAGAATTGCGGGAAGGTGAAAAGGGAGCTTAGATGTTGCAATATGTGAGATGAGAAATATCCAGGAACTTACAATGTCTGTGTGCATGGGAAGACTGCATAAAAAGATGGGAGAGGAACATGCATAGAAATTGGGGTGAAACTGAATACGAGGGTGCAAGGGGGCTGCAGAATAGAAGCGAGAAGGAGTTTCAGAAATGGAGTTGGAAAGGCAAAAAGGAGGCTTAGTAGTGGGAAGGGAAAGGCTTATGATGTTACTATAGGGCAGGCACCCCTAAACTCAGCCCTCCAGATGTTTTGGGACTACAACTCCCATCATCCCTAGCTAACAGGACCAGTGGTCAGGGATGATGGGAACTGTAGTCCCAAAACATCTGGATGGCCGAGTTTGGGGGTGCCTGCTATAGGGAGACTGGGGAGCAGGTAGAGTTTGAGAATAGCCGAAGCAAGGGTGCAGCCCCTAGTATCCAATCTGATTTGCAATTTGGCTTGTTTCTTTCCAAGAAACATATATTGGACAGGAAGCATCTTTTGACAAACTTCAAGAAGAAAATGGGTAATTGGGAAAATAGGGAGTTGGTTTTGAAAACTCTCATATAACCTTGTTAATTTTTTACTTTCCTTTGGAGAAAAGTAGTCCAATTAAATCAGGACTCCCTGCTGTAATATATCAGAGTTAGTTAAATTTTTAAAATAAAAGGAAAACCTACATTATGTAGAAGTCTGACATTTAATTCTGGTTAAACAAAGTAACTTGCTGAATGGTAGCCACATAACGGCCTAACAGCATTTGTGGGAAATGGTTTGACTGGCACCAGCTCTTTCCAAATACACTACAGAGAAAATGTGCCTACAAGAAAAACATGTGGATGCCTGTGGAGGTGACAAATAGTTTTGCAAGGGACATTAATCAAACGAAATTTAAAAGACATTTGCTTCTGGCCTTAAACTCTTTGGTCTGGAACGAATTGCATTGGAAATCACTCAGAATGAAGCCTTGAACTGATAGGGAGTGTGTGTGAATACACATCCCTTTCACTGCAGGAATTGGATTCACCATTTATAATTCCAAGCATCTGGATTAATGTGATTTCAATTGGCCTTTCCTGTGGAAATTTACCAACGATTGCAAAGTTGCTTCACAAGAATGAGAGATGATAAATAGGTTTTTCTAAACACTCCTAGTTATTGAGAACCTCAAATGGGAGCTTTTGTTGCCATGGGGTAAATTTAGTGCATCAATATTCCATTCATAACAACAGCAACATTGATCCAAGCACAGAGTCAGTGAAACATAGTCTCAAAAATCTACAATAATAAATACATTTTTTTCAAAAATTAGCTATCAATCAAATCCCGGACTTTGAAATTTTGTTTTCTAATGTTATTGACTTAGCAGTGTCTCTGAGAACAATTAGCTGACTTAATTAATAATTAAGGAACAAGTGGCAGATTTGGTTAACTTTTAAAAAGACAATTTTCACGACATCTTGAAATGGAAACATCCTTCTGCCCAAAAGCCTGCTGTCTTAACTAGAAATGGAAGGATCTGCCTATGTCAGTTGTCTGTTTCTCATTTCCCTCCCAAACTTAAATTATGTTGTCCACATTTCTGCAGTAATTTGCAAAACAAACAAACAAACAAACGTCAGGAAAATTCTTCAGCATTTTAGTGTGAACTTCTCTTAATAAATGCATTTTTATGCAGTTTTTCCAAATTGTACACATTTTTGCAAGCAGTTTCTCCTAATAGAATGCATTTTTGCTTGTTATTTTCACTGATATATATATTTAGGGGACGTGGGTGGCGCTGTGGGTTAAACCACTGAGCCTAGGACTTACCAATCAGAAGATCAGTGGTTCGAATCCCCGCTGCGGGGTGAGCTCCCATTGCTTGGTCCCAGCTCCTGCCAACCTAGCAGTTCAAAAGCACATCAAAGTGCAAGTAGATAAATAGGTACCGCTCCGGTGGGAAGTTAAACGGTGTTTCCGTGTGCTGCTCTGGTTCGCCACATGAACCGGCCACATGAACCGGAAGCTGTACGCCGGTTCCCTCGGCCAATAAAGCGAGATGAGCGCCACAACCCCAAAGTCGGCCACGCCTGGACCTAATGGTCAGGGGTCACTTTACCTTTACTTTATACATTTTAATGCATACTTTCCCTCTAATATAAACATTTTTGTTCAGTATAAGCATTTGTTGTTCAGTTGGAGAACTGTGTCACAAAATTCAGATTGTGAGTTGTAAAGGACAGCTATGTTTCAGTTTGCATATTGTTTGGGAAAATGCAAATTTGATAATGCATATAACTTTATATTTAACTTTATATTGTCCCTGCATGTTTAAGGGAACTTTGAGACCCCTGACAGCAGGCAGGGCAGGATGGTGATCCCTGCGTGGGGGTGCCTGGTTCATGCCCCCTTAAAATCATGTACCTGGAACTACAGTCCCCCTGCCCCCCCAAGCAATGCTTCTGTCTTCTATGTTGCCCTGTTGTTCCTCCAGGTCTCCAGATTTTATGAGGACCCTGGGAGCCTACAGTACCAAACCAAATTCTGCAAAAAAAGGCCTCCTTTCCCCCTTATTCCCGCTAGTTATGTATTAGATTTTAATAAAATTTGAAGGGGAAGACTTTAACTAGTTGGTTTGTATTAAGATGTGATTCTAAACCAGGTCATTTTAAAGGGATGGGTAATATAACTGATTTGCCCCCCAAAAGAAGTCCAATAAAATATTTAAAATCCATTTATACCTGTTGTTGTTGTAAGAATCATTGCTTTCTATCCATCCTGTCTGCTGAAGTGTCACTGGGTCTAAAAGAGGAAAGAAAAGCATCTATCTTCTTTTAAAATATTTATCTCATAAATGTATTTTTCTTTTTATGCTTCCCATGTCTTCCTGACCTTACCATATTTTGTTATATATATTTAATTGACTTGTCTGTAGACCTGAGTGCAAAGGTATTTAATCATGAATATGAAAGATTACCCACTTGAAAACTACATGAGAATGCAATTAAAACCAACTTCACTTTTCAGTTTCCACCTCTTGTCAAAATGAACTGGTTTCATATTCTATCCGTTCTCAAAAGAGAGGCAACATTTACATTGACTCAAATGAGTCTGGCTGCATCTAGGGCACAATTATCCCAATAATCACATAATACATTCTGGATTGGAGGCATAAACTGAAGCATGGACTAGATTAATGATAGCAAAATAGCATTTATATATACCTTATATCATATTTAGTTTTCAGAGGGTATGTAAAAAGCTGCTAAAGTATTTTTAAGCTTGAAGACATTTTTTGTGTGGACTACATTTAGTTGATGATGAAATGGATACAGTTTACCACATTTATTATCTCCTGCCTTCTTGTTTAGAGAATTAGTGCTGAAAGGCTCAGAGTTGAATGGCAGTTTCATATTTCCATCAGTCTTTAACAGATCTTTTCACACAACCCAGAGTTCTGTGTACCAGAGCCTTCATAGACAGGTGAATGTAAATACTTTTATAACAGGCCTGCACAAATTGCAACACGCCACCAGCTACACATCCTGGCTGTGCTTGACAATCTCGCTTCCCATCTTTACAGTTTTAGGCAAGTGGCAAAAACAGGATTCTTGTCCAGCTCTGATGGCTTGGGATACAGGACTGGCAGGCTGTGTCCATCATGGTGGGGCACAAGTTCCATAGGCCTGGTTTAATCATTCACATATTCAGAAGTAAAGGTAAAGGTACCCCTGCCCGTATGGGCCAGTCGTGTCCGATTCTAGGGTTGTGCGCCCATCTCACTTAAGAGGCCGGGGGCCAGCGCTGTCCAGAGACACTTCCGGGTCACGTGGCCAGCGTGACGAAGCTGCTCTGGCGAGCCAGCACCAGCGCAGCACACGGAAACGCCGTTTACCTTCCCGCTATAAAGCGGTACCTATTTATCTACTTGCACTTTAGGGGTGCTTTCGAACTGCTAGGTGGGCAGGAGCTGGGACCGAAAGACGGGAGCTCACCCCACCGCGGGGATTTGAACCGCCAACCATGCGATCGGCAAGCCCTAGGCGCTGAGGTTTTACCCACAGCGCCACCCGCGTCCCTTGTCACATATTCAGAAGCTAGGTGCAAAAGAATGGGAGTGAAGAAGATTTTTACAATTGTGTTCTAGGCCCACAAAATACATGGCAGGTTTGGGTTTTCATAGCAAAGAGATGTCCCCAAGAAAAGAAAATGCTCATTAGCTTTTCATAGTTTTTGAACCTGATGCCAGAAATGAACACATATTATTTTTTTTTCCGTGCATAATTTTTATTAATTTGTAAAAATCAAAATACAAATCAAATTATATCAATACTCTTGTTTTTTACAGAGAAAATAAAAAGGACTTCCTTCTGCCATTCCACGAATCGTCCATAATAACAAAAAAATAAATAAATCCGCATTCCTTTGTATGTAGTGCCATAAGTCACTCTCATTCTTCCTTTTTCCATAGGCATTACCCTTTGCTTCTACAGAGCACCTTTGAAACCCACTAGTGTTATCTGTTCATCAGTTAAGCTTTTCAGATATTCCGTAAAACTTTCCCAATCTTTGACAAACCTCTGATCTTTTTTATATCTAACTTTTCCTGACATCCTGTCCATCTCCACATAATCTAGTAGTTTGGCTCTCCATTCCTCTATAGTCGGCAAACTCTCTTGTTTCCAGTTTTTGGCTATCAACACCCTTGCTGCCGTTATAGCATATTGGAACAGTTTGCAGTCTTTCTTTTTTATCTCCTTTCCTACCAAACCTAGTAAGAACGCCTCTGGTCTTTTAGCAAAAGTATATCTTAACATTTTCTTTATTTCATTGTGTATGCTTTCCCAGAACTCTTTGACCTTTTGGCATTCCCACCACATGTGGTAGAAAGTCCCTTCCCTTTCTTTGCACTTCCAACATTTGTTGCAAGATCCGTACATTCTGGCTAATTTTACCGGGGTCAGATACCAGCGGTAGAACATTTTCATTAAGTTCTCTTTTAGTGACACACAGGCCGTGAAATTGAGGTGATGTTTCCAAAGTTTTTCCCACTCTTCAAAATAAATGTTACGGCCAAAATCTTTAGCCCAGTGTGTCATTACCGCCTTAACCTCCTTGTCACCTAAATTCCAATCTAATAGTTGTTTATACATTTTGGATAGAGTTTTTATGTTATTCTCCAAAATCTCAGATTGGAATCTGGACTTTTTGTCAGCATATCCTTTGCCTTTAACGTCTTTCTTAAACATATCGTTTATCTGATGATAATGTAGCCAGTCATATACTTGGGATTTGACCTGCTCAAACGGCCTCATTTTCCACTTTCCTTCCGCCTTCATTAGGAGTTGTTCGTAAGTTGCCCAATTGGCTCTCATGTTGGTCTTTTTAACCGACATAACCTCTAATGGAGACAGCCATTGGGGTGTTTTGGGTTCTAACACATCCTTATATCTTTCCCAAACCTCTATCAGGGGACCTCTAAATATATGATTCCCGAATCCCTTATGTCCTTTCTTCCTCCCATGCCACAGATAGGCATGCCACCCTGATCTATTGTCGTGGCCCTCTAGGTCTAACACTTCCGTATCTTCCAGTTTTATCCATGTTTTGACCCAGCATAAGCAGGATGCCTCGTAATATAATTTTAGGTCTGGGAGAGCGAAGCCTCCCCTCTCTTTTATATCCGTTAATAATTTAAATTTTACTCTCGGCTTCCTCCCCTGCCAGATGTATCTAGAAATTTCTTTGTGCCAGGTTTTAAATATCTTTATATCTTTAATGATCGGGATATTTTGAAAAAGAAATAGGATTCTTGGCAGTACCGACATTTTAATTGTAGCTATTCTTCCCCAGAATAGCAATTTGAGCCGACCCCACGTTTCTATATCCTTCTTGACCCCTTTCCATACAGTTTCATAGTTGTTTTTAAATAAGTCTATATTTTTTGGTGTTATCCATACCCCTAGATATTTCAGCTTTTTTGTCACTTCTATTTCTGCTTCTCTTTGTAATTCCTCCAATTTGTCTAATTGCATATTCTTAGCTATTATTTTTGTTTTCCTTTTGTTTAATTTGAAGCCCGCTACTTCCCCAAATTGGTCAAATTCTCTAAGTACCTCTTTTATTGAATCCAGTGGGTCTTCCATTGTTACAACCAGATCGTCTGCGAAGACTTTAGTTTTGTGTTCGTGATGGCCGACCCTGATTCCTTTTATTCCTTTATTATCTCTGATGGAGTTTAGTAGTACTTCTAATATCGTTATAAATAACAGTGGGGACAGTGGGCATCCCTGTCTTGTTCCTTTAGTTACTGTTATTTCTTCTGTCTCCACATTGTTTATCAACAGTTTTGCCCTTTGTTCCGTGTAGATTGCTTTTATCCCGTTGTAAAATTCAGTACCTACTTCCATGTGTTCCAGTTGTCTCAGCAAAAATTCCCAGTTTACGTTGTCAAACGCCTTCTCAGCGTCTACGAATAACAATATGCCTTGTTTGTCGCATCTTTCTGTTAAATATTCTATTATATTAATAATGTTTCTTATATTATCTTTCATTTGCCTACCCGGCAGAAAGCCGGCTTGGTCTCTGTGGATATTTTTTACTAAGATGGCCTTGTATCTTCTTGCAAGGACTCCCGCGAAGATCTTATAATCTATATTTAATAGGGAAATAGGTCTGTAATTTTTAATTTGTTCTAAATCTGAATCTTGTTTTGGGATTAATGTAATCAGCGCCTCCTTCCACGTCTCCGGTATTTCTCTTTCATTAAGAATGTTGTTCATTACTTCTTGTAGTGGAGTCAGTAGAACCGGTGCCATTTCTTTATAATATCTACTACTAAACCCATCTGGGCCTGGGGCTTTCCCGTTTTTTAAATCTGTTATTATTGCTTTGATTTCCTCTATCTCAATTGGGGCATTTAATTTCTCTTTATCTGCTGGGGGGATCTTATTGATGTTCTTAATCGTTAAATATCTCTCTATTTTTCTGGTCCTATTCTTTCCAGTATTTCTAAAGAGCTCTCCATAGAAATCCAAAAAAGCTCTCCTTATTTCCTTAGGTTTGTTTGTCTCTTCTCCTTCCACCACTATCCTGTTTATCGTATTCTGTTCCTTCCTTTTTTTCAGTTGCCAGGATAGTAGCTTTCCCGTTTTGTTGGCATGTTCGAAACTCCTCTGTCTCAGTCTTTTGATTTTCCATTCTATCTCTCTATTTACCAGCATTGTGTATTGTGATTGTAAAATTTTTATGTTCTCTTTTATTTTCTTATTTTTTGGGTTTTGAGTTAATTTCTGCTCATTCTCTGCTAGTTGTTGTATAATTTCTTTTTTCCCTTTTTCTCTCTTTTTATTCTTGATTGCGCTCTGCTGGATAAAAAAACCCCGCATCACCGCCTTACCCGCGTCCCACACCACCTTCAATTTTGTGTTGTTGTCTAAATTGTCCTCAAAATATTCTTTTAATCTGGTTTGGGCTTTTTCTACTACCTCTTGGTCGTCCAATAAGTAATCTTTAAGTTTCCATCTATTTGATCTGCTTTCCTGCCCTCTTAGTTCCATAATTATTGGATTGTGGTCTGAAATTGTTCTAACCTGAATCTCCACCCGTACCGCTCTAGTAGTTATCTCTTTCGAAATCCACATCTGATCCAATCTTGATGATGAATCATTGGGTTCCGAGTGGTAGGTATATTGTTTTTCCATGGGATGATTGAATCTCCAAATGTCTACCAAATTGCAATTTTGGATAAGGGAAAAAAACGCTCTAGGTAACTTCCCTTCTCTACCCTTTGTGTCCCTCAATCTGTCCATTTCTAACGACGTCACTCCGTTCATGTCTCCCAATAGTATAATTTTCTCATCGGCATAGTCATACAACTTTTCTTCCAATCTCCCATAGAACTCTGACTTGTTATCATTGGGAGCATATATTCCCACTATTATTATCTTTTCTCCCTGCCAATTTATTTTTACTGCTATTATCCTTCCTTCCTCGTCTTTAAATAACTGTTTCGCTTCAATTTGTTTTTTTATATAAATCACCACCCCCCTTTTTTTCTTCTGGTCTGAGGATACAAACTCGTTCCCCAATCTTTGATTAATCAGAATCCTTTTGTGCTTTCTCGCAATATGTGTCTCTTGGAGACAGATAACATCCAGACTTTCCTTCTTCAAGATATGTTCAATTCGATTCCTCTTTCCCCTGTCATTCATCCCATTAACATTCCAACTGTATACCTTTAACACCATTGTGATTTAATTTGTAGGGAGAAAAAAGAAAAGTGAACAGCTATAATTTCCTTTTGACCTTCCTCTTACGCTTCCTCCCCCGTCCCTCCCCCCTCTCCCTCCTCCCCCCCCGAACTTCCCGTCTCCCCCTCCAGAACTCCTTCCGATCCTATTCCCCCGTCTTTACCCTTTTCCTTTTGTGGTTTAAGTTCTTTGTATTTCCTTAAGAATTTATCTGTTTCTCCTGGATTTGTCAATTTTTGTCTCTTGCTCCTATATGTAAAGGAAATGCCTTCAGGAAACTCCCATTTGAACACAATGTTATTTCTTTTAAGTATCTGTACCAATTCTTTGTAGGAATCTCTACGTTTTAAAAGCCTGACAGGAATGTCTTTAAAAATTATTATGTTGTTTCCTTCAATGTTTAACCTTTTCTCTCTGTTTTTAGAGAGAATTCTGTTTCTTATTTCCCTGTCTTTGAATATTATCAGGCAGTCTCCTACAAATTTTTTGTTCCCTGGAGGCTTAGTTTTTAGTCTGAAAGCCGATTGCACTGCCCTTTCTACCTCTTCTGGTGATGTTTCCAACCAAAGGGCTAATTCTGTTATTAATTTCTCTTTTATGTTTTCTCCCTGAACTTCAGGTATACCTCTCATCCTAAGGTTAGCCTCCCTCTGTCTGAGTTCATTCAAAGCAATCCAATCTTTCATATCCTCTTGGCTCTTGTTCAAATCCAGTATCTCAGCTTTAATTTTCTCCTCCTCACGTCTTACTTCCTTTAGTTCTGCTCTGGTCTTTTTCATCCCTTCCTCCACTGACTGTGTCCTCCTGAATACCTCTTTGAGTTGACTCTTTAGTTCATTAACTGTTTCGTCTAACTTCTTATCTACCTCCCCAATTCTGTGCTCTACTTGTTCTAGCTTACATTCTACATTTTTCTCACTCTCCCTTATCTCCGCAAACATTCTTAATATCTCTGCCCTAAACTCCCCTTCCTGCTTTGATCCCTTTCTGTCCACTGGTGTTCCCCCTTCTGGTCTTTTCCCTGTGTTTGACATTCTTTGTTTTATCAGATATTAACTACACCCAACAGTATAATTATAACACTTCTGACCGGGTTTCAATTTCCTATTTAACCTGGTCCCCTGTTTTAACAGTCTTTTCTAACAGTCTTTCGGTTGCACAGTAGTCTATTAATTCCTTTTTTACCGTATTGTGACTTTGGGGTATCAGGGAAGGTCCTGTAGTTTTAAAGTTCAGGAGTTTGAAAAAACTTATGTCCGCAAAGTGATGTGTGCTTTCAAGCAGCACCAAAGTTCAGGGGTTTGAGAGCTCTTATATCCTCAGAGTGATGTGTGCTTTCAAACAGCACCGTATAGTCTTGTAGAGGTTATATTGGGAAAGTTTGTTCTCCAGATAGTGGATGGAAGGTCCACACCATCAGAGTCTCCCAGAAAATTCACTCAGAGTCTCCATTCCATTTTTCCTGGAGTTGGGGAAAAGGGAAGAAAGGAAAGAAAGGAGAGAAAAGAAAGAAAGGGAGGCGGGGGGGGGAAGGGGGGGTACAGAGATACTGGGGAAGAGGTAACCAAAAAGTAAAAAGTAAGGTCAGGATAGAAATAGAAGTTCCCAAGCGTTATAAACACTTTATCCGCTAGATGGCGCTCTCTGTCGCTGAAGGCAGGCTTTCGAAGTAAATTAACCAAAGAGTCCGTCAACACCCGGTAATAGTTGTTTCCCAAATGCTGAGCAAGTAGCAAAAAGTTCAGAACAGAGATGTGCCCAGCTCTTCACTATAGTACCAAGAGAAAGACAAGAGCACAGCCACCAAGTTTTAGATCAGGTTAGACCTGTTGTGGAGTTGTAGATTAGTCCCTGATACGTTTTATTCTCCTTAATGGCGCCGCCAGCGCTTCTCTTCCACTTTTCTCTTCCGCGGTGGGGATGGCGTTTCCGGCGCCCTTCGTTTTAATAGATGGTTCTAATTTAATAACTTCGTCCTCTGTTCCCTGTTGAGTCACCCCTTTTTCTAAAGGGGGTCGAATAATTTTTAGCGTAAAGTCCTTCAGGGAAACGAAGTAATCACCGGTGGTAGCTCAATACACTTGCCTTGCTCTGCAGTTTCTCTCTGCGTAGCCACCGATCCCTGGTAACGGCAGAACCTCTAGAATTCCCTTCTTTCTCACTCCAGGTTTTTTTTTTTTTTTTCCGAAATAGTTTAACCTTCACGTTTTAACCACCCCCGGGTTTCTTGTTCACTGAAACGGTGCGCTAATCACCAGCGGGGTCTGGGCTGTCCGTTGCTCGGGGGGAGGAAATGGCTGCCGAGGACCTGCTGCTCTCCTCGCTGTTCTCCTCGCCTTACAAAGGTTACCTGACAGCGGGGTGAGCCGCGCTCGGTCTCTGCTGGCTCCCTGTACCTCCGGACACCCTCCGGATGTGTTTCTGGGGTGCTCTCGCCCTCTAGCACCCCCTTTCCCCCCTGTTTATCGGACTGGGTTCGCGCTCCTGGCCGAATCCCTTCCCGCACCGGAGACGCGCGCCGCCGGAAGTCGAAATGAACACATATTATTAATGCAAATAGAAAGAAAATTATGTTTCTAAAAAATCCATTCCAGAGGTAAGGCTGGTGGTCGGGGCAAACTGCCTTAGGTACCTTTTAAAACTTAGCCATAGTATCAGAAAGACCACTTTCCCATTGGTTCATAGCAGAAGAGTAATTTTTACAAGGTACCTCACTTATGAGATATGAAAGGAAACCCAGTGTTAATTTTCCTGTCAAAATAATCAATGACTTTGAAAGAGCAGTCAAGCAGTCAATAGAGAGGTCAGAATATTTTACTTGTGTCTTCAGTGTTCAGTTTTCAACTAGGCAATCAAATGTGAAGGCCACAGAAAAATAATAAGAATAGTTGGCCTGGTAAAATAATAACAGAAGAGCAAGATGCTTAATCATATCTGCTGTTGCAATGCTTTTTAGATGACCCGATTACAGATTTGGTTTTTGATACTCACACCTGTTTCTGAAGAATTAAAGTTTAAAGCGTGGTGCTCCACTCAGAAATTACACAAGCTTTCCCACCTGAAATTATTTGTCAGTCTAAATCACACGTCATCCTTAAAAAATAAAAAGGCACTGGAATATCAGTGACTGCAAAATCTCATCGAGTGGCTTTTACAGAGGAAAGCCAAATGAAACAATATATAAACATATTGGAAATATGACTTGTTGATCCAGTAAAACAAATTGAGATTATGGCCTATATATTAGAGCAAGCTACCTGCAAAACCTTAAACATGATCCAAGCTAATGCAAATCTTTAAACCCAGAGAAGAATTAGTTATGAAAGATTAATTGGAATGCAGCAGAGACCAATTGTATTGCACCAAATGACTCTTTAATCCTTGGCATATGGAAGTACATTAGTCACAGAAAAGGTTTTAAATGTTTTTAAAAATACGAGGCAAATAATATATAAGAGCTGTAAGTTTCGACTGGAAAAGAATGATCACGCTCAAGAACTTGTATCTACATGGTAACCGTAGGCACTTATACTCTTGGCTTACTTTACTCCTTGTGTCCTGACTTCAGATCTACTCCAGGTAGACATGGCCTGATAGCAGTCTGCCAGAACGACTCCTCCATCATTATGATTTTAAAAAAGGAATTGGGGGGGGGATATTTTTTCAGCCTGAGGGCCACATTCCCTTCTGTGCAAGCTTTCAGGGGCCACATGCGGGTGGTGGACAGGACCAGAGGCCAAGCGGGTGGAGTGATTAAAGTAAATTTTACCTTTTAATAGCAGGTTAGTTTGTATACACATACACATACACACACCCCTCTCTATCCTCCATCCAGGCAAACAAAAGTTCAAGGACACATTCCAGCCAGGAAAACACTCTCATGGTGTGGAACAGTGCTGGCAAGGCAGAAGACCTAGAGCCAGAAGTGTATCCTGAGCAGCAGACAGAGAGGGCTGGGTGGCTGCTTTGGGCTGCCGTCCTGAGGTTTCCCCTTCCTGTTTTAAAAGTCCTAACACTGTATGAATGATCCTTTACCTTGAAACCAATGCAATGAGGCCTAGCTGAGATTTCAGCCTGAATCTTAATCAGACAAATTTCAATATTATTTAGCTACATTTCACAGGAAAGAGAGCAGAGCGAATATTATTTTAAAAATGAAAGAAGAGTGTAATGAATATTTTCCAGCATTTAAACACTTATGCTGCAGTCTTATGCACACCCTTAGCATTTAACTCACTGGGATTTATTTGTTATAGAACTGTTTTAACAAAAAACAGCTGCCATGTCTTGTTATAGGACAAGAACAGCTGTCATGGCAGTACATGGCTGACCTGGCTTCCAAACGCTGCACACCAACTGATACAACAACCATGGAGCCAGTTCAACACTCTTAATGCTGTGCCAGCACTGTGCTGAGCTCCCTGTTGCCCCCTTCCTCTCAGTAACTGGTAGTGACATGTTGGGAAGCTAGGTTTGCAACAAAGTCCCACCCACAGCACCACCACACCAGCTGCTAAGGATATGGTGGCTGTTCACTGAGGTACTTCTATCAAGCAAAGTGATATGATATTACCCTAATGAAATATTTGGGTAATTATGGGAGAGACCCATTGCAGAAGAACTTTGTATTTCAGAGAACTAGCTTAAGTGGTCTGTACCATTATTCCTCCTTGCTTATTGGCTATACCCTTTAGGAGTGTTGAGGGTTTTTTGTTTGCTTTATTGTCTTGATTTACTGTTCGTGTTTCATGGATAAGTGTTGGGAGGATGTTGGCCACCCTCACAGGTTATGTAACATCCCTCACTCCATCCCAAGAATGATTTGTGGAACAGGTGGGAGGAACATTCCCATCATGTTTACTTTTCAAACTAGGACTTTGCAGCAGCATTGCTTCAATATCGTAACAGAATTTAGGTATCAGGACAGCAAGTAGTCACTAAGGGTCTGAAAGATAAAGTGTCTGAAAGTGTTCTATGTGCTGGTCAGCTGGAGTCATTCTGTTGCTATTCCCTGGAGCTCCTGATAATCAAATGGGGGAAGTATCTTATCTTGCTTATGTTATGTTATTCTACTTAATGACTGTATCCCTGCTTTGCATTCTGTATTACTTAATAGAAGCACTGAACTTCTCTCCACTGGTGGTGCCATTGCTGCTGAATCCAAAAGATCTCTTGCATTTGGCAAAACCCGAATGGAGCATACATAAATTGTTAAATTGCAAGTCTTCTCGAATCTGTTGGAAGGAAAGATTCAGCTGGAGTAGTTGCCCACAAAAAAAATAGTAAGCAAATAATTTCAGAAAATAGATGGAGGTTTAACAAAACTTGTGTAAACTAAAGCAAGAGATGAGCAAGGATGAAAGAGAAGATAATTGTATATAGTTATGGATTTCTTTTTCCAGAGCCTTGTCCTCCTGCTGATAGGAACGGCTGAGCTGTCAAACTTGCCTCCACAGGGAAAAGAGCAGAATGAGTCAGAATCAAACAGCCAGCTATGAGAGAACACAACTGTCTGGTATTGTCCTCTGGGCCCTTTAGAGCAATCATGGAGGCTTATCCTTTCCATCTTCATTTTTAGAAGTGCTGGCCCCTTTACAGAAAACTTAAGGCACTAAAGCTTCAAGACTGCAGCAGCAGAAAAGAAGGGCTCAGCCATGGCTGTCTATCTCTCTCCCCCTCTCCTTTCTTACATAATTGATTGTCTTGATAACAATGTAAGTATTCTCTTTGAAATACTAACCTTATTGGCTATGCTAAAACAGAGTGATTATGCCCTTCGCTGTCAAAATGTAAGGAGGAAAGCATGGGTTGTCACCAGAGCATTGACAAAGAGATGGCCCAGAGCTTGAATAGCATGTGCAAATATTCTACAGGAGTCTGTAGCTGTGCACGTGCTCCTGTTTGACCACTGACACATGGGGACACTGATTTAGTTTTTACCTTGTGTGGCTAAGATGAAAAACAACATATATCCTAGGAAGAACATACACTGAAGCTGTCCTCTTTAACTACATCATGGAGAGTTTGGGATGTAAGCGGTGAAACTGTGTAAGTTTTAGATGATTTGGAAGAGTGTGTCCGACCCATGTTTGACACTTGCACCAAACTTGTCTCCTTTTCTTCTAGAAAAGCAATAGTACATATTGGTGGACCTGTCCCAAAGTAGGTCATCCCAGTGTATCCATTTCACAGGCAAGGTGCTATAAATATAAAACATACAATTTTGGTTGAATAGTCCTCAGCTGAAATAAAGTAGCCATGCTCCCTGAAGTCATAGAAACGTAGAATTGTAGGGTTTGAAGGGACCCCAAGGGCCATCTAGTCCAACCCCTTGCCATGTAGGAATTGCCATTAAATAATCCCTGATAGATGGCCATCCAACCTCTGCTTAAAAACCTCCTATGAAGGAGAATTTGCCACTTTCAGAGGTCATCTGCTTCACTGTTGAACAGCTCCTCCCATGCTGCGTGCCTACAGGAACATTTTGTTCCTGGCTCAGTTATTTCTCTTTTATATGTTGCAAAATATTCATTTCAGAGATGAACTACCTGCCATTTATGTATTTCCTCAGGGTTCTGCCCAAGCTCGCATTGCTCAGCAACCTCACCAAAAACCTGTCCCACCAGCCAGCCAGCTACCCTCTAGACCTCACCTCCACATACTAACCCATTAGACTAGGGATGGAGAAACTTTTTGGGTCCCTCCCTATGGGCCAACTGCAATGTTACATAACTGTTGATGTTGTAATCATGTGCTACCACATGGTGTCACATGATTGACAGGTGGGTTCCACCTGTTCAAATCCCAGCCTCTGTGACTGAAATGCAGAGTGTGAGAAGGGTTGCAAAGCCTGGCCTGTGCTGATCCTCTCAAGTTTGTGCAGTCTTCCTCCCGTTTTTACTTTACCCACCAATGTATAAATATAAAACCTCATTTAACTGACTGCTGTTTTCTTGTATTCTAATCTGGGCAGGCCTTTAAACATTGCATCTCAGACCATGGCTCAATCTTTTCAGCTGTATTACAGTACAAATATGCTTTGACTCTGAATTTTGCTGCTCCACTTGTGGGTGGCAAAAATTGGGCAGGGCTATTTCATGGATTCTGAAAGTTGTCTGTGATTTATTTCATTTCATTTTTATAAACGGTAGGACATGGCTTGTGTAGTCCCTCAGTGGCACCATCAGAAATGTCAAGTTGCAAGTCTGTAAAAGTCAAACCTTTTGGCATCCCAGGTTTGTTGACATATAATGGAGTTCATAAGAAGGGAGGGCAATGGACTCTGCATATATTAGAAGGATGTGCTGTGTGTATTTGTGTGAGTGTGTTGATGTTCCAGGAAGAGTTCTAACACTACCAGGTTTGAGCCTTCCCTTTTCTTCACCCTGCCTCCCCAAAATCTGGAAGATCCCTGTGAAATTACACATTGACAACTGCATCTTTTCACAACTCAGCGTGATGAATGAGACAACCCTGACAGTGATGGTAAGTTATTAATGTGCTGAAAGTGAAGGTTTAAACTATTTTAAGAGTGATTCTCTTTGAGCGCTGCATTGTACTTTGAGTACAATGCAGCTATTTTCAAGGAGTACCTGATTTTTATCCCACTTGGCATCTTTATTAGATTTGAAATTGTTTTCATATATGTTATGGTTTTTCGTGATTTTTAATATATGCAGTTGTTTTAACTGTTGTTATATATGGAATTGTTTATATATATATTATTATTATTTTGTGAAGTTGCTTTGGGATACTTCATAGGAAGTGGTCTATAAATGAAATGAAATAAATTCCTGCCTTCTATCACATTATCTGTCATATTTGGTGAGCCTTTGCTCATCCCATGAATTTCTCAAACTTCTCCCATGCACCTTCTGGTGTTGTTTCTAATCAACTTCTTCTCTGTATATTACCAAATTTAATGTTGTTGAAATATGTACCCAGCATTAAAATAAGCATGTGCCAAGGATTTCCATATGGTATGCCTGTTGTGCACACTACTGAAATTAATGCACAAAACTAACTTGGGTCCCTTAATTTCAGTGTGTCTACTCTTGGTAGAATATAGTTGGTTTAGTGTTCAGCCTGAAAGCTATGGTACAGAGATGGACAAATAATGGTGGGTGAGCATTTATCCCCACAAAAAATAATGACAACAGGTTGCAAACTGTCTCATGAGTGCAGCTACAGAGTCAGACCATAGCTTCATTCTGCAAACCAGGCATAGGCAAACTCGGCCCACCAGATGTTTTAGCCTACAACTCTCATCATTCCTAGCTAACAGGACCAGTGGTCAGGGATGATGGGAATTGTAGTTTAAAAACATCTGGAGGGCCGAGTTTGCCTATGCCTGCTGTAAGCTAAAAAAAGAAAATAAAAGCTGAATACTCCCCCATCCAATAGTGTGATTCTCCCCTCCCCCAGGTTATTTTGGCTGAGGCCAGAGCTCATGATGCAAAAACCCATGCTCATGCTTGCTCCAATATTCAGCACATGTTTTCAGCTGTCATAATACATAAACAAAGGCCCATTTGACATGATGCTTGGGTGACATTTATTCCTTCCTTGTCGCTCTGTCAAGTTGATCACAGATATCATTGCCATGGAGAAACATAACACACATTTTTTTTAAAAAGCCAGGAGGCTCATTTGTGAAAGGGCATGGGCGGATTTATTTGTTTGAGCTTTGAAGGTACCTCTGGTGTGATTGGCTGGTCCTCTGTGAACATACATCAACCACTGCTCGAAGAGAAGCTGCTGGTGTCCCTTCAGCAGCCATTTTACACACAATGCAAATATAGCAGCTCTGCAGCCCAATCCTGTGATCTCCCCTCTCTGATCATTTTCTTCTTCTTCTTCTGCGCAATACTCAGCCCTGCTGCAAGGATCAAACATCAGCTCCAGATCAAGGCCAAGGAAGGCAGCTGTGAACTAAGATGCACAAACTTTCTACATATGCTTACCTCAGCAAACGTTCAGTGTGATCTTTTCACATCAGGACTTGCTGTTGCCCAGCGTGAGCACAAATGCCAGCAATAAAGGTCTCTCCTGCTTCCCTCCATTTGGGAGGTCAAGGTCACCTTAATGTTTCTGTTTGCTTACACAGGTACTGAAGGATCTCAGGCCACTCAAGCCTTACAACAGAAACCCACATCAATTTGTAAATGTCAACCAATTACACAGTCGCCCCAGAAGCACGTTAACTGAAGAAGTTCCCAAATGAAGCCTCAGGAAATCCTCTCACTTTGATTACTCAAGGTCTCAATTTGAGATGTATATTGGTAGTCTTTTTTTATTGCTAATACGATATATGGGTGATGCAAGCACACTTATTCAAAATCCCTGGGCAGAAACAGAGCTCTCTCTGCATACATCATTGCGTTGTCATGCCATTCCATTATTCCCTTAACACAGAAGTGCACATTTCATGAAACCCAGATATGACATTTAGGACAAATTCATCTTTACTCTCCAGAGCTGCAGGGCTTCTGCAGCAACTCCTGGCATGAGATGGATGCCTTGGCAGCAGAGACAATCATTAATGGAAAAACCAGCATTCAAATGGTGTAGTGTGGAAGCATCTAAACTGAGCCAATTTAAGCTGAAAAATGAATTCTCAGCCATGTATGTCTGCTCAGACTTCGGCCACACTGAGTTCAGTGGAACATGGCCTCAGCCAGCATAGCCCTCCCAACTCTTAAATGTTAGATTATATTTTGTTCTGATAGGAACTTGCATGGGTCAGGCACTCCCGCTCCTGATGTCTGACTCCCAGACAGGACAACATTTGTTGTTGTTGTTTAGTCATTTAGTCGTGTCCAACTCTTCGTGACCCCATGGACCAGAGCACGCCAGGCACTCCTGTCTTACACTGCCTCCCGCAGTTTGGTCAAACTCATGTTAGTAGCTTTGAGAATAGTCCAACCATCTCGTCCTCTGCCGTCCCCTTCTCCTTGTGCCCTCCATCTTTCCCAACATCAGGGTCTTTTCCAGGGAGTCTTCTCTTCTCATGAGGCGGCCAAAGTATTGGAGCCTCAGCTTCAGGATCTGTCCTTCCAGTGAGCACTCAGGGCTGATTTCCTTAAGAATGGATACGTTTGATCTTCTTGCAGTCCATGGGACTCTCAAGAGTCTCCTCCAGCACCACAATTCAAAAGCATCAATTCTTCGGCGATCAGCCTTCTTGATGGTCCAGCTCTCACTTCCATACATCACTACTGGGAAAACCATAGCTTTTACTATACGGACCTTTGTCGGCAAGGTGATGTCTCTACTTTTTAAGATGCTGTCTAGGTTTGTCATCGCTTTTCCCCCAAGAAGCAGGCGTCTTTTAATTTTGTGACTGCTGTTACCATCTGCAGTGATCATGGAGCCCAAGAAAGTAAAATCTCTCACTGCCTCCATTTCTTCCCCTTCTACTTGCCAGGAGGTGATGGGACCAGTGGCCGTGATCTTAGTGTAGGACAACATTACGCTGGGTCAAATCAGACCACAGATTTATTGATTACAAATGTAGAGGTTTTACATAGGCATTGGGTATAACCATTGAACCAGTAGCCCACCTGCTGGGGTATCCCTTTTCAGGGTCAGCCCAGGGCAAAAGGGTGCTAGGACAAGTAGGAAAGCCTTCACGAGACTGCTGCCTTGAGGAATGCTATGGCCTTTGCCCCTGCCTGGGTGTCTGGACAGGAGCAACTTTAATGGGATACTCCTGCAGTCTGGAAGGGCAGGCAGAAACTCCACCAAAGACTAAAAATTATCCAAAGCCTAAACTGCAAATGTTGTGACAATTGCTATGAGGTAGGCAAAACCAATTAGTCTGGATATATTAGGCATTCACTATTAGATTAAATTCCTTGCTTCCAAGAAGCTCATTGTGGCACTCCTGGCTCTTCCTCTCACCATGTTCTCTTTACATCAACCCTCTAGTTAGGCTGAGAGACAGCAATTGACCCAGGATCTCTCCATGAGTTTCATGGCAAATTAAATCCTGGTCTCCTGGGTCCTAATCCACTTAAAAGCTCTCCACCTTATGGCACATTCTATTAAAAATATGTAGAAGTCAACAAGCTGGGGGAGGGGAACAATATCTTCCCATTGGTCTGGAAATTTATGTTAGCACCTTTAAATCTAACTAAGGAAGGAAACATATGAGCAATAGTAAATAATTTCTGAAGTGCCCCATCTTCCACACAGGAGTGATTTAGGATGTTCAATATCTGTGCATCTTCGCCAGCTGTTGCTCATAATTTCTGGCACAGTGCAAAAACTTATGGCAGCAGTCGCAGTTCTCTCACCACACTGGTTGCAAACTGAAAGAACTGTGTCTCTGCATAAACTTATAGTGGGTGACACATGAACCAGTACGACAGCACAAACTGTTAAAAACAGCTAAACATCTGAGCAACTAAAGGCAGGACTTAAGTTCTGTCCCAGCTAACACACAGTGAATTGGTAATAAAAGCCATCTTGGCTATGAGTCCTGGAAGACCTGCTCACTGCCTTGAAGGCCTTTTTCCATCTGGCCTGGGAGGATAGCTACAGAAGCTGAGGCTGCTGAAGAGGCCAGAGGCCATCTTGGCTGTCGCTTATTGCAGATCCACGTTGTTGAGCCTGAATTTCCATAGCCACCGCCCACCACAAACCACCATTGACAGGATTAGCAGCAGCAGCAGATAGGTTCTATGCTTATGATATTATTTTATTTTCTTGTTAAGTAGGTTACTTTGAATACATACTTTATATTTGACTCTCTTCAATAATATTGTGTTCTGGATTGTTTTATTTGATGTTTTAATATGTTGTGAACCACTTTGGAAGTGAGAGCTGGACCCTCAAGAAGGCTGATCGCCGAAGAATTGATGCTTTTGAATTATGGTGCTGGAGGAGACTCTTGAGAGTCCCATGAACTGCAAGAAGATCAAACGTATCCATTCTTAAGGAAATCAGCCCTGAGTGCTCACTGGAAGGACAGATCCTGAAGCTGAGGCTCCAATACTTTGGCCACCTCATGAGAAGAGAAGACTCCCTGGAAAACACCCTGATGTTGGGAAAGATGGAGGGCACAAGGAGAAGGGGACGACAGAGGACGGAATGGTTGGACAGTGTTCTCAAAGCTACAAACATGAGCCTGACCAAACTGCGGGAGGCAGTAGCAGACAGGAGTGCCTGGCGTGCTCTGGTCCATGGGGTCACAAAGAGTCGGACACGACTAAACGACTAAACAACAACAAAACCACTTTGAGAGTTTTTTTTTGTAAAAGTATAAAGTGGTATTAAAATAAAATAAAATGCAAAACAAAAAACATAGCCCTGAATGAGATTGGTGCAGCCTATTATGATCCCTGGCCTGCCATTGTCCCCATTCTTTTAGACAGGGACAGGGGACAATGCCAGCCTGTTGCAGAGATTTATTCTGATTGGAATTTTGTAAAAGGGGGGTGGAATGTCATGGACATTTTTAATTACATGTTAAATAACAGGTATTTTAAGATATAATAATTTACTATTAAAATACGTTTCAATGTGTTATTTATTTAAATAAATAAAATGAGGATTAACAACACCAGTTTGCATGGTTAAAGTGGCCTTTTGAGTTCACACACAGAGGGAGTGAAAAAAGCCATGGTCTACTCAAAACTTGGTGAATACCAACCTTGCAACCAGTCTAGGGGGTGAATTGGCTGTCAGCTTCCTCCTGCTCCTCAGCCTCAGCATTGCCCTTTGTAGAACTCAGCAGGGAAGAGGTTGGGAGCAAGGCTAGAATTTGTTGGGTCTGGCTGTCATTGGCTTTGGCACTCTCTACTGTTGGGCTCCCTGCCTCCCTCCCTACTAGTTCCAATGGGCACCAACCTCCACCGGGTGTAGAGGATGTCCAAAATGACAAGAGCATGATGTAGGCTGTTATTGTCCCCCTTCTTACAAACATTTCCACTCTGACAAAGTTGAGCAAGCAAAGAGCTTGCTTTTTATGTGCCTGGGGATGTTTCGCCATCACACTATTATTTTCTGTCTCCTCTTCATTTTGTCTGTATAAAAGATACATATTTAGGGAAGTCATTGAAAGTCTTTCCCTATTAAGTTTACCCCTCGTTGTCAGTGTTGCCAATATGCTTGGTGCCAGCCCATGTCCAAAACGATCTGCTGAGTTCAGTTTGTATTTCAGCCAGGAATGTCACATCGTGTGAAGTGTGGGGGAGGAAAAGTCCACAAAATGCTGGTGACAGAAAAGCCGGGGGGGGGAGGAGGACTGTGAAACTGCAGAGACCTCTGGGGGGAGGACTTTCCTGTTCTATAAAGGGGGGGGATTACAGACAGTCATTATGAATCCCCAAGGAGGTACCATGCAAAACTAAAATTACTCAGAGCTTTGCCTCGTTATGAAAATCAGATTTTGAATAGGCATGATCTTGGATATTTTCAGTGACAGATCATATAGAAATGAGCTTGATGGTGCTGGCACTATTTTACTCAAGTTGTACATTCGTTTGCAAAAATAATCAATAATAGTTAGATGCAGTGGAGCAAAGCAAGCCAGGTGATACATAAGTAACTAATTTTTAACTCCTTGTTTTGCACAAATCTCATTGATTGCCCTTGACTAGGGACTATCTAACCAAGCAACCTTTTGTTTCAACCTTCTTCAGTTGAACCAATTCTGCTTTAGAACAGAATCATTGCTTTTGAATGCATAACGAGCACTGCTGGATCAGACCAGAGGCTCATCCACTCTACGTCCAGCATCCCATTTTCACAGTGGCCAACCAGATGCCCATGGGAAGCCCACAAGCTGGACGTGAGTGCGAAACCACTCTCCCCACTTTCATTCTCCAGAAACTGGTATTCAGAGACACAGTAGTAGCTAATGCCCATTGGGACTGGTAGGATGAAAGAATGGAAGGCATTAGGAGGTGAAGCCTGAGCCAATGACAGGCAGAGCTCAATTACAGAGCTTCTGAAGTTAGTTCCTGAGTCTTACATAGATGTAGATGTAGATAGATTTGTAGAATTTGAGGGGGAAAGGGTACCAGAATGAGTTGCACCTAAAACATACACAGCATGAGAAAAATACATTGTGTGGTTTCTGGCCTATCCTTTGAGTAAATGGCTACAGCAGATCCAATATACCAATCATTGCTCCATATATATTGCTTGCAAAGATTTCAGTTCATAAACCCTGCAATGTTTTTGCCATAGGCAATGATGGAAGAAAGTTTATGTTCTTAATTCTTAGCCTTGAAAAGTCATTCAGGCAAAAAATAAAGTTTTTGCTGATTAGTGGGCAGGATAAAGTGAAGAAATTGAATTCTAGTATCACACGAACTTGGTATCATTGCTTTTTAATTTTGTTAACTTTTGAGATCAGGCAGAATCAATATGTGCCTTTGAACCTGAAGAATGGCTAGGAACAAGAATCAAGAGTTTCAGACAATGTACCCAATTAGCTTTATCTTGGGTTTAATACATTTATGAAGGATTTGGAATGGAGTTTTATCCAATGTTTCAGTGGCACTCTACCAAGCTTAGGAAAGGACTTTTCTTTAGGATCTGCTCTGCATCAGCAATAGCCCAAGTTGGAAATAGGACAAGAGAAAGGTCACATTCATACCATTCATTTAAAGCAGTATCATACCTCTTTAAACAGACATAGTTCCCCCCCCCCAAGAATTGTAGGAAGTGAAGTTTGTCAGTGGGGCTGAGAGTTGTTAGGAGACCCATATTCCCTCAAATTGAAAGTCTCTTTGGGGATCTAGTAAAAAAAGATGGTTCAATTTCATATCATTTATTAATAAAGATGGATATTTTATCCAGCTTATGCTGAAGTATGAGCTAGATGAAAATACAGTCAAGACGATACAGCACACCCATGCTCTTTTATTATATCTTAAATTTTATTCTTATTATATCTCTATTTAGATGGTCTTCACATAATAAGAAAGCAAGGGAATTAAGAGTAACATTTTTGTTTGACCCACCTTGCATTCAACAGATTGGTAATTACTGTGGTATTTTCTACCTACAAGTATTTGTTCAACCTCAATAAAATTCTGCTATACTCATGTTCCATGTCTGTATTGGTGCTGCAGTGTGCTCCCCCACCCCTGGTATCTCTGTTTTCTCTTTCTTATTTTCCTTCTGCAATTTTGTTTTCATTTTCTTGTAATTTTAAAACTTCAATAGAAATTATATGGAAAATAAGAATAATAGTGTTTTAAATGTATGGTGTGTATGTGGCCAAAGAGGAGTCACATGTCATATGTTCCAACTATCCCTATTTATAAGGGGCAATCTCTGTTTCATAGTGTAGTTCACCTAATCCCCCATCCATGCAATGAAAGAAGGGATAAATGGGTTGTACTGGCAGCCAAACTCCTCTGACATTTGTGTGTTCTGAGAGAGCAAGGAGGAGTTCAACCTGTGTGTGCATAGAACATAGATGAGGAGGGATCCCAGCCCAATCAAATTCCTTCCTGATGTGGAAGAGCTCTATGCATGTGCATTGAAACATGCAAAGAACTCTACCCCATGTGCTTTGAGCAGGCAGGTGTCTGGGGATGTGGGGGTTGCCCATGTTGCCTCACAACTCACTCTATACCACCTTTCAGATACTGTATGTGGAAGTGACCTTGTGTTTGGCAAATCAGTATCCTTGTTTTGCACCCAATTTCTTTCCTTTCCTTTTGGAAAGTGCTTGATTAAAAAGAAAATGTAAATGTAAGTTGCTAGAGTTGCCATTCTTGGGAGTTCAGCCCCTCTTTAGCAATTAAATCTCCGAAGACAACACAGCTTGTCTTTACTGCAGTTGTGAATGCACTTGCACAGCCTGTAATTTTGCACTCTAAAGCTGAGGCAGTTGATACTGATATGATAATAATGTAGTATGTTTTCTTTCCTAACAGACATTTAACCCAAAGAACACCTTCTTGGCTTTTAAATCAGTGGAGGACAGGCTTTTGGAGTAAATGAATACCAAAAAAAGGGTACAGTGTATCCTTCAAGAAAGCGTAGTCATGGCAGTAAGAGTTATAGGACACTCACAGTGATCTCTGGTATGAGTTTGGAAGGCCATCTGTTATGGATGCTTTAGTTCAGATTCCTGCATTGCAGGGGGTTAGACAGGTGACCCTTGGATCCTTTCATGGGACATGATTACAGAATATTGCAACACGGATCTTCTCAGCCAATTATTTCAAAAGATGTGTAGTCCATTCAAATGCATACGTACTGAGAAGTAAACCCAGCTGAATCCAATGGGATATACAGTATGGCCCTACTGAAATGGACGGAACTTGAAAGAGCTTAACATTTGCTTGATCCCATCTACAAATTCTCATCCAATGCACCAACAGAAGAGCAGATCCAGTCTTTGAACACTCAGTTTGAGGGGATAGAAAACCTGTGCACAATCCTATACTGAAATGCCAAGTCTCCATCCTCTGACATCTCATTCATTCTCCAGGAGATTCTGAGAGCACATCAGCAAATTATTTTAGTACCACAGAATTCATTTCAACCCTAAAGACTTTTCAGGTAGTTAGCTATTTCCTGACCAATTCCTTACCAGTCTGAACTCCAACAGCAACCCCTCACCACCAGTCACATGACATATGCAAGCTGGGACATAGGCCACATCCACACGAGGCATTTAAAGTGCTATTATACCATGGCTTCCCTCAAAGAAACTGCTTTAACTGTTTAGTGTGGATTTGACTACAGTTCCCTTTTCAGGAGAAGGGGCAAAAACAGGAATTAAGCAGTTCTGCCTTTCTTTGTCATACCTTAAAATTTCACATTAATTACTGAACAGTGAGCCTATCATTTGCTTCCTCTTCTTCTGAACATATCTGAAAAAGATGCTTTTGTTGCTCTCAGCATGATCCTGATTAGCTTTCCTGACACGGTCCCAGAAGTCTGCGCTGCTCATCTATATTGGACTTTGGCAAGTTCTCCTTCCTTCCTTTTCTTAAATGTGTGTGTGTTTGTAGTTCCTTGTTACGCCTGTTGTGCAGTCATACTGGCTTTGAAAAAGTCTCCTATTTTTCTTTCTCCTTGGAATTGTTTGCAATTGTGCCTTTACTAACTTTAGAATTGCCAAACTATTGCTAAGACAATAGCTACAGATACATTGTTCTTTCCATAATTGCAGGCCAATACAAGTTCATCGATTCAGGAGGACTGCAGTACACCAGCTCAACGCAAAGCTTGATATCTGGCAGAAAAGAGTTTCAATTTCCACTCAGTCATTTTCAGAAATATAGTGTTTCAACAGTACAGACTGGCAGCCCTTTCTGGGCTGCAAGTAATCTGTGGATTTTAACCAACAAATATGCCAGTTCCTAACTTTATCTTCCCACTGAAGGCTCATCTAATTTCACCCCATTTGATCGGCCCTTTTTGTGTGCGTCTTTAAATAATCTAATGGAGACTTTCTACACTTATCAGGAGGGTATCTGAGGAGCCTACTTTGGCCTTTGGCCTTGCCCGCCACTGTCATGTGGCCCCTGGAAGGTTACCTAGAAAAGAATGTGGCCCTCAGGTTGCAAAAGTTCCCCCACTCCTAGTGTAAGGACTATAACTTGTCTGCTTTTTGTAAGTACAGGGATTTTTTTTTATCCCATTGCATTGCTCTTGTAGTGGGTGGGGAGAAGAATGCATAATATAAAAATTTATAGCACAAATGAATATTATTTTCAAAACAGCAACAACGCTAAAACAGGATGGAGATGCGGAAGATTTTCCCCTCATGGGGTGAGCTAGCATTTCTCCCATCTTCACACCATAGTTGAAAGACATACAATAATGATTCACTCATCAGTCTTGCCATCTGGGATGCCTTCATATAGATACATACAAATCTCAGTGTGAATGCACATGGACACCATAACCAGCAACTTCTCTGATCCTGAGCTGGACAAATGTATTGACAAGACAACTATGGCAATGGCAATACTAAGATGAAGGTCCCCCAGGCTTGTGTGTTGTACACACTGCTTTATGGCAGTGAGTCATGGACAACTTACAACCGTCGGGAGCGATGCCTCGACTCCTTCCATATGCACTGTGTCAGGAAGATTTTGGGCACCACACAGCAGGACGGAGTCTCAAAGAAAGATGTACTTTTCCAAGCCCACATCACCAGCATGTTCACCCTTTGTCTCAGTGACATCTATGCTGGCTTCTTCATATACACAGAATAGAAGATGGCAGGATCCCTAAGGATGTGATTTATAGGGAGCTGGCTTCAGGTACCAGGCCTGCTGGCGCACTAACTCTGTGTTATAAAGATGTCTGCAAGCATGACATGAAGATGCTGGAAGAGTTGTAGAAACATGCAAAAGGTTGGACTCAAGGAGTCCATTTACAATTCAAGTTCTAATCTATTTCCAAAGAGTATAATACCAAGCTGATATTTCTACCGTATGCTATTTGTGTTAATCATTTTTTGTTTGTTTGTAAAATTTGATATAACTATGTGTGTTTATGTGTTTCTCTTATACTTTTCTTCTTGACTCCAGTTTTGGCTGCAAGAAAGATCTTGTTTCAGTTTTCTCTGGTTTCAGAAGGCCATTTTCTATGAAGCTTATGGGAACACCAATTAGAGCCAATTATAACTTCATTTACCTTTAACCCACAGTGCAGTGACCTTTGTATTTAACCCAATTGGAATGCTGCCATGCTAGAGTTAATTGTTAAATTTGATGATCCATGGTAGGAAAGGGTCGGAGTAATGCCCATTTAGAAAACAGTGGATTGTAATTGAACACCTCCTCTTCCCAAGGGGCAGAAGCCAGTGATCCTTTCAAAATTTTGCAGTTCAGCTGCCTTGTTAAAGAAAAACAGATGTGAACCTTTATCTACAGTATATACCTTTCCCCCTTATATTTGTGCAGTTGTACATTATCACTGAAGCTCCCTTGGCAAATAGAGCACCTGCAGATTGAGCTCCTCAAAAACGGGACGCGGGTAGCACTGTGCGTTAAACCACAGAGCCTAGGATTTGCCGATCAGAAGGTCAGCGGTTCGAATCCCCGCAACGGGGTGAGCCCCTGTTGCTCGGTCCCTGCTCCTGCCAACCTAGCAGTTCGAAAGCACATCAAAGTGCCAGTAGATAAATTGGTACCGCTCCAGCGGGAAGGTAAACAGCGTTTCCGTGCGCTGCTCTGGTTCACCAGAAGCGGCTTAGTCATGCTGGCCACATGACCCAGAAGCTGTACGCCGGCTGCCTCGGCCAATAAAGCGAGATGAGCGCCGCAACCCCAGAGTCGGTCACGACTGGACCTAATGGTCAGGGGTCCCTTTACCTTTACCTTTACATTATCACTGAAGCTCCCTTGGCAAATAGAGCACCTGCAGATTGAGCTCCTCAAAACAGTGCAATCCTATGCTCCTACAAGTGACTTTAAGTGTGCATAGGATTGCAACCAAAGAGTCCCAACAGGCAAAGGTAGAACTGCTCATGAATGGGCAACTTTCCAGGTTTTCTTTAAATATTTCCTATTGGATTCACTAGGCTGCAGAACAAAGATACTAAGTAGAACCACTAGTGCTATATACTGACCTCTAAACATCCATAGAGTTCATATTTCCTTACTGCTGTAAAGCTGCATATATCAGGATATGTGGATGACTTGCACTTCCACTGCAATGTACAAAGTGAGAACCAACGGATATTACCCATGGAAAGATGTGTGAGCTTTAGTCTACAAATTGATTTCAAACATATCCTCAATGTGGAATTTTTTTATTTCACCATTACAGAGGAAGCTCTTTTGCCAGTTCTTATAACTGTTATAAGTTACACATATAACACATGTGCAAGTCCTGTGAGTAAAATCAGTGAACAAATATAATATAATATTTTTTATTTATATTCTGTGCAGTACTCATGTTACATGTATGGTGTTCATTTACACAGATACCGCTTTGAGGCCTTTTGCGTGGACAGGCGGAGTCCCCAGCTCCCGAGCGCCCCCCCCCCGTCATGTGGAATAATGACTCAAGACAACGTGCTATGGGATTAAATTGGCCACAACTTTATTAAATTTCAAATGTGGGTAGACCTTGGCTCAGGCATTGGGAGTTCTCCCTCCCCAGTCCCCAGCCAGGGACCTAGGGAGCATCAGGGTTATCCAGTGTTTGTGTGGGGGATGGGCCGGCTCTGGAGAACATATGTTCAAGCAGAGATAGCCGCCCCCATTACGCCGCCGCCGCAGGGGAGAGCAATGACGACCTTTCGGTGTACGGTCAAAGCCTCCCTTCAGAAACCCCTTTAACGGGGAACTGCTGCAAAGAGGAAGATGGACAAAAGGATTCCGCCCAAGGCCTGATACCGCCAAAGTTGTGATGTTTTTGCTACGGGAAAGGCGAAACCTGCCAATGCAGGGAAATTCCTTTCCGGCCCTTTGACAGCGACCTTAACGCAGCAGCGCCCGCATACCTGTGAAGAAAAGTTAACCTGCAAAACCTGTGAAGAAAAGTTAACCTGCAAAATAAGGCATTAACTGAGGGTGGGTAGTGTGGGAGAAGCTCTGGAGCCAAGTGAGGATTCCCAGGTAAGACCTCTATTGTGTGGGCAGGTAATCCCTCCCCTACCTGGCCTGATCTCCTTGGCAACTGGGGTAGGCGGAGACCTCCAGGTATCCCACCTGAGGGAAGGCAAAGCCAAGCCTATTCTGATGGAGCCGCTCCAGATCCAGGGGCTGCACGCGTCTACGCAAAGGTCGCCCCCCATTTTATGCGGGGAGCGGTCATTACAATCATGCAGTGTATAAATTTTAGGAAATAACGGAAAAGTTACTGAAGTTTGAGTACATCAGCTTGTTGGTTGCTTACACTATACAGGCTGTTATGGCACTCTAACGACATTGTTAGTAGCTGGCAGGTTGCCAATCCCTGCTGAGATAGGGCCAGTGTTGTGATTCGCTAATTGCAGCATTAAGGCGACCTATTGCAGACAGTGTATGTGTTTTGCCTGGGCCGGCTTAAGGTATATAAACTGGGCCAAGTTCCCGTTTGTCATTCTTGGTCTTCTTGTTCCTGATGTTCCAATAAATCTTTTCTGAGCTGAATCTCGATCTTGGGTCATGCCTGAACCCACCTACACTTCACAGGCAACTCCCCATTTACATGGGGATTACGTTATGGACCCCCACACACATCAGTGAAATGACGTAAAATGGGGAGTTGCCTGTGGGAAGAAGCTTTCCCACACCTCAACTGAGGAAGGTGTGCTTTCCCTTGGGGCTTGGCTGACCAGGCACTCTCCATTTCTGGGTAACATTTCTGGGTCATGTGCCTGGTCATGTGCAAATAGACTGTACATAAATGGGGAGTTGCCTGTAAACTGGTGGTATCAGGGCTATGTAGGGAGTAATTTGTTAATCATATAAGCTTCAGGAGTGTGGTGTGGAGATCACCTTCCTCTTTTTTCTGTACACATTTCCCCATCCTCTCTGTTTACATTCCCACCCTTCCACCTTTATCTTCATCAATCTACCATCATCTCACACCCGCTCCCCCAAGTTTCTCTCGCTTTTCCATTATAATTTGCATGGTTGCACCCCAGAAGTTTAAAATGGCTCCTGAATGGAAATGTACACAGAGTCTCTTTTTAAAATGCCTCTTGAGTATTTTTAAACATTCCCTGAATTGCAGTGCACCTGCTAGATAATGATGGCACTTGCTGCATTGGTCTATTTATAAATATTGGTGGCGGCAATGAATTAAGCTACTCCTGACTATGTCCACAGGAGGACTGAGTGGCAGAAAAATTACATTGGAGAAATGTTTCTGACATTGCTACAACATTTTCTGAGCAGCCTACCATTTTAAGCAATTTTAAAGACCCTCTCTATTTATAGATTTAAGGAGAAAAAGATAGCACCCATGCCAGTTAGGCAATTAAAAGGTGTTGTGGGTAGAGCAAAATTGACACAGTTACCAAGGGAACAGGTTTTTATTGTCACATGCTTATGTCTGGATAAGCGTTTGGAAAAGGGATTCTGCACAAGCAGGAAGCTAGGTAGGAACTTTGCTGAGCGGGTGAACAGGAAACAATACTTAACTCAGGAAGCAGTCATAGACTCATAGAATTGTATCTCTCACATAATCATCACCGCAGTAAAAGTAAGATAGTGCTATATAAACAAGGCTTCAGATTGTGATAGTACCAGGCTAAAACAAAAACCAAAAGATTAGAGACCACACTTGGAAAATTATCACACATTTCTTATGACTTAAAAGAATTTTCAAGTTGCAAAGCATCATACGTACAAAATATAGTTGCTGGCTTAGACTCCATCTGCACTATACACTTGAAGCAGTATTATACCACTTTAAACAGTCATGGCTTCCTGCAAAGAATCATGGGAGCAGCAGTTTGTTAAGGGTTCTGCAAGTTGTTAAAAGACCCCCATTATCCCCACAGACCTACAATTTCTAGAGTTCCCTGGGAAGAGGGACTTATTGTTAAACCACTCTGAGAACTTCAGCTCTGTGAGGAGAACAGATGCCTTGTCTCCTCCACTCATCTCTGCAAAGAACCTGCTCCATAGAGATTGTTCCTTTCCTATTTCACTTCCTTATTGGGGCTTGATTCAGGGAACCTAAGGCCAAAGTACATGAAGACAGTCCTCTATTTGAAAGTCTACTTGACAGGCTGCCTGGTCCAACTAGCAGGAGCCTTAAAGTTGTCCCTCAACACTTAGCACCAGGACAGCAGATTTCCATTGACTTTCATAACAGAAAGTAACTGCAGCCTATCTGAACAACAATCATTTTGCTGGTTATAGAATAAAAGTCCAATATGAGCAATATGAGGCCTACGTTCATTTTAACAAACAAAATATCCTTACCTCTACAAAATCACTGGCCCATATGTTCTGGATGGAATCACCAGTTTAGATGGGGAACAGGAATACAGAGACTTGTTATTTTGTTGTAAGGTTCTGGTGTCACTTGTCATCCCCGACAGCAGCAAAGGAGAAAAGATCAGAGTAATATTGGACTATATCCAGCACTGTCCTTCCACCACTCTTTGATCCAGTGAAGGGTTTTGTGAATGCAGCAGGATGAGAGAACGACTTTTGCCAATTTCCCCCTTTCCTCTGCAACTCCTATGTGGAAACAGATGAGGGAGGGGTGAAGAGTGCAGAGTTCAGGGTGGTGCTGGCACGAAAGAGACAATGTGCTGCTCCTTTGTCCCACCCAGCTCACTGCACCTTCCACCTTCCCCTCTCTGTAAACAGCCATGACACTCGCCAACAGGAAAAGAGACACGCTACTCTGCCTTGCCTGTGCCACCCCATTGGCACGTCTGTTAAAGGTAAGAGCCATACAGAGGGAGAACAGGGCCTTAAAGTTTCCTGTTAACAGCACCTGGACCGCAGACTGAACTGGCTCGCAGGTCACCAGGCTACAGCCTCTGCCAGTATGGTGAAACACATTGTATTCCTTCTCTTTTTAAATTATAGCGGTTATTTGTAAATTTGCATCCATCTGGATAAATCAGCACATACGAGCTGTCATTCTGTGCCCTCTTTTGTTCTCTTTTTTTTGACAGCGTGCAAGTGGCCACCCTAACAACTGTTGATTAGGGACTCTGAAGTATAGCACCCACAAATAAGCAGTGGATCTGCTGCAAAGTCACAATACAGAAACGTTTGGAAATTCTCCAATTACCTGTGGAAGACTCCTACACAGGATAAAAAAGTACGCTGCTTTTTTCTTCAAACGGCTGTCATTGTTTTATAGATGTGGGTGTGAAGCCTGCAAACAAACACTGTGTAAGGAGCCGGTTTAAAGGGTTTTTTTGTTTCTTTTTAACACAGAGAGCATGATTAAAAGATAAATGTTATTCCTCATTATAAGGAAGAACTAAACTGTAAAGTCCTTCAAAAGCCTAAAAGCAATCAAAAAGCTGTTTTACATAGCATGACCCACAAAGTTAATAAACGATAACATCAATACATTTTTATGTTATGTTATGTTATGTAAGGAGAAGGATGAAACAGTTGCATGCTCATAGTGTAGGCAGATCATGAGAAATTGGATGCTTGCTCAGTTATTAATTCCTCATTCAGGAAAGTCAGGTTGCTGGATTGCCTTAAAAGAGTAGCAGCTAGTTACCAATTGGTCTCTTCCCAACCTTCCATTCCTGGAAAAGATGATTGAACAAGCTTGTACTAACACCAGGCTCTCTAGAATACCCATCAGCTTTCTAGGCTACTGTCACTCTGGGCTCTAGCCTGAGTATGTATTAATTAATTAATGCCCTACACTTCTTCCTATAGGAGCCCAGCAACTAACAAGTGGAAAAGCAATAAAAACAATCCCAGAGACTGTGCTTGTGGTATTTGTATGCGATTGTCAACCAGACTTCTGCAGTAAAAATAATCCCTCCTGTTTTCAATCTGCAGGGAGAGAATTGCTGATGTAACCAAAATAGCACCACCCATGAACAAGAGAGAAGTATCTGCAGATTTGGGGGAATATCAAGGTCAGCTGGAATTCATAATATTATTAAAAAAACTTCTCCCAAGTTCAGCAAGAATGCCTCTCCTATAATGGACACCTGAAATGGATACCTCACTCTGCTTCCCAAAGTGAAACTCCCCCAGTTTCAATACCTGAAGTGGGTACCTCAGTTTGTTGCAGGATCATGATCTGGGCCCATGGGGCAGGGCTGTGGTTATCTTCCATTCAGCCTTGGTAGAGGCAGTAGTGAGATACAGAGCATGTCAGGGGGAAGTAATGAAAGCAGCTTTTCTGTTTTGCACTGACAATGCTGGATTCCCATTGACCATGGATCGTTCTCTCCTGGGAACCTCTTCTCTCAGCCCCACAGTGTTGCTGTGGAGAACACACCAGAGGGAAACAGAATGGTGGCATCTCAACAGGGCAGCAGGTGAGCATCACTTGGCTGCCCTGCATGCACAGGCCACATGGATGTGAGCTGCAGGAGGACCATGGGCAGCCAGGCTGCCTCCCTTGTCCCAGGAAGAAGGCATCTGTCCTGGACAGGCATGGGTAGAAATGTGGCTCAAGAAGGTAAGTCTTGGCAGATGATATGGCACACCCAACACATTACATTGAATTGTGGATTGTCACAGCATTAAGCACCCAGGCCAAGAGTAAATGAAACAAACACACAGCAACAGCAGCAACAGCAACAACACCAGCCAATATGAGGTATCCTGAAATCTACTGTAGCAATGGTGTTTGTGTGTGTGTAATTTTTTTGAATAAAATAAAAAGAAATTGAAAGTTGATTTCCTAAAAATGAAATAAAGGTCTGCTGCTTTTCATTATCCTAACACAGGCTTCCTCAAACTCAGCCCTCCAGATGTTTTTGGCCTACAACTCCCATGATCCCTAGCTAGCAAGACCAGTGGTCAGGGATGATGGGAATTGTAGTCTCAAAACATCTGGAGGGCCAAGTTTGAGGAAGCCTGTCCTAACACAAATAAAAAATTAAATATTGTGACCCTAATTAATAACTAGGTCGGGTGCCCCAGAGTCCCCTGATTTCCACGCCTATGTGCAGGTGGAAAATAAATGTCAAAATAAGGAGAAAGAGAAGAAGATGAGAGCCTGTTCATGGACCCAGCCAATCACAGGCATGATTACTTGACTGTATGTTTCTTTGTGCGCAGCTTAAGTCTAGAGATATCATTCACTTTAACAACATATGAACACGGGCACAGTTTGGTGTGAAACATTTTGCTGTAGGCCTCACATGTTGACCGGTAACATGCTACTGGATCTTGTGATTCCCCCCCTCCTCCTTTTCCTTTGAAATCAATAATCCTAATTACGATTAATCAGAGGAAGTTAGACGCATATAGGTACTCAGGGACTACACAAGTGATTCTGTTTTTTTTTTTTTGATGAGGTGATCTGAAAGTATAGTAAAGGGCAGTTTGTAATCATACATCTTTTTCTGGAAGTTTTTATGTTCCTTTCTGTTCCCTTTGATCTTGAGAAAACTATCTTTTACAAATGCCTAGCAAAACTGTACATGCATGGCAAACAAACCTAGGATCACTGCAAAAGACATAGATGCACACAAATATGTGCACTTGTGCATTATTTAATTTCTAAAATATACTGAAGATCGAATTGCCCAGTTGGTCCATATTATTTAGACCCCTGCTCAGTATGAATGTCACATAGTGTGTTTGTGGCACATCAGAAGAGACAAGAGAAAGAAAAATGAAAAATGAAAATATGCCTAGTGAGGTGTGAAAGTGAGGCAAAGGCCAGCTCAAACTAATGGATTAATCACAGGATTTATTAAAGTTTGTGAAGAGAATAAATAAATATTCATCAGGAATGTTGATTTGCAGCATTAAAAAGGAGCAAATCAAGCCTATTATATTATTGAACTCAAAATATAAATGACATGAATGATTTGTAAGAGGAGTGCTATATCATACTTTGGTGAAGTTTAGTAGTTTGTTTGTTTGTTTGTTTGTTTTTAACACATTGGAATGCCAACAGGGTAGAGTGAAGGTGTAATAAATATCTGTGGAAAGAATGCTGCAAACCACTTGAGAGATGCAAATTCATTCTCTGCCAAATTTGTGCTTAAGCCTTCTTAGCACTACTGATTTGTGTCAACTCTGGAGAATTTCAGGAATCCGGATTCATTTGGATCTTTCCTTCACATCTGAGGGTCTTTTTTATTCCCCCCTTTTTCGTATTATGTGTAAAATTTACACATCTGGAAAAGGGTCCCTAAATATCTCCTTGAGCATTCTACTCCTCTGAGATCAAACAAAGTCTTCTCCCTCTTCCTTGCTGCACATGGACCTGCCAAGAAGGGCCAATCTGTTCTGGAAAGGGTGTCTGTTTAGGATGGCCACATGCTGTATATCACAGATGACAGGGTTCTGATTTGAAGGGCTGTCAGTCCTCTGTTCGAATGAGTCTTCTGTTTGATGGGCTACCTAGTCTAAGTCCGATTTGAAGAAAAAGATTCCTCGGAAAGGAGAACAGGGGCTTTAAAGCTGACAATGAACATTAGCAGACTGATCAAGCACCCAGGCTGAGCTAGTGAGATGTATTGTGGCTATATGTAAATTATAGCAATTATTTCTAAATTTGCACCTCTAGTACATAAAAATTACCACATGCAAATGTGTCTTTTGCCCTTTTTGTTGATGTGTAAGTGGCCACCCTACTTCAGATGCTCCTGTACACGTTTGGCAAATCCCACACATCCAAGATGCTTAGGCTTTGTAGGAAGTCCAATGGCCACATGGGATGATCAAGTATTCAGGATGCATACACAGCAGCACCCAAGACCTTGGTGGGCTTTGCATCAATCCCTCTCCCTGTTTCCTCCCCATTCCCAATCAGCAGAGTCATTCAGAGGATGGACATGCATAGTACTTGATGCTGGGTGGAACAAAACTAAACTTCTAGGTCTTCTGTCTGTAACCTGTATACAAGGAATGCCAGAATTCTTAAAGGCATCTTCACGTGGACCATTACAAGATTGATATAAGAATTCCACCTCGTGGATATTGCTAACGTAAGAACTAAATAGATTGTATCTCCTGGTCAATCTGCTGGACTCTAATTTCTTATAATATGTTTTAATTTTAAAAAAATTAAAAAGAATTTCTAAAAAAAGAATTTATATAGTTACATACAGCCTGTCATGTTGTGTGTGTTGTTCAGTTTTGCATTTACGTGACAAAGAGTTTGGCAGTGTTTTGGGTGGAACAAAATGACTGCAGTTCCTGCAAATCATGGATGCAGAATGAGTTTGCACAAGTACCTCTTCAACCATCAAGGGATATGCAAATCATGAAAGTTCATCTCATTCCATGTATGGATCTCTCTTGCTGGCTCAGTATGCATTGACTTTTCTCTTACACACACACACAAACACACCTAATTCCACAAAAGAAGCAAATACTGTGTTGAAAGAACAAATAAGGGACAACTACATTGTGGTCATGCAATGTTTTTGTTGTTGGAAGAATAATTACCAAGGCCATAATTATGAAAATGCACCTGATAAATGCTTACATTCTATTTGGTCAAAGACCCTGTGGGTGAGCCCTCTCTTGTAAGATCTACACTCCCCAACTGCCTTCTTCCACATTGCCTAGGCATTGGTCACAAAAGAATAACAGATGTACTAGAAGGGAAAGTTGAGTGTGGAGCAGCTGGCTCATCTCATGCTCAGGGTGCCACATATTTTATGACCTTAGACTCAGTTGCCACCTGTCAAATATTTTCACTGGTCTCTTTCAACTAGAGTCAGTGCTACCAATTTCTCAAAGATCATGGCACTATCTGGACGAACATTGAGGCTGCATTACTCACCATGAGTTTGATTTATATTTTGATGGCAAAACAACTATTGGCCCAATCTAGAGTAATTGATCTTTAAAGTGCATCATTTGTCATCGTCATTTCTTTGGCAAAAGTAGTGTCAAGTATAAAGAATAGTGTTGCACCCTTTGAAAGTCTGCAAGCCTATATCCATTTTCCTGGGAATAAGTCCCACTGAATATAGTGGGGCTTACTTCTGAGTTGACATGCATAGAATTGTGCTATAAGTTGCACAAAATGCCTCCATGCAGCAGGCATTAAAAATAACCAAGGCCATGGTACAAAAATTAAGGGGAATGGTCATTAATTATAGAGAAATTTGAAGCCTTCTATTTGGTTAGAGAGATTGTTTTTTCTTCAGGGCATTATGCTATCATTGCTTTGCTTTGTTTTTGAGCTGAAGTCTCAAAAATGCTGTTGACTGTGACTGCTGCTAGGGAGAGTAGCAGTCATAGTCATCAATATTCTACAGACTAGTATTCTACAGAACATCAATATTCTGCAGACTGGTATTTTCACATGAAAGTACTTTTGTGCCATTCTGATGATTGGACTTTGATGCAAGAAGCTACTACCATAATAAATTTGTTAGTCCTTAAGGTGCTGCAAAACTGTTTCTGCCATGAAAGCTGGGGACTCTCTACAGCAATCTGCAATGTGTTGAGTAAACACATGGGGAGAAGCAGCAGTGAACATGATAGCTCTGTCCCCCATTGTTGTTGCTTCCAACTTGTGAATGGTGAGCTTCTGAAGTGGGAGACTTCTGGCCCCATAGAGGCTCCCCATGTGTTTTAAAACCCTGATTGTTGCAAACTTCTAAAATTTGTGGAGACCATCCACAGTTCAGAAGGTTCCCTACTTCAGAAGTTCACCCTCCAGAATTTGGTGGGCGATGGGAACTGCAATGGGTAGCCAAGGTGATCCTTCTGTCTTCTACTATTTGAACTTCTGACCAAAACCATTCTCTGCTGGTTGAGCTTAGTGTTGTAAACAGTCTCCGGACTTGGGTCTCCAGGTCTTAAAGCTCTAGCTGGTTGATATTGGGGAAGCTGCTCCTCTCAGTACTTGGATTCTGAACCTTTGATATCCATCACACAAGTATCAACCCTCAGCTGGGCCCAGTAGCAGATGGGCAGCCAGTGGACAATGGATATGGCAAGGATACACCTGTGTTACGATTGGATTGTTGTTGCAAATGGCCAAGCTGTTCTGCTTCAACTGGAACAGTCATAATTTCTTCCCTCAATATCCTGGTTTAATCCCAGCAGATGAAAGAAAAGACTGGTTTTGTTCAAATTAAAGGTCAAACAGAGACTGAAGAGCTGGTGACAGATTTCTAGATTCTAGTCTAGTTTGGTTTTGAAAATAAAAAATGGCTTATTTTACTCTCAGGGCCAAATCAGACCAGAAGCTAATAATTCATGGTCAGAACTCCAAAGTCTCATCCCATTGGACTTTCATTCTGAAGCAGACTGTACTTATCCTCATTACCACATTAGAGCCATTTAGTATGCTTGCGTGAAAAGCTCAATAGATCCACCGGGGAATTCCCCCCATCACCACACATGTGGTAACATCCTTGGCAAAAAACAGAGCCAATGAAAAACTTCCTCCATTGCTTCCACAGCAAAAATGACCCCCTATTTACCATATCCCCCTCAACTCTCAAACTCAGTGGGTGGAGGCAGACAACGATCAGACTCACTGATTAGATTCATTTCCCCACCTTTATTTCATTTGGAGGGCTGGTTCAAATACAATTAAAATATAAAAACTGAGAGCACAAGCAGGCTGAGCAGGTCTCTTCCCCCACTATATCATAGAATCATAGAATTGGAAGGGGCCATATGGGTCATGTAGTCCAAGCCCCTGCAATGCAGGAATCTTTTGATTAACATGGGGTTCGAACCCCTGACCCTAATATTAAGAGTCTCATGCTCCACCAACTGAGCTATCTTGGAAGTATGTGTTAGCGTATGCAAATCAGTGCCCTCTTTCTTGGGTGATGTGTTTCCTCTCTCTCGGTAATGCCTAAGTAGCCACCTTGAGCACCTGAGGAGAAACTAAATAAACATCAAACAACCTAACTAACAAATAAAACCCTCCCTCCTCCTATGATCCCAAATGTATGGAAGTTGGTTGTCGTCACCCAGAGATGAATGTGAAGGGGAAGCACTCTCTACATATTCAGACACTAGAGCAACAAATCGCAGAACCAACTGGCACCTGAGAATTTCATATGTCATTTTTTCAAGAAATCAGCTCTTTCTGGTGATAAGGGAATCAGCCCCTCCCAATGGTTCAGTTTAGTTATTCTGACAGCTCTCAGCAGAAATCACCTCTTCTGGCAGACACTTAAGGAGGTTCCCTGCAGAAAATGGCAATGTTGCTGGCACCCTGTCTTTGCTGCTGGTTTTTCTTTTGTTTTTGAGGCATACACTCCTCAACTCACTGCTTTAATTCCCCCACATTTCTTTTTTTGAAAAAATATTTTTCTTTTCTTTTCTTTTTGATATTCTTGCCTCTCCTGGGCTGGTGTCTCTTTTCTTGTCTTGCTAACAGTATAAAGTGTGCTTTGTTTTTGCAGATCAATATGTTTTTGCTTTGGATGATAAAAGCGCCATCTCATTTGATTACATTTCCTTTGTAAAATCTTCCTCCAGTCTGGGAATAATGCCCATATGCTATTTGCAAAGCAGAGCTGTGCCACAATGCTCATTTTAAGGAAAAGGCAGCAGAAATGGTGCCAGAAGGAAGCGACACTGATATGCTCAGAGTAGCCAAATTGTTGCCCATCCATCCTTGGTCTACTGTGCCCCTTCCCATGACACACAAACAGGAGGACCACTCATTGTAGTCGCAATTTGTTCAGCACTTTGAGACAAGGGATGCTGAAGCTATCCAGTGCCAGATGTGGGAAAGAGCTTCAGGAACTCATAACAGCCTGCCTTAAAGGAAAGGTGAGCATTTAATCCCCCATATTCTTCTACTCCATGGATTGAAGTCCACGTGGGAGAGAAATTGCTGGTTTCCCCGGCTGACAAATGGTTTCCATGGCCTGAGCAAAACTTTTGTCAGCCCAGGATCATGGGGCTTTGACAGCTAAAGCCACATCATCTGGGCTGCCAAAGTCCCCCAAAGCCTCTTAAAATTGGTCCTGTGGAATAGAATAGGCCTAGGTAACTCCATTACATTATACACGGCCTATTTCAAAGGATGCACGGGTAAAATTCCTTTCAATCTACTTGATAATGAAGAATCCCATCCTACCTATGTTCCTACGTTTCTCTTGCTTTACCCCTGACAACTATTTTCTCCATAGGAAAAAGATACTGTAGATGTTCAGTTGGAGGATAAGGCCAAAGGCTGACCCCTTGGGTTCATCCATGTCAGGGGTGGCCTTTGATGTCTACCTCCTGATTTGGTCCCTGCAGCATATTTTTCTCACCTCTGTGGACACTAATGGCTCAATCAGTTGCCATCTGGGATAGAAAAAGGATTCTGAGACTGTCATTAATTTTTTGAAACCTCTTACTAGCTTAGAAATATTCCCCAAATTCTTTCACTTTTTCAAAGAAGAGCTTAGGTAATTGCAAAGTAAGTCCAAGGAGAACTTTTGGATGCTGACCCATCTCTGTTTAAGGTTATTCATAATGATGACTCCTGCCAATATTTATCTCTCATCTACTGATGCTTTCATACTCACAGTGTCATAGTGAACACCTTTCTTTGTGTGATTCTGTTACTTATTAATGCTCTAACCTCTCACTTTTTGTTTGCATGAAAACGATAAAAAATTAATGAAGAACCACACTCTATTGTATGTTCACATCTAGGGTGGGTGTCAAGTTCCACCCCTACCAGAATCAGCTTCAGTTTTTGGATGGCATGTTTTGCTGCTGAGTGGGGCTTAGCAGAAGCTGCAGCAGCGTCTTGAGCATGTCTTGGAATGTGCAATAGTTATGGTTGGGGCCAAATTATAAGGTGAATTTGCATGATTTTACACCTCCCTCATTTGAACCACACTGCCAGCAGAGCACAACTAGTTAGATCAGAACCCTCAGAAAAATCTCATATCACTCTTTTTCTGTACTCTTACTTTTCCATACACTATATATTTTTAGTGTTTCTCAAAGGCTGTTCACACATTACACTGGACATGGGTACCACTTGTGTGAACGAGTGCACACTTGTTCATCTGTGTACACAGGTACACTGACTGTACACTTCTTGACTATTACATGTGAATTTCAGGATGGATATACAGCTTGTCTATTTGTGTACACAACTACAGGGAATGTACACCCACTGAATGTAATGTATGGATACCCCTTTCTCTACTCTAGTCCATGGTATCTGCAAGAATGACTATGCGCATTAGTTTTGCTGTTGCTGTTCAAATAGAGCATGCCTTCAGAGAGGTGGAGAATAGCACTCAGGTGATCCAATCCTTGCTATATGAGCCATATTCTTAGCCGAGGACCACACAATGAATGAAGAAGCCTTTTCCAGAGCAGAGTTGCTGAGTTTCACCAATTTCTAAATGATGTAGTTTGCACCATAATTAAGTATCAGAGAGACTGGACTTAATTATACATTATACTCTTAGCAGGCAGGCAAGTTCCATGGGATCAGTGCCACCACTTTATGAGCTGGGGTTCACATTCTTGGATGACGCTTCACACAGCTGAGCCTAGCAAATGGTGTGTTTTCAACAAATAACTCTTTCACAAAGAATGACACACTGCTGTTTTTCTCTGCACATCAAGCCTTCACAACTTATGACCCACCCAGATCAACACAACACATCGGGCTATTGTTTTGAAGAAGAAAACATTTTGCAAATGGCTTCTCTTCACTCTCACATGCTACTAACCAAGGTTTCTTGGCCCTGAAAATTTATGCTATGGTGGCAAATGGTGGGAGAAGATCAAGGATTCTAGGAATTCAGTTATTGACAGCACTTACTTACCTAGCAACCACAGCATATGTTAGCCTCTAAATCCAGATCCTGTTTTCCTCTGTGATCTTTGTGTGCATATCCTGTCATTTGACAGTCGTAAATCTACTCGATTCCAAGGACATATATCTGCGTAACCTCTGACAGCTTGTCACCTAGAACAATCATGCCACTTTTTATCACAGGGCTTCAGACAAGCGACTTTGCCTGGCTGACCTTGACTTCTATTTGCACTTAGGAAAGGTTTAGAGAAAGTGCAGCGTTTGGTTATTATATATAAAGTAGCATGAAATGGAAGAAAAACAAGCTTGGTATGAATTTTATGGCAGCATTGTCAAAGCTGTTTAAGCAAGTTATATGGTTGGCCTGTCCTGGAGCATTTTTCCTCCTCAGTTATCATCAGGCTTCTCCCAATAAATATATATTCATAGTATAAGTGTTATTAGTTCCACCAGTTTGAAAAGTAGAAAATATGAAGCTTGTAGGTTATGACAGAAAATAATTCCCTAGTACCGTGATTAGGGTAATAAGAGGAAAATGGCAGAGAGGACATGAGAGCAATACTACCCAGTAACCCTCAGTTCAGGGGAATTATATATATATTCATATATATTCATATATATATTCATAAAACTAGGATACCCATTGTGGCCTAACTGGAGTGGGGGAATGGAGTGGGGAGTGAAGCCCAGAAAAAAAAGGGAAGGGGAAATAGGCTGTAAATTTAAATATGAACACTGCTTATTAAAGTCAGAGAGAGATTATTCATTCATCTCCCTGTTAAATGAGAACTGTAAAATTCTCATTGGCTTTAGTATACTGTACTAGGACTTTTTTTATTTAAAAAAATGGATAGATATTTGTTCTGGAAGAAATACTGACATGCAGTAATTAGGTTCTGTGCCAGGTTGTAATTTGACATCCAAATATTGTGGCATTTCATAGAAAGGAAAAAAATCTGAAACTTTGAATTGGCAGAGAAAAATCCCACACTTCCCATTGAAGCAGTTCACTTTTTTAATTAAATTGGATGACTGAGCTGAAAACAATAAGGTACATTCCAGTACAAACCATAGCAGCCAACTCCTAGTGGCTGATGTCCCTCCTGCCCCCCCCCCAGGTTGATGGGCATTGCCATTCAAATGGTGTGTGTGTGCTGTGTCTTGGGCTTACCAATATTTTATTCAAGTTGGCACCCCTGATGCAAACAAATGTCAAGCATTACACACATAGCAAAGAGAAATGAAATGCACAAGTATAAGAGGAGTGATAACTGGCAAGGCAAAAGGATGAAACTCAAAGAGCATGCCTGCGACTTTTTTCTTTCTTTCAAAAGCCCTTAATGCAAAGCTGAATTTGAGCCAGGCTTCAGAATAGCTTAGCTCCAGGACCCATTTTCAATGCTAGTACTCAACCCCCAAAGACATGGCCTGGGATGTTAAGGCATGTATATTTTCTGATAAGCAGAATAATCTCCTAACTCCTAGCATCTTTTCCTTCCAGGCTTCTATTTTAAAAATGTACAAACGCCGGCAAAATTCTCCAGAGCCTGGCTTGGATGCAAACTTTGGGGGCTTGTGAAAGCCCAGCTCAAATGAGAAGTAAGCTTTTAAAGCCTCCTAAATTCTTAGTCAATGAAGATCAAAGGAATTCCTCCCCATCATCATTCATCCCTCCTAGCCTTCATTGTCCCCATCCCAGCTATTCCGGCCCAACGTATTTGCTCTCTTCCCTTCAGGTAGCTCGCAAGGGAGGTAAGTGGAGCACAATCAGCATTTGTGTGGGAAAGAGGGAGGATTTTCCCCTATTTCTCTCCTTTTCTGGGTAGCAACATGGCATGATAAGGGACCATAGTTATGTACTTCTTTTGAGGGTTTCTTCACTGTGCAATTTGCTTGTGAGGAAAAGGGGGAAAATATATTGGGGCATGGGCTAGGAAGGCTTTGGGGGATGGGAAGGGCTGGTAGAATGCATTTTTCTCCCAGCCCTAGACTAGCTCAGAAAAACAATACTGGACTTTTCTGATTTTATCAGGGACGTATCTGTGCTGATCTGAACACAGCTGTGGAAAACTCACCCATCTCTCTCTCTCTCTCTCTCTCTCTCTCTCTCTCTCTGGTCTAACCAGTGCTTTTTTTCTAAAAAAAAGTTTAGGGGTACTCTCATTTTGACTCATGAATATCACCATTTTGTAGTTCAAATTGGGAAAAAGAAATACAGTAAATGGACAAAAGTACAAAGATTCACAAAATGTTTTGGAGTATGCGTATCCCTGCATACCCCCAGAAAAAAGCACTGGGTCTAATCTTGTTACAGCTTGTGGTTTGTGAGAAGAGAACTTAATCACAGGCCTTGGCTCAGACAACATGCTAAGCCAAACCTTGGCTTAGGTCAATGCAGGTCAACTGGGAAGAAGCAAAGGGGCTAGGAAATCCTCTCTGGCTGCTTGCACATTCTCAGAGTTTTATGAGCCAAGCCTGCATGTGGCTTCTAAAAGGCTTCAGCTCCAATACATTTTTCTTGCCCGCTTTTCCAAAACTGCATACTACATTCAAATATATTTAAGATAGCAACATCCATTTCACATGCTTTCATCTAGCTGCTAACATACCTGTAACTTCCCTACTTCAGTGCCTACTTGACAGCAGCTTTTATAGACAAAATCCAACACTAAATGTCAGTGAGCACACTGAAGATAACTGCTGGGAACAGTCTGGTAAAAGGCTATTGCCCTCCTTGTTTCTGAATCAATTGACCGTAGCAATTCAGCAGCAGTCAAGGACAGTTAGAGGTCACAATGACATAAGGCAGGCAGTTCTTCAATACTGCTAAGAAAAGTTTAATTTTAACTTCTTTGAACTCTGATTGCAAAGGTGAAATTTTATTGGCATTTCACACTAAATAAAGAAGTATGACTAATCTCTCACCTACTACCAGTGTGTCTTCCTTAATTTATACTTACTGAAACAGAAAACAGCCTTTTAAACTACAGAAAATTTGGTGACTAGAAACATGAGGTCTGCATCATTGAAAATGGACCTACTTCTTCATCAAAAATAAATCCCATGCCTCTGCTGATGACCCAAATGTGCTCCACAAACAGGTCATTATCCTTACAAAAACAAGTTATGATTACCTTGTATTCTGAAAACATGCATTCTTTTTCCTGTCAAATAGAGATCCTTTTCAGATCAATTTGCAGAATCATTTAGGTACTAGATATAAATCCATACCAATAAGTAACGTTAGCTAATGTAGTCAACAGTAGATTTCATTCCCCCTTCCCCACCCTTTGTTCCTCTAATGCATTAACACCATATTTTAAAAGAAATGTATAACAATTAAAATGTAATTATCCAATGAAAAGAGCAGCATCAACAAATTATCTGAATAAACAAAGCTTGTAACCAACTATGTTCTGCTCAGAGTTGACTCACTGAAGAAGAAGAAGAGGAGGAGGAGTCTTGATTTGATATCCCGCTTTATCACTACCCTGAGGAGTCTCAAAGTAGCTCACAATCTCCTTTCCCTTCCTCCCCCACAACAAACACTCTGTGAGGTGAGTGAGGCTGAGAGACTTCAGAAAAGTGTGACTAGCCCAAGGTCACCCAGCAGCTACATATGGAGGAGCGGAGACGCGAACCTGGTTCACCAGATGACGAGGCTACCGCTCTTAACCGCTACACCACGCTGGCTCACTATTGAAGTGACTGGTGCTAAATTAGTCGTGTCCATTCAATACAATGGGTTTGCTCTAACATTGGATACAACCAAAATGCTGGATATAGCTCCAAATCCCCAGAATGGCTACCATCTTGGACATCATAGGTTAAAGAAAAATGTGAAAGAGGAGAGAAAAAGAAAAGGAAGAAAGAAAAGGAGGAGTGGGGAGTGGGAATATGTTGCATATGAGTGAACTGGATGTGGAAATAACATGGTTGCCAAACATATTCCCCCCCCCCCGTATATCCCTTTCTATTATAGCATTTTTTTTATATTAAAAAAGATGAAACTAGAACAGTTTAAAATTTGCAAAACATCACAATTTTTGTATAAGAATGACATAGAGAAATGTATCATCACATATTATCCTTGATAATGTTATAAAACACAACTTCCTTTCCCTTTTTCTCGCTCTTCTTTCCCGTGCTTCTTTCCTCCTAATTACATTTCAGCTTATGCCCTTCTAAACTGTCCATAACATTAGATTTATCATTTAAATAAAAACAGTAAAAAAATATTTGGCAAACAAATACCATCCAATGCATTTCTGTCTTCCAGTAATAAATGGCTGCCATCTTTACACAAAGTGCCATGCAGCATTAACTTTTGCGAAATGAATATCTGGCCAAAGCAGCAATATTGCTCTTCAACATTACCTTCCATAATTGGAAAGTTATTCCTTTATAGATGTTATGTTTTTAATTTTTCAGTTCCCAACAATAAGCATCTTGCACAGTACCCAATATTTGCTTAGTATCTGTGTATTTTTTTTAAAAATGTATCTATTTCTAAGTCAAGTACATGCTCGTTCTGAGCCACTGTTTATAAAATGAGAGTCTGTGTTCCACATTCTCTAAAATAGGGAATTTTTCAAAAAGAAACATTCCTCAAATCACCCTGATTCACCTCTTTATTTGACCTCCATGCAGAGCTAATCCACACCCCTATTAAATGTTTCTGCTGGTTCTGTATTATTATTTTCAGCACAGCTCTGAGTTCCATTTAATAATACAAATAGCATTATAAAAGTAAACTCCCCACCCCATGGATGATGCCATTAGCCCTTCATACATTAATTTGAAACTAATAAATGATAACCCTCTGAGCCCATCCACTAGCAGAATGGACTTCCACTCACGCAATAGGACTTCTTCCTTACCTCGTCCTATAGCCTCCTACTTGCCCACCAAATCTGTTTTGTTAAGGTTGGGGGACTCTATGAAAGAGATCTGAAGGGTGGGACAGTGGTCTGGCGATGGAGGAGAGGAAGTGGAAATTCACTTGCAAAACATTGGCTATCATCCACTGTTTCTATCTAGGTACTCAATGGTTGCTGATATCTATCACAAGGATGTAAGTATAATTCTCTAGAGCAATAGCTTTTGGGAACTTGCAATCCTCTTCCAACAACAAGAGCTAATGAGGTTAGCACCAAGGACAGGTATATTTTGTCCCAAATATTCTAGCACCAAATTCACTGGCTGAAACTGGCTGTTAATGGTTTCCTGAGGAAAGGTGCTGAAGGCTTTAGAGCTTCTCTTTCTTTCATATATTATTTGTTACGAGAGCACAGTTTTCGTCTTTTTCCCCCCCTGAGAGTGAGGCAAAATACAGCTAAGCATATTTGGAGGATAAAGGAGGATGGACAATTTTATGAGATAAAAGGAAGGCAGAGAGAGAAAGATAGTTAATAAGAGAGGGTGAAGGAGATAAAATACAGAAAGTCACCTTACAGATAAAAGATTTGAATATATTACTCTTCTTGCTCTGAATTCAGCCATGTTTACAAGAAAGGCATCAATCCCCTGCTCCCTATATTATTCATCACAATTCTGGAATTATATCAGAGACTGTAGTTTTCTCATTACTTTATTTTAGAGGTGTACTTATAGCATTAGATGGTAGATGAACACATAAGAATGGAGTCTAATGAAATGAATGAACTCAAACAGGGCAAAGGATAGACCATAGATTTAGGAACTATAATGTGATATAGTAAGGATTGGTTCCATATCATAAGGATGGTGTGGTTTACATATGCCATGTTCACATCCCACCCCTCTTTGATAGCATTAAGACTGGGCTGATCACATGTGGCAGAATGAGGTGAGATGCAAGTGATAGAATTATGGGTGCCAAATGTACATACTACTTTAGACTAAAGAAGTGTGGGGTGTCACATTTTAGATGATCTTTGGCATTGACCAAATAACCCACCAGCTAGGTAGATTTTTACACAGGGATAATTCAAAATGGCATTCCTTCCACAAGAAGCGGTACAATGCCTTTTCTGTTCTCAGAGTTCTGCAGCCTTATTCTGCAGACCAGGCCACCCTGAGATGACCTAGGAGGCACATGCTTTGTTGTTCTAATGATACTTGGGGTGAGCAAGAACTGAATAACAATCTCTAAAAGTGATCTGGTGGGTTCAAGGAAGGTTCTGGAGGGGTTGTTGTGGGAGTTAGTGGTACACTAGTTCTCAGTTGCTTGGCAAGAGGAACAGGAGTCATTGAAGAGTGTCACATCTGAAGGAATGGTCTTGTGAAGGAGGAATTCAACATTTTTCTGTCTCTGCTGTTGAGTGTCCAACCTTTCTCAATCAATGGATTTAATCTGCCTTGTGACTTTAAGTTGTCATTGGTAGGATACCTGTTGTTTTCTAATTATATTTTGAGAAAATCATTATTGATATTCCCAGAGCCTGTGAACTCTGATCATAGTGCACAGTTATAACTCTTATTCACGGGGAGCTAATCCTATGAGGCTTGATTAACTCTCGCATAGCTTTCCTCATGGAAAGTGTTTTTGCAGCATGCAAGGGCTTAGGAGTAGAAAGCAGATTCACAATATGATAAAGGAAGGGATTTAAAAAGAAGGGTCTCTGACTTCTTTGGTTTGCTTCGCTTGTACCACTCTGTTACTCAGCATAAATGGGGGAGGGCCATAGCTCAATGGTAGAGCAGTTGCTTTGCATACAGACTGTCCCAGGCTTAATTCCTGGCATCTTCAGGGAGGTATGGAAGACTTGTCTGAAATCCTGGAGATTCAGTGTCAGTCAGTATGGACAATATTGGATTAGGTGGGCCAGTGATGGGACACAGTCTGAGGCAGCTTCCTATGTTCCCATGTACATGGATGGTAGTGGTAATAAAGCCAAACTATTTGGGTTGTTGTATTTTATCTCTTTCTGAGCCTAGTCTTACAAATTGGGCCTGAGGGTATATTTGTTCTTTCAGCAGCTCTTGTGGAAAACATCATCAAAGTGGTTTTGTGTTTGAAGAACTTTGAAAAGCACTGTAGGGATCTTGGGCAAGGTCTTGGAATCTCTAGGGAAAGCAAAACAAAAGAAGTCGGTTAGTGTCAAGGAGCTGTTAGGCAAGCACAGGTCATCCACGGGGCAGGAAAGACCATGAGGCAATTCACTTTTATTCACAGAAAGTAACAATACAGCAAGAGGTCCTCTAGGTTGTCCCATCTAGCTGGAGACATTGCTGAAGCTGACCACTGGCCCTGCATTTTCCCTCTAGCCTCTCACTCCCTTCCAAGCCTATCTGGGCCTGTCTGGCCCATTGCTCAGCAACGTGCAGGACTCACCTGAAGTGGGGTGTCAGGGGAAGAGAAGAGCCAGAAGGATTGGGACTGTACTTCTGCTGGGTAGAGAGGCCACCTCTGACTCCTCTCTGTCTTAGTCTGGGCTCAACCTGAGACTCTAAGCCTCAAGGCCTGTCCTGGGTGGGTCTCCTTCTTCTGACCCCCCCATTGATCGCTCAAATCTCCTGCTACTAGCACCTCCCAGCTCATCCTTTCCTCATACTGCTGCCCAGTGTCATGCTGCCATGATCCGGGGTCTAAGTCTTCTTCTTCTGTGTCCCTGGGGGGCTCTGGGGCAGGTGGCGGCCACCACTCTTCCTCATCCAGCCACTTCCTGACAGGTGGTGACTTGACTGCTGCCAAAAATAATCCTGCAGCTCTGACTCGTTGCAGCCATAGCATGTGAAAGTAGCAACCACAAGGAACAGCCTATTGATGTGTGGTGGTGGTACGTGAACTAACCATGCAATCCCCATGGGTCTACTTGGTTGTGACTTAGGTGCATTATGGTTGCGACCCAGACCAAATGGAATTGAAGTTTGGTGGCAGACATATTGCCAAACTATCATAAACTGAGCCTTTGATGCATCCTCCTTAACACTGATTACGCCAGCTTCCTGTCACTATTCCTCGATTTGTGCCATGAAATCAAAGCTAATAAATCCAGGGGTACTGTTTCACTAAATGCATTCATTCGGGGTGATTTCAGAATCTATACACCCAAAGCAAATCTGTTGAAACGTCCCATATTCTAATCTGTTAAAATCTCAATTAATGGCACCACTGAGGCATGTCTCTGATCCAGAAAGCAAGTGTATAAGCCCCCGCCCCCACCATGGTATCATACTCTGTGCCTCTGTGCAGCAGGGGTTGTTGTTGTTTTTAACCTTATCAGCAAAGGAGCTCAATTGAAGCAGAATGTTTCATTTGGAAGAAAATAAATAAATAAATAAATAAATAAAAAATAAACGTGCACCTACCTTCTTTACAGTCTAAGCAACACCTCTGTTCAATTTTCAGACTCGTTTTCAAGGTGACTATTCCCTGTATCTTTCTTTCATAGGCTACTGCTCTTTTTTTGCGTCGATGCCAAAGAATTTATTTTGTCTAGAAGACAACACTGGAATTTTAAAGCCGTAATGAGACTGCAGAGGTTTTTCTAATCAGACTCATTAACTACATTTCAAATTGAAAGGAAATTCTTTTGCTTTGGGGGAAGGTCACTTGTACATTTATTTCACACACACACACACACACACATCAGATATCTCGTTATCCAGTGGAAAGTCTTGTGGTGAAATGCAACTGCAATTTACAACTGGGCTATTTGCACTAGGACAGTTAAAGCAGTGTTAATGTTTCATTAACTAGCTCTTACATTCCAGACTGAGATGGGTTGTAATTTAGCTTAAGCAACATGGGAAGTAGAAATTGGTGCTCAGAGCACCATTTCCAAGGCATGAGTTTTCAGTCATTTCTTTCTTTCTTCCTTGGCTGAAATGCCGTGACTTTCTACAACAGGGGTGGAACTTTATCAAACACATTGTGTATCAGGGATAACTAACGTGGTGCCCTCTAAATGTCAGTGGGACTGCAGTTCCCTTCAGGCCCAGTCAGCATCGCCAGTGGTCCAGGATGATGGCAGTTGTAGTTTGAAAACATCTGAAGGGCACTGTATTGGCTTCTGCTGCTCTACAGCATGATTACACCATGTTTTCCCACATAGGTTCCCTGCTAGACATTTTAGCAGAGCAGCTAAACCTAAAATTGTGTACTTTGGGCTAGAAGTATGATGTATGGCACACATATTGGGCCAAACACACAGATGGAGAACCCAACAAGCAGTGTCTCCTTGGAGCAGGAGAGTGAAAACCGTGTACACCTGTCTTTAAGTTTTGTGCCCATTCCATGGTTCATTGGTTCAAGGGGCCTGCAACGAGCCTTCCAGCCTGCAGAGACACTATCTTCACACTACAGCCTCCAAGTCACCAAGAGTCATCCCTTTACAGAGCTGGACTGAGGGGTTGGCAGGGACCAGCTGCTTTTTTGTTTGAATCTATAACTTTATTCGAACCACTGCCCCAGGTCTCTGCCTGGGCCTGCCCCCTTGCTTCTTTCAAGATCTTGTGTTCTCCTCAAGTAAAGCTTCTTATTTCACTTCATTACTGATTTCTACTTTTTACATTTTATTTTTATAAGTAGAAAGAAAAGCAATGAGAACAAACGCAGCATTAAAAAGTCTCTCTCCCACACACAAAGAGGCACATGAATTCACAGTCCCTGTCAAAATGCAGAGTTGGGAACTGGGATTTACTCTAACTGGGCCACTGCATCTGAGAAAGGAAAGTCATCATCTTACCCGGTTCATTGCTAGCCTTGTTTTCCCTGAAGGAGGCATTTATTGAGCTAATGCATGTTTCCAAACATGCCTTTCCTTGGTTGCTTTCTGTTGGGACTCTTCTCCCCTCCCCCCACTCACTTTTGCATCTTGGCCACCAGTCGAAGTTGCCGAAACAAAATGCATGAAGCTTTGTTTTCCCTTTTGCCTCAGTTAAAGGCGTAGCTGCTTCATAGAGACCTCAGTTATCCATTTTGGGTAAGACATTGCTTGTTCTTGGGCAGAGGGAAGAATCTCAGAAGCAAAGCTAGATACTGCTCGAGCCAATGAGGATTCCAGGTACTTTGTGTATGAGTCTTTCCAGAAGTCAGCTCCACTTCACTGTGGGGAGGAGTTGCGGTGGACCACGTGGCCACCCACTCTCCCCCGGGGGGTGGGGGGCGAAGTCCCACGTTGCCCGGGGGATCCCAGCCACGTCAGTGACCGGCCAGCCAATCCGCTGGCTGGTGGGGGTGTGGCCGGGACCATTTAAGCAGAGGCGCGAGCCAGAGGACTTCCTCTTGGCTTGCTTCCTCAATCTCCCGCCCTCCCTATTTTGCCGGTTTTAGTAATTGGCCTTGCTATGGACCATGGTTGGTCGCCGTTGAGGGGTCTGGTAGGAATTTTTCCACTTGGCAAAATTGGCACAGGCCATTTGGTTTTTGCCTACCTCGTAGCAATCGTCACAACTTTGTTAGGTTGGTGGTTAGGCATTGTTTGACCTTATGAGGGGGGAGGGGAGGTGTAGCCATCACCTGCCCCTCCAAGTTTAAGAGTATTCTGTTAAAGGAATCCGGGTGTGTGGATCTTGTCCAAAGCCCGGGGCAGGGCCAGGGCCATGACACGACCCCGACGGGAACATCCGGGGGAGCTCGAGTTGGTCTGCATCGACGGGACTCCCCCTTCTGGTGGTTTACCCTTACACAACGGGCAGGAGTCAGATATAGTCGGGTCCATTCAATGCCTAAGTCAATACCGCTCACATTTTGTAATCAATAAAGTTGTGGCCAAAATTTGCCCAATAACATTAACCTAATATGTGTCCTTGAGTGTGTGTTATTCTTCAACGAGGGGGTGGTTTCAGGGTCTCGACACACAACTAGTTTTTGCCAGGCTCTTCAAAGAGGCTACAAGTAAAGAATGAAGTTAAGGTGCACTGGACCCTCCCATTTCTTTCTTAGACCTGAGCCAAATACCAGCAGAAAGCCCATTGCATGATGGGGTGGGGTGGGGTGGGGAGGGAGAGGTGCCTTTCACTTCCTGCAACCTATATTGCATAATTTGTGTAATGCTCATTACCATGAGTACCCTAGAAAACATTTCCCATTTGATGTGAACAGTAGGAAGCTGGCTGAAAGCTAGCAATTAATTAGTGAAACACCATATGCTAATAGACATACAGCAGATGTGTGTACATGGGAGACCTCAATATAAAATTCCGCAATTGCAATTCAGGCAAGCAGAGAAACAAATTGTTGTGTCCAGAGAGTCTTTAGAAGGTTACGTGACTGCTTTTGCTCTCAGTTCTCAGGTGTGTTAAACCTTGGCGCTATATTCCAAAGTCAAACCAGATACCATGATGGCAGATTGGCAGCTGAGGGTTATATATTTGTATGTTATGATTTGCAGTTCCTCCATTAATAAATTGCATTTGTTTTTTTGTCAGTTACACTCATATCCCACAACTCTTTCCTAAGAAGTAACGAAAAGGAAGACGTGAAACTGAAATGGGTCAAAGTACACCAAAGGAGAAGGCCTTTCTCTCCCTCCTTCTGAAGAGAAATAGGAGGGGAGAGCCCAGAGACTATAGGGTCAAGGCAACCCATGGAATGACTCCTCTGCTATGCCAAACTGTTTATGAGGAACGCAAACTTACCACATTCACACTTTCCATAACAATATGGCAACCTTCAAAAATTGCACTACTTTTAATTTTACAGTGTAGTTTTCCAGCCATGTGGTGCTTTTCCTTTTCATAGTGGGCCAAGGGACAGCTCCCCCCCCTTTTTTTTTTACACAAGAGTTTCCTTACCAGGCTGTGGCCAATTGAGTTTCTCTCCTATTAGGTTCAGTGGGTCTTAAACCCTGGGAAGCTAACACTTTTGTGGACTACAACTCCCATCACCTCTGTCTGGGGAATATGGGCGGGGAGCTGGAGCCCACAACATTTGGAAAACAGTATGCTCACTACCTATGCCTTGCACTGATAAGAAATGAAAACCTCTAATCACATTTGCATCTTTAAAGCTGTAAATTAACCCAAGAGTTGTATATATTATAATTAGCTGCATGTACATAAGGGGAAAAGAAGTGGAAATGTTATGAAAATGTTCATAATTCTGGATTTGATAGTGTAGTTCTTCAAAATATAATCTGTCTGTCTGTCTCTATCTCTCTGTTAATCCATAGCACATTTTGCTACAGATTTTGCCATTCGAAATGGTATTATGCTGGAAATTGCTGGGCAACCCATGTGAATTTTGGTGAATTTCCTTAAAAATAGCTTAACAACTTTGGGCAAAAAAAGCTCAACCACTGGATTTTCACTTTTTGAAATATGGCAACCCTAATACATTGTGCTGTGTGTTGATGACAAAATTTCCTTACCTGTGCTTTGTCAAGACATGAATTTCGTTCTTCATTTAACACATGAACATTGACTTTATAAGGCTATGGTGGGGAGTAGTGGATTTGGCACAGTAATGTAGGACTGAAAATATTTATTTCTAACATTAATACCCCATCAGTAAAGTCAATAGTATCTTCTTGTAGCAGCTTGCAAATACAGTAGAATATAAAAAGCAAACATGCAACACAAAACAAATCAAGACAACAATAAGAAAACACTAAAAAATTCAAATACTAATAATAGCCTTTTCACCAAGCTTCCTATAAAAAGTACAAACAGAACTATTTATTAAAACTATGTTTGCTGCATACCTCCTTAATAAATTACCCACATAGATTTTTAATGCACAAATTGACTGAGCACAAACTTTTGCAATTTTAAAACTGTTTATAATATATAAAAAGAACCAGCCCTCCTGCTGTAGCAATCTGTCATAGAAAGGAATGAGAATGAACCTGTAACTGCTTGTGATATAAGATTCAGAGAAGTGCATAGTAAGTAGTGTAATGCCAAGAACAAACCAGCAGAGGTCATCAGATCAGGAATAAATGAATGTAGGCAATGGGAGGAAAGAGAAAGTGGCAGACAGACAGACAGACAGACAGACAGAGGGGGTTAGACAGGGAGACAGAGAATTAAAAAAAAAATAGTTGGGCATTCAGAAAGATGTTACTGTGAAGTCAGAGTCAAGAGAGCACCAAAGCCAATCAACAATTTGCACGCGGCCAACTCAAGTCTAGCTAAATGGGTCTGCAAGTCTCCGAGAGGTCAAAAATAAAAGGCAAACAATACAAAATTACATCAGCTGCAGTGGCCAAAATCATCCATTAATAAGATCTGATTAATTGATTTGCCAGACTGGAGAACAATTCTGCTAGAACCTCCTGAAAATCAAACAACCATACAACATCAAAGCGAGTTTTACAAATAGAGTAATGATATGGGTCAAATAAGCCCTTTGTTTGCATTAAGGAAAAGAATTGCTTACGCATTCATTATTTAATTGAGCATCTACTGGAAACTGTTCAATTAACTCTGGCTTTTATCCTAAATGGAAACATTAATGAACAAGGGGGTTTGTTTTTGTTTTTGTCTGGTAGCCGATGCAGGTTGTTCTAGGAAGACCTGATCACCCACCATTAGGCAGAGGGGGGTAGCTGCCTCAGGCAGGACATGCTGTGAGGGCAGTGGCAGCTTCCAGTGACACACCCACTCCACGAAAAGTATTGTAACGTTCAGAGTGGGTTTCACCTAATGAAGCCTTTCAGCAGAATCCCTGTGTCTTCCACTATAAATGTTGTTCAAAGAAATTTAGCACTTTCTAAAACAGAAAGTTATTCAAGTGAGCAATTAGTACCGCTTTTACCTTACTAGAGCCCTAACATTTCCACTGGCATTCACAGTTCCCATCTGGGCCTTCAGCTGGGTCATAAGGTCCCCTTGTTTCCAGGGGGCATGCTTGCCATTTGTTTTAGTCTCTTTGGTGCGCCAAACAATACATTTTGGAGAGGGCAATGTGAGTGGCACTCGGGTAGCTTACTGGTAGAAGCAGAGGAGCAAAGGGACCCATGTCCTCATACTGAAGAAACGAGCTAAGTGAAGTGAAAATGGTACCTTTAGTGGTCAGGAAGTTTGGGGTTTAACTAGTGAGGGTTTTGCCATTACTTTAGATTTGTGTTTTTTAAGTGCCCTGGCATTGCCTATTTTGAACTAAGATTCAACAGGCAGTACACTCAGCCTCCAAACCAGGAAGGGGCAGACAGGAGTGCCATGTTGGCCTTTGCCTCAGGCAACAAAATGTCTTGAGCTGGCCCAGTGCCAGGTTTATGTATAAGCTAAACAACCTATGGGATGCAGGTGGCACTGTGGGTTAAACCACAGAGCGTAGGACTAGATGGCTTTGAGTTGGGCTGTTTTGCCGTTAAATTGCCACAATATGCTTTGTTGCTTTTGCTGCAAAAGACTAACAAGGCTACCTGTCTGGAAAAGCATTAACTTTATTTATAAAAAAAGTTTACCCTACTTTTCTAATGCACATGCATTCCTAGATACAAACCCAACATCAAGTCACCCCTCTAGCCACCTTCTGAAAACCACACATTCAAGTGAATGTGTCAACCCACAAAGTATGAACCCATCAGTTAGGGTTCCCCTAATGCCATTGGGGGACACAGGTGGTGCTGTGGGTTAAACCACAGAGCCTAGGACTTGCCGATCAGAAGGTCGGCGGTTCAAATCCCCATGACGGGGTGAGCTCCCGTTGCTCGGTCCCTGCTCCTGCCAACCTAGCAGTTCGAAAGCACATCAAACTGCAAGTAGATAAATAGGTACCGCTTCGGTGGGAAGGTAAATGGCATTTCCGTGCGCTGCTCTGGTTCGCCAGAAGTGGCTTTGTCATGCTGGACACATGACCCGGAAGCTGTACGCCAGCTCCCTTGGCCAATAAAGCGAGATGAGCACCGCAACCCCAGAGTCAGTCACGACTGGACCTAATGGTCAGGGGTCCCTTTACCTTTTAAACAAGGTATAGCTTAGGGCTCCACTCTTGTGGCGCCCACCCCCCAATTGAAGGGGGAAAAACTGGATGTACATTTCCAAAATGTAAGATAAAAAACAAATAAAATAAAACCTACACACAGCAACAGTGTTTTGTGTTGTGTAGGCTCCTATGATGTAAATAGTGGGCCCCGCCTGCTAGCCTGCTCCCTAAAATTTCACTGGTTTGCTCATTTCTATATCTAGGGTGCCTACATTCTGCATGGACTGGTTGCATGGCAACATGTGCAAATGGCTTTAGATACCTGTTAGGTCCATAGATTACCATATAGCATACATTCAACACAAAAAACAGTGACAATTTGTTGTTGACAAAGGACAGCTGGACATATAAAGGGCTTCATTACCTTCAGTAGCTTAGGGCCTCATCAAACCGAAATCCGGCCCTGAGCTAGCCCTATAAACACCTCTTACTGCCACATGTGTGACAAGCAATAGTAGAATACAAAGCAGTTCCTTAGTCCTGAAAGGATGTGCTGTACCATCATGCACCAAAGAGGTCTGTTATTCAGTCATGCTTGGTGGGGCAGTGAAGGCAGGGTGTTTTGGGCTCCTGGCTACCAAAGGAGTAATCACTGCTGCTACTTACTGGGGGGTGGGGGCACGACACAGGGAGCTCCGCGTAAGCATAGGTGGTGGCATCAGATCAGTGCTCCTGATGTTGTAATGGCGATGCACTGCTTTGTGCTCTCCCGTGCCACCACCCAGGAAGTGGTGCTGCCTGTTCAGAAGCCAGGTGTACAACACCATCCCTCCTTTGCTGACCCCACAACCACCGCTGCTATTAATAATCACCAAAGTGATAATGTTATATTGGAGCTATAGCCACAGCTACTGTTGTGAAACTATCATGAGGTGGCACCCTGTTCTCTGTCAGAGAAGGAGATCTAAAAGAGGCCTTTGATTTGTATATTGGAAGTGCAGCCATGTTAACAAGAACACAAGCTTAAGCTCTTTGTTTGGTGTTGCTCATAAAAGTTTTGACAGTGTTTTACATAAATGTTTTGTCCTACTTTGCCAGAAGGCTGATGACTGAATGAGGCACTTGCCAATTAGAGAGAACCACAAGGCAGGCAGATTTTCTTGTGAAGACTTGTGCTATTCCCTTTCATTAAGGGGGGGGGACCCCTGACAAGATGTACAAGTGAAACCTTTTTTAAAAATACCAACAGGCTGATGTGGGAGAAAGTGGTTTACTTATAAGGTTATATGTGGGATGTTTTCATACATGATACAAAGGCTTGATTTTACACATTATTATTTCCCTGAAGAAACAGGAATTACTTCCTCTTTAGCACTACTGTCGAACTTTGGCCCAGCACTTGGAGCCTAAAAACCAAACAAACATGATAATAGGAGAAGTCGGGCTACTCCTTGTGGAAGAGATGTGGATTCTGCTTTCCTAAGGTCTAGGAAATACAGCCACTCCTGTAAGGTCTGTAAAATTTAAAAGTGATTATATGTAGCTTTTCAAATCTGTTTGATGCTGCATCTCTTTTTCCTTCTATTAAAGGTTATGATATATTAATCTAATATATTAATAACCTTCTGTTAAAGGTTATTAATATATTAAAAACAACAACACCACCAACTTTGAGTTTGGCTGTGCTGGAGTAAGGATGGAACAAGGTGGTTGTTGTTGTTGTTTGACATTTCTCATTCCCCCCTTTAATCTTCTGTGTTTGTTCCCTGAAAAGCAGTTCCTGGGGATTGAGATGTCCCAGAAAAACACACCCACATGTCCACAAATGGAAAAACCATTGGGGGGGCAGGACAAGGGTCCAAAATGCATCTAATCCTAAATATAACACATAACACAAGCTGACAAGGAGTTTAAAGATGGAAACATGGAAACTGTATCGTGTCGGTGCAAATACTGGTTTATATGGTCCTCCTTAAGCCGTAACCAGTCTGCTCCAGTCTTGATTGAATATGGTGGTTGTAGATGTACCCAGTGCTATTCTTCTAGAAAAAGAGGTGCCAGAACTGAGTTCAGGTGAGTTCTGGCTAAAAAAAGGCCCTGGACTTACCTGTTTGCTTTTCAGGTTCCTTTTTTAATAGAGGGACCTCTTGCTCTGAAGTGGTGCTTAAATTTTGTTTACTTGTTCCCAACAGTGTATTTAACTTTGTGACTATGCTGCTGGTTATGTTCTGCTTATTTAAATTGTGTTTTTAACTAATTATCAGAGATGCCTATAGGGCCAGTTTATCACCCCTTGTGGTTTTATAATTCCAAACAAATAAATAAGAAGGAGCCCTGCTGCTTCCCAGGCTGCACAGCACACATTTCAGTGGGTTGTCCCACAACAGATGCAGCACTGCTTCAGGCCCGCGGCTAAGTGCACCAATAGCAAACTACTTGGTTAATAGCAAGAAGTGGGAAGGGTACTGCACCTCCTCCCTGTTCTTTCCCTTACTGTTTAATTTCATGCCAGCACTGGTCTCCAAACTAGTGCCAAACTGGTGTGCTGGTTTTGTGCCGTTTTTTGTCACAAACCCCACTTAATCCAAAAGCACTTCTCTACCTTACTAACCCCAATGCTGAGCATTTATGGTCCAGAACTGGCACTGAAAACCAGCCACATTGTAGGTACATGTGCTCTTTAATATTACCCATTCGCTCTTGATTGCTGTGAACTTTGTGATCAACCCACCTGAACTGTGAGCCTTTGTCTATTTGGCCATTCAATTCTCTTGACTGTTTCTTGTATATACAGTCATACCTCTGCTTACATATCCCTCTGGATACATAATCTTCAGGTTGTGAACATGGCAAACCCAGAAGTGTATACTTCTGGGTTTCGCCGCACGCACATGCACAGAAGAGCGCAATCGCGCCGCGTGCGTGTGCAGAAGGGCCCCTCCAGTTCTGAAGTTTTCAGGATGTGGCCGGGTCTCCAGAATGGATTCCATTCGTAACTGGATGTACCACCGTATTTTACATGAATATTGTTACCTCTCCGTAACTAAAATATTCTCTTACATATTTATGGAGATTTGAAGTTACAGATAGCTCTGTGCTATACCTAGCGTTTGGGGTTGGTGCAAGGCAATTGGAACACATCCACAGTTCCCAGGGAGCAGTGAATAATGTGCAGAGGTGCGAAACTCTGTGTTTGTGCCAACATTACAAATCTGGGGAGAACTCTCAGAAAGGTGACACAAGTGCTTGTGTTTGTGTGAAAGCTTGCTGGGAAAGCTTTCCATCAAATCACTTCCAAACCGAGTCAAGAAGGGCTGGCTCATTACGCGTCTAGACAGGTGGCCTGACATCAAGATGTTACACCATGCTCTCTCTGCATGACTTCATAGACTGCTCCCTCCTGTCTATTAACTGTCGACTGTAGGTTTCGACTCCCCCTGGTGGCAAGCATTCTCCATGATAGCATGATTATTTCTGCAACTTTCATTGCCAACTTGAATCCCTAGAAACATGGGCTAAAGGTTTGTTTGTTTTTAAGAACATTTGAATGGTTTTCACAATTTTAGATTTCGTTCTGAGGTGCATAATGTTGTTTTAAAACGGGGAAATATGTTTTTCCTTCCTAAGTTGTGTTTCCTTTTTCCAAGTGGAACAGATTTGTTGGATACAGTTCGTTAGGCTAGGCTACTGTCATATTTGCTGGGCAGCGATGTACCCAGTTAATAGGAAGAATCAGCTGTACTAGAGAGTATAGTGAGGTAAATGAGGACCCAGGGAAAGTCATATTCCCCTTGGTGTGTGAAGCAGCATTAATGCAGTCTATTTGTGCAGCTGGCAAAGGAGATGATTGGATGTAGACAAATATTATGTAGGCTGGGGGTAACATGGTTCAAGATGACAAGTGCAACAATGAACCTTTCCCTTGGTCCTTGGGTTGAAAAAATTATCCACCAACCCTGGCTTAAATGGAGCTTCCAGAGCAGCATGCCAGGGAATTCTAGTTGTCAGGGAACAGCAACAGAGCACGGGCTATTGCCTTTGAGCATGGCTTGGGGGCTTCCCAGAGGCATCTGAATGGCTACTGGATATCTTTGTGGAAGCTTGATGATGAAGCAGATGAAGCTTGCATCTATACTTCCACTGATCCAAGTCAATGCAGGACACAGAAGATGATACTCACATATCACATAGGGTTCTTATCAAATGATAGATTAATAAAACCTATTGGCTCCTGCTGCACTTTACTGTTTCCAGGTGGATCTGTGGTTGGCCTGACACAATGTGGGCCAGCCATAACTGTCATGCCAGATGTGTGCCTTCGGGCATTTTAAAGAGATGTCTAAAAATATCTAACATAAGCTGAACAGTGATTATACAGGTTCAGTGTCATTGTCCACCGGAATGAATATTAATAGCTAGATTCTTGTAACCTGGTTTCACGTAAGCATGGAAACAACTCACAGTGTCCCTGATATCTGCCAATTGAGCAATAACTGTTGTTAGAGCATTGCTGCAAAACCATCAGATACTTAACTTGGAAAAGTGCTAGGAACATCTGTGTCTGAGATTGCAGCTTTAGGATGGAGGGATTTATGAGTCCATTGACATCCAGTCCATCCCAGTTCTGCAAGGGGCCAGGGCTAAGTCAGTCTTGGCCCATTTCCATGCTAATTTTAAAGGAAAGGTAGTTAAAAATCTGCATGGAAACATGAAGGTAAAAAAAAAGACTTGAGAGGTAGTCTGAGGGCAGCAGTGCCTCTTCTGTTCGTCTAAAGATACTTCATTTTGTTAAATTGTTAAAATTGGTAAAACAGCCACCAAGGCCTGCATGGGGCTCCTTGAGTACTATGTAGCAGCCTCCAGAGAAAGATAGACTTGTTGTTCTATGACTCTTGGGGGGAAATGGTACCCAGAAAACGTCACTGTCCTCATCTAAAACCTGTGAATAAGGGACAGTTTTTGTCATATGCTTTATGTAAGTACATCAGTAATGACCACCACCACAAATCACTACTGTACCAGCTATTCCCACTAGATGCAGAAGAATTACAGTGGTACCTCGGGTTACATACGCTTCAGGTTACATACACTTCAGGTTACAGACTCCGCTAACCCAGAAATAGTGCTTCAGGTTAAGAACTTTGCTTCAGGATGAGAACAGAAATCGTGCTCCGGCGGCAGCGGGAGGCCCCATTAGCTAAAGTGGTGCTTCAGGTTAAGAACAGTTTCAGGTTAAGTATGGACCTCCGGAACGAATTAAGTACTTAACCTGAGGTACCACTGAATGTGCCCACGCACTCAAAAAGTTCAGCAATGAGTAAATTCAAGCTGCCCAGCATATGAATTTATTGTATCTCAATAGATAGGTGATAGATAGATAGATAGATAGATAGATAGATAGATGATAGATAGATAGATAGATGATAGATAGATAGATAGATAGATAGATAGATAGATAGATAGATAGATGATAGATAGATCACGTGCTATTCATATAAAGAATATGTACAAGAGAAAGTTTGTGTTCCTTTATACAGGACAGCTTAACAGTGTATATTTACATGGAAAAGAAAAGAACAACATTCAGAAGCAGAACAACCACGAAGCAAAATGAGTCAGCATTAGCCAAAGGGAGAAAGACGTAGCTCTGTTGATGAGAATAAAATTATTGATGACTCAGAAATGCCTGAGAAAAGTAAATTCTTGCTGAAAATGTTCTTTCAATGGGAAAAGGGGCAATTAAAATAACAGTATTAATGAATAGGGGTTTGAATGCAGATCTAGATAAAGCTTAATATAATTTCATTTAGCTCAGAAGACTACAGTTTCAAAATGAATTAAAAGACTTCATTTAAAAATGAAGTCTAATAATAGCTCTAATAATTAGGCTGTGAAATTCTCACTGATCAAAAATGAATGCAGGGAGGGCAGCCTATTTATATACGGAACCTTTGCAAATAGTTTGAATGTTTATCTGTATTTAGTAAATGCAGTTTGAGCATCATTTGCATGAGCATGTTAGCTGGGCTGCTTCCACAGCAATTGTATATCTCAATATATTATTTATTATTCTCAACACAAAGCATATTGGATTCCTACATTGCAGGCAGTTACTTCCAGTGGTTTAAATGAGAGATTTGATTTAACAGTGGTTCTGTAATAATAAGGTTAATTCTTTTAACATTTATTTCCGCTTTGAATATGATAGTTTGATGGCCATGGGTGTTATTCAAAACTTACGTGGCACAAATGTATCACTGCCCCTTTAAGGAAGTGGGTGAAGGTTGACCCAGCTGATATAAATAGTGACCTAGGTTGAGTTTTTTCCCCTCCTCTGGTCAAGGAAGATAGAATTTTGGGCCTTTTGTGAGTACACTGCAGCTCAGTTGGAAACCAGTAAGTGGAAGTAACTTTGTTTTGATATTTTAATGTCATGTAGTATACGATAAAACTGGGATTATGTGTATTTTATAGGAAGTAATTTTCCTAAAAAAGATTAATCAAGTTGGAAAATTTGCAACGTCCTTAAGGCTAGTAAATGTTACAATTCAAGGTGGAATCTGTTCAGAATAACACCCCACTATACACATACTCTTGAGAGTCCCATGGACTGCAAGAAGATCAAACCTATCCATTCTGAAGGAAATCAGCCCTGAGTGCTCACTGGAAGGACAGATCGTGAAGCTGAGGCTCCAATACTTTGGCCACCTCATGAGAAGAGAAGACTCCCTGGAAAAGACCCTGATGCTGGGAAAGATGGAGGGCAGAAGGAGAAGGGGACAACAGAGGATGAGATGGTTGGACAGTGTTCTCAAAGCTACCAGCATGAGTTTGACTAAACTGTGGGAGGCAGTGGAAGACAGGAGTGCCTGGCTTGCTCTGGTCCTTGGGGTCACGAAGAGTCGGACACGACTAAGCGACTAAACAACAACAACAACAACACATACCAAGGAATTAGAAGTTATCAGTTATTCTGGGAACTTGAGAAAATGCCCTTTGTAGAAACAGGTGTTTTACTGGTAATCTATAATGTTTATTTATTTTTGTATGTGGGTGACATTTGAATATAATTTGGGTCTTCTATTTGTTGTGCAGACTGTATTTGTCTAGTGTACCAGATTTGAAAAAGCTTGTAGTCAGGAAGTCTTGGATATAAAATTTGCTCCACTTCTTGCCTCTGTTTGGATTTTGAATCTCAGGTTTTCATTTTTAACGCTGCCATCATGAGGGCTGGAAGCCTACTTTTGTGAGGGAGAAATACCTGTGGTTTTTAATAAGAGAAAATGGGCTAGATCCAGAAATGCATTATATTTGGAAAAACTGCTATGCAAAAATGTGGTATACAGTGGTACCTTGGGTTACATACGCTTCAGGTTATATACGCTTCAGGTTACAGACTCCACTAACCCAGAAATAGTGCTTCAGGTTAAGAACTTTGCTTCAGGATGAGAACACTATTCCATTTTAATTTTTCATCCGTTATAGTTTCACACATTCCCAGAGCCAGACATTCCTCACTTGCGGTCCACCAAGGCAAATAAAATGCTGTCACCCATATTTGTATTTTGGCCTACCAGGTATGTAGCAAAAACAGATTTATCCAGTGTCTGTTAAGCTACCAAATAATATGTCAACTTTAGTTCCTTATTTTTCCAGTTCTCCACATTTTAACATCAGTTAGAAATAACAAAGGAACTCCTCATTCTCCTAATACAGTGGTACCTCGGGTTAAGTACTTAATTCGTTCCGGAGGTCCGTACTTAACCTGAAACTGTTCTTAACTTTAGCTAATGGGGCCTCCTGCTGCTGCCGCGCCGCTGGAGCACGATTTCTGTTGTAATAATGATAACAGTGTTTGGAGACTACAGTTTTAAAAAAATCAGAATGCACTGACAGAATTAGCATTGCTCTACTTAGCACTGAGTAAATAATATATATGTTACAATAAGAATACTGACATGTGATGGCTGTTACCCATTCGTCCAGAATGTACTAGTCTCACTTTGTCAGGAAAAGATCCTGAATTTTGACTTTATATTTTTGAAGTTTCATCTGTAAAGTAGCAAGAATTGATAACAGTGCTACATTTAATACTGTTCAATAAAGCACTGCAGTCGCTTTACAGAGACACTTGACGATAATCTCAGTATTGCACAGTGCACTGTAGGAAGAGTTTAAGGTACATTGTGGCACTTTATCCTCCAAATGGTAGATTTCTGATGAAGGTCTGTCCTCATTAATCACTGAGGACTTCAAAGAGGCAATGACTAGGCAGAAAAAACTCTTCCAAATGAAACGGGTTAGATGGGGAGGAAAACTCAAATATGTTGACTGAGAAACTTTATCTACAAAGGAGTTTTCTAGTGAATATTAAAATGGCCCTAACGGTCAGTGGAGTGACTTTTTACAGTCTCCTGATGGAGTGAAACTGGGCAAGGGATCAACCAGGAATTGGAACTGCAAGCTAGCAGAGCTTTTTAGCAAAAACCAGTAGGTCAGATTTGATTAATCTGCATTGTGGTGTAGTGGTTAAGAGCGGTAGTCTCATAATCTGGGGAACCGGGTTCGCGTCTCCACTCCTCCACATGCAGCTGCTGGGTGACCTTGGGCCAGTCACACTTCTTTGAAGTCTCTCAGCCCCACTCACCTCACAGAGTGTTTGTTGTGGGGGAGGAAGGGAAAGGGGAATGTGAGCCGCTTTGAGACTCCTGAAGGGGAGTGAAAGGCGGGATATCAAATCCAAATTCCTCTTCTTCTTCTTCTTGTCTACCTTCAGCCTCACAACATGCTGAACCTTTCTGCAACCTAATTCCACAAAACAGCACTGCCAACCCCCCTCCGCTCTCCCGTCCCTGATCAGCTGCTGGGCTCAAAGCAATCTGGCGGCAATGGGTCTTCATGGTCATGGCTTCAACCATGCAGGGTACTGATGCACACTGTGCCAACGTATACCGCACCAGTGCAGAGGGACGGGGCTAAGCAATGGCTATTTAATCTCACTCCACCTCCCAGGCTGACCTCTTTAGTTCTTCTTGGTGCCTGCCCACTCTACCTTGCATGCAGTGCAGGGTCATCTGACCACCTCTGGGAGCCAAGGATGACCTCCGCCCTAAAAGAATTTGCCCATTCTTTTTGGGTTGTTGGCTTCACACACTCACACACCCTAGGCCTCCTCTGCACTGTTTCACTCAGTGTTGATTTGACTATTTGGCATTGTTAATTTGGTTTCTAGTCTGTCAGGTTGGCTTTGCTTCCCAGGTTAATTTGGCCATGTTTTAAAGTGACACCCGAGGCGTACCTTTTGGGTTTGTGGGACCTGTTGTCAGAGTAAGGCTCACCTATGGGGCTGACTTGTGGCTCAGTTGTGGAACCCGAACAGGGGTGAGTCAGGAAGGTGGTGTGACTGACAGAAGTGTGTGGAGATTGAGCCATGCCCTTTTACGTGGCAAGGTGGGTCTCGTCCGATTTGTTAACAGGTTCCCACACAGTCACACTGCAGTTAATTTACATGAATTTAAATAAACATGGCCCTATGTGTTACCTAAACAAATGTGTCACACCTCTTTATTTCATGGCTGTGGTTACAAAAATTATTTATCTCCTCTGCAAAATAAAAGAGAAGCTACAGTTCTGAAAAATTGCTTCTGGATGTATGGCGATAGTCAAGAACTTTAAAAGGAAAAAAGCCAGTGATTTTTGAATTGGTATCTCTCCACAATTACTACTTCTCCTTCAAGTTGTTTTGTTCCACACAGTTGTACTTTCTATTGCCTCTGACAATAATTAATGCTTCTCAAATGGTGGCATTTATTAGCCCTATGTTATACCAAATCCATTCTCGCTACTTGGGATTGGAGATGCCTGGCTGCCTGGCACTCTGACAAATATCAATGTTCATGGATGGTTAAATAGCCAATGAACTATTCGTACACTCCATGTGGAACATACTGTATTTGTGAGTGCTTATCTAAATAAATGTATTTGCCTTTCATGTAAAACAGATTGTAGGCTGGCTCAGCAACAGGGAAAGAAGAGTCTGTAGCTGTTCTCTTTGTATCCAAATTCACAAAGTCCTAATTTCTTGTGCATCCCTAAATCAGATCTCTGGAAAGAAGCAACTGCCTTCTGCCGCTTTACGATAATATGTGGAAAGGGATCAGCATTTAGCATCTCTAAGGTTGCAGGTGGCACTGTGGGTTAAACCACAGAGCCTAGGACTTGCCAATCAGAAGGTCGGCGGTTCGAATCCCCGCGACGGGGTGAGCTCCCGTTGCTCGGTCCCTGCTCCTGCCAACCTAGTTTGAAAGCACGTCAAAGTGCAAGTAGATAAATAGGTACCGCTTCCGGCAGGAAGGTAAACGGCGTTTCTGTGCGCTGCTCTGCTTTGCCAGAAGTGGCTTAGTCATGCTGGCCACATGACCTGGAAGCTGTACGCCGGCTCCCTCGGCCAATAAAGTGAGATGAACGCCGCAACCAGAGAGTCGGTCACGACTGGACCTAATGGTCAGGGGTCCCTTTACCTTTACCTTTACCTTTACCTTTAAGGTTGCAGGGGCACCAGCAATAGTTAAATCTGTGTTAGCACCACACTTGTCGATTCTTACTCCAGTACTGTTTTCCAAGTCAATGCAGTGGCAGTTCGAAAGCATACCTGTGAGAGTAGATAAATAGGTACCGCTGTGGCGGGAAGGCAAACAGTGTTTCTGTGTGCTCTGGCACTTATAACTGTGTCCAGTTGCACCAGAAGCGGTTTAGTGATGCTGGCCACACGACCTGGAAAGCTGCCTGCAGACAAATGCCAGATCCCTTGGCCTGAAGCGAGATGAGCTCCGCACCCCATAGTTGCCTTTGACTGGACTCAACCATCCAGGGCTCCTTTACCTTTACCTAGTAGTTAATTATTCCTGCTTGCCAACAAAGAAGGACTTCTTGCTTTCACTCTTCCCTCCTCACAGCTGCCTGTGCTGGCCTTTGGGGAAAGGCAAGCACGACATGCTTACACACTGTGGAAAGAGAAGGGTAGGATGCCAGGGTTGTCATCCAGGATAGGCAGCTCTGGGGATTAGCCTTGGTATTCTTCTCTCTTGTGCGATTTAACTGAAGCACAGAAGCGCCTCCCAGGAGAATGCAGGGAGTGATCACAGTGGTAACCTGTCTTAGCAGCTGGAAGCCGAAGATAGCCTGCTGCCTTCCACCAGCAAAGCTTGATTCCCTTTCAATACGCAGCGCTGGTCCCAGCCAGCAATACGTTATCTGAGCCAGCGATTTGCCTCTCTTTTCATCCTTGAATGTAGCATTCAAGAGGGAGGCCATTCTCCTGTTTTTGCTAAAAGATACCATTATGATTTTGCTACAAGGGCAGACAACTACAAGTGATCTGTCAGGGCACACGCTTCCCTCCACCTGTAGAGGAGGTTCACGCCTCTCATTCATAGCATCACTTTATATCATTTTCTTCATATGTACACAGATGTCTATGTACACGTGGATCCAACGCGTTTTAGGGTCTGGAGCCCAGAGTCACAGTGCACAAGTTGCACTCGTACCAAGGAGAATTAGGCAGCAAACCAAAGCTAAGAATAAAATGTCTTACAAAACCAGAAAATATTATCAATGGACAAGTCGCTGTAAAAGCAAACTATTAACAATATAAGCAGTATTTAAATCGGACCAGGAGCAATGAATTAACGTCAGGAGGCCATAGACAAAAGAAGACACTGATTCCAAATAGGTTTGAGAGGGGAGATAGAACACAAAGAACTCTGGCAAGCAACGACATGCCTACCTTGCTTGAGAATTAGAGAGACAGAAAGAGAAATGGAGTAGAAAAGAGGGAAACAAGAGTATGGGTATTATACTTCCTAGAGCAATGGGGATCCATCTGATTTGGTTCAGACTGATTTGAAGTTTCTTTGATCCAATTCAGTTCAGGCCTTTGTCAAATTGCTTGCACAGCCCTAGTATATATCCATTTGGAATGAGCTGACACCCTGCTCCCAATCGGATTTGGGGGACGAATCTGACCCAGATCTGTGGCCCAAACTGTATGGAGGGACTTGCACAGTGTTTAATGCGGATTTTAAATCTTAGTTAAATATATGTTTGGAAAGGGAGAAAGGAGGAGATGTAGACAGGTTGCCTGTGTCTTTTTCTCTCCCCCCCACTCTTTGCTAATGGACAGTCACCATCACCCCTCCTGCTTGACAGTTCTGGATAGTAGTGGATGGACTTGATCCAACTCAGAGCTGCCTGAAGTTGCTCCAGCCGAATCCTGGGTCAACCCAAATTAGCCCAATGATGTTTGAGATTTGGCCTCAGCCTGTGATTGGCCTCAGTGCCCCATACCCTGAGATTCTGCAGTTCTGTTTCTCTTTGTATGCTACTTTATAGGGGGTTTGGCTCTGAAAACCAACTACTAAACAATTGGACAGGTATATTCCCAGCTCTCCCCTTCATGGATCACTGCCTTGCCGTGGCGAAGGGGCTTGAAGAACTCAGAGAAGCTATGAACTACGCCGAGCAGGGCACACAAGATGAACAGGTCATAGTGGAGAGTTTTGACCAAACGTGATCCACCTGGAGGAGGAACCGGCAAGCCACTCCAGTATCCTTGCCAAGAAAACTCCATGGACAAAGACAACAGGCATATAAAAGTTATGACGCTGGAAGATGAGCCCCTCAGGTCGGAAGGCGTCCAACATGCTACTGGGGAAGAGCGGAGGGCAAGTACAAGTAGATCCAGAGCTGATGAAGCGGCTGGGCCAAAGCCGAAAGGACGCTCAGTTGCGGATATGCCTGGAAGCGAAAGGAAAGTCCAATGCTGTAAAGAAAAATATTGCATAGGAACCTGGAATGTAAGAACCATGAACCTGGGTAAGTTGGAGGTGGTCAAAAATGAGATGGCAAGAATAAATATTGACATCCTGGGCATCAGTGAACTAAAATGGACGGGAATGGGCGAATTCAGTTCGGATGACCATCACATCTACTACTGTGGGCAAGAAACCCGTAAAAGAAATGGAGTGGCCCTCATAGTCAACAAAAGAGTGGCGAAAGCTGTACTGGGATGCAATCTCAAAAATGATTGAATGATCTCGATACGAATCCAAGGCAGACCTTTTAACATCACAGTAATCCAAGTTTATGCACCAACCACTGGTGCTGAAGAAACTGAAATAGACCAATTCTATGAAGACTTACAAGACCTTATAGAAGTGACACCAAAGAAGGATGTTCTTCTCATTATAGGGGATTGGAATGCTAAAGTAGGGAATCAAGAGATAAAAGGAACAACTGGCAAGTTTGGCCTTGGAGATCAAAACGAAGCAGGGCAAAGGCTAATAGAGTTCTGTCAAGAGAACAAGCTGGTCATCACAAACACGCTTTTCCAACAACACAAGAGACGACTCTACACATGGACATCACCAGATGGGCAGTATCGAAATCAGATTGATTATATTCTCTGCAGCCAAAGATGGAGAAGCTCCATACAGTCAGCAAAAACAAGACCTGGAGCTGACTGTGGCTCAGATCATCAGCTTCTTATAGCAAAATTCAAGCTTAAACTGAAGAAAGTAGGAAAAACCACTGGGACGGTAAGATACAATCTAAGTCAAATCCCTTATGAATACACAGTGGAAGTGACGAACAGGTTTAAGGATTTAGATTTGGTGGACAGAGTGCCTGAAGAACTATGGATGGAGGCTCGTAACATTGTACAGGAGGCAGCAACGAAAACCATCCCAATGAAAAGGAAATGCAAGAAAGCAAAGTGGCTGTCCAACGAGGCCTTACAAATAGCGGAGGAGAGAAGGCAAGCAAAATGCGAGGGAGATAGTGAAAGATACAGGAAATTGAATGCAGATTTCCAAAGAATAGCAAGGAGAGACAAGAAGGCCTTCTTAAACGAGCAATGCAAACAAATAGAGGAAAACAACAGAATAGGAAGAACCAGAGATCTGTTCAAGAAAATTGGAGATATGAAAGGAACATTTCGTACAAAGATTACCACAATAAAGGACAAAAGTGGTAAGGACCTAACAGAAGCAGAAGACATCAAGAAGAGGTGGCAAGAATACACAGAGGAATTATACCAGAAAGATATGGATGTCTCGTACACCCCAGGTAGTGTGGTTGCTGACCTTGAGCCAGACATCCTGGAAAGTGAAGTCAAATGGGCCTTAGAAAGCACTGCAAATAACAAGGCCAGTGGAAGTGATGGTATTCCAGCTGAACTATTTAAAATGTTAAAAGATGATGCTGTTAAGGTGCTACACTCAATATGCCAGCAAATTTGGAAAACTCAGCAGTGGCCAGAAGATTGGAGAAGATCAGTCTACATCCCAATCCCAAAGAAGGGCAGTGCCAAAGAATGCTCCAACTACCGCACAATTGCACTCATTTCACACGCTAGCAAGGTTATACTTAAAATTCTACAAGGAAGGCTCAAACAGTATGTGGATCGAGAACTCCCAGAAGTGCAAGCTGGATTTAGAAGAGGCAGAGGAACCAGAGACCAAATTGCAAACATGCGCTGGATTATGGAGAAAGCTAGAGAGTTCCAGAAAGACATCTACTTCTGCTTCATTGACTATGCAAAAGCCTTTGACTGTGTCGACCACAGCAAACTATGGCAAGTTCTTAAAGAAATGGGAGTGCCTGATCACCTCATCTGTCTCCTGAGAAATCTCTATGTGGGACAAGAAGCTACAGTTAGAACTGGATATGGAACAACTGATTGGTTCAAAATTGGGAAAGGCGTACGACAAGGCTGTATTTTGTCTCCCTGCTTATTTAATTTATACGCAGAATACATCATGCGAAAGGCTGGGTTGGATGAATCCCAAGCTGGAATTAAGATTGCCGGAAGAAATATCAACAACCTCAGATATGCAGATGACACAACCTTGATGGCAGAAAGTGAGGAGGAATTAAAGAACCTTTTAATGAGGGTGAAAGAGGAGAGCGCAAAATATGGTCTGAGGCTCAACATCAAAAAAACGAAGATCATGGCTACTGGTCCCATCACCTCCTGGCAAATAGAAGGGGAAGAAATGGAGGCAGTGAGAGATTTTACTTTCTTGGGCTCCATGATCACTGCAGATGGTGACAGCAGCCACGAAATTAAAAGACGCCTGCTTCTTGGGAGAAGGGCAATGACAGGCCTAGACAGCATCTTGAGAAGTAGAGACGTCACCTTGCCAACAAAGGTCCGTATAGTTAAAGCCATGGTTTTCCCAGTAGTGATGTATGGAAGTGAGAGCTGGACCATAAAGAAGGCTGATCGCCGAAGAATTGATGCTTTTGAATTATGGTGCTGGAGAAGACTCTTGAGAGTCCCTTGGACTGCAAGAAGATCAAACGCATCCATTCTTAATGAAATCAGCCCTGAGTGCTCACTGGAAGGACAGATCGTGAAGCTGAGGCTCCAGTACTTTGGCCACCTCATGAGAAGAGAAGACTCCCTGGAGAAGACACTGATGCTGGGAAAGATGGAGGGCACAAGGAGAAGGGGGCGACAGAGGATGAGATGGTTGGATAGTGTTCTCGAAGCCACAAACATGAGTCTGACCAAACTGCGGGAGGTAGTGGAGGACAGAGGTGCCTGGCGTGCTCTGGTCCATGGGGTCACGAAGAGTCGGACACGACTAAACGACTAAACAACAACAATTCCCAGCTCTCAGCTGAAGGGTCTGCAATGAAGGATTGTGAGCATGTTTTTAGCAGATTTGTGCTTGATGCAGAGTTTGTAAGTGAATAAAGCTATTTCCCATTTATAGCATGCTCTCAGCGGTGGAAGAAAGCCCTGGTCTGCCTTGTGATGCTATCCAGAACCTGAGGTATGAGATCTGTTCTGGATGGCATTGTACAGTGATCAGCACAATAGCATCCGAACTGATTTGTAGCTAGGAGAGATTGCTGCCAAATAGACACTGCTAGTTTTGCTGTGGGAAGTGCTTTGGCTTGTGTTTCACAGTAAATTGATCTCTACAGAACCATGAACTGCTGCTGCAGCAGTTTAAAATGCACCTGGGGATTATTTACTTGTGAACGCAGCCAAAAACTGGGGTGCTCCCTGCCTTAAATCTGGCATTAGTTGCCAGTGTCAACTCTTTTTCCTAACTGTTCCCCATGATTCTGGTATTATTGTGATAATTAAATAGAATATTTATTATTTAAATGATTTATATACCACTTCACTGCAATAGTCTCTAAGCAGTTTATAAAGATACAGTTCAAAAACTAAAAAAAAAAAAATTAAAACTATAAAATCAAACTTCAATTAAAATGCCAGCTGGAATTTTTTTTAAAAAGTCTATAGTAAGTGCTGGATCGGGTTGGAATGGGACTCCACAAAATTAGGTCCACCATAGTAAATGCATGGCACCTGGTGGACATAAGTCATGGGAGACCACTAATAGCAACTCCCCTGAAGTCGCAGGGCAGGGCTTTAAAGGGCAGGGCTTTAAAGGATCATAGGAGCCAACTCCTAGGGGCTGAAGGGTCTTCATTCCCCAAATAAAATATTTGAGGGGGACACCCCAGATAATGGGCATTGCTATTCAAATGGTGTGCATGAACTACGTAGTGTGATTGATTATGCGGGAGGGACTTTTCTGTTCTCCCCCTCCAACAATTGTTCATGTTGGAACCCCTGCAAAGAATTTGGCAGTCCTTGAGGTACCCTTGATCCAAATTGTGAAGGGCATTGTAAAGTAATACAAGAACCTTGGATGTGGCCCAGTAGCATATGAGTAGCCTGTGCAGGTTTTTGAGCGCCAGCAGGTGATAGGCTGTCCCCACCAACCACCTAGCTACAGCATTTTGAACCACCTGCAGCCTCCAGACAAGGCCCAAGTGTAGCTCCACATGGAGCTCATTGCAATAACTTACTGTTGATGTTCCCAATGCGTGGATCATTGTGGGAAACCATTTGTGTGTGTGTTAGGGGGGAGGAACTGATTAACCCATGGGTCATTAACCATGGGTGCATTTTTCAAGAGATAGCCACCCTCACCAACTGATGACCAAGGAGGCACTGAGAGGAGGGAGTCACAGGTGGGCCAGGGAAAGACCTCTGTGGTGCTGTGGCAATCGTAGGTGTCACATTGGGAAGCCCTGGGCCAACCCGTTCTCCTGCTCTGCTCCACACATTAGAGGCCAACACAGAACTTTGAACCCCGTGTTTGCTGATGAACATCAAATTCCTGCCTTATATGTTAAGACACTCTTCCTAAGATTAGGGCAGCCACAGTACTATTATTTTTAAATATCCCCACTTATTGAATTATTTGCTAGTAGACAAATATACTGATGCTGCATTCCTAACCAGAGGGTAAGTCCTGCTGAACTTGGTAGACTGAATAAACATGCTTAGCCTTACACCAGCTTCCTCCTCAGGCTGCAGGATCCAGTACTTGCGCCGCTGGCAGAAGCAGGCAACACTTTGTGGAAGCTAATGTTGTTCTAAATTAATTTTTAATGTTTCTGAGATGCTGATGTAGAGACTGTTTATGTTTTTTATTGTGTATTTTTGTACAGTTTGACGGATAGGACTGAAGCTAGTTATGTTTTATGTATATATTTTTATCTACTATAATTTTGCATTGTTTAATTTTCTTTTTGACATCGGAGATGGATTTGTAATGGTGTATGGCTAAAGTCTATTATTAACTGTCCAAGGATTCAACAACTCTGGCAAAGTCACATTTGCAATAGTAGGAACAGATTATATGGCAGTATATATTAACATATAAATTAGTATATCTTCATAATTGACTGTATCATGGCTGCATTATATATGAAAGAACCCTCTTTCTGCCAAGTGAGGGTATGTGTTGCACAGGAATCGCCCACTCTGTACAACATTTGCAAAATGTTTTAACCTAACATTTCCTGTTGGGTTGTGCACTGAGCTGCCTATGTACAAACAAAAGTAGGAAGCCAATTTTTTTGCCTTTTTTGCCCCCCTTCCACACTCTGCTCACAATTATCCAGAGCAGATATTCATTTGGCACAGGTAGGAGGAATCAGGAAAAAAATGAGCACTTTTTTCAGTGAGGGCATCCTGAGTAATGGGAACACTGGATCTAATCCAATAACGTATGGAAAAGTGCCTGTTATAAGGACCACTGGAGTTTAAGACTGTCTCCTTTAATTGGGCTGGCAACTAATGTGAAGCCAGTGTGGTTTTCACAGCAATGGCAGAGTATGATTCAATCTCTGTGCCGCAACCAGGAAGTAGCAATCAGGAACCAGACCCAGCTAAATTTCACAAGCCGTATTGAAAAGTATCAAAGACTGACCACATCAATCAATCCCATTGGTTTAGCTCAGTTGGAAAAGCTCAAGATTCTCAATCTCAGGGTTGTGGGTTTGAGCACATTGGGCAAAAGATTCCTGCATTGCAGGGAGTTGGACTAGATGACCCTTGTGGTCTCTTCCAGCTCTATGATTTTATTATGGGCTCTGCTTTTATGATGGTTTATAAATTTAGTCTTACTTATTGCACACCTAACCTGCATTTCTTTTTATTTGTGCAAGGAACTCAAAGTAGAATAACTATGCTCTCCATTCTTGACCTCTCAACAACCCAGGTATCTATGTTAGGCTGAAAGATCATGACAGGCCCAAGGTCATTTATTTCAATAACAGTGGTTTCCCTGATCCTAATCTGGTAGTCTCCTACATCACACTGGCTCAGCACAAACTGGGGAAACCCAGCTAGATGGGCGGGGTATAAATAAATTATTATTATTATTATTATTATTATTATTATTATTATTATTAAACTGCTTAGCTGGACAATGGCAACATTGACCCCACCCCAAACACCTTTTTTCTCAAGCAGCATAGTCAGATCAAGAAGCATGTCCAGATTGCACACCTAATCCAATAGGGTCACATTTACTCCATAAATCACTTGTCCCAAAACAGTTGGATTCCCCACAAAACTCATTTCTGTCTTGTCTAGATTCAGCTTCAGCCTAATGATTCTCATCTATTTTAAATGAAATAATTACCTTCCATTGGCTGGACATAAATGTATTAGAAGTGCATCCTTAGCTGTTACATTTATTGTACAGTGTGGAAGTTATGTTGTGCCAAAGAGGACTTAGTCGCTGCTGAAATGTTGCTGGTGGAAGCTAGAGTCCAACAGCAACTTAGGCTGGTAAATGAACTGGGCATCCATTCGGTTAGCTCTTTGTAAGGTGAAGGTAACATGAGAACATAGGAAGCCATCTTATACAGTGGGGGTGTTCCAGGGACCAAATGTATCTCCTCAAGCTCCTCTCTCTCTCTCTGGTACTTGAGACTCTGTCTGGTTCACATCCCCTCTCCTGGTCACAGCTCTCTACCCAGACCACATGTCTCACTGACCCCACTCCATGCCCTCAAAGGCTTATGTCTGGCTGGAACGTGTCTTTGAATTGTGATAATCTCTCTTGCTTGTTTGGAAGGCTGTAGGATAGGGAAATGTTTGTGCATGTAGAAACCTCTGGTTTTTGCATAGCTGGAATGTAGTCTACTATACAAATGTAAAGGCCACATCCATTTCTCTGCCCACTTTCACTTCTGGTCCCACCCATCATTGGCATATGACCCTTGGAAGATTTCCAAGTGTTTAATCCCTAGTCCAAAGTGTTAAGAGTTGCTGCAAGCAGAATCCCTGATCCAGACCTTGCGCAGAGTAGATATGAATTTGCTCTCCATCATAAGAATGAGTTTCAAAGCTTTGCAGGAAACGGTTTTAAATTAGTGACAAATAAACTGCAAAAATACAAAGTTAACACATTGCTCTTAAACAAGAAAGCAATGCAGTCCTGTCTTATTTAAGTCCTTAAAATGGTTCAGTTTCTTTCCTCTCTCTGATCCCAGAGAGAGCTCCTATGAAAGCATCTTGCTTGATACTCAACATGGAGCCTAGTCTCTCCTCCAGCATGCTGGGAGTTCTTTCTGCCAACACGCTGAGCTAGGTCTGTTCCCTGCCTAATGCAAACTTCTCTCCCTTTGTAAATGCTACCCTTTACAAAGTTTTTTTCCCCAAACTTCAGTGTGTACAAACATTACATTTTATGCATATTAAACTTATATCTTTAACACAAGGCAGTAGGTTTGGGTTAGGAATCAAGTTATTCTCTCTGTCTGCCAGACAGAAGATGTAGTGGAATTTAGGGAACATAGCTTTTTGTTAACTCTAAATGAAGACATTAAATATAAGTGTGGGCCGTACTTTCTTTGGATTTCTGGATATAGGACAGAGGTGAAGCTAATGGCAACCAATGGATGCAATGTGAACCTTTGCTCCTCGGGGCGGGGGGGGGGGGGGCAGACAGAAGGAATGGGTAAAACAAAGAGACAAACATGCAAGTGTTGAGAATCCATAACTTTTTCATGTTTTCCTGTGGGTTGCTTTTCACATTTGTTTTCTACCAATCATCAATTCTACAATTCTGTGACCACTGTAATGGTGGCAGTGATGCTGAAAAGATGAAGGAAGTAAATCTCCAGGTGTACTTATGGAGATCCAAGTTGAAGAAAGCTCTTAAGCTTGAACATGCAGAGACAGTTCCAGAGACTATTCAAAAGCCTGGAAACATTAAATCCACAACTCTTGCTGAGGTACAGAGTTGTTAACTGAATGAATCTGATTTTAATTCAATAGCAAACACTGCTTCATTTGCATAATCTAGTCACAGTAAGCATGAGAGAGGTATGGGATTTGGTGCCAACAGGCCCTGACCTGGCAGGTGGGCTCACACGCTGAATAAGTTTTCATTTTACAGCTTGCTGCTCAGAAAAAATAGATATTTCACAAACATTAATAAAGGGCTGAGATTGGTCAATGGCTCTTCATTTGTAATCCAATTTTGAGCTGTATAACGAGAAAGATAAAAAATGCTTTGTGATCCTGAAAAGAACCCAACCTGCACCTGAATGAAGGAACAAAACACTGCGGAATGCCTGAATGAGCATGAATAAATTACATTGAATGTAATGTCTCATATTGTTATGCACCTGGTTGAATAGGAATCAACACCCCCTCCAAAAAAAACCTAAACTAAACTAAGTTGGTAGAAATTAGAAAAGGTTCTCTAAAATAAGGGTAGAACCATATGTCTGTAGCTTTTCTATGATGCCTTTTGATGCCAGGATAGCAGAAGCTCAGTGTCAATGACAATTCATAAGCAGCTGTTCTGGAGTGGGCTGGTAATATACAATTCATAACCCTGGCCATCCACAGTACATCTGTATGGAAAACATATTACAGTGGTACCTCGCATTAAGTACTTAATTCGTTCCGGAGGTCCGTTATTAACCTGAAACTGTTCTTAACCTGAAGCACCACTTTAGCTAATGGGGCCTCCTGCTGCCGCCGCGCCGCCAGAGCACGATTTCTGTTCTCATCCTGAAGCAAAGTTCTTAACCCGAGGTACTATTTCTGGGTTAGCGGAGTCTGTAACCTGCAGTGTATGTAACCTGAAGTGCATGTAACCCAAGGTACCACTGTATGGCTTTATTTCCCTGTGTGATAGAAGTATTTGAGGACCAATTAGACCCACAATCTCTACTGTTCACTTGAAACATTTTCATTTCATAGGGAGCAAGCTCTCAGGATGACTGTGAATACGCTACTGCCATCTTCATGGGTCATAGGTCTCCTTCAGAGGCTGGATAAAGGGGATCTGAAGAATCTTTCAGCTTTTCCATGTTGGTTAGGAGTAAGGGATGGTGGCGGCCAGCGCTGTGGATTATTAATTGGAGAATTTTTGTTCTAGAACATTCTATGGGCAGTTGCTGAAATCAAGGCCATTTTGGCCACAGCCAGATGACCAAATGTGCAGTGATGTATTGCATGCAAAAAGGCGCAGGGAACAAAAAGGGGTCATGTGCATCTTTTGAGTGCGGTTTCCTAACCTTAATGTGCATTTCCCAAACTAACAGAGCCTGGATACCTAGGATGTGTGAAGAGCAGCTATATGGGGAATGCCAGTAAGATTTCTTAAAAAGATCCTCAGTATATGTTCCCCAAAGGAACATGTGAAAGTCTTCATGATGTGCAGCCCTAGCTTGTTTCTAGCATTAGGAGAGCTGGAGCGTCCCCCGCCTCCACCCCCCCCAAACACCCAAAAGGCTTTTTCCACACAGCTACACACTGACAAGAGGATACACAGGCAAACTGAAACCCCAAGCGTGTATCTCTAGCTCCACATTTTCTGAAGGAGTAACTGACAAGCTGGCATCACCTGCCTGAATTTCTCCTTGCTCTCTGAATGGCAATAGTCAAGGAGTATTAATTTATATTTTATTTGACACATTCTGAGATTTAGCCTGGCAGACTGTCAGAATCTGCTGAGGGGGTACGAAGAGAAAATATGACAAATATTTGATGATGGGTTTTGTTTGGTTTCGAGACGGTGTCACTTGAAGTTGCAGTCCATATGAGATTCTTCCAAGCCATTCTTCCCAAAAGCTTTGGTGAATGGCATCAAGAACACAGCGTATGGAGGGAGGTGTGAAGTTGAATTGAAAGGTGAAAAGATTCATCCCTGACCAAGAAAAGCATTCTTTACAGATGTGAATTTAGATTACTGAACATGCTGTAGGAGAGCATGACACTGAATTTTTGTGAGAATCAGACTAGGCATGTCTGTACTCCGTAGGCTGGATTTAATTTTCAAAATAGGAGGTTCCAGAATGTGAGCTGACCAAAAAGGAAGCAGGAAGTGCAAGCCATTAATGTCAAATCCATGGGCTCAATGACATTCCAGCCATGGGGAAGGTCAAATCCCAAAGTGGGTGTGGGCAGACCCATACACAATCTTATATCTCAACCTCTATTTTCTTCAAACTCTGTTTTATCTGTTCTGACTGTGGGGGGGAAAGGCAAAAAGAGCTCAGTAGTCCCAGCAGAAGCACCCAGACTTAAGTCAATGCACAGCTGAAATGCAGAGCCTGCCTTACGGCTATTTAATTCTCAGACTTCAAAATGCAATTTCACCCTGAAACTTGCATGCATTTAATTGCAAAATGCATGAACTAGTTTTTGCAAGGAACGCAAGCCTGCCGAGACAATTACCTTTCTGCTTTTAGCTGATTGTCTTACACAGGAAGTAGATGCAATGGATGTTTAACAAGATCAAAGCCCCTTTTCTTCCCCACGGAATAGTTGGGAAAGAATCCAGAGGGTTGCATGAAATTTGGATGTGCATCTGACTGGAAAACTGAGGTTTCCCTACCTCAGAGTTAAACCAACTATTATCTAAGATACAAGACATACGGTATTTATTCCTCTCTCACTCCAATGGCCTTTGGGGTGATTTGAGTTGGGCAACATGCCTTGTTTTGCTATTTTGAATTGTGACCCAATTTTTTGTGCATGGTAGCCTACTATTTACCAGTGCTTTCTTTTTTCCTAGAAAAAATAGGTGATGGTACTCACCGAGAAGTTGTTACAGTAAGTGTCACATTTTCCCCCTCCCCCCAAAGGTGCTGGTACTGTGTACCCTTGGGTACCCCCTGAAAAAAGCACTACTATTTACAGACCTGTTTAATTGAATATTGCTATGGTAAGAGAGAGCTATGTTTTCTCACCTACTTCACCAGAAACTTCCTTTGTGGCTATGACTGCAAAGTACAAATGGAAAGAGACAGAGGCATTTTTTAAAGGTAAAGGGACCCCTGACCATTAGGTCCAGTCGTGACCGACTCCGGGGTTGCGGCGCTCATCTCGCTTTACTGGCCAAGGGAGCCGGTGTACAGCTTCCGGGTCATGTGGCCAGCATGACTAAGCCACTTCTGGTGAACCAGAGCAGCGCACGGAAACGCGTTTACTTTCCCGCTGGAGCGGTACCTATTTATCTACTTGCACTTTGACGTGCTTTCGAACTGCTAGGTTGGCTGGAGCTGGGACAGAGCAACGGGAGCTCACCCCGTCATGGGGATTCGAACCGCCGACCTTCTGACTGGCAAGCCCTAGGCTCAGTGGTTTAGACCACAGCGCCACCCACGTCCCGAGGCATTTTTAGTGGAGCGCAACTGGTTCACCCACACTGGGCACCATGCCAAGAGGGTGCCAAAACAACGATGTAGAGCAGAAGGTGAAAGGTAGGGGAGTGTCAAATTTTGGCTGGCACAGGGTGCCACTGAAATTTGAGAGCACTAAGTCTGCTACTGGAAGAGGCAGAGGCAGCTGTGAGCTACACTGGTGGTGTCCCAAAGAAGCTTGCTTAGGGTTAAGGAAACTAGAGGACAACAGGTTTTGTTTTTTTACTTGAGCAGCTCAGACTTTTCCATCACACTCCTTTGCAGGCTGTGTAACACTTGACAATAACAAGTGACATCATAGCTACTGTTCCATTTTTTGCCGTTGAAGGGCCCTTCTGCTCAGCAGATATACCTTGTGCTCGGTAAGCCAGGCTTGGCATGCATGGTTTAGCTGCAGTGACATAATATAAAGCAAGCATCCCCAAACTCGGCCCTCCAGATGTTTTGGGACTACAATTCCCATCATCCCTGACCACTGGTCCTGTTAGCTAGGGATGATGGGAGTTGTAGTCCCGAAACATGTGGAGGGCCGAGTTTGCCTATGCCTGATATAAAGGAATCTGGCATAGAGATGGAAAGGTGACTGTCTCCTACCCATTGAAAAGGGGAGATTGCATTGCCATTTTCATACAATAACCATTGTACAAAACTGAACCTATTCCTTCCAGACTGCTTCCCCCTCCCCTCCCCACACACTTCATTTTGGTCTTAATAGGATCATCTTCTTTTCTGAGGGTAGCAGAGTTCATTCATGGGCATCCGACAAGCTGCTTTAAATCATCCTGACACTATGAAAAAGGGCATTCTTTCAACTGAAGCCAGACATTTGATTTATTAAGAATGTGAGGTATCTAGTGACTGTCCTTTCTCTCAGAAAGAATAGGTTCCACGTTGATATAGAAACAAAGGTCTGGTAGCAATAAAATAATGAGGCTATGTGGTAGATGCCATTACATTGAGCAAATGAACCCTCTGCTCAGCAGAGATAGATGACTAATGAGAACAAACATATTTGTGTGAAATATTTCTGGCGACTTTGCAATCTACAAGGACTGCATTTCACAACACAATTGGACATTAGCAGAGTCACAGAGTCTGCTTCAAATCGTGTATTAGATGAACCTTGGTGGCAACCTTAGGAGATGAGGAACTTCAGGCCCTGACCAGAGGCCAAATATGGTACTCAATGTCTCTCTATCTGCCCCTTGGAACTCTCCACAGATTGCCACATGCCCTCTGCCCAGGGGCACATCCCTCACTGGCCATGCTTTGCATCCAGAGTATTTTTGCTTGACTGGAATATGGCCTTGACATCTGGCAATGCTTCTTGGTTGTGTGGATGGAAAAGAGGGTTTTGTGTCAAAACTAGCCTGCTGTACAAAGATGAAATATATGTTTAATGTTCTGCCTGCTTTTGCCTCTACCTCCCCCCACCCCCAAAATGGCATGTGGCTCTCAGAAAGTTGCTCAGATGGGAATAAAGACCTCAAACTGTAAAAGGTTTCTAGGTGGAGCTCTTCTCATCTTCCCAGCTTAAAAAACTTTCCAGTGGTCCCTCACTCTCCTTTTAACTTTTAGTATTGGTTCCCAGGGACACAAGCCTGTACCAATGAGCTAGGTTGGATCCACCAGAAACCCTCATTACCCCAACCCTTCTTCCTAGGCTCCATCTGTACACCTAAAGCAGCGTCATGCCTCCTGAAACAGTCATGGCTTCCCCTAAAGAATTGTGGGGACTGTAGAGTGTTTAGGAGGCTGAGAGTTAAGAGACCCCTGCCCACACCACTGATCTACAATCTCCAGAGTTCCCTCACAGAGGGAATGATTTTTAAGGCACTCTGGGAATTGTAGCTCTGAAGGGGAATAGGGGCCTCCTAATGACTCTCAGCACCTTCAACAAACGACAGGCCCCAAGATTCTTTTATGGAAGCCATGTTGGAAATGCTCTGAAAGTATAGTTCAGATGGGGCTCTAGTATACTCTGACACAGCTAGAATTTTTACCAAGGCCAGGCTTTCTTGGGCCTCACACTGAAATATTCAGCACTTGCCACTTGTGAGTCTACTCCTATTTAGCCTATGCTTTATGAAGCATGGACCATAAAGCTGGACCATAAAGAAGGCTGATTGCCAAAGAAATGATGCTTTTGAATTATGGTGCTGGAGGAGACTCTTGAGAGTCCCATGGACTGCAAGAAGACCAAACCTATCCATTCTTAAGGAAATCAGCCCTGAGTGCTCACTGGAAGGACAGATCGTGAAGCTGAGGCTCCAATACTTTGGCCACCTCATGAGAAGAGAAGACTCCCTGGAAAAGACCCTGATGTTGGGAAAGATGGAGGGCACAAGGAAAAGGGGACGACAGAGGACGAGATGGTTGGACAGTGTTCTCGAAGGTACCAGCACGACTAAATGACTAAACAACAACAACATGAAGCATGAGGAAGCTTCACTTGGAATTCAGTACTCATCTGTAGAAAGGATAGTTCAGTTGGTAGAACTCAGAGTCATGAGTTTGAGCCCCACATTGGGCACAACCATTCTTGCATTGCAGCGGGTTGGACTAGATAACCCTTGTGGTCCCTTCCAGCTCTGTGATTCTGTGGTCTCAGAGAGATTGCCTGATGCTTATGGTAACATGGTGTTTGTGGATAATTCATTGGTTTTAAATGGACTGAAACCATTCCATGCCTTGCTGTCTGCTGTGGTCTTAATATCTATTGTTTGATTTGTAAGGGTAGCATTATATCGTAGCTCTAACTGAAGACGCTGCTGCTGCTGCTTTTGTTGCTTTGTAGTGATAACTTTACTGATGCTTTCTGAGTGTTTCTTCAGCAGATGTGTTAATAAAAAAACAAACTTTAAACCATAGTTAAGACTAATTCATTTAATTAGGGCATAAGAGCCAACTGAAAGGATTTTAAGATCCAGTCGTGGAAGGAAATGAGCCTTGAGGACATTACATTATTTTTTATAAAAATTAAGTCCCTGTCTATATTGCCATAATGCCTGTTCTTTATTCTCCATTAAGGAACACATCTTTGGGTCTGCACATTGAGCTGTTTTCATTAAGAAATCAAATTATGTCATTTCTGTCAAGAATGGAGATTGAACAAAAATGACTCAGCTTCAGCTTATTAAATTGTTGTAGAAGTTTGATCAAAATGTACAAAGCAACCCACAATCAAGGGCATCATATGGTGCGAGGGAGCAATGCATGCAACGTGAAATAAACAAACATGTCAAATAGACCCTGGTTATTCTGGAAAGTCAAGTAATGAATGGCACATTCCTGATGCATCAGTGGGCAACGTGGAACCTATATTCTTTATTTTGTACTTGTGCTGGGTGTTTGTTTATTTGTTTATTGCATTTATATCTTAGCATTCCTCCAAGGAGCTCAAGGTGGTGTGCATAGTTTTCTTTCTCACCATTTTATCCTCACAAAACCCCTGTGAAGTAGGTTAGGCTGAGAGTGATTGGCTGTCCCAAGGTCACCTAGTGAGTTGCATTGCTGAGCAGGGATTGGAACCCTGGTCTCCCAGGTCCTAGTCAAACACTGTAACCATTACACCACAAAGGTTCTATGCAGATGGTTCAAGAAAGGCTCTCAAGTGGCAGGACTGGAGACCCTTGACAGCTGTTCTCAGCGTAAGTGGACGGTATGGAACTAGTTTGGTTGTGCTATGTCTTGGCATAATTGCAAAGCTTTTCTCACGATAAATACTCTCAAAGCTCTTAATCAACTGATAAGCATGGACACAAGTATGCATGCACACAAACATGTTTGTGTGTGTATTTGTACTTGCGCATGCACACAAAAACCTGCAACAAGCAACATTTTTATAGTGCATGCCAACCCGTATGAATAATTCTTCTAGCTAGCTGGAAGCCTTGTTCAGGCCGTGTGTGTGTGTTTGTGTGTGTCAAAAAAAAAGAAAAGAAAGTGTGGGCCAGGCCACTTTCAGACCCTCCAAGTGCCCCTATTTTCCAGGGACATCCCTGATTTAGAGAAGCCGTCCCAGTTTCTGATTTGATGTCGGAATGTCTCGCTTTTCCTTAGGATGTCCCTATTTTCATTGAAGAAAGGTAGGAGGTTATGGAGTTATCTGACCCCCTCACCCGCCCAAGCTGTCTGAAGGCAATCCTGTATAGGGAAGTTTTATTATGTTTTTATATACGTTGGAAGCTGCCCAGAGTGCTGGGGCAACCCAATAAAATGTGTGGGCTATAAATAGTAAAACTATCATTATGAAATGGGAAGTCCCCATTTTCATTGGAGAAATCTTGGAGGGTATGCACTATTTTGTTCTTTCCACCCATGAGGCATTTCTCTGTTGTGAGGTCTGGCTCTACCATTAGGCAGCGTGCCTCAGGTAGCTGACTTTGGTTGTATAATCTATCCAAGGTGTAAACTGTTTCTTACCTCAACTGTCTTCAAGTTTTTTTTAATCCTGGCTTTTCGTCAAGGTCCTTCTTATGAGGTTTTATGATTATTATTATTAAAACAACCTAGCAATTCTTTTCCTTCTAATTTACAAATTTCTATATTTCTGCATTTGTGGGGAGATGCCTATTTTCTAAATAGTAGATGGAAGGGGGTTGAAATAGAGACTGCTATCTTATTTTGGGATGGTTCCATTTCAATACTAAAATGGTAGGCAGCAGACCCACCTACGTTTGCTATAAGAAGAAATGACCCGACATCTATACAGAAAAGAGGTGCCTTCTGTAACGTATTAAAAGAAGGGTTCTATAAGGAGCCTTCATAGTCTGCCTTGCAAATAAGGTTTAACTAAATAGAGCAAGCTAGTTGCTCCCTTCAGCAATCCACCCTCTATTTTTAGACTTTTCTCATCATCTTCTCCTAAATAAGAACGCTGCAGAGGACTGAAGAAACCTCACTGATGAGAATAACACTGGATTGTGTTGATATTTGTTCATGTCCTAGTCAATTTAGAAATACCAGTGTGTGTATGTGTGTGTGTATAAATGTACAACAGAGCACCCCAACATTCTTCACCTCTGTCTGTCACAAAAGATTCCTTTCTCTTTATTTAACGAGACATGGCAACAGTAGAGGTCAGGTAGGCAGATAACCGAGAAAAAGAAATCAAAATAACCTGAAGGAAGAGGACAGGAGGGAGAAAACAGGGATTGCAGGAGAATTCACCTGAATTCACAATCTATTTCATTTGATGCCCTCCTTTATTTTCAACTTCATAATGGAGGGAAGTAAGTGTCTCCCAAGGATGATTTATTAATAAGTGATTTGGAGTCAGGGATGAGCACTAAGTTAGCCAACTTTGTGGAGGAACGCTATGTTTTTCAGAATGGTAAAAACCCAAGCAGACCATAAAGAGGACCCCTCTCAACTAGCTGAATGAGAAACACAATAGCAAATGAGATTCAATCTACATCGTGCATTTTGTTTATATACCACAGTTATTTATGGCATTCTTGTGTTAATGTTGCCTCATAACTCAAGCATAATTCAGCTGCCCATGAATTCTGATTTATCATTATAAACAGAATAGCTGCTATATACTAGCAGTATTGTCTCATAAACTAGTAAATAGCCCTATAAATGTTTATAGTACTTTTTTTATTTGACATAACTGAAAAATAGTAAGAATCTGAATGGGTTCTGCAAAGTGTTATGGAAGAACATATATTTTCTAAGCCATACAACTATAAGCTGCCATTCTATGTGAACAAGCTTGATAAATCATACATAATATTGCTATTGGAGTGGAGATAATACTGTAGTGGGGTTTCCTACAATAATTTATGCTAAGAGGTTTTTCAAGACCTCAAGCACCGCAGTGTTGCCAAATGACTTTGAACTGTCCTGCTCCTTTGCCTTTTAGAGCACCTTGAACTTCAAGAATCAACTGGGGAAACTTTTTATGGCATGTTACATGTAGATTACAATCATTACCCACTAGTGTAGACTTTCCCAACCTGTGACCTCCAATCCCATCAGTTGCAGCCAGAATGGCCAACTATTAGAGTTTTCATTCAAAATGTATGGATGGCACCAAGATGGTGAGGGTTGTGTTAATGTGTGTCAAAGAAGCTGTTGTCAAAGGCACATGAACAGCAGTTTGTAAGAAGTTGGCAACTCTTAGTAAGAATCTAAAGCTTTTGTGTTCAGATGCAAATGCCTCTGAATCAAAGTAAATACACGTAAGAATGCAGCCTTATTAAACTGGAAATATGTTTAAAGTACTTGAGCTATTAATTTTTACCACCCTGCCAGTTGTTATTCTTGTTTTGCCCTTTTATAGAATTGCTCTTTTGATGTGTGGAGTTCATTCCTACTTGATGCAATTTTTAAAATAAAGGCATATAAAAGAATAATAATAATAATAATAATTAATTAATAATTTATTTATACCCAGCTCATCTGGCTAGGTTTCCCCAGCCACTCTGGGCGGCTCCCAACAGAATTAAAAGCATAATAAAGCACCAAACATTAAAAACCTCCCTAAACAGGGCTGCCTTCAGATGTCTTCTAAAAGTCAGATAGTTGTTTATTTCCTTGACATCTGACGGGAGGGTGTGCCACAGGGCAGATGCCACTACTGAGAAGGCCCTCTGCCTGTTTCCCTGCAACCTCACTTCTCACAAAGAGGGAACTGCCAGAAGGCACACGGCGCTGGATGTCAGTGTCCGGGCTGAATGATGGAGGTGGAGACACTCCTTCAGGTATACTGGGCCAAGGCCATTTAGGGCTTTAAAAGTCAGCACCAACACTTTGAATTGTGCTCGGAAACATACTGGGAGCTAATGTAGGTCTTTCAGGATCAGTGTTATATGGTCTCAGCGGCCACTCCCCATCAACAAGTCTAGCTGCCGCATTCTGGATTAGTTGCATTTTTCTGGGTCACCTTCAAAGGTAGCCCCACGTAGAGCGCATTGCAGTAATCCAAGCAGGAGATAACTAGAGCATGTATCACTCTGAGGGCAGGTGGGGTCTCAGCCTGCATACCAGATGGAGCTGGTAGACAGCTGCCCTGGACACAGAATTGACCTGCGCCTCCATGGACAGCTGTGAGTCCAAAATGACTCCCAGGCTGCACACCTGATCCTCCAGGGGCACAGTTGCCCCATTCAGGACCAGGGAGTATAAACTAGGGATGCGTGTTGGATTTGGATCCATCCTGAGGTAAAACAAGGTTCTTCAGAGGGAATTTGGACATGTCTGAGGCAAAGCAGGATCTGTGTACCCATGACTTTTGACGTGTTCTGCTGCTCCTTGGCAATCCAGACATTTCAAAAAATGCTGCAGTCAAGTGTCTATTAAAAGTAAATAATGTCTCTAAGATCACTTTTATAAGGAATAATGCCAGGTGGGGATGCTAAAGAAGGGGGAGCAGGAGAGGGCAGGGGGAGGGCAGAGGAAGAGCTCCATTATAGCCTTATAGGGAATGGTTTCAACTGGAAAGCAAAGCCCTTTTAGTTCTTCCTCCCCAAATAATTTTAAAGCTGTCTAGCCCATCAGCTCTGGACTTTTTGCCTATAATTTGGTTTCTTACCCAGGGGCCCCCATCTAATGTCTGCAGTCTTAAGGCCAATTGTCCACAAAACACTGCAGGAGATTAAGTGATTCATTTTCTTATCCATCTTAAAAGTCTAATAGCTACTCTTGTGCGCAAAACTACAGCAGCTATCCTTCTGGAATTTGACATGATTCATGTCCTAAGAAGGAGAGATGCCTGCAAATTTCATTCAGTCATGCCCCCAAATAAAATAAAGCCATGGACTTTTACTTTAAAATAACAAAGCCTACATTTTAAATGTCACCAGCAAAAAAATCCTGTAATTTGGCAGGCTTCATCAATGTATTTTGCCTATACATTTCGTTCACATCTGTCAAAAGGTGGGGGGAATTGTTGACATTTTTTTATTTATTTCCAATAGTGAATGGAGGGATGAAGTAGAGTAGGATGGTCTGAAGTTGAAATGGGCTACACCACAGATTGAGACAGCCTTTTTCCAAAGCCCAAATCCTGGTTCAAACTAAACCTTGTTTGTATGCACCTCTAATACAAACTTGGTAAAAAAGGGGGGGAAAGTACCACTTTGCTGAGCGATGTATGATTGTGTGCCCATTAATAAGATTCATTTTATATCCTTTTTTTTTATAATAATTTTTTATTACAGATTTTTATAACAACACAAACATATAACAAATACATAAACAAACAAAAAACACAATGAAAACAAAAAACATGTACCATTTCATATCTTAGTTTCTTACACCTTTCTTCCCCGACTTCCTCGTGCCTCCCTTCTCTGTATTCCAAGTTCTTATCAATTACTCAGCAAATCTTCCCTTATTTTAATAAAAATTCAAACTAATCTTCCTTATTCTCCTTGTCTTAACCATTACTAATAGTAACCATTTACTTTCCAATCCAACATCATTCTAACTCTCATTAATTTTGTAGTATTTCTTTAAATAGTCCTTAAACTTTTTCCAATCTTTTTGCGCTGCTTCTCTTCCCTGGTTTCGGATTCTGCTCGTCATTTCTGCCAAGCCCATGTAGTCTATCACCTTCATCTGCCATTCTTCCAGTGTGGGTAAATCTTGCGTCTTCCAGTACTTCGCAATGAGTATTCTAGCTGCTGTTGTAGCATACATAAAGAAAGTTATATCTGTCTTTAACACCCCTTGGCCGACAATACCCAAGAGAAAGGCCTCTGGTTTCTTGGTGAAAGTATATTTAAATACCTTTTTAAGTTCATTATAGATCATTTCCCAGAATGCCTTAATCTTCGGGCACGTCCACCAAAGGTGAAAGAATGTACCTTCCTTTTCTTTACATTTCCAACATTTATTGTCAGGCAAATGGTAAATCTTTGCAAGCTTGACTGGGGTTATGTACCACCTATAGATCATTTTCATAATATTTTCTCTTAAGGCATTACATGCCGTAAATTTCATCCCGGTGGTCCACAACTTTTCCCAATCAGCAAACAAAATATTATGACCAATGTCCTGAGCCCATTTAATCATAGCTGATTTAACCGTTTCATCTTGTGTATTCCATTTCAGCAGCAGATTATACATTTTTGACAAATTCTTAGTACTTGGTTCTAACAATTCTGTCTCCAATTTTGATTTTTCCACCTGGAAGCCAATTTTACTGTCCATTTTAAACACTTCATTTATTTGATGATAATGCAACCAATCTCTCACCTTCCCTTTTAATTTCTCAAAACTCTGCAATCTCAATTTGTCCCCTTCCTTTTCCAAGATTTCCCAGTATCTTGGCCACTTTGACTCCATATTAGACTTTTTAACAGCCTTTGCTTCCATTGGCGATAGCCACCTTGGAGTTTTGTTTTCCAGCAAGTCTTTATAGCTGACCCAGACATTTAATAGTGCTTTTCTGACAATATGGTTTTTAAAACTTTTATGTGCTTTAACCTTGTCATACCACAGATATGCATGCCACCCAAAAATATTGTTAAAACCTTCCAAATCCAAAATGTCTGTGTTTTCAAGAAGCAGCCATTCTTTCAGCCAGCAGAAAGCTGCCGCTTCATAGTACAGTTTGAAGTCTGGCAGGGCAAACCCCCCTCTTTCCTTTGAATCCGTTAATATCTTAAATTTAATTCTGGGCTTTTTGCCCTGCCAGACAAATTTAGATATGTCTTTTTGCCACTTCTTGAAACAGTCCATTTTATCCATTATTTGCAATGCTTGAAACAAAAACAACATTCTTGGCAATACCTTCATCTTTATAACTGCAATTCGACCTAACAATGTGAGGGCGATCTGGCTGCGACATCTGTCACCCCATTGATCGCCAGGGTTGATTCGGCTGATCTGGCTGGCTAGGCGGGTGTCCCCTTCCTCCCTCACCGCTCCATGTGCGTCCCTCCCGAAGCTGCGCGCTCGGTGGAAGAGGACGACCATCCCAGATAGAAGGAGTGTACCGTTCTTCGGTCAAGGGTATACGATAGCTGCGCTCCCCTGCTAGAACCTCCAAACAAGCTCAAGATTCATTTTATATCCTGAGGGTTTTGTCACGAATCCACATTTTAAGCAAACCCTCATTACCTTAGGCTTAGTGGAAGGCCAGTTTAGCAAAGGTTTTGTTACTTACATTGCTTTCTATTACCTGTCAGATGACTGAACTTCTACCATTTAACGATATGCTAACAAACTAAAGTCCCTAGAGAGTCTTGGAAGCACAGTCTGTTCTAATGAATGCCTACCAAAGAACCCCTGCCGCCTCCTAAGAGACTTTGTGGTGTGAACAGCCTACTTAAATGAGAGAAGATGACAAAATGTTGTTGACAGTGGGTTTCCTACATTGGAAGACAAATATTACCTTAGAGGCCACTTCCAGCTCATGATTCTAATCCTATTTCAAGATGAGTTTACTGCATGCTGACCTGGGCATCATGTGTGCTTTATTAACAAAACAATAAATATTGTAGAAAGTTGTCTTCAACAGAGTCGGAACATGTCTCCATCTAGCTCTCTATTGTTACTGACACTGGTGCTCCGGGGTTCAGGATAGGGAGTCTCTCCCAGCCCCATAACAAGAAATGAGTTTAGGATTTTTGGCATATAAACACATGCTGTTCCTCTGTAGAGAGAAACACATTTTCACAAGACCAAGCTAGAGGGGCACATCTGAAGCCATGTTATGGCATTTGCAAACCTAGGAGGAAAAGCAGATTTCACATCTATCTGTGCCAGACATTGTAGCATCTGAGCCTAGTATGGCTTTATAGCTGTACATGCTCCTACAAAGGTATAGAAACCTGCAACTCTGAAAGCCCACTTGTTCCTTCAAGTTTCTCCACAATATTTTCTTTCCCCCTCAGAATGGGAACAAGAAAAAGATTCTGAATTCTAGTCTGGGTAGTGATTTTCAAAAGAGCTGGTTTTGCTAGCAGACAATGGGCAGATATGAAAAAGGACAGATAAGGATATAGATAACAAGCTGAACAATGGGCTTCCCTGAGTGAGAGGGGAAAGGAAAAGAATAGGAAAATGGCACAATGAAAATTCCATTGCCATAGAAAAGGTTGTTCCAGTAACAAATTAGGCTACATGTGGTAGGTAGTTGTGCATTAGGACCAGTACATACTGTCAGATGCAACAGGAATTTCTATTGTCATAATCCAGCCTCAACTAGGGTGGATAGCTGAGAATATTTCTGTTTCATTTCAGTTTTAGGTGTGTCTAATCATAAGTCTGTTCTGGCCCATTTTCTGCAGATTTTTGTTTTATATTTTAAAATACACAGACAAAGCAAATTCATTTAAATGATATGCATTTTTTACTTTAAAATGCACATTTTGTATATTTTTCTATTAATTCCCCCCTAAAACACAATTTGGTATGCATTTTGCACTCATTTTCCTTGTACAATATGCACACTTGCATTCACTTTTTTAACCAAAACTGCACTGCAGTTTCAACAGTCCCATTGTTAACTGTGTTCTAATCCACAGTTGGAAAATTAGTCTGGACCACTTTATAATGTGGATTAAATGAAATTCTCCTCCATCAAAGCATAAGGTCATAGAATTCAAGAGTTGGAAGGGATCATGAGGGTCACCACCGTGCAATGCAGGAATCTTTTGCCCAATGTGCGTCTCAAACCCATGACTTTGAGATTAAAAGTCCCTTGCTCTACCAACTAAGCTATGTATGACAATGAAAATCCAGAAGCCCCTATACAATCTAGCAACAAACATAGATGGATTGTCATGCTGCCCATTTGCCTTGTGCCACACATTTATTCAAACCTCTGCACGTAGCCTACATCAATATATGTGGAACTCATATCATCACTCTCTATGCAGTCTCTTGAAATAATGCAGGGTGGAGGGACTAGAACATGCATGCATTTGTAGAAGTACCCTCTGTACAGAAGGTCAGATCAATGTGCAAAGACCATACACAAGGCCAGAAAGTCCATGTTCTCTTAGACTGTTCATCCTCCCTATATTATTTTCTGCACAGAGTTAGAGAGCAGACTGTCTGCAACAGCAGGAACAAAAGAACAGCAGGAGCTCTACAAAAGTGTGGGATCATAACCATACCTTGTACTTTGTCTACAGATTAAAATAACAAATAACCTACTTTCAGCCCAAGTGGAGCTGTACTAGAGGGAAGAAAGAAAATTGAATCTGGAGTGGTAGGGAGCATGCTTTGCATGTAGGAAGACCCATATTCAGTCATATTATGAAGGGCCAGTGGGTGTGCTGGGAAGTTTTGATAGAATGAGCTATAGGGATAATTGATCTGACACATAATAGATCATACTTGTCAGCAGGAAAAGCACATTAAAGTTCCAGATTTGAGCACTGGGGTTTCCAAAAACAGGGGATGTATCAGAGGAAAGATGTCTGAAATCCAGGGGAACCACTGGAGAAGTGGAATATTTAATGCTGGGTGCCTCTACAGATTATGTTCAATTCTGCTGGGTGTCTTGAATGAACGCAGTCTAGGTTCAGCCTTCTGTCACATTAATAACATCCGCTGGAATCTCTTCTGAGTGGCAGTTTCTGTTGGGCTAGGCACATTCAAAAGGCTCTGGAACTCAAGATGCCAAAAATGAATCTGTCTCCAAACGCTGTGGACTCTGTTCTTCCGTAATCCATGCTTTTGACTATTCTACACACACCTTGCTTCTTTCACTCACTTGCCCTTCTTTGACCTTGCCTTGGATTTTCTGAAACTTGCAGCATTTTCTGATTATACAGCTACTTTTTCCAGATCTCCCTGATAGTTCCTGGTTCCTTGATGCTTCCCTGTTCCAAATTTTGCTGTTGTGGAGAACATGTAAGTGTTGCAACTTGTTGACACCACAGACATGGTAACACCTTGAGAGGATCATTCTCTCTTTCTAAATGTGAAGATTGTTGTTGTGTTACATCCCATTCAACAAATTGGTGTGAACCCATTTGTGGCTAATCATAGTTCTAACATAGATTTTTTAAATAACAAAATGGTCATGGCTGTTAAGTTAGTCGAAGGGTCTTGCAGATTTTAGAAATTCAGTGGAAGGGGACTGGCTTTTTCCCTTCATATAATTGTATATGTAGGCTGCCATCAATATATTACATAAATGCAACAGGAGGGGACTCAATGGTAAATGTGTGTTGGCCAGCAATGAGATGTATCACAGATTCTTTCCAGGAGGGAGTTATCAAAGAAAGTACTGCACCATACTCACAAATGCACCTGGATTATGTAGTTAAAGGGAAATGTTAGGAAGGCAAGTGTTGCAGATTCCTTTTTAAATGGACTGAAGTGTGATTTTTTGTGCTTCTGGTGTTTGATTGAAAGTATGAGAATGCATTTGGGAAGTCGCTGTTTGCAACTTGCTGGTATGGCTAGTTCCAAACATTTCCTTCCCTCCAATGGAGGAGCTGAATTTTCATGGTGGAAATTCACCTTTCCAAGTTTCCCGCTGGCTTGCTGCCCATCAAACTTCTGATCTTCAGTGAGCTCTCCCTCTTGATATGCCTGCACCAATGTGAGTTGGCCATTAAACTTCTGTGCATTGCACAGAAGACTCTGAGGGAGCACTCTTTGGTACCTTGAGGAAATGGCAAAATCTGTTGGGTTCTGCTGTTGCCTTTCACAAACTGAGAATGCAGTCTAGGATATGACATTGCCATTTCCTGTGCACATTGCAGGGGAAGATTTGGTAATTTCCCTTAGGGAAGCTGTTCAGTATTACTGATCTTGTTAAGAATCACTGTTAGGTTTCCAAGAAGCACTGTTGCTTTGGGGGGAAAAGTCTGAAAATCATTCTTCTGAGGCAGGGAGAGCACAAGAGATTCAACGAAACATAGGAGAGAGAGGAATGACAATGCATTTGTATGTCATACATGATATTAGAGCACTAGCTAAGATGTCCATTTATCTTTAGTGGCTATGATGCTCCAGATGAAACCATCAACCATATGTAAATAGTGGCGTGTGAGGGAGATAATGTAAAACCACATATTGAAGTCACTTGACACTCATTCCCTTTAGAACTTGGCTGGGTTCTTCCATACTTCCTTTACAGACACTACCTGTTATGACAAGCACTCTGTTTTCACTATGACCCTCCACTGCGCAATGGCGTTTGCAGGACATTTAGACTCATAAACACTCCTGCACCTAAAGAGCTCTGCTGTGAATTAAATGGCAATTTGTGCATGCATAAGTTTTGGTATGTGCTGAACAAAAGTGGATATACATAACTTAATGGGGGAGTTGCCTAACTAAAAAATGTAGCTTTTAACAAGTACTTTGAATTCAGAAACACCATTGCGCTCTCTCTCTCTCTCTCTCACACACACACACACACACTCACACACATACACACACACACACACACACACACACAACACTTTTAATGAAGTCAGGAACTAAAAACTACTGTGAGGTTGAGTGCAGCCATTTTATTGGAAAAAAAACTATGGGTATGTGCATTTCTTTCTTTAAAACACATTAGACAAGGAGCAATTGATGATCAGGAGTTAGTTATAGCTTTCTATACATGTTTATTTCCAAAACTATACAGACATTGGAAAATTGTCCTTAGGTCTCTGTATTGGTTATTGTTAATTCTGCAGTGATAATATATATATATATATATATATATATATATATATATATATATATATATATAAAATTCCTCATTCCCAGTTGCAAACCTATTTGATATGAACTGGTGTTTTCAGTTTGTGACAATAAAAAAACGTTGGTTATATTTACATGTGCTTAACGTTGCATAATTGACCATTGTACAGGTGTTTTAAAACCATTAGCTACTGCTAAATGAATTTCAAGATTGACCCAAGTGGGTTTGGTTGTTATTTGAATACACATGTGCTACACAGATATGGTTTATTAAAGACACCCTCTCTTTCACTCCCCCATCACCACTTTTGTGTTTTTGCTGTTCATTTGCCTCTAAATCATGTTTTAGCTGTGGATATACTCTATATCATCATCAACCAACTGGGGTAGAGGAATACCACTGACCCCACACAAATCCATGGTGAACAGTGGGACTATATACTGGCAAAAATGAAAATGTCCCAACATCTGCTTGGAAAACAAATGTTTGCTGCATTTGTGAAAAAGCAAATATAGCAAGAGCTATATTTGGCTCTGGTTTATTCCAATGGATCATGCATCTCAGCAAAATATTCTAGGTGCAAATGATCGGCATTCAGAGTAGGGAATGATCAGTTGACTGCAAACAAATGCTTCAGAATACCGCAGCCAATCTTGTAGTACGTAATAATTGTAGTTTCAGTTGCTATGGAGAAATGAGGAATAAAACAGCAGCAAACACCTGGAGCTAATCTATAGACTAAGGTATTATTTATATTGGTCTTACTGATGTGCTCTGTCTATGGATCATGTTCTGTTCAACGTCTTAAGGCTTGTCTAACCTCTTACAGAAAGTGCTGTCTGTTCAAATCTTCCATGCATGAGGGAGAAGGCATTTCTGCCAGGAAAGAAAACGATGATTTTAATCCATGTTGTTTTCTGCTATAACAGCAAAGCCAGGGATATGAAATAAAATACAATATTGTATATGGTATCTTCGCTCCATTTATCCCCCCCCCAAAAAAAATAATAATTCTCCATGCACTAGACCCAAGTACTACAAGGTAGTGAAATATTTACAACATTTGTACATGTGCTTTTAGGGAGGTCACCCAAAAGTTCTATTTTTATTTGGATGTAAAGAAAAGCCATTTTCCCCTAGACTAGTTACATCGATCTGAAGTGAGAGATGACTCTTCCAAAAGGAAAAGCCCACAGAGGACAAAGATATCACATATTTATAGTGAATGCTCACAAACTGAATGGTATTTTTACCTTTGAACTGCTGCCACTGCATAATGCCCAAAATCTAATGGTCTGTGGGTCCTCTCGCTACGGTGCCTCTCAGATTCATTGGTATCGTATGTAATACTTGTTTCTTTTTTTGCTTATCGAATTTCTTAAAACGTTGACTGATAGCATTCAAACTACAACAATTTCATGGTAGCCTTAGACAATATATATGATATGATATTTACTGGGCTATGGCACTAAAGAATTCAGACCACTTTAGAAGTTCAGAGTTCCATGATGTGCAATGGATTCCTAAGTGACGCAGGGCTGATCCATCTCCTGCACATGTCAGGGAATGCTCTGTGTGCATAAAGGAGCGTGCGTAGAGTATTCCCAGGCACTGAAGAGAATGGGATGCTTCTTCTTGCAGGAAAGCCCACGAGTATGTTAAAAATTCCTCTCAAGTGCACTACAGCCATTGGAGCGGGGCGTCAGCTTGGATTTATACAGGTTACCCATCTCTCTAATAAATTCCAGGAGTAAGGCTCTTCTCACCCAATTTCTTTTCTACTTGTTTAAAGGTAAAGGTAGGACACCCAGTAGACCAGATTAAACAAACAGAATGCAGTTGGGAAAAATATACGGGCGTATGAGTCCATTTTGGCAATGCGGATGTGTATTCTTCCATGCCGCCAGGCTCCCGTTCGGCAATCCTCAAAGCAGCAGAAGAAACTTGCGCAGTCCTTGCCATCGAGACATTCATATCCATATTCTTCGTCCCGTTCTTGGAGGTGTGTGGCATTGTTCATTTGGATAGTAGCTGACCTGGGGCGGATATCGATTGTAGGTGCCTAGGACAAACGAGCAGCAAGAAGGGGCAGAGGGGAGAATGAGTGATTTGCTCGTTGCTACAATGTTCTGTTTCAACTAACATTTGATCCATCAAAATCGGTTGCTCTACATAATGTCAGAATGAGGGAGCCATGATGCTTAGATATGTTACAATGATGAACCTTTAATCTGGAACTTTCTCAAAGGAACAATTCAACACTCCATCTTTAAATTCCCATTTTACTTAACAGCATCGGTTTGGTTGGGTTTAATTCCAAATAGAAATGCAGAATAAAAAGTGCTGAGATTTGTTTAAGTGACTGCTTCATATAAGAAGGCAATCACAATTCTCCCTCCCCCACCCCATATCACTATTAAGTTGGGGGGGGGGGAGATAATTTAAATGCAGAATTCTTGAAAAATAATGCTTTATGTCCCTGCATGGCTAGGTAACTTAAATTGGTTAAGGGGAAGAGGATGCCACATAAGAATTATTTGAATATAGGTTAGGTGGGGCTCTATAATGATCTCTGCTATGAAGCACTCCTGACAACATGCAGCTCTTGATTAACAATGGTCCATTGACTAAAAGCTTCATAATGTCAACACAGTATACAGCAGCTGTACATGTAGAATCACTTGAATCACGTTTTACTGACAAACTATTTTGATCCTTTGGTGAACATACTGCACAAAACAGCAGCTGGCACACAAATGATCAAAAAGAGTGAATTGTTAAAATTAAGGCTGGAGTCAGAAAATTGTTTGAAACAAAGTAAAATTATAATTTTAATAAAGCTCTGATTTTGGCTCCCACCTGCCTTTTTTTTCTTTTCTTTTTTGCAAAAAACATAACCCAGAAGAACTAAGTATCTGCATTTCAGAATGAGGGATATTTGAAGTTGTTATACAGCTACCTGTATTTGCCATTTTGGATAGCAAATAATCTGAAGAGCTGAGGACAGCATCAAATGTAAGCAATGTATACCCTTTCAAAACTCTGAGCGTTTGTGTAAGAACAATATTGGCACCATTCCAATGGCATCTGATTGTTCATTGCAGATCTTTGAGAGATTTGAAGCTTGCATAACTTTAAATGAGATCATTAAGAGTCAGAACTGAGTTCTAAAAGGGTTTTTGTGGATTCTTGGTGTAGCTAGTGGATTGGATCCCATGAATAACTAAAAAAGAGAGCAGCACAAATGCTTTGGATATACTACTAGGCTCTCTTCATGCATGCGATCCAAACATGTTAAAATCCATTGAACTTATCATAAGTTCAAAACAGTAGTGAATTAGTGTTTGGGCTGCTGAATCAACTTCATGTTAATATCTACATATTAGCCATTCTACTTCACTGCAAGGTTGCTTCAAGTAGAATGCATAAATATCTAACAAGCCTTTACTGAAGCTATAGTTGTTCAATTCAGCAGTCACATGCAGTGGATTTCTATACCAAAAATATTATACCTTGAATGAAAACATCCGAAGAAGCTTTGGTTTTGTAGACAGAAAAAGAAAGAATCAGAGGTTTTTAAATTAAAGAAAGGTAGAGAGGGGGGAAAGGAGACAAAAAGTAGCATAAATTAAAGTTACTTTTCTAAACTATAGCAAGTCAAAAGAAATAGAAATAGAAAAAGGATTTAAGATAGAATTTTCTATAAGAACTTTAAAAGCGATTAACATGTAAAGAAGGATCTGAGTTAACAAAACTTGGAAATCCAATTTAAAATAGATTGACAGTTCAGGGTTCTGTGGTTTGTTCTGAGTTATTTCCATGGATAGGCAAACATACTGTGAGTAAGACAGTCAAATACTACCATTTTCTTTTCTGCTCCTCTAACTAAGGGGAAAGACCCACTAGTCTTGAGTAGATACTGTTTTTCTTCAAGGCCTATAGGCATTAGTTTCTACCCTTTTACCTTCCTAGTTCACAATATGGTGAACAAGGATTGCAGATTGTAGAACTATCTCTTGGTTCTTAAACTATTTGTTTAAGAGATTTATATATTGCCTTTTATCAATGATTTCAATGCAGATTACCCAAATTAAGACAACAGCATTAAAAGGGAGGAGGGACAGCATTGTGCTAACAGAACACCCTATAAAATAAATTATAATAGTAAGTGGTAGAAAAGAGAGAAGGGAGAAAATGCAGGCAGTAAAAAGAAAAGAGATGGGAATAAAGTGGCAGGGGGAAGAGATACAAGAAGAAATCATTCATATTTTGAAATTCAGATTGGTAATGTCCATACTCTCGACCTTCCTTCTGTCCTTAATACAATGCTTCTAGGACTCAACAGGTTTATAGGATCAGCAAGGAGACTTCTATGGGTACAGGTAGATCATCTTGAGGTAACTTCCCTGCTGCCATCTTTCAATATTAGCAAGGAGTCCAAGGACACCCACAAAGGCAGTGGGTCACATTCCTCAGATGCCCCACGTTACAGGCCTGCCTTCTAACCTCCACCACCCATGTATCTGTAGACACAATTCCAAAAGGCTACTCCTATCAGAAACTGTGGTGTGCCTTGGTGGGAACTGGAACAATACAAACACACATCTATAGTCTTGATTTGCCCTGTTATTTTCAGTCAACCAGAACTGTTCTCTGTGCCTGGGCTACAAAGCAGTTTGACCACAGCCTCAGAGTTCACAAGCCATCACCAAATGAGCTAGTTGATGAAAATACATGCTCCAAAAGAGAGGGACCATAATTCCAGGCAGATTAATTTTAAATGTTACATGCAGCCCAATCCTGTGCTGGAATTCAATGCAGCTTGCTCCCACAAAGTGTACCTAGGATTTAGTTTGTTCCCGTGGTTACAGCAATTAAACACAATAGAAGATATGCATATGAACAGAAAATGGACCAAATAAAAGTGGTCAATTTTCCTGTCACTAACAGTTAAGCTTCCTTTAACTGTGAGATTTGATGTATAGCTATTTGTCAGATTTTGTCACTCAGTCTTGATACTCTTCTGGAATCTGGTACTCTGGTATTCTGGTATTCTGGCACTCTTCTGGAATCTGGCTATCAAAGCCAACCCCGGTATAAAAAAGGATCATGTGAACCTGATCAGCCATTTCCTTTCTTTCCCTTCCCTGGTCATCAAGCAAACCTTCTATGGTTTCCACTTCTAATACAGCTACAGGACAACAAAATGCTCATTTCTGGGAAACATAATTAAAATGTGGGTTATCAGTTGGTGTAGTAATAAAAATACATACAGGGTTTTTCTTCTTTTTGTCTTTATCCTTGCTTGGCTTTCTGTTACTGACAAAATAGTGAAGAGTCCCATACTCCACCAGGGCAGAAAAAACAAAAATAAAGCAAACTGATACAAAAAGATCCATTGCTGTCACATAAGAGACCTTGGGGAGGGATTTGCGAGCGATCGTGCTGAGGGTGGTCATTGTCAGGACAGTTGTGATACCTAGGAAGGGAACAGAAAATACAGTACTACTTCAGGGTTCTCCCTTGCGTAGAGGAGCTGTGCGGCATACGCTGGCATGAGCAGAAGGCCCTTTCACACTGCTGCTGAATGCACAACACCACAATCCTCTCCCATATGCTTCAACACATGAGGCATTCCTTATACTGCTTAATTCCACATTAACATTCAGCTCCCTCATTGTGAGTCCCTATGGAATGCTCCTGGTTTCTGTGGGATTAGAACAATCAGCTTGCCTCAATATGGTCAGAAATGTGCTTATATAAACCAATAAACTGTGAGGTTCCCCTGAGAAATGCAAGCAAAAGTCTCAGTGCTTCAGGATGAGGTGAGCAATGCATCATAATAATACCCTTGGGTTGCATGCTGCCTCTCTCCTCGGGCATCTCCAAAGTGTTTACAGATATTGATTAACTGAGCTTACAAATAGGCCTCTTTCACTTAAGATCTATGTAGGACCACTGGTCCATGTAAACATCTCACTCGAGTGTGCTTCAAGGGATAAGGAGTGTCACAATATTGTAAATGGCAATGTTTATCACACTGGGCAGCATTTGCGCATAGCAGTGATTGAACTAAAAGTGCTGGATTTTCCATTTCAGTTGCACAGAAGGATGTAGTTACATCAGCTTCAACTGTTCCATTACTCCTGCTAAGTATCAAAGGTTGGCTGTGATTTCATGACACGGAGCTACTGTATCCATAGACAAAGCAGAGGGCCCAATTTCATGAATTGGAAAAACTAGGCCTAGAAACACTCTGGGATTCTCTAAAGGTCATTTTAATTCTACTGAAACACCATGGAAATAATTTTGTTCACTACAATAACATGAAATAAAGCAGGCATTCCAGTCACACAGTGGGATGCCCAGTTTATGTATGAATTGGCCCCAGATCCTGACAGTTTGGATCCATGTGCACAGGGAATGGTCATAATTCAGTATAGGAACACAAACAATCAGAATAAAGAGAAGCCATGACCTACCCAAAGATGTTCTGGCTGGGACGGCATCCTTATTAATCCAGAAAGAGACCCAAGATAGCACTACAATGAGTGTGCAAGGGATGTAAGTCTGAATGGTGAAGTAGCCCATCCTTCTGCTTAGATCAAAGTAGACTGCCATGACCACATAATCTCCTGTAAAATATATGTTATGCAAGGTGATAGGGCTTAAGGTGTAATAGTCATTCCTCAGTCATGATTTTTCTGTAATTTTCACTGGATGGTATTCAGTTAAGTTTTATTCATAGTAAACGTATCGAAATTTATGAACCTAATTAATCATGTTCATTAAATCCAATGGAGTATAGCCTGGTTTAATGTCACCCATTGTGTTCAGTGAGGGTTATTCCCAATTAAATCTGCAAAGGTGTTCAACCTTAATCTGCCGTCTAAAGGTCAGTAAATAAGGCACTAGACTGTTCCTCTGCTCACCCCAGGAAAGGCCCTACTGTTGAACACCACAGAAAAGATTCACAACTCATGCTTTCTTCAAGGCAAAGAATTGAACAGGTGTCTCTTTAAAACTAAAGGTAGTGCTTTATTGACTGGAAGGAATGCAGTGAAACTTCTTTGAGGTTACTGTGCTGTGCTTGGTACAATACAACACAGCACAATAAAGCAACATGCTTGCCTCATGTCAGAACACACAGCAAATGTTAATTCATTAGAATTATTTTAATAATAAACTTCCCGGCTTTGAGCACTGACATTTGGCATGCCTATTGTTCGACTATAGAAGCAACCCAGATAATTGCATACCAGCATAAGCAATCATAGTCCAAATTTACTACAACAAAATATTTGCATTTAACTTTGTTCAGTGCATGTCACTGCTTGATTTTTGTTTACTTAAAAATGTTCTGCCGTTGCTTTCCACCACTGGGCTTTTTCCAAAGGACTCTGAGGATGTCTACTAAACTTATATTTAAGCCAACATTTAGAGGATTACACAGTTAATTCATGGATATATGAATGAAAGGGAGAGAGACTGAGTAGGGGGTTACCCAAAGGTTGATTGGGATCTACTAATAACTCTCTGGGTGGTCTGAAGTAGATTGACGTGAATTTCTGACTCTAAGTGGATGAAATGTTTAAATGAAGAAAATGGAGATAGGTAGGGAATAGATATAAAGAAAGGCACAAAGAAATGCAGGATGGGGAGAGTAACCAGGACTAAACAAAAATATGTGGGAGCCATGTAAACTCAAATTATTTTTTGGTACTCAGAAAGTTCAGAACCCAGGGATTCATTCTAAGTCTGTGTATCTTTCTTCTCCCCCCTCCCCAACCTGGCTGCCATTGGTGGATCTTAAGGCTCAAGTAAAACATGAAGTAGATCCCACAAGCCTGAAATCTGCCAACCCCCAAGATAGAGCATAGTGCAATACAGAGAATGTGAGTCACACTTAAGGTTCATTAAATTAACTCACATTAATTTTTCTTGTGGATTTCAATGGGACTTAGTTACCACTTTATATGTTGATATTGAGACCTATTTCAGAATGCTATCTCTAAATGTCTATCCTCAGCCCTTTGGCCACCTCATGTGCTATTAGTTCCAGGTTGTAACCCCTTTCAGTACTTGTGCTAAAGTGGCTCTATGGATATATATATATATATATATATATATATATATATATATATATATATGCATAATAAATGGCTCCCAAAGCTTCCCTCAGAAACACTGCACTCTGAAATTAACAACACAAGCTCCCATGGGAAACTGAGTTTTCCTGCTCCGTGAATTAGTCACACTGAGCCTTAGGCTTATATGCCCCCTTTCTCTCTTCTCTTCTCTTGCATACCAGAGGTGATTGGAAGCTCTCCTTTTAACTTCCATCTTTTCTATCAGAAGGAGCTGCTTGTGGACTCGATATGTCCCCAAGGTTTTTAATGCCCCCCCAAGACCCCCCCCCATAATTTGGCAGTGCTGGCACACTTCTTAACAAACTGCTGTGCCTTCTTCACTTCAGACTTCTTTGCTTTTTAGTGTTAAAGGTCCCTCCCCCAGACTGATTTTGTATGTGTGTGGGGATGTGTGTGCGCTTTCTTATACTCATATACATTACGGCACAACTATATGACATCCAAAGATGTGTCATGAGCATGTGCAGACAGTGTAAAAAATGTGGGATATTCTGTAGAACCCAAGATGGGAGAGTCACAGGACATTGTGGTCCCAGTACCATCCATGGAGTGGCTATAGTTATGGTGTTAATGAACAAACTCAAGCAGACAACAATCTGGATTAAAAATGGCCACAACCTTATTGATCCCAACTGTAGGTGGATTTTTGCTCATGCATTGGGTGAATATCCATTCCAGCCTCCTGCCAGAGGGCTGAAGCTTTTAACAGTGTTGCGCCAAGGATTATGGGCTCCCCAAAATAGCAGTCTATGGACGTGGCCATCCTCAGGCTGCCACTGGAAGCTCTATGGCCCATCTACCCCACATTTGGCTTCTGGACAGGGATTTGCATCAAGACTCCTCTAATGGGGTACACTGAATACGCCACTGGATAAGGTCTGGGTGATGCACCACTTCACCCAAAAGCTTGATGACTAGGATTCCACCCAATGCCTTAACCACCAAAAGTTGTGACATTTTGCTTTGGAGAAGGCAAAACCTCCAGATAGGCCAATCTCTCTGCAGGCAAATTCCTTCCTGGCTCCAGATATGGCAACCATTAGCAACCAGAGCAAGGTCAGATGGTACAAGGAGGCAAAAACACGGTTAAACAAGAAACCTAGGAAACAAATATGGTTAAACCAGAAACCTGAGAAGCAAGTTATAGTGAATATACATGATAAAACAAATGACCTAGAATGTAACAAAAAGGGTAAAAGGGTAAAATTACAGGAGCATGGGAGGGTTTGCTCTTCTGATGATTGTGCTGAAGGAGTCAGTGTCACTGGTGGACCAGAGCAGGAGAAACCAACTCACAAGGCTCTGCCCACTAGTGGGATGATCCTGACTGGCTCATTTAAATACAGAATTTTGGCAGGCAGTCCTGCCCTGCAGTTCAGCCAGCTGAGGAAATTCCCAACGGCTGGTTGAGATTGTGTGTGACAGCTGCCAGGGACAGTGGCCAATCCACGAGGGGCTGCAACAGTCGCCCCCCGGGAGAAGGCAGAAGTGGCCATTCTCTCCCACTGATTCCTTGAAGGGCCCTGAGAGAGAAACAGTCCCAGGAGCTCCTACCAGAAGCTCCCACTATCTAAAGGGGGCTTTGTGGTGGAAGGCTGAGTATAGTACAGATGTAGCCCAGAGAGGCTGCTGCACAGCAATGCCCATATATCTGCAACCCTGGAAGAAAAATACACATCAAAAATTTCTGGGCATCAAACCACCACCTCCACTGTTAAAAGAAAATAACCAATTAGAGTTAACCAATGAATTTTGCTTCTAATAGCAAGACTAGCATCTTAAATGTTAATTTAGCTAATGTGTACAAACATGAATAAAAATCTGGAATCTTTTTTTTTGCAAGCTTGCAAAAATCTATCATTTGCCCGATAATAAATGTTGGAAATGTAAAGAAAATGAAGGTACATTCTTTCACCTTTGGTGGACGTGCCCAAGGATTAAGGCTTTCTGGGAGATGATATATAATGAAATGAAAAAGGTATTTAAATATACCTTCCTGAAGAAACCAGAGGCCTTTCTCCTGGGCATGGTCGGCCAATTGGTGCCAAAGAAGGATAGAACTTTCTTTATGTACGCTACAACAGCAGGAAGAATACTCATCGCAAAGTATTGGAAAACACAAGATTTACCCACCCTGGAAGAATGGCAGATGAAAGTGATAGACTATATGGAACTGGCGGAAATGACTGGCAGAATCCGAGACCAGGGAGAAGAGTTGGTGGAAGAAGATTGGAAAAAAATTAAAGACTATTTGCAGAAACATTGTAAAATTAATGAATGTTAAAATGATGTTGGATTGAAATCAAGTGGCCTTAGCAACAAGGTTAACAAGAATATGTAAAAATGGATTGATATTGGATGAAAATATAAAGTTATAATATGTTGAGATATAGAATTAAGATAAAAAGAAAGAGGGTAAGGATTTGCTGAATTAACCATGTGAACGGGAATACAAAAAAGGGAGGTGTGAGGAGGTCGGGGAAATAAGTAAACGAAATTTAAGATATGAAAAGATTGATTTGTTTTTAACTGTTATTTATTTATTTATTTATTGTACTTTGTATTTTTTTTCTATGTATTTTTGTACTTTTTGTATTTTTCCTTTTTTCTTTTTTCTTTTTTATTCTGTAACTTACTTTCTTTTGTAAAACCTTAATAAAAATCTTTTTTAAAAAAAAAATAAAAAAATAAAAATCTGGAATCAAGCTATTTAGATGGGCTCTGTTCAAAGGCAACAGGAGTTTGCGCAGCACAAACGGCTTTTCATGGGTTAGGAGTTTCCCTTGTTTGCTTCAGGAATAAATGGTGCCAGGACAACAGATGGATGGGGAAAGGAATGAAGAGAAATCTGTGATGCATGACCTAAATTGGTTCAAAGTTTCCCGTGTGGTTTATCAACTGTTCCTTAAGGACTGATCAAATGTTTAACAGCTGGAGTAAACATGGGTCACTGTTTAGATGATAACTAGTAGACACAATGTTATTGGCACAGTTGACAATGGCCACATGGCATGTAGAAACCCAGATACACACCAGCTGTCCTAACAAACCATGCTCTTTACAGGGAGGAAAAGAGAATGATTTAGAGTGGACATGCTGCTTAAATTCAGGATTGGCTGAATTAAATGTGTTGTGGCAAAATATTCTTATTTAGGGGGGTGCGGGATTAGTATCCTTTCCTCTTTCATTATTGTATCTTGTAGTATCTGCTAAGAATTTGAGCAAGTCTATATTTCAAATGATGCATCTTCAGCATTTGAACCTGCTGTGGTGCTTTATATAAGCACTCGATAATAGTAAGGCACCCAGCGCCTCTGAAATTGTACAACTGGCAAGTGATGGCACATCTTGTCAGCTGTATAAGTAAGAAATCTGCCCACAATTAGCACAGGCCCCATGTATAGCATCATGAATTAGCTCTATCTTCTCTGTCCTTTCCAAACATTCATTTCCATGCCACAATTAGAGTTTCACTACATAATGAAGTCAAGCACAATTGCATCTTTAACAACGCTTGCTCCAGAGTTCATTTATGTCAGATTCTCTTTGGGATGAAGCTACCTGCTAGGAACCCAGAAATCCCAACTATATTTTATGACTAATTCTGTATGTGTATCGTGCTGGTGAATGAGTCAGAGATGATCAAACATGTTCAATTCATGAGTGGGAAGCGCATGTATGTCCCAATCTTGGTTCATCCTATGGTTACAGAATCACAAATCAAATTGCTGTGGAATCCAATGGGGGCAGTGCAATGCTTTGTACATAAGACTTGGTGGGCAGAGGTTATTCCAGAGAATCACTCTGATATGAAATGACATTTCATTTTTTAAAATTAGTGTGACTTTTACTGCTTAAGTGCAATTAAGCATTTGGCATTTCACCATTGTTTGTAGCTCCATCCTATTGAAATTAAGGAGCAATGTATGTCTGTGCATTTTATTCCAAAAGTAAATGCTATCTGTTCTGACATTATGCTGGTACCATTCTTTAGCAAGTTATAACTCACCTCTAGTTACCCTTTAGACGTAAGCTGACAGCTAGAGACCTACAGTTAAAATGCAACCTTATATCTATTACCAAAGGGTACAATACAGTCAGCAGCTCTTTACATGCTCACAAGGTCTAGGACATCTCAGCATATCTTCTAAATCCACTTCAATGAGTGAATTAATGTTTTCTCTTTGCACATGATCCTTGGAAGGGAATATATGGAAGTGTACTGGGAGACTTGCTCACTTTAGCTTTCTATATATGCCTATGTAAGACACCACTTGTGAATCTTTGGAATGTAAATGTGAACAGTAAACATACATACACACAATTCCCAAGAGTAGGTGTAGGGGTGTAAGGGTGTGTGGGTGTGGGTGTGGGTGCACACACTCTTTAAATGTTTTTGTCATTTTAGTTCTGAAAGGCTTATAAAATGGCTGCTATGCAAAATACAGCTTTTATATTTTACCAAAACTTTTAGCATATAATGTAGTTAACTGGGACATAATTAAAATAAGTAAGCCGTTGTCATTTAGAAAAGTAGCACAGTGCCTATCTGGGGATTAGCAGAGACTTGTCAGGAAGATGTTTGGTATTTGGGATTAGCATCTATGAGAAGAAAAAGCACTGATGGAGTAGACTGAAGTACCTCAGGAGGTACCATTACACACCAAAGTGTAAATAATCTGCAAATGAAGATGCATCTGCTTCCTTTTCCTTTTATTTCCTCCTCAGTAAGCTACCACTGTGGAGGAGAGCAGTATGTTTTTTTCATTTGAGCTGTTCAGACTGGTTGAAAGATTGGCTTTCCAATTAACCTGCAGAGTTCACTATTATACCAATAATATTCAAGGAAATTGCTCTGCGGTTGTGAATAAATGAGATTTTAGAACAGAAGCATTTCCTCTGTATGTAACCTAGGATGCAAAAACGTCTTCCAAAACTGGAGCCAAAGTTCTGACAGTTCAAACTCTCAGTTCTTGTATCTTGTAAATGCTCTGGGGAAAAATGTACTCCATCTCACTCCCACACCCTCCATATCCTCTCATGGGACTTTCACTTCTGTGGTCCATTAGGATTTGTACCATGGGATGCATCTTGGAAAGAGTAATCCAAAATCAGATTCCACCTCTCCACCACTGTAGAAAATTTATGGCCCTTGTCCTACTGATGCTGGAGCATAAACACTTCTAAGGCTGAAAATGGATCATTCTGGCAAATGAACCTGAAAGATCCAATGCCTTAAAAACACACACAGAGAGAGAGTGAAAACTACAAGAGCTGCTGTAGCTTATTCCCTTTGTGCCCAGTGGGAGGCAGATTTGTTGCTGCTTGAGAAAGAAAGAAAGTAAGAAAGAAAGAGTGAGTAAAGGGGTAAAGGGAGGGAAATATCCAGTGTGTTTTTGGCCTCTCAGATCCTCCATCAGAGAATTTCAAATACAGAAGTTAAGTCTCTTCTACTCAGAGGGAGGAAAGAGGAAACAGTAGAATAAAAGGTTGAACATTGTGTATTGAAACTCCCTGATGGAAGACCTGAGAGGTCCCAAGTGCCTTGGATGTTAAGCTCTTACTCTGTCATGTTGCTCCTTGCTCCCACTCCTACCCCCATTGCCTGGGGTTTCCCCCTTTTTGTTACTTTCCTCCACCTTTTCCTCTTTTCTTAATAGTGTAAGAGCTCCCCTCCACCTGCTGTTCCACCCTGGCAGCTCTGAATGAGGTGGAAGAACTGCCTTTGGCTTTTCAGCTCTCCTTCAATCCTAAGAGTACCATGCCTGCTTATCAGGGAGGCAGTGTAAGTTTGTCCCCATTTCTTTTTCTTTCTTCATGTCAATTTGCTAATTGTGGGATACACAGAGTACAGAGGACCTATTTGACCAAACACACTTTTGAACTCCCTGGCAAAGTGGAGTGTCAAATCAAATGTACTAAAGATATTTGATGAAGATTTTATTGGCAAGACTGGTGGGAGAAACCCATGAGCTCCAGCTTCTGCCCAACTCACAGCTTGTGGCAGCAAAGATCCCTAGAATTAATGTCACCACAGAGTGAGAAGAGCCATGTAAAAGGCCAATGGCACAGACACAAATTACACAAGCAGGTTAATGCTTAGGATTCTACTTCGTCAACTCTCTTTCAAGTCTCTTTAGATTGCCAGAGGTAGGATAAAAGCCAGCTCAACACTCCTCTAAAAGCCTTCCATTCCCAGGGAGTTGGGAAAGGCAAGGCTCCTATGCATTTAATCTTTGATGCTTATATTTCCAGCTACTTTCAAAGTCAAGGGACAGTACTGCATAATAAAACTGGAACAAAACCCTTGTAGCTCAGGGCACTGATCCTCGGAGAAGCTACAGATGTTAACAGATTCATTCTGCCTGAACCCACACCAGGAGAAATACTTCTACAAGGAAGTGCCATTAGAAAGTACACCGCCATCAAGCTGGTAAGAAGGTCTCATAAGGAAAAAGCCAGAGGGATTCTGGGATGCAGACAAGATGAAAAGCTGTTTTATTGCTCAAGTTCTTCTCCCTCCCAAACACACACACACACACACACACACACACAATTCCATGTTTTTTCAACTTCCATCCTTTAAATATTTCAGAGGACTGCATCACCATTTTTGCTGGAACATTTTGTTTTAAATTCCCCTTAGGAAAGTAATCTAAGCAAGTAAGCAACGAGAAAAACTTATCTCACTACAAGATTCTGGAGGGCAAAACAAAAGCAGTGCAGATCAAAAGCAGACTCTCTTGGAAGCTCAGTGTGATCAGTCAGGCTAATGGCATATGTATTTCAGGGCAGTTCAGCTTCAAAAGAAGTGGAATTTCAGACCAACTATAGAGAGCTGGGGTGTTTGGGTGGGTGGAGGCTGGAAAGGAGGTGACTATGCACAATGTCCCTTCAAGGGAAAAGCACAAATGCAGCAAGATACAGCTTTGCTGAACTGGAGTAATTCCAGGCAAGCCATTTGCAGCCCCTTTAAGGTCTAACAGATGCTTGCTAGTGTGCAGCTGGAGGAAAGCAGCTATAATTGGGTACCACAGCCTTACATTGCATGGTGCATGTTATACTAATAAAAGAAAATACACGAACTTTCGGAACCTAAACTAGACCCAATCTAACTGCAGAATGAAAGGCTATAAATGGAATCAGGCAAACCCAATGACTGTGCAAAAATAAGCCTCCCTATGGTCTCCCAGTCCCATTTTGGTGTTCAGGATACAGAGACATGTCTTGATTATTTTACTAATTATATACACAGATAGGTAGGGGAAGCACCCCATATACATGATAAAAATTATTGGAGAACATTTTCCCTCTTGCCTATTTCAGGTACGGCTAACATTTGGGCCACCAAATAAACTTGCATCTTGCTTCATGCACAAATAAGCAACTATCCTGTACTGCCTGATGTGGCTGAGCCCCTGGGCAGCAGTCCAAGCAAACAACAAGGGCCGGCAGTGACTGTTTAGCAACTTAACAAGTCAGAGAATGAGAGCAGTCAGTGATAGATATTTCAGGACCCTGGACAGGTCTTAGAGAAATACAAGTGCTCTGCAACAAAAAGCTTAAAAAACGAACAAACATGTTTTGGAGACTTAATACATTTCTTTTTGCGAATTTTAAAAACCCATGAAATGTATCTTTACTGTATCGTGTTTCTTATCACATTAGAAGAAGCAATCTCTTTTGTAATCTGTAGACTTTATCTGTGCTCCTCCATTAAAGTCCAAGGCTCTTGGGGGAGAAAGGAGAGAGAAACATCTGAATTTGACTGCTCAGTTTTCACCATCCACCCCCTGAATATTTGCTTTAAAAGTTATGCCCCATTCCCAGCCAAATCTTCTCATTTGAAACACACATTTGCTTGAGTATTATGTTGCAGTAGACACATACAGATGTCTATTTTTTTGTATGAAATATACATTTATGAAATAAAATGTTACAATAAAAAGGACTTATATGTGGTTAAGTAGCATTACAGCTGAGTGAAGGAGTAAGCAATACAATCCAGGAAACAAAGAGCAAAGTATCTTCAGGGTCCTAAATTGTCCCACCCTGATGCCTAAGGCAGGATGACAAGTTTATACTAAACTGTGAAATCAAGCTTGGCTGCAAGTCTAACACCACTTACATGGGTCTTACTTCTGAGTAGGTATGGTTAGAATTGCAGCCATAGATGGCTTTGAGTTGGGCTGTTTTGCCGTTAAATTGCCACAATATGCTTTGTTGCTTTTGCTGCAAAAGACTAACAAGGCTACCTGTCTGGAAAAGCATTAACTTTATTTATAAAAAAAGTTACCCTACTTTTCTAATGCACATGCATTCCTAGATACAAACCCAACATCAAGTCACCCCTTTAGCCACCTTCTGAAAACCACACATTCAAGTGAATGTGTCAACCCACAAAGTATGAACCCATCAGTTAGGGTTCCCCTAATGCCATTGGGGGACACGGGTGGTGCTGTGGGTTAAACCACAGAGCCTAGGACTTGCCGATCAGAAGGTCGGCGGTTCAAATCCCCGTGACGGGGTGAGCTCCCGTTGCTCGGTCCCTGCTCCTGCCAACCTAGCAGTTCGAAAGCACGTCAAACTGCAAGTAGATAAATAGGTACCGCTTCGGTGGGAAGATAAATGGCATTTCCGTGCGCTGCTCTGGTTCGCCAGAAGTGGCTTAGTCATGCTGGCCACATGACCCAGAAGCTGTACGCTGGCTCCCTCAGCCAATAAAGCGAGATGAGCGCTGCAACCCCAGAGTCGGTCACGACTGGACCAAATGGTCAGGGGTCCCTTTACCTTTACCTTTAATGCCATTGAAGACAGCATCCTTAAAGTTCGTGGGAGGAAGGAGGGCATTTCTAAGTCATGACATAGCATACTTCCTCAGATGCATTGTGAGGTGAGAATGGAACCAGATCACAGAAGAATCATTCTACTTTCCAATGGCAGGGAAAAAAACTGTGTTTGTTTGTTTGTTTAAAAATGAAAAATGCAGAGAAGTCACCACAGCTGACTCCATTACTCTCCCACCTCCCACAGTTAAAACCATTATTCTCCCACCCCACAAAGTGCCCCTGAAAGTCCTATGAATTTCTTCCTCCTGCACCAGATTGTGTAGAAAGTGGATGCTAGTCAGCTAAGTTTTATTCAGAGTTGACCCATTGAAATGAATGAACCTTGACTAAGCTAGGTCCATTAATTTCAGTAGTTATACAGCAGGTAAAACAAAGCTTGACTATTGCCCACTGTCTTCTGATCATCACAGGAATGGGCTTGTGAGATTGGGAAGGTACTTTCTAACTATCCCTTGATAACGTAATTTGCTGTACAAATCGCTACAACAGAAACACAACTTTCAGGGCAGCTCCCTGGATTCTCTGCAGTACATAAGTAAGTAAAGCTGCATATTGCTCCTCTACAAACTGCCTGCATTGATTATGGGTTCCATTTGGGGTATGATGTACCAAACTGGATACTTAGCCTATATGTTCACTCTGTTTTGAAGCCGCATTCCCTAAGTATCTCCATTCTCATAATAACTCTGCCAATAACCAGCCTAATAATAGTTTTCACATAATAGCTTACAAATATAGGGCACAGCCCATAGAGATTTTCTGGGATGCATCTGGTGAACTAGTTAGTTAATCTCACAGAGCTCTAATGAAGCTAGAAAACATCTTGCATTTTACAAAAGCGTAATCCCAGCTCATTCCAAAATACCATTTCAGACAGTAAATGATTACATATTGTCTGTACTCTCAGCTGCAAATCATAGTTAATGCTTACATTTTACATTATTTTGTTCATTTTGTCAAACTAGCAAATGGCCTTATGAATGCAGAGCACCATTTTTCATTCTCTATTACAGAAGATAGAGTTGCACAAAACAGCCAACTATTTTGTGGAATTCCAAATATCCAGAATATTCTGTTAACTAGAAGGTAATGGAACAACATTTTGACTCGAAGACGAGCTTTGAGGAGAAGACACCTGATTTAGAGTAGTTTAACAGGAGGGATGTCCTACCAAGAGATGAGCAGATTTTCCCAGTTCTATCCCTTTACTATGTGTGGTCTCTGCCATGTGCTCCACTGCTCTTGAATTCTTATTCCATTAAGATAATATATATAACTAATTTCAGAATGGAAGCATGAACAATTCATCTAAGTTATTTCAGGCATTTGCATTCCCCACTGTTACTAATATGCACGTAGACGTTCATTTTTTAGAAAGCAATGCTCATGTGGTCATACACACAACTATGAAGTTTGTGTTTTGTTTTAGGAATGCACACAAGTGCTCAAACAAAATCCATATTGACTCAACTATACATACAAACACATCAGGACTGGATTTGGCGTTGTTTTATCAATGCAAACCTGCACATATATCTTAAAGATGTGTACTGGGGAAAATGATTGTTTTCCTTTTGTGATTTTGGCTTTAAAATTATTATTTTTAATTTGTTCCTTTTGTAAAACTTTCACTTGTATTTAGCTAATTTGGAATTCATTTTTTGGACATCATTATTTTCAAGGGAACACACACATAGCATTTTTTTTTATTCATGGCATTTCAAAGCTGACTAGAACTACATTTGAAGGATTTAGATTACTTCAGGGCATCACACCTGCAATTTTTTAAAGAGAGATTAGATAAAGAGTCTCCATTTGAGATGCAATTTAAAATGGGGAGACTTCCAATAAGCTTTCTATTACATTCAGTGGAGTCTAAACCAGATTAATGCTGCCTGTAACTTTGGAGTTCTGTGCTCAACTACCATGGAAATTGAACACATTATATTACTCCATAGGGGCATAACACTTGCCATGTTTCAAGAAGATCAGACAAGAGTCATCCATGTCAAAGACTAGGGAAAAATAACACCTTTAAAATTCTCCGAACTAGGATTCTGGGGTCCAAAGATCATTAATTAGTCTGCTTATAATCCTTTGAAATGCTCTTTGAACTTACAACGTGTGTAACTTTGGAGTTTTGCATTCAAATGCATGACAATTTAAGGGATTCTAGTACTTCCTTTGGGTATCTGACCTGCCATGTTTTGAAAAGACTGGAAATAGGGAACCAATCTTAGGTCTCTTGTTAAATATAGTGCTTTTTTGCTTGTAAAAAGAAAACTCTTCTTCATTGTGTTCCTTTGCTCATAAGATTGGTACCCTATTTCCAAGAAAGTTGATATAGGGGCAAGGAACAGGGAGAAAGGTTCTGAGGTGGGGGATGTAGAAGAGCACTAATCAGATGATGGGAGACTTATGGGTATAAATGAGACAAATGCATTGCTGGTGCAAAGTGGAGGACAACTTCCCTGTCAGTTTTAGAGATGGCCAAATGTCTTCCCCATTCCCACGCGAACTTTGATGCAGTGTTTCAACTTTCAAAAACTGCCAAGAAATACAATGCAGTGCAAATCTTAAAAGAGAAACAAAATAATTCTGAAAGAAATAATTTTATAATTTCAGTAATATTAATACTATGTTATCTGAATTAATAGAAATAGAAATTACTTTTAATTAATTTTATGTGTATTTCTTACGTCTGAATTAAATACAAATGAGGCTCTTTTATATCCTCTACCCGTAATAAGCAAATACAGCCCTGGTGTACACCAGTAAAACATTGCACAAAGAGAATATTGATGGAAATCATGTGTACAATCACATCAAGCCTTTTACATAGTTTATCAGTAGATATTTAATGTAGATGTGATAAAGACACAAATGAAAAGAAGAAACAGAATGCTTCAACCAAGTGTGTAGAGGTACCAGGTTGCCCCCAAAACTGAGGGGGCCCAGCACATGTCACGTGTGTGTGATGCATGCAAGACATCATGTGATCTGGAGGAAGTCGAGCATTCTGGAGGAGCTGGCCACTGAAGCTGTGACACACATCGCATCATGGGTTTCCCCCACCTGTCTTGTCAATATCACCACTATCTTCATCATCATTGAGGGGGGCAGGACCCTTCCAACAAATATTGAGGAGGCCAAAAATACCTGCTGTGAAGCAGCATAGCAGTTCTATCCTCCATCCCATCCAACTAGTTTCTCTAGGCTAGGCAGCATAAGACAGCTTCTTATGCTCCCTTTGTGACACAAGCTGTAGTATTTCATCTCAACTCAAACAGGTAAAATGTTATTAATATGTAAAACCCCTCAAGGACTTCATAACAATCCTATATAGCTGCCATTTGACTCTAATCGTGATGCTCTTTGCCTGGAATGATAAGAAAACACATTATCTAATGGTTCACATCTTATATAGCAGATTTAAAGATATCATAATATGAAAAAGCCTTTTTACGATCACTTTAGGAAAAGTGCCATGTGCTGCAAATAATTCATTTAACCAAAGCAAGAAGAACCATCTCTTAAATGTAAATTGAGAACAGAGCACACAAAAATCTTATTGCAAGGGGTGTCTACCGCATGGCATTCTTTTTTTTAAGTCTGGAAATTAAAATGTTCCAAAAGCAAAGCCAGCTGCTGTGCAGAATTTTGCAACACACCTCCGAAGAATGGAAGGTAACAGCAGGAGCAGGGGCAGACCTAAAGGGAAGGGAAGCACCTGGGGATATAGTCTGTCTGCACGCTACAGAACTATTTGGGTTTCAATTAAGCCTTCTGCAGCTTCCCCCCCCCCCCCTTATGAAGCCCATTTAACATTCAGTAATTTATAGTCTCGGGCAATCTGGGTCTTTCAATAGCCCTAGTTCACCTGACAACAGATTTTTCACAGCATTCTGTTTCATCCAGTCATATATGTGACCTGAACTAGTAATAATGATGATAGCATTAATAGTGACAGCTCAACCTGCAACCTAGTTATGCCAGTGTAAATGTATTGAAAACGTTTTGGTTCTAGTCCCTTAAATAAACTGAATCTCGGATAGCTCAGCTGGTAGAGCATAATCCTCTTAATCTCTGAGTTATGGGTTCAAGCACTATGTTGGGCAAAAGATTACAGTGGTACCTCGGGTTACATACGCTTCAGGTTACATACGCTTCAGGTTACAGACTCCGCTAACCCAGAAATATTACCTCGGGTTAAGAACTTTGCTTCAGGATGAGAACAGAAATCGTGCTCTGGCAGCGCAGCGGCAGTGGGAGGCCTCATTAGCTAAAGTGGTGCTTCAGGTTAAGAACAGTTTCAGGTTAAGAACGGACCTCCAGAATGAATTAAGTACTTAACCCGAGGGACCACTGTACTGCATTGCAGGGTCTTGGACTAGATAACCCTTGCACACACACACACCATTGATTTAACTAGATTGTGGACTAGGTTGTTCATGTAACTGAGGATCCTATTCCTCTGCTTCCCATTCAGCCTTGCTCTCAATTAAAGCTCCTCATTACAGTTGATGGGCAGCAAGAAGGGCCTTGGCATATTAGCTAAGTAGGTTACCAAAATGCTATGTAACAACATGAAGTTGAGAAGCCGGCAACTGCAGTTACATTGTGAAAGGATTTAATTGGGCAAGAACAGCCTTGGAGGCATCTGTGTTTATTATTGAGGACATATATATGCCAGAAGCCAATCTCTCTCTCTTTCTGTTTCCCCCCCACCTTCATTCCAGCAGTATCTCTTCACTCTGAACTGCCTAGAAGTATTCCAGCTGATTTTCTGTTCCAAATCAAAATGTGACATTTTGGTTACGACCTGAGCCCTGTCCAGCTGTTCAAAGCATATTCAATTAATGCACACAGGAAAACCCAATTCTTCTCAGAAACTTTTGATGTCTGGACAGATTCCCTGTGTTCAGATGTACAAATGGTGAAGGGGGTGGAGGCTCCATCCAGGCTGTCAAGTAACGGGGTATGGGTCCACTGTGGCTTGCCCCCACCTCTCACATGAGTTGGTTACACACTGTGTTACCCAAAATAAGGAAAGGTTTGAAAAGGAAGAAAAGCAGAAGACTTATTTAGATGCTCTCTGGGCTATCAAAATCACATGAGGGAGCTGGTAAGGCCTGTCCCATCTGCTGCGTAATCTTCAGCTCCCTTTTTTTAATCCCTCCAGGAGTTCAAGTGAAGTCCTTTAAAATAGAGAAGCTGCTCACTGAAGCTCCCTCTGCAATAGAGCACCCACATGGCCAAAGTTTTAGATCATGTAAGGACTCTCCATAAATACACCCTTCAGTCCTGCATTTCTGCGATTCTCGGTAAAGGTAAAGGGACCCCTGACCATTAGGTCCAGTCGTGACCGACTCTGGGGTTGTGGCGCTCATCTCGCTTATTGGCCGAGGGAGCCAGCGTACAGCTTCCAGGTCCTGTGGCCAGCATGACTAAGCCGCTTCTGGCGAACCAGAGCAGCGCACGGAAATGCCATTTACCTTCCCGCCGGAGCGGCACCTATTTATCTACTTGCACTTTGACGTGCTTTCGAACTGCAACAGGAGAGTTGACATACCAAGGGCAGAAGAGCTTGCCAGCCCTACTCTCCCTCACATGATTAAGTCAGCAGTGGGGAACCTCTGGTCCTCCCCATTTGGCCTGTGAGGCCATTTTGACCAAGCTGTGTCCACCTGCCGTATATGAGATCCAATGAGGGACACGCCCAGACCTGGCTCAGCTGAAAGGAGGTTTGCAGGCACCACCAATCAGCTGATCAGTGGTGCCAGCAAAGCCCTAAGCATTGGGCTACATGAGACCAAATGGTCAGCTGATTGGTGGGTCTTGCAGAGGCTGTGCAATAGCACTTTTGAAGTCAAACCCTTACCTGGGAATAAGTCCCACTGATCTCCATCAGTGAATTGTAGCATTATTGTTGTAGATGTGCATCAGTGGTCATTAAACATTTTTTGTTTGTTTTAACTTTCTAATCTTTTTAGGACAAATATCTTTTATCAAAATTTGTTTTTATTACATCTACCTCCGGTTGCAGACTTTGGTAATGAAATTACAATGTATTTCTTTCCTGATATCACAACAGTTTAATGAAAATAGATCATTAGATTCAGTGATTTCAATAAAAACAGGAGTGTGGGCCGTGAGAAATGTAATTTGCACAACATATAATTTGATGAATGTGTCACAAAGTGTCATTAGTACTTATAACAGTTGCTTGCTTTAGGGTAAGATATTCTTAATGCATGCTCAGCTTGAAAATTTGCTTTAAAAATACAAATTAAAGGATAAAGCAGTCAATACAGAAATGCTTATATCTCTGTATTTTGTTATGGCTCAAATGTCTTCTTTTTGTTTGTGTGAAACTAAATTATATTTTGACTCTTTAAATTATTTTTGTAAATTTTCCCACTCCATCCATGAAGTCCTTTTCTGTACTGCAGAAAAGTACATTAACTAGGGAGAAACATTGGTGGTCTTCACTAACTGTATTTCATAAATATACTTGCATTGGAAAGAAAGGAAATGTTTACAAAATCTGACAGCTTCATCATTATGACTGTGTATCTGGTAATCTGTTATATTCTCACTTGACCTTAGTAGAGCCCATGTTAAACTATGGCCACCAAAGCTTTCTGAGCAATTACCCAAGTAGTAGAGATGGACAAATATGTCAATTTCAGTTTCTCATTCTCCCTGTCTTAAGTACAGTTGGCTATATTTCAGCATTTGTTTTAAATAAAATTAATACATTTTAATACTTCCCTAAAAAATCCATCAGTATTTTAGTGAACATTTCTCCCAATATGCACATATTTGCAGGCAATTTTGCATAATTTGCATAATATAATGCAGCTTTGTATGTTATTTTTATTAATATATGCATTTTCATGAACACTATGCCTAATATGTGCATTTTGTACAGTTTTTTGGTGGAAAATCGACAACACAAAATTAAGAGAAGTTGGGTTTCAATTTGCATACATATTTTGCAGGAAGTTCAGTTGCCAAACCAAATTTCTCCCTTATCCCTACTCAGTGAACTTTACCACTGTCTGTACCAGCCTGCCAGGGAAATGGTACTATGTGAGGGTGTTTCAGCCTTAGGAGAAGCCCTCACTTCATTTGGAGGCAGGTATTAGGCATTATTACAATCTGGTAATTGAACTACTAATCTTGTAACTTAATTGTCAAGGTAGCTAGCATGAATATAGCTTGGCCATGGAGTCTTAGTACATAAATAATCCAGCTACAGGATACTTTATTTTCATGGATTTGGGGACTGTTATTATATACTAGAGATATTGGATCCCCTCTCCACCCCTACCCCACATTTATCTTTAATCTACTCAAGTTGCTTGATTAGGAGGGGATTTATAGTTATGCAGAGGGAAGAAAGAAAGAAAGAAAGAAAGAAGTTACTAAGGAGTAATCCCCCCCCCCAAAACACAGCAAGACCTGCTGTGCATTAGTTTGCACTTTCAATTTATCTTTGTGATATATGTGAATAAGATATATTTAATAGTGTTTGGATTTAAAATAGGGACTGTAGGAAGAGAACTTGCAATGGCAGGACCCATCCCTGACCTTGGTGTGTTCTGCAGAAGGTTAGATCAGAGTCCCAGATCATGTGAAAAGAAAAGAAGGCTGTGCACATTCAAGTTGTTAATGTGGAGACTTTCTTTTGACCTTCCACCAAGGACATGGAGGTCAGCAGGACAGGGATGGGGATTTGTCACCACAAACTTCTCCCTTCCACTCATTCACTGTACCCTGTTCATTCCCTGAAAAGGACTAAAAGAGAAATAAGAGCAAGAAGTGGAAGTGGAACCCATTCAGAATAGTTAGCTGAACAAAGGGGACTTAATTCTTATTTTATGACTGGAAGCACAACCCACTGATTTGCGGATACCTGGTTTGATGGCTGCTCCACTTATAGCTACCTATATTACTTTCAATAATGCATTCCTTCATGCCTCACCTTCCTATATGACAAATGCAGATAATAATAGTTACCCAGACATGTTTCTGTCCCTGTGACCTTAACTTCATTAAGAACATTTGTAGAGTCACCTTCTCTATTTTGTCAGCAAAATATAGAAAGATGTTGACTCACTTGGTAGAATATGTGCAGTGGACTGCAGTGGATAGGTAAAATTAACTGCTCCTCTAGATATAACTATTCCCATAATTCAAGGGAGATGGTTCTTCCGATTTATTTCTCTCATGATGGCTCACAGAGTAAGAATCACGTTAAACCAAATTCAAAATGCAAATTCACAAAAGCAATAGTATCAAACAATTCAGTCTATTGCTATCACTCAGTAGTATTAAAATGCAGTATGTCATATTTCTTTCATGATTCGGCACCCATCCTCCCTTCTGTTCTGAATGGAGGAGAGGTACAAAGAGCTTATTTCTGTGAGTTGGCTTAGTGGTGGCTGACGTAGATCCTTTTTTCTTCATTGGTGGGAGTGACTGATACAGGGGGACATGCCTAGACCATTTTGTGGTCCTATCTCTCTTCTGCTCTTTCAATTGTGTCAGCCATTTTGCATTACGCCCATATAGCAGCCATTTCATGAGAAAGACTTTCATTCCACTAATAAATGCTTTCTCTCAGTGGAAGAATACCTATTGGGTCCTACCCAGGATTTACTGGATTTTATTCCATTATTCCATTTCAATATTATGTGTGGAATTCAACTAAGTTTCACTCAGGGCAGATCCACTGAAATTAATGAACATGACTAAGTTAGGGTCATTCATTTCAAGGGTAAAACTTAGTTGACTAACACCCTATATTTTGACTACATGGATACACATACTGGTATGTGGTCAATTATCAGAATACTCCTGACAAAAGACCACAAGATGCAAAGAATCCACATACTCTTCAGGAAATAAATATATCTTACTGTTCATAATGCGACACTGATGAACATTTTATTGCAAGAAATGAAAATGACCAAACTAAAGCAACATTTGTGACAGAAAGCTTCAAACGATGTTTTTTCTCCTGTCAAAGGTTTCCTGCTCTAATACATTAACCTTCTTACCACACTATATTTGCATGCAGCTTTAAATATGGGATTGAATGCCTGGACCCTCTAAGTATGTCAGGAGCATCCAAAATGAGGACATGGTCATGCTTTTTTCAGCATGCGCTATAAATATCTTTACAATTTTCTAGAGAAGTGACCCACAAACTCACGTGGCAATCCTCTGCATATTTAGTCAGAAGTTCAGTCTCATTATGTTCAGTGGAGTTTACCTCCAGGTCAAGTATGCATAGGATTGCAGCCTTGTGTGTGTGTTTTTGTTTTTCTTTTAAACTGCAGCCTGTTTACCTTTTCAGCTATAATGCTCTCCCTGGTCAATGCAGTCATTTATCAATTCAACTAACTGGAGGGAGGACGCAAAGTTGGGTCAAATAACCCATCATTGCAGACTCATTAACTACTGAAACAATCAGGTGAAACTCTAGTTGATTGTTGGGCTATACGAATTAGGAAAATAATGTGTACTATCACACAAACATCTTGAGGATCTCAGCACTAGGAGCTTGGCCACAAAATGGAAGCTAAATATACATTCAAAGGAGAACCACGTGCAGATTTGATACACTCTACATACATGAAAACAGAAGATGAGGCAGAATGAAAGCAATCATAGAACTGTAGAGTTGGAAGGGACCAGGAGGGTTATCTAGTCCAACTCCCTGCAATGCAGCAATATTTTGCCCAACGTGGGGCTCAAACCCACAATCCTGCTGACCCTGTGGCTCTTGCCACTTGAGGCAGTTGCCTCACCTGAGTTTGCTTTTTTCTCCCCTCCTCCCTCCAAAGACTTTTTCCTTTTATTTCAGGCATAGGCAGACTCTGCCCTCCAGATGTTTTGGGACTACAATTCCCATCACCCATAGCTAACAGGACCAGTGGTCAGTGATGATGGGAGTTGTAGTTCCAAAACATCTGGAGGGCAGAGTCTGCCTATGCCTGTTTTATTTCACGTCTTCCCATTGTAAGCCTGAAGGCAATGTTATTGGCATTTGTGAGCCACTCGGGGAGCATTTTTTGGCAGGGTAAAAATGTATATAATTAATGCCTTTCAAGCATATAGCAGCTATATTTCACACATACCAAATATTCTGATACAGTTCTCTGCTTAAAAACAACAGCCAAACACATTCAAATACATTGAAAATGGATATTCAGTTTAAGCTGTGGAATAAATACAGAAACAGGATTGGCTGGACTTACGGGTGAAAACATACAAATGCTATATGGACCAGAAACAGACCAGTTTGTGAGGATCCCTAGGAAAATTGAATGTGGGATGAAATATCCCCCGCTAGCTATTTTATAAAAGTTGCAGTATTAGGGAGTGACACAGACCAGTTCAGTCCATAAAGCAATGCAGTCGGAGTGCTTGTATTTAAGTCAGTTCAGTGCTCATACGGCAGTCTGCAGAGCTACTCATTTCAGGGCACATTTGCAGCACCAAACTGAGCCAATTCTAGACCCTCTGGCTCCTCAGATTTGTAAAGTGCCACCTGAAACAGTTCCCAATTATGACAACAGAACACTTGTTCCCTCTATGTTCTCTTTGACCACAGAGAGTACTTGAGTTGCACAGAGAGCTAAGAAGTGACTACCCTTTGCACTTGGTGATATGCATTTCAAGTTTATATGCAGGGTCCTTTGAGCCTGCGCAAAGCTGAAGTCTCCATTTTCACACACACAGAGAGGGGGGGGGGAGATGTGCACTCTGTACAGTTCTTCTGAGGCTTCAAGTACATCCCTAGCAGGCTAAATTCGTCAGGACTAAATTGTCTCTGGAAAGCATATTATATATATAAATATATATTCTAGGCTAAAGCGAGCTTTTACTGTGTACGAAGGCACAATTAATATTGATCAATTTATTTGTTTAAGTAATGGACAGGGACAGTGTGCATGAGTGCATTAATAGCAAATATGATCTTTCAATTAGATGGCACTGCTTAGACCACTACTGAGGGTTCTGAAATGAGATTAATGGTCCCTTAGGAGGATGGTGTTAGCTTAATGTGAATGGATTGTTTCCTTCAAGGAACACTCTCTTTTAATAATGCACAGAACTTCATAAAATTGATTCACTAAATATAACAGTAGAACTGAAGCTCATAGCACTGATTTTGTTCCTATCTGACTTAAAAACAAAAACAAAAAACTGTTAGCAAAGAGACAGAAAGGAAACCAATAACTACAAGAAATGCAAATTGTGTTCCAGGTGGAATACAGCTCTTACTGATGTGAGATTTTCCATTAACCTTCCTGGAATGGAAGCAAAACCAAGAAGGTCTTTTCATGCACAGATGTATATTTGTCCACGTTAGAAACTAGGCTGAAAGCTTGAATTTGTTTCTTTTGTTGAGGAGTCACTGGCACCCTGATGCATTACTGGGTTAAGGGGCTCTCTTGAGTCATCACCTGCAGTCTGAGGCTTAGAGGTATTTGTGGATATCCATAGAGCCTGGTGTCTGCACATTACTAAGGCTCACTTAGTATGGAGGGAGTATACTATATTTAAATAAATATAAACTTTTTGCTCCAATATTGTGTGCTGGCAATGCATATATATATTATAGATTCAGGTGGATAGCCGTGCTGATCTGTCATAGTCATAATCAATAACAAGAGGAAAGATGAAAAAATCTTTTTAAATAATCCCAGTGGCACCTTTAAGATCAACTAAATATAAGCTTTCAAGGTATGAGCTTTCGTGTGCAATACACACTTCGTCAGATACTTTTTTTTCATCTTTCATCTTGTTAATTATTGAGATTATTATATTATGTGATGCTGGCACTATGGTCTAAACCACTGAGCCTCTTGGCCTTGCTGATCGGAAGGTCAGCAGTTTAAATCTGTGCCACAGGGCGAGCTCCCGTTGCTCTGTCCCAGTTTCGGCCAACCTGGCAGTTTGAAAGCACACCAGAACAAGTAGATAAATAGGTACATCTGCAGCGGGAAGGTAAACGGCGTTTCTGTGTGCTCTGGTTTCCGTCATGGTGTTCCATTTCACCAGAAGTAGTTTAGTCATGCTAGCCACATGACCCAGAAAGCTGTCTGTGGACAAATGCCAGCTCCCTCGGCCTGAAAGTGAGATGAGAGCTGCAACCCCATAGTCGCCTTTGACTGGACTTAACCGTCCAGGGGTACTTAACCTTTACCTTTTACCATTTTACAAGGATGTGGGGAACCACAAGAAGTGCCCCATCAGAGGATCTGAGGTAGAGCATAAGGGATCAAAAGGTCCTTAATGTGCTTTGAACTCAAGTTGTTTAGGGCTTTCTGAATTAGCAAAAGGACCTTGAAGCTAGACCAGCAGCAAACTTGTAGTGTGAGCAAAAAAATGGCTTTTTGCTGCATTGGACCATTTTCCTAGTCACTGCCCTATCCCTACATGTGCTTCAGATATAGACAGTAGAATTTAAAGGAAAGTTTTGTCAACAATGCCCTTTTTTGTACAGTAAGACACTACAACATCAGAAGTGTGAATCTATTTCAAGACAATTAATCTACAAAATTCAAATCGAATTAATTATGCAATGTATTTATCTACACTAAGCTCCACTCAGGATCCAATCCGTCTGTGTGACCCACAATTGTGTGCTTCATCCCAAGCTCAGTAATGAGGTAACGCTCATTGCTCTGAGTCACTAATCTTTTGTGGTTATTACAGATCCTGTTACATGTGTGCTCTGAGGGTGACACAAACAGGCAAAAGGAAAGAGATTTAGCTCCCTGACATGCAGTCCGTCCAGCACAAAGAAGCAACCCCAATTTAGGACTAGATTGTTCCATTTACTGCTGACCCTGAGGCAAAGGCAAAATGAAGCACTGCATCTCCAGAAGCCTATTAGAAAAGTTGTGATACCGAGTTACCAAAAATTCTCTGTGAAACCCCTTTTATATTGCAGTTCCGATGACAGAGCAGGCACAGCCAAGAATTTACCTCACATTAATCCTGCTCATCCATCCTCCAGCTAGCTGTATTCAAGAGACTAGAAGAGTTACACAGGTTATATTTGGTTTGATTTTGGTGTTTTGCAGTGAGAATCTAAAGCTGTAATTCCACACATGCTTACTTGGGGAGTAAGCCCCATAGAATTCACCAAGACTTGCTTCTGAGCAGACGTGCATAGGATTCTGCTGTAAGCAATTATATAGAGTTCTCTCTTGCCAGATGGTTTCCTTCCAAAATGAAGGTGGAATAATAAATGTTTAATTGTTCTCTAATATAAAACATTCTCCATTTATACAAAATTACAATGTCAAAGGGTCAGGGGGGCAATAGTTCCACCTAGCAAGTAGAAATGTTTGCTCCCTATTTAATTAACATTTTGCTGCCCTTTCATGTCCCCTCACATCTGCTACCCACGTTGGCCACCTTGCCTAATGGCAGGACTGGCCCTGCAGAGCTAAGGCAGAGCCTTCCACCTAACATGCTATTTTTGTTGATTATATATATGGCAGCATCTAAGCCACAGAAGGGTAACCTTCCAGATGTTGTGGGACAACACCTCCCATCATCACTGACCACTGGCTTTCCTGGCCAGGGCTAATGGGGACTGGAGTCCAACATCTAGAGGGCCACCACTTTCCCACGCCTGATTTCATGTTTTGATCCCACACTGGTAGTCTAAAATGGCACAGCTTGTCAACAGAAATATCCCATGAAACTGATAATTTCAGCTACACAGTAAGCATAGTATTGCCCTTTCCCCACTTCAGCGTCAAGTAGGAGCAAATGTTCAATTAAAGTAGAGCAGCTTCGCCTACCTGAAGTTGTTGGCACGACTTCAGTTGTATTTCTGAGCCCAATAAATGAAAACTGATACAGCCTCCAGGATCTAGTGTCTCCTACTTCTACTGAGCTGCGCTTCCACATGTAGATAATCTCTTCCTTTGGGTAGCCATCTTCAAAACAATGAAGATCATCATTCCATCACAATTTTCATTTACATGTTGCTTTCCTTCATGGTCACATGACCATAAATGGCACTTGCCACAAATGCATTCACATCATTTTCCCTCTCACTGCCACACACACACCCAAGTGGTCATGATGCTTATATTCAGAAAGGGACCTTGCAGTTCCAAACAAATACAGAAAGGCATGCTTAAGTTATGTCTCTTTTTGCTCCCCCAAATAATGAATTGTCACAATTATTTTGTTTCTATTTATGACAGCCTCTAAACTGCCATGAATAAATTCTGTAATGCTTCTCTGCACTTATAATGACTTAAATGTGATGGGTTGTATGTAGATCACTTAAAACGGTAAGGTCTTTAATGACGCCCCATTTCTCCACCTACCAGCATTAAATTCCCCACTGTTGTATCCAGTATATCCTGTACATAGGAAAACACATAGGTTGCTTTCAGGCAATCTGTTTCTTGAATATTCATCCTGATTTGTTTGTGGGGACGTTAAGACAACATTACATCAAGCAAAAGTTATCCTACATTTTCTGGTGCATTTTGCCGTCTCTTTTCTTAACTCCTTGTGCAAGAGTTCCAAATCAATCTTAATTTTGCAACCTGAATAAGCCAACATGTGATTTAATCCCGCCTGAAAATAATGGTTGCCTGGAAGCTTATGTTTGTATTACTTTGGGTGGGGGGGGGGGACTAATGTGGTGTAATGGATGTAATATTGACTTTTGGACCTTCTTGTGTTTAAGGAGAAGGCATGAAACACAGGACAGCAGAAGTCTAGTCTGACCTGTATGTTAAAAATGCCCACGTAACATAAGGATTATTTACAATCATCCTCTCAAAATATGTAAGATGGCAACTCTGGGCTAGTTCATCAGCTACTGTAAATAGTTACAAGTGATCCATGTTAAGCATCTGTCCATAAATGTGTTGTCTCCAGCACCAACACACTTATCATGCAATTCTGTACACATTGATTCAGCAGCAAGCGTATTGAGTTCCATGAGACTTCCTCCCAGGTAAATGTGTTTTAGACTGCAGCCTTCTTCGGACTAAGTACAGTAGATTTACTGAGCAATGCATTTTTAAAAATTTATATTCCTCTTTACTTTCCAAATGAATCAATTTTTTAAAAAAATATTATTTTTTAGATTACTACTTACAGCTTGAAAATGCCAGTGGACAAGAATGTTCATCCATTGGAAAGTTGTGCAGCTGTAACTGACACTCAGCATCTATCGTCAATCTAAGAAGAAGCATATATTAATATTAATCAATTGTTCATAGCTCTAGAAGTTCAAGGTCTACAGCAGTGAACAGGTTGAGAGAAGACACAATCCACTCTTTCTTTTAATGTATTATTGATTAGGATGTAAAGTAAAATGCTTTCTTATGTCACAGTGTTGCATGACAAGGTCCTGAACCTTCCCCCATTGTAGAATAAAGACATTTGACACCAGAATTTAGGTTAATGGGCTGAAAAAGGCAACAACGTTATCGATTACAGAATGTGAGTGGTATTGGCTTAGGCATTGGAACCAATGACTATATCTGACTCCTGCCCCCCTGCCAGGAGTCTAGTAAGGGTTAACCACCGAAAGGGGGAGACCTATTGATGCACATCAACTAGGAATTTCCCCAGGGTCACCGATAGGGGTCGTGCTATGGCCCTGGCCCCTGTCTGGGCTTCAGACAGAGGACACACACCCCGGATTCCTTTAACATAATACTCTTGAAATAGGAGGGGTAGGTAATGAACGGCCTGTGACGCAGAACTACCTAAGCCCCGTGTGCACGGGTCGGGCTCATGACCTGCCCTCAACGTTGACTCCCTGTGAGTGGAATCGGCTTTAAGGATCGACAATAACTTTTCCTACACATTTCTGAGGTCTTCCCAATGGAGGGAAGTTTCTAAAGCAGGCTGTGTTTTGAATGATCTTGCCCCCTTTCATAAAGCCTTCAAGAGTGGCCATACCAGCTAAACTGACTTGATTTTCTCCTGGAGCCATCTTGGAAAATGTAGTTCTCAGAGCAGGCTTCAACAGAACTGTTAACTCTCTCAGTGGAAGCCATTATAGTTAAACTGGTTCAAAACTATTCTCATTTGGGGTGCAAGGCCCCAGTTCAAAACTGTGCTGTGCAGGGAGTTATGTGTAGGCACTTCCACAGCCACTGCAAGCACATTCTGGGATTGAGAGATTATGGTCTCAATCCTAAACCCCAAACTGCACATGTGGGGGGAAAGGGGCAGAGCTGTTCACTTGGTTTTCTTCCATGCTCTATAATAAAAGTTTAGCTGCTGTTGAAGCCCCCACCAACCCACAAATATACATTATACACACTGAAGTTACAGCCTGTTTGAGAATGACTTGTGATAACAGGTGCAAAATCCTTCAATGGGGCATTTCGGGGGCAGAGGTGTAGCATATCTGGGCAAGGATTTGCTGGATCCTAACCCAGCCCATTTACAGGCTGGTGGGTGTCTTAATTTGGGTCCCACTCCTATCCTTAGACTGAAGAAGAAGAAGAAGAGTTTGGATTTGATATCCCGCCTTTCATTCCCTTTAAGGAGTCTCAAAGCGGCTAACATTCTCCTTTCCCTTCCTCCCCCACAACAAACACTCTGTGAGGTGAGTGGGGCTGAGAGACTTCAGAGAAGTGTGACTGGCCCAAGGTCACCCAGCAGCTGCATGTGGAGGAGTGGAGACACGAACCCGGTTCCCCAAATTACAAGACTACCACTCTTAACCACTATACCACACTAAGAGGTAGTGACTGGCCCAAGGTCATTCACTAACCTCTAACCAAGACACCACATGAGCTCTATGGGGCATTTAGCTTTATTATTGTTTCATCTTGTCTAAAATATTCAAGGCATCGTACTTCTTTTCTTTAAGTGGAGATACCATTTTCACTCATATTGGAAACATGTAACAGGTATATTGGATAAAATTAAAAAAGCGGTAAGATTACCTCAGTGTATATAGTACTCTGCCATCATTCCAGATCCGGAGCATCCGATTGGGAGTTGTTATCCAATGAGCATCAGCCTTTTTTGAGTTTCGGAAGAATGTGTCAGGGATCCAGATCTTCCCCACCATGTTGCTGTTCAACCTCAGCACTTTAATGGTGCTATTAAATCTTAGCCGTCTGTCGTACCAGGTTTGAGCAAAAAAAATGTCTATTGTATATTCCTGCAATGTTGAAACACATCAAACAAAATAAGTTTCACGTCCATTCAGTCCTGCTATTCAAAACTTTCATGGCCAGTTCACAGAGAACACACACATCTCATCAGTAGCCTGACCCACAATAGAACAGAGCTCCTGGTTTTAATGTGATGTTTCTGCATCGGATGCTATTGCCCCATTGACACAATTCCAATTTATGCCCACTCAGATGTAAAACCCACTGAGCTCATTATGACTCCCAGGTAAGTGTTCATTAAAACTGCAATCCTAATGAACTGTTGCTTTAGCTATTTCCCCACCATTTCCCCAAATCTATGTTTTCATACAGTAAAACATAAATCTAAATTTTGGGTTGTTGTAAATTAAAATTATTTATTATTGATTAATTAAATTTGTACACCATTCTTTATCCATATATCTCAGAGTTGTTCACAGCATCAAATTACAATATAAAAATTTAGGTTAGTTGCTGGCGTGGTGTTTCCATAATTCTTATTTGGCCCAGTCAAACTTAAATAGAGAGAGATATTGTGTATAATATCTACTAAAAAGAATATTACTGAAGGAAGATTTCAGTATGAAATGCAGAATTAAGAATTTAGTATGAACAGCTCTTAGGTATTTATTTAGCAACCATAATTCTTTGGACACAAATATTCATGTTAGCTACAGAAATTAATTGATCTTGGATGGAATTTAAGAACCACGGCTCTAATAATCCCCTGACTCCGAAAGGGTTTATTCCCATGTAAATGTGCATAGGATTGCAGCCTTATGGCAAACCTATGTGCAATCAGAAGTCCGATTGAATCATGTGACCCAGTTCTAGATACATGTGTATAGTCTTCATCATCCAAGTATTGTGCCCTTGCTCTGTCTGATACATGGGGTAGAATACAGGGGTGTTGACTGGTGTGTACAGCAATGTGTATTGGCATTCAGGAATAACATACCGTAATTTACAATACAAACATGGCAAAATGCAGGGCATTTTTTAAGCTGGAACTCACCGGAACTCATGCTAGTTCCGGCACCTCTCATGTGGGTGCCATTGCCATTATAAGAGAACAAGGGTGGCATTCATGGTGAGTTCCAAGACCTCTTATTCTAGAAAAATAACACTGGCAAAATGTATTAATATATGCTACTTACCATATTGATGGCATTCACTGGGCCAATGCTATTGATATACATATCAGTATGAATTACCGTTGGCTGCACTGTAACAAAAACAGTAATAACTGCTAATATCACATCAGGTAAAACATCTAGAACATAAAGGAAAATCTTAGATACAAAATATAGTATTTGAAGAAAGAATCTGATTGTTTTCTAGAAAGAAAGAACATAAAAGGACTTGGGTATGTGAGATTTTCCATATCAATAAATGCAGGATGAATAAAACTGCATTCTTGCTTGATGACCGTAGTGAAGAAGGGGGTGGATTTTGGCCCCATTTATACTATTGTGTTATTAATGTGATTGTAATCAAATCAGTATTTTTGCAAGGGGTGGGGATAGTTATAACGCTTATTTCCTTTTTTAATAGGAAACTGCATTGTATTTCTGAAGTCTCTTAATGATACATCACATCAGACATTTCACATTGTACGAATGAACACAAAATGACTAATTTAGCCAGAAGAGGGTTCTGCAGATATAGAAAAAGTCCAAGAAACAAAACAGCAGCAACAACAACAGTAACCACCAAAATCATGAAAAAGAAATCAACATCAACTATAACAATAATATGCTTGGAGGATTGCAATGCATAAATCAAACCGTGATCAGCATAACTGCTTTCGAATTATATTTTCTCTCCTCCTTATGAGCCATCATAATGCAGTCATAGATAAAAAACCCCATGGAAGAAGTACTCATTATCTTTCATTTTTATGCCTATCAATTTTGCTGCCTCAGCCCTTGTCCATCCTGGCCCAGCCCCACTCTGAGTTTCCCAGTTCCTCCAAATCTGAATATCATTGGATGGGTTGGTGGTTGCAACCCCAGGCCACTCATTGACCACTTTATGACTTCTTTTGATGCCTGTTATTTGGACTGGATTAAAATAGTACCTAGTTATCCGTTATCATGCTCTTGCTGGCATTTCCACTGATGATTTCTTTGGAACAACATGACTTGTTATGACCACACTAGCTCTCCAGGACTTGTATCTGACATGATTGTATTAGTTTACTGACAATACCTGAAAGCTTGTCTACTAAAGTACAAATAATTTCATTAATGCACATTGATTAAGGATCAAAAAATTACCTTTGCCATATTCTCTTCTATCCATGCCACTATATATTACTGTAGCTTAATACCTGTGATCATGCTGTTAAATGACTTAAAATATTTACTGACCATGTTAATCTTTCACACACCACAGCAGCATGACCCTATGCCTTGAACCACTTAATTAATCTTAATTGAAATTGTTCAATGAATGTTATAGTAGAGTGGTGCAGTACAAATTCTGAAACAGTCTTTGCCATTGACTTCAGGCACCACTTCGCTCATAGATTCCTGAACATTTCATCAAATTAATTTGAACAGCAATGTGTTTATGTTTATAATGAGATGCCATTACTGTTCTTTAAATAACTACGAGAGTTGACGTGTGTGTGTGTGTGTGTGTGTGTGTGTGTGTGTGTGTGTGTAATACCAGTTAGAGGTCTAAACACTTGTTTCAGAAAGCTTTGATTACAGATTCTTTAATGGAAACACTAATTGTCAGCAGCTATTATATTTTCTTTATTGTCATTTCCACTTTGTTAAGTGATCACCATTACTTCCCCTTCCAACTCACTGCTATTAACAAATGAAGGAAAATACCCTCACCTCCTATATCTGGCCTTAGTTTGTTATCATATCCCTCCAGCAGGCCATTTAAAATAAGGGTAACATCACTTTCATGAACTTTGGGAGTCAAAACCCAGGTTTTGTTGGTTGTATAATCTTCATAATCGTCATCACTCTTTTGGCTAGAACTGTTTGAAAAAGAAAGGAAAGAAAGAACTGGAGTCATATAACAGCTGAACACAGCAATTACATTCATAGACAGCTCCATTAGAAACCATCAAGACTAGATTTAGGCCCCTTTTAAATAATGACAGTTCTGCACAAAACACTGAAATGGCTTTACAGAAAGAAATGAAAGAGGGAACACCATTTACAGACTGATGTTTACAGCTCAATTTACTGAGAATGCCAAGATAGCTGAGTAGACATTTTCTCTCTTCTAACTTAATGCATCTTTCAAAGCTACCCATTACTTCTATTGGTTCAGATTTAAAGAAAAAAAAGGTTTTAAAGGCAGTGTATCACCTAAACATTAGTGTGCATGAACAGAAAGATGTATGGCACAGTCTTTGTCTTAGAATTATCTTACTATAAGTTATATTTACACCCAAATCATGTTAACCTTAGCTTGTTGTACTATTCTACATTAAGCCTGCTGGGAAGTTCAGTATTAAATATGATTATTTGCCCAAAGTGGAACATAGGAAGCAGTTGTGCACCAAGTCAGACCATTGGTCCAGCTCAGGGGTCAGCAAACTTTTTCAGCAGGGGGCCGGTCCACTGTCCCTCAGACCTTGTGGGAGGGCTGGACTATATTTTGGAAAAAAAATAATGAACAAATTCCTATGCCCCACAAATAACCCAGAGATGCATTTTAAATAAAAGCACACATTCTACTCATGTAAAAACATCAGGCAGGCCCTACAAATAACCCAGAGATGCATGTTAAATAAAAGGACACATTCTACTTATGTAAAAACACACTGGTTCCCGGACCGTCCGTGGGCCGGATTTAGAAGGTGATTGGGCCAGATCCGGCCCCCAGGCCTTAGTTTGCCTATCCATGGTCCAGCTATTCCTTCGCTGGTAGCAGCTCTCTGGGGCTTGATCACGAGTCTTTTCCAGCCCTGCCTAGATATACTAGGGATTGAACCTGACACCTTTTAAGTATAACATGTATGCTTCACCACTGAGCTATGGCCCTTCCCTAGCCTCCTTTATAATGCTCATTCATCTTCACAATGGCCAATAATATTACCATTTGACAGATGGAGAACCAAAAGAGATATAGTAATTTGCCTGTGAGTGGAAGACTAATTCCTCTACATTTCTTAATATATTACTTTACCAATGACTTCTCACTATCTCTACTTGCAGTTAGGGTTCCCACTTCCAAATCACAAAAACAGAGTGCAAAAAGAGGACACATTTGTGTGAAATATATGCAGATCCCCACTTGAAAATCAGAAGGCAAGTCACCAAATATGGGCTTTATCTGGAAGCAATTGGCCTGTAGTAATGCTATCTTTTTAAAAAAACCACAACCCTAAATCATTACAAAATGTACATTTCTGGGTGGTGTATGAAAAACTAAAAAGGGTGTCCTTTTTCTTTTCTTTTTCAGGATTCTGTATTGATGCAGCCAGAAGCGTACAGAATGTAGGGCAAAGTGCTGCTATAAATCTGCTTTTGCTGGGGCAGCAGAAACAGCATTTGTACAGCCACCGTTTAAGAATCGCCATAGGCTTGGCAATGGGAAACTCCATTAAGCTACGCCTGATTTGCAGATGAAGCTCACTCTTCAGATAAAGTTATTACGATTTTTTATTTTATTTTTTAATGCATGGGTCTTTGCTTATAGCCCTTTGGGTGCCGTATGAAGGTTTGCCCATGATGATAGTGCTGGAAACCTGCTTCCCAGCCCTATAAAATTGGTATCTTCAGATGTTAGGCTGGCTACTAGATAGAGGAAGTCCTCTGTCTGAAGAAGTATACTGAACAGCTGCCCACTTGCCAAGCTTGGTTTGAATATAAAGAACTCTAAGGAGGAAGAGCACAGAGCAGAGGTCTTGAAACTGCCAATCAACAGTTAGTACCTGAATAGCAGGCTGCTCACCTGGACACAGTCTCCCCTACTATGGTGAAATGGATTTTATTTCTATTTACATTAAACAAGTTATGTTTACAACTGAATCTAGATACATATCCAAATTTTCTTCAAAATCGTCCCTCTTTGGGGATGGTGGATTTCCACTTTTTTGGTGATAGATAAGAGGGCCACCCTGCCAGAAGTGGGGCAAGGGATTAAGGCCAAATTCATAAGATAATTGAAGAGTGTGGAAGCTGCTTCCTTGGAGTTTGGCTGTATCTGTGCCATTCCAATAATGTCCGTAAGCAGCAACTGACATGAATGACAAGACAAATCTGATCAGAACAAAGTGACCAGCAACATATGAAGTTTTTGTTGACTTCCAATATTCTCTCTTCCATATTTATTTGTGGGGTGGAGTTGAAACCCAAATCAGTCTGGGTCAGCAAATGAATGGAAGAGAGGCAGAGATGCTGCTGATCTCTTTCCCCAGGTGTCGTTTTCCAAAATCACCCTCTCCCTTGCTGCTTTTTCTCACATCATAGAATCATGGAAGGGAACCCAAGGTTATCTACTCCATCCTCTGCAATCTTTTGCCCAACATGTGGCTCAAACCTATGACCCTGAGATTAAGAGTCTCATGCTCTACTGACTGAGCTGTTGTATGAGTCAACATCACCTACTTATACCTCGGGTTACAGACGCTTCAGGTTACAGACTCCACTAACCCAGAAATAGTACCTCGGGTTAAGAAGTTTGCTTCAGGATGAGAACAGAAATCGCGCAGCGGTGGTGGGAGGCGCCATTAGCTAAAGTGGTATCTCAGGTTAAGAACAGTTTCAGGTTAAGAACGGACCTCCAGAATGAATTAAGTTCTTAACCCAAGGTACCACTGTATGCAGCTTTCTCCTCAGAAGCCTGTGCCCAAAGTGGCTCACAAGGTATCAGATGAACAAGAAGCATCACCATTCAAAACACATTAAAAACAATTATGTATAAACCATTCAGTCAAAACAATCAATCTATGCAGCATGGTATAAAAAATACCAAATAAGCTAAGCTAATTTAACAGCTGAAATGAAACTCTGTTGCATAAAACAATATTAATAAGCAAACATAACTAAAATAACTGTAACTAAGTGGAAGAAGTAGGAAAGTGGCAGAAAGATACGGTGACCCTGTATCTTTTCTCCCACAGGTGAAAATGCAGCTTGGGGATGAGGGTGATTTTGAGCTGGAATAAGTTATTAGAGAGGAACATTTTTAAGCAACATCTTCCCTTCTGCCCTTCTTCCATTTAGAAATAGGCTGTCCCAAACTGCTTTGTGGAAAGGGGAAAAAACATGCAAGGAAAACATACTGGGACTCTAAATAGCATGTAGTTGATGCCTAAAGCAAGGCCACCATCAGTCATTTTCACAAGGAGTCCAAAGGAATCTCTGCGCAGAGAGATATAAAAAGAGGGGGATGTCCAATGATGTCACATTACTAGCGCAGAAGCCATTCCAATAACAGAAGCCTTATGTTGAATCTTGTGCCCTGCTTAAATCTAGTGGGTCACTTACACCAGTAGAATATAGTGCACAACAGCTAGTGCAACCATCACCACTATTTCTATATTGAGTGACAGTTATACTAATACTTCAATGTACACTACCACTTCAAAAACTGCAAATCAAATGCCACACTAATATTGTGTTGGATATTCCTCAGAGTGCCTCTGTACGACCCTCCATTTTGCACAACAACAAATCCCGAGAATCTCGCACTAAAACTGTGTATCTTTAAAAATTGGTTAGCAAGCAACGTATGCTGAGCTCCGTCTCTGAGATATCCCTTGGTTGCCACTTTGTCATTAACTGCCATGTTTCCCTAGCACCATTGCTTAGGCCCTTTGCAGCCAAAGCACAGCTTGTAATGAGCCCTCCTTGTTTTATTGACTCTCAAAAATGAGGATTTTTAATTGCCATTGCATTACACAGCATTCCTCTATGTACAGAAAAACAGGGCATGGACAATTAAACTGGTGATGTAAGCAGGTTTATGAAGCTGCCTGCAATTCTAACAAACTAATTGCATTTCAGGGAGACAAATCTCACACAGTCTCTGAAGCTCGAGCCCACATATCATTTGAACGTGGTTCGGCAGAATGGTATATTTGCGCTCCAGAGAAAATGTACAGGAAATCACTTCAGTTTGTCAGCCTCCTTACATTTTCCCAGAAATTATTTATTAGCCTTCTTTCTGCAAAAACTGCCCAAGGCAGTGTAGGGTCTCAAACCAATGTTACCACAGAAATAAAAGATTAATAGAAAGTATACACAGGTGTCTCCAACAATGTACACTAGTGCTTATACCCGTCGGCCCCTGGAGTGGATTCTTTTCCTATGCAATTTGCAATCGAATCTGGAAATAACACCCTGCTCTCATGCTTATGAATTAAAAGCCCTATTCAGGTTTTATACCTGCACCACAAGAAGGGACCATGCATACCAGTCCTGTTCCCCACATTGCAATCCACATGGAGGGTGATGAGAATGGTGACAGGGGAGAGCATCAGCTTGTCCCTTTCACAGGCTTACTTAACACTGGATATGAATGCTTGAAGGGGGCCTATGTCTCAATATAATGCTGCCTTTGCTGGCTGTGGCTGGTGAGAGGTGTCATCCAAAACATCTGGAAGATACCAGGTTGGCAAGGGCCAAATGTGTAACTGGAAATGTGTAAACCTTGCTTGGAATGCTCTTCTGCTGTGGTCATGCTAGCTCTGTCAATTGTCTCTACAGCCTGTGTGCATACAAATGAACTGAATATTCCGGCTTGTATAACCTACAAGCACCAAAGGCAGGCATCCCCAAACTCAGCCCCCCAAGGTGTTTTGGGACTACAGCTCCCATCATCCCTAGCTAACAGGACCAGTGGTCAGGGATGATGGGAGTTGTAGTCTCAAAACATCTGGAGGGCCAAGTTTGGGGATGCCTGACCAAAGGTATAGCACAAATGCTTCTCACATCCAAAGCAAGCATTATAACAGCACTTTAACAAATGGTGAAAGTATTTAAAGAACCCGTCTCCTAATGGGAGATTCCTTTCTGGTATTCTGGGAAGCCCAAATTCACACATGAACTAATCCAGGTGGGGGGTGGCCTGGGAAGAGTGATTGAAGAAAGCAAGTTCACTGTCATCCATGTACAGGGCAATAAATTACAGAAGGAAGAAGCTATGCATTCCTTTGGGTATGTCAACCCAAAAGCTAGCAATTATATTTTATAAACCGATGTGTAAATAAGAGATGAGCAATAGTCCAGTATTTAGAGAATGTATTATACTTCCATGTGCAAGTGCAGGGCATTATCTGGGCAAAAGTCTCATTTATGCCAATAAGAGTTATGTGACTACAGCCCACACATATCCTTAAGACTCTTTAAGCTCATATTATTAGTAACAGGCTGTTCTGCCTTCAGAATGTTTTTTCCAAGTTATGAAACAAATCTAACGAAACCCACAGTCAGAATTATAGTGGGCAGACTATGGATCTTATGAGAATGCCAGACAACCTCAGATAGAGAAGGAATGGAAACAAATAAGAGCTTTAAATTATACAAGTACAATTGCCCACTGTTTCATTGATTAATATATCAGTTGGTCCATAGTGTCATTTTTTCCTCCAGTTATACATGTTTAAACCTATTGATTTCAATGAGGGAAACTATGCATCCCCTTCATGGATCACTGTCTTGCCGTGGCAAAGGGGCTTGAATAACTCAGAGAAGCTATGAGCTATGCTGTGCAGGGCCACCCAAGATGGACAGGCCATAGTGGAGAGTTTTGACCAAACGTGATCCACCTGGAGCAGGAACCGGCAAGCCACTCCAGTATCCCTGCCAAGAAAACTCCATGGACAAAGGCAACAGGCATATAAAAGTTATGATGCTGGAAGATGAGCCCCTCAGGTTGGAAGGCGTCCAACATGCTACTGACGAAGAGCAGAGGACAAGTACAAGTAGATTCAGAGCTGATGAAGCGGCTGGGCCAAAGCCGAAAGGACGCTCAGTTGCAGATATGCCTGGAAGTGAAAGGAAAGTCCAATGCTGTAAAGAAAAATATTGCATAGGAACCTGGAATGTAAGAACCATGAACCTTGGTAAGTTGGATGTGGTCAAAAATGAGATGGCAAGAATAAATACTGACATCCTGGGCATCAGTGAACTAAAATGGACGGGAATGGGCGAATTCAGTTCGGATGACCATCATATCTACTACTGTGGGCAAGAATCCTGTAAAAGAAATGGAGTGGCCCTCATAGTCAACAAAAGAGTGGCGAAAGCTGTACTGGGATGCAATCTCAAAAATGATAGAATGATCTCGATACGAATCCAAGGCAGACCTTTTAACATCACAGTAATCCAAGTTTATGCACCAACCACTGGTGCTGAAGAAACTGAAATTGACCAATTCTATGAAGACTTACAACACCTTATAGAAATGACACCAAAGAAGGATGTTCTTCTCATTATAGGGGATTGGAATGCTAAAGTAGGGAGTCAAGAGATAAAAGGAACAACTGGCAAGTTTGGCCTTGGAGATCAAAACGAAGCAGGGCAAAGGCTAATAGAGTTCTGCCAAGAGAACAAGCTGGTCATTACAAACACTCTCTTCCAACAACACAAGAGACGACTCTACACATGGACATCACCAGATGGGCAGCATCGAAATCAGATTGATTATATTCTCTGCAGCCAAAGATGGAGAAGCTCTATACAGTCAGCAAAAACAAGACCTGGAGCTGACTGTGACTCAGATCATCAGCTTCTTATAGCAAAATTCAAGCTTAAACTGAAGAAAGTAGGAAAAACCACTGGGCCGGTAAGATACAATCTAAGTCAAATCCCTTATGAATACACAGTGGAAGTGAGGAACAGGTTTAAGGATTTAGATTTGGTGGACAGAGTGCCTGAAGAACTATGGATGGAGGCTCGTAACATTATACAGGAGGCAGCAACTAAAACCATCCCAACGAAAAGGAAATGCAAGAAAGCAAAGTGGCTGTCCAACAAGGCCTTACAAATAGCGGGGGAGAGAAGGCAAGCAAAATGCGAGGGAGATAGTGAAAGATACAGGAAATTGAATGCAGATTTCCAAAGAACAGCAAGGAGAGACAAGAAGGCATTCTTAAACGAGCAATGCAAAGAAATAGAGGAAAACAATAGAATGGGGAAAACCAGAGATCTGTTCAAGAAAATTGAAGATATGAAAGGAACATTTCGTACAAAGATTACCATAATAAAAGACAAAAGTGGAAAGGACCTAACAGAAGCAGAAGACATCAAGAAGAGGTGGCAAGAATACACAGAGGAACTATACCAGAAAGAAATGGATGGCTCGTACACCCCAGGTAGTGTGGTTGCTGACCTTGAGCCAGACATCCTGGAGAGTGAAGTCAAATGGGGCTTAGAAAGCACTGCTAATAACAAGGCCAGTGGAAGTGATGATATTCCAGCTGAACTTTTTAAAATTTTAAACGATGATGCTGTTAAGCTGCTACACTCAATATGCCAGCAAGTTTGGAAACTCAGCAGTGGCCAGAGGATTGAAGAAGATCAGTCTACATCCCAATCCCAAAGAAGATCATGGCCACTGGTCCCATCACCTCCTGGCAAATAGAAGGGGAAGAAATGGAGGCAATGAGAGATTTTACTTTCTTGGGCTCCATGATCACTGCAGATGGTGACAGCAGTCACGAAATTAAAAGACGCCTGCTCCTTGGGAGAAAGGCGATGGCAAACCTAGACAGTATCTTAAAAAGCAGAGACATCACCTTGCCAACAAAGGTCCGTATAGTTAAAGCCATGGCTTTTCCAGTAGTGATGTATGGAAGTGAGAGCTGGACCATAAAGAAGGCTGATCGCCGAAGAATTGATGCTTTTGAATTATGGTGCTGGAGGAGGCTCTTGAGAGTCCCATGGACTGCAAGAAGATCAAACGTATCCATTCTTCAGGAAATCAGCCCTGAGTGCTCACTGGAAGGACAGATCGTGAAGCTGAGACTCCAATACTTTGGCCACCTCATGAGAAGAGAAGACTTCCTGGAAAAGACCCTGATGTTGGGAAAGATGGAGGGCACAAGGAGAAGGGGACGACAGAGGATGAGATGGTTGGACAGTGTTCTAGAAGCTACCAACATGAGTCTGACCAAACTGCGGGAGGCAGTGGAAGACAGGAGAGCCTGGCATGCTCTGGTCCTTGGGGTCACGAAGAGTCGGACACGACTAAACGACTAAACAACAACAACAAATGCATTGAACACTGGATGCATTAGTGAAGCCTAACATTCTTCTCTGCTTAGCAGCACAGAGATTTGTGTGCAGATCATCCTGTCCTCACTGGACCTGAAGGAAGGGAGACTTTTTTAACCTAAAGCCCTAGGCAATTCCTACTTAGAATATTATCAGCACCAGTCATCCTCATCCTCATCCTCATCACCACATCATCATCAAAAGCAAAAACATCACCAGTCCAATAAGCACCTCCTTTACTAAAGCTTCATGCTTTAGCAAAAGCCTCAATGCAACAATGCCTAATCTTTTTTTAGAAGGAAGCTGGCATCCGTCTGTCTCGACAGACAATGGAAGGCGTGTCTTTTTCAAGAAGGAATGCAGCGCCACATGAATGTTAACATATGGCTTATAGTAAATTGTATGTATCTGTTTAATCTAGAGCTGACACCATTAAAGTTGCAGCTACAACTTGTACTCTTTGCTTAAGAGAACAGAATGTGCATGGGTGGAGCCCTTCTCCTCCTCCACTTGCAAGGTTCAGCTGACACTAAAAAGGGAATGAATGGCACGTTAAGTGGCTTTGTGCCGTCTGAGTGAGAAATGTGCTTTACTAGGCAAGAGCTGACATGGGTGCTATTACATTACCATAACATAATACAGTGGTACCTCAGGTTACAAACACTTTGGATTAAAGATTCCGCTAACCCAGAAGTAGTACCTTGGGTTAAGAACTTTACCTCAGGATGAGAACAGAAATCATGTGGTAGCGGTGCAGCAGCAGGAGGAGGCCCCATTAGCTAAAGTGGTACCTCAGGTTAAGAACGGTTTCAGGTTAAGAACAGACCTCCGAAACGAATTAAGTTCGTAACCAGAGGTACAACTGTGCAGTAGTTGCTTGACTTTCAGCTAGTATTAGCAAGGTATATAGCTGACCAGGAAAAATGCCAATTAAGGTGGAATCATGTCTGGACATTTGGGAAGGATAAGTCAACATCCATTTTCTTTGCAGTGATGCAGACTTGGGTTCTTAGAAATGTTTGCAATGCTCTTTATCCTGACTGATAAAGAATTATATTAATAGTTAGTTAAATCTTGACGAAAGGATGGAACCTGTTCACACATAAAGCTTACTGATCGGCTTGCTTTTATTTTGCTGGACTGCGTCAAACAGAATTTCAATTTGTTTACTCAAGGCACAGCAAGAGACCTAATCCAATTTTTATTTGAACTTTTCCTCTAAAGGCCCCTATCAGCTACATGTTCCCTTCACCTCTGCTGCCTCTGCATATTATTTCACTACCGCCTGTGCAATTTTGTGTCTCCTCTTCTTTGCTATGCAGAGTTTGTGTACTTCCAGCCTCTTCTAGTTCTGATCCTGCATTAAATAAGAGTTTAGCTCCACAAATGGAGGAATTGTCACACAGTTTAATCAGATATTTTCCCCTCCTTTTTGTTTCTTCTCAATATTTATTTAATTGAAGCAAATAACAGTTCCATGCTTCATTAGTTCTCAGAAAAAGGTTAGAAAAATATAGTCAGTCTATTCCAATCCTTCCCAGTTCTAAATGCAGGACAGCCTCATATCTCATTAGATATGAAAGGTTGGCAGAACTATAAAATGCAGGAGAAATATCAATTATTTGATATAAGCTACTGGAACATTAACAGTAGCCCTGGGAGACCAAGGCCACAATCCAACAAATTAGTAGGTCTGGTTGATAAAATTCTTCTCTTTTCTATGATTTTTTATACTCCTCACCGGGGTGGGGGGAGCTTTTAAAACCTTAAAAATGTTGTTATGGGTACTTTACCCCAAACTACATTCCAATGTTAGAAGGGAATTTTTAAAAAATTATTATTTTGCTTCCCTGGGTCAGATTTTGTTAAGGGGGGGGGTAAAGTCTAGTAACATGAGTGAGACAAAAAACAAGCAAAAAATTCTGTTGGTAGAACAAAATCTATAGATTTCTTGGGGTATTTTTTTGCCCCAGTCCTTGGCACTGAAACCTACAGCGCTACATGCATCCCATCATGTTACCATGCAAACAGCCTATGTACAACAGTCAGCTGATTTTCTTGAGACATATTTAGAGGTTTTGTGTACAGAAATAAACCTGTAAATTGTAAGTAACTGAAACTTGGGGGCATTTTTAACCATGGTGATGTGGCAATGCCCTAGAAGGACTATGTTACCTCTATGTAAATTCAGCAGTGAAAAGTGTACTGGGGTTGTAATTTAAGTCTTGAAGGTCTGAGTTAGTGTTCAGAATAGGAAATAGCGATCCTGCACCACAGCCACCATCTGGCGTGGGGAAGTTGGGAAAAACCAGGGGCTGCTGGTTCCTTTTCATCAGTAAATGAGGGCTCATGCAAGATGCCTTTGCAAACCTTCGTTCAAGGTCAAGAAAGGGCACGTGCTTTTTAGTTCTGCTGGTACCCAGGGAATTATCTGTTGAAGCTTGGCAGATGAAGTGTCTTCCACCACAACACTTCCAGGGAAGGGAGCAAGAATGTCTCGGCATGTCCACAGCAGATCCTGCTTTGAGTGGTGTGACAAGACTGGACCCACTATTATGCAGAGTGAGGAACCCAGCTCAGGAAACCACTTTAGGGTGTCACCAAGAGCAAAAAACTGTTAGATGTATCATTGTTATATTTTTACTCTCAGGGACAGGTGCTTGTGGGATTTTCTGCCTCAGGTGCCAAAATAACTTGGCCAGCTTTGACTAAGAGTGGGGAGTACCATTTGTTGTTCCACTTTGGGCAGAAAAATAGAGTGGATGTGTCCAGTCCAAGGTCCAGTTTAAAGATATAGAACCATAAGAAAAAGCATGAGGAGACTTGAAGTTGCCCAACAACAGTTTGCAGCACTTGGCCAACACAGGTCACCTGGTAACTATGGTGAGATGCATTTTTACTTAATTCTGCATCTATACATATAAATTAGTCATTTATTTTTTGGTGATGCACCTCTTTTCTGGTTATGTATAAGTAGCCACCCTACAGAAGAATGTATTGATGCCTCAAAACACTGCATAAGTCACTGGTGAGGAAAAAGTAAGGAAAAAATGTATGCATTCTGAGAGGTAAGAGCAATTAATCTGTTGCTCTATTGATTGTTAGAGGACAACTACAGAAGCTATCAGAGCAAATTTGTATGCCATACTTAGCAGGGAGTAAGTATTACGTACATACTGCAAGTACTAGACTGTGATTTATGTTTCGTACAATATGGTGGGGAAACATACATTCAGTTTACAAACTCTAATATAAGCTAGAGGGAGTTTCGTTATGTAGCAAAATAAAATTGCAAGAAGATGCTTGAACCAACAATGAAAACAACCACCGCCACACACCAGTTAATCTAGATATTGTATTTTTGCAACATACATTCATGCAAGAGAGATGCAATGGTAGCATGCAATCTAAAATTCAGGCTATGAACATTGGATTTAAAATAAAAAGCAGTGCATAAATCTCCATCACATGCAGGATACTAAAAGGTGACCTTAGAGCCAGTCTAAGATAACAACAGCAGCAACAACAAACTTTATTACGGTCGCAAGCCAGCATAAGATACAAACATGTGAATAAAAGAGGAGACGGATAAAAGCAAATAGTTAAAAGTGGTTATAGCTCACATAAACTTAATGCAGTTAGAAACAAAAGACAAGGGGTTAAAAGAGACTACAGTTGTACCTTGGTTCTCAAATGCCTTGTGACTCAAATGTTTTGGCTCCCAAACGCCGTGAACCCAGAAGTAAGTGCTCTGGTTTGTGAACTTTTTTTGGAAGCCAAACATCTGACGTGGCTTCCGATTGAGTGCAGGAAGCTCCTGCAGCCAACCGGAAACCACTCCTCAGTTTTCAAACATTTTTGGAAATCGAACGGACTTCCAGAACGGATTCTGTTCGAGAACCAAGGTAAGACTGTATAAGGGAGGGAGGGTGAAACAGCACAGGTCTTGCATTATAGGCCTTCAGTTTAGGCCTGGTTTGTGACACAAACCATCCTTCTACGTGTAAGATCAAGTAGCTAGCATTTCTGTACTTCTTTTAGTGTGCTAAGTACCTTACAATCCTTATCTCATGTGACCTCATTGCTCCACCAGACTCCTCCCTCAACTGTAATCTGTCAGCAAACATTCCATCAGCCCACTGAAGAGAACTGAATTCCAAGTCCTCTCCATCAAGGCCAGCAACTGTTGGCTGCTCCTCCCCTTGAATTGTTTCCATTCCAGCTGCTCATTACAAGCACACTTTAACAAAGAAACAGCGCTTGAGCTTTTGTTTTAACCCCTCCCTTCCAATTTCATTTCCCTTCATGCCATATGTTTTAGCTCATAAGCCCGAGGGCAGGACTTGTCTTATTCAAGGGAACAGCATGTGGGGGAACTGCCGGGGTGATGGCCCCAGGCACATTTTTCTGGGGGGCTCTGCTCACACCACCCTGCCAGCCCTGTGAGGCTGAGATCTGATCTGAAGGATTTGTTGGGCTGGAACTATTCCTAACATTGCAAAGGAGCTCGGGGCTGGCAGGACGGCTTGAGAAGGATGCAACAGCCATGTGCCCTTCGATCCCAGATGAGGAAAAAGGAGAAGAAAAATATGCCTTCTAAGAGGAAAGAGCAATCATTAGGGGACAACTAGAGAAACCATGAAGAAATGTGTGAGGGGGGATGTGTGGCTCCTTAGGCTAGCCCAGCCAGTGCTGCAAGTAGAACCAGCAGCCTCAGCATCCATGCATTGGGAGATTTGGAGTGGGTCAGAAGAAGGGTTTGGATTTGATATCCCGCTTTATCCCCTAAGGAGTCTCAAAGCGGCTCACAATCTCCTTTCCCTTCCTCCCCCACAACAGACACCCTGTGAGATGAGTGGGGCTGAGAGGCTTCAGAGAAGTGTGACTGGCCCAAGGTCACCCAGAAGCTGCATGTGGAGGAGCAGGGATGCTAACCTGGTTCACCAGATTACGAGTCTACCGCTCCTAACCACTACACCACACTGGCTCTCAATGTGTACTGATGTAAGCATGTACAGTTCTTCCATGCTAAAGGGGCAAATTAGAACATTCTTTGAGGAGTCTTACACAGGAATGCTACTATGCACATAAAAGTCTTCTAGACACATGGATAGTGAGGGTATGGCTGCCAAGCATTTGGCAGTGAGGGCAGGGTTAGCCCCAGGCATAGGCAAACTTGGCCCTCCAGCTGTTTTGGGACTACAACTCCCATCATCTCTGACCACTGGTCCTGTTAGCTAGGGATGATGGGAATTGTACTCCCAAAACATATGGAGGGCCAAGTTTGCCTATGCCTATGCCTATGCACCCATGTAATCTACACACACACACACACACACACCACAGATACATACTCTTTTACAATGTGAATTAAGTCACCTGAACCCCCTTACTGCCACCAGACAAAGCATATAATGGCTTTCTCTTCAAGCAGCAGAAATGTGTTTCCTATTTTACATCTGAATTATGCACACTCCCATTCCAGGAGCTACTACTAATGCTCCCAGCTTTTGTCCACGCTCCGTTTCTGTATTAGAAAATGTGCGGAGGTGACTGCATGCAAAATAATTTAATGACTTCCAAGAAAAGAAATGGAGAATTCCGTTTATCGTATTTTCATTAACTGTGCAGCCATTCTAATGTCTTTTACATTTTGAAGTGGGAACTTGCATCTAGTGCTAAAAAGAGAGAGAAAACTCTTAATTCCAAATGTCTAAGAAAGTGAATGAGTTTCAATAATATTAATATCAACTGAAAAGAAACCAATGACAAAAATAATAATCAATACTGGCCATGCATTCATGAGGATGATTTTTTTAAAAAATAGTTTTTATCACAGATTTTCTTTGGTTTGTCTCTTTTTCCAGGTCATAGTCTCTTTGCTACAGATCAGTTACATTCAATGTGAGACATTAATATTGTATACAGTATATGGTTGGGAGAGAAGAGAGGGCGGTCATAAAACTTACCGGGTACATTCTTTTACTTAGCATATGTGGGGGGGTTTGGTGTCAGCATCACTTGAATAGGTTATCTTTTTATTCATTTATTATATGATTTATTATATGATTTTTAAATATATATAATTTCATTTTTCCTTTCTTTAAAAACAAATATTTGCTCCACCGAACAATTTCTTTTTTAAAAAAGCAGTATTGTGTTTTTGAATGCTATGAATTTTTTTGCAGCATTTCTTATAATCTGCTTCCCAAGGGTAATCAGTCTGAATAAACAGGATTCAATTCAAAGAAACCCTAAAAGCATTTGTTTCTCTCTACTTTTCCCAAAATGTCCTCATCCTGCACCTGGAGGGTACTTTTGAAAGTTCCTTCTGGGAAACTTGCTGATTGTTGAGAGAACAAGCTGCTTTTGAAACGGGAGCACTTAGAAGCTTTGCTGTACATTTGAAGTATGTCTCCATCTGGATCGATACATCAGAGAAGGGAAAAACTTCATTTGAACCAAAATATGCTTACTTTATAGATCTAACTCTTCACTTCTCCCTCTCAGCAATGGCTGAAAACCAAAGTTTTCCCCCAGATGAATGTGCATATGGTGTGGGCAATTTGGTGCTGGTGGGGGTGTGTTATGTGAGAGAACTATCTATAGCAAAGATGAAAGAAGGAATGAGTAAATATGATCAGACATTGTGATATTGTATGATGGTGAGGGCAAAGAGTGAAAACTAAATGCAGAAAGAAGGTGAAATATTAAAAGAATGAAGTGAAAATGGGAAAAAGGGGGCTAGGAAAAGGGGAACAATAATAGTGCGGTGTCCCCTGTTTTTTTACCAGGATCCTACAGGAAATTGCTCTTTTCTGGAAGCAAGCAAATGCAAATTTTTATCATCCATGGTTTATTAGCATTTTCACAGTACAACCATAGAACAGTACAATCCCTTATTCCCCCTCCCTCCAACCTCATGCACTCTCTCTCTCTCTTTCTCTCTCTGTCTCTCTCTCTAGCTACAGTATTGTCATCTCTGTTGTTCAGTTTTTTTAGGATGCTACACAATGTTCAGGTTTGCATGCCCAATAAGGTTGAGGATAAATGAGTGCCACTGTTCTGCACTAGTCTTAGATCAGGCATAGGCAAACTCGGCCCTCCAGATGTTTTGGGACTACAACTCCCATCATCCCTGACCACTGGTCCTGTTAGCTAGGGATGATGGGAGTTGTAGTCCCAAAACATCTGGAGTTTGCCTATGCCTGTCTTGGATTAACATCCATTAAGTTGGGGAAGTTTCCATTTCTGCATTGTGCCTCCCACTGCTTCCAGTTGTGGGTACTACTTGGTGAAGGATTCCTAAAATGCCCTCCAAATCTTTTGGAAGACTGACTTTTCATGTACTTTGTAGAGTAGATTGTTATCATTGGCTACTAGTTGCAAGAGGTCTTGTATCCAGTGTTCTGTACATGATATGGTTCAGGCTTTCCAGGGTTGAAGGATTATTCATTTTGCTGCTAGTGTGGTTAAGTGGAACCATCCTTCCTGTCCTTTTGATAACCTCCACTTGGCAGGCATGTAGCCAATTATTGTGTTGACCCATCCACCCATAGCTTAGCTACCAACTCCTGAAAAAAGACTGGTTGCTTCCACACTAGCAATTGAGCCTGCAATTGCCATCCATTCTTCACACACTTTTTAGTTAGGAATCAGATGGTGTCATTGTCAGCTAGTTGCAGTTCAGTTTTTTCTGTTGCCCTGTGTTTCATAGCCCTGATTTTGGAAGGTTGTGTGAATGTTTAAAATACACGTGCAGTGGTACCCTGCCCAAAGAAAACTGGAAACATTGAATGGAGGCTTTTCAGGTCTACAATGACTTTAAATCGAAGCTTCCTCCTTTGGAAGGAATATCTTCCTCTGCTCCTAACTGCTTCTTGTTCTGGGTAGGCCAGCATTACTGATTACACGGATGGAGCTGTGGTCTAAACCACTGAGCCTCTTGGGTTTGCCGATCAGAAGGTTGGCGGTTCAAATCCCCTGATGGGTTGAACTCCTGTTGCTCTGCCCCAGCTTCTGCCAACCTAGCAGTTCAAAAGCACGCCAGTGCAAGTAGATAAATAGGTACCACTGCGGCAGAAAGGTGATGAGTGCCGTACCCCATAGTCACCTTTGACTAGACTTAACCATCCAGGGGTCCTTTACCTTTAACTAATGAATTACTGATAATTAGGGGGCAGTTAAGGAGCAAGTTCCTGTTCTTCATCAGGATGGGAGCTTTCAATTACAGGTACTGGTTTCCTTTCATTAATAGTGAATAGCTCTAAAATACTTTACTAGTTTAGCCTATTTTCTCTTCACTACAGCCTCCTTATCCTATATACTTTTGGTTGAGAATTCAAAAGTCTCTTTGCAGGATAGATTGAATGACAATTCCATACCAATAAAATATATATCAGTAGCATGAAGCTACAAATTTAGATATATAATAAGAATCTGCTGTACTGATTGGCCATTAGGTTAAGACATTAAATTACCCTTGGAGTGTACTGTATTGTAAGTGTCAGAAATTCTTGAGTTAGAAGTTTTATTGATATGTATCCGTAAATGGCAAGGCACAAGGTTGAAGATGGTCAATATGCTTGATTGTTCTTGGAATGCAAATATCAGAATGTTCTAATATTTCCTATTGGCCTTCTGCAATCTAAGAATTACAAGTGAATTGCAAGCTGGCATGCACTCTAACAAATACTCTTCATAGATAATTTCAGATATTTGGGTGTTTATTAATAAGGGATTAGGATTAATGATAATGTTGGATATTGTTCATCTTGGTGGAAGGGATCTAGCAACATCTATCAAAGGGATGCTTCAAACATGCACAGTACAAGGAACTGCAAATGCCATTGAATCTTTAAAGTTAGTCACTCCTCTCTCCAGCTGCCATTGTTCTCACCCTTGTCCAGTCTCTCTGCTCTCACTATCTTGGTGCCATTGTCTCATCTGCCTCAACATCACAGTCGGCAAGAGCCCTGCCCATGGTGACATCCATTTTGATGGTGTCACTGAGAAAATGCCCAGCTTTGCCAATGCAGCTAATGCTAAAGAGGGCTGTGGAGACAGTGGAATGTAATAGAAACATTTCAATGAATGATACATATATATCACGGCTATCTGAGTACTTTTAAAATGACAAGAGATGAAAGGAATGCAGGGGGTGTGGGAACAGACATATATTCTTTTGCCTGGGTATCTCTCCATTTTATTTTCAGACACTGTCAAACAAGACCATTCTGAACAAGGATGAATGTGTCATTCTCATTAATTCACCTACCAGACACTTTTATATTTAGCAAGACTTGTCAAGTTCACATTATGCTAAAAGACTGGGCAACTGGAACAGCAATTTAGTTGTTAATCCTCAATCTGCCAGAGAGTACAGACTTTTGCTTATATCTGAAGATATTCTGATGCAGCTTAGTAAAAACCTCATATGACCAGAATACACTATTTATATTGTAAAAACTATGGCGTGCATACATGTGCCTATACACTACAAAAACAAAGTCTCATCTGCTGCCTGCCTCTTAAAATGCTCCCTGAAAATAGTAGCTAGTGGGCCCTGGTTCGTTCTCTTACACCCTCTTTCTCTCACTGAATTGTTTGGGAGGGAGGAGAGAACAAAAATAAGGAAGACCAAGATATACACAGCAGAGGCTTTGGTGCAGGCAAAAGGCCCCAGATTCAATCCCTACCATCTCTGGGTAGGGCTGGGAAAGTCTCCTGTCTGAAACCTTAGAGAGCCACTGCCAGTCAGTTCACTGTATCCAGTGTTGTGTGAGTGGCTTTTACACTGGGACAATGGAACTTCCCTTCTCTTCTTCCCCCTATCCCCAAATCTGCTCTGTAGGACCCCCAACCCTCTGGAGCAGATTTTGAGGATGTCTGAGGAGGTATAAGGGAGAGAAAGGGGAAGTTCTGCTGCAGGAGTGGAACAGCAGTGTTGCATACAACCCCCCCTCTCTCTGTGTATATATAGATGATATAGATATATAGATATAGATATAGATATAGATATAGATATAGATGATATAGATATAGATATAGATATAGATGATATAGATATAGATAGATAGATATAGATATAGATATAGATATAGATATAGATATGAAGCACTGATATCCTACCCTACATAATGTCTATCCCAGAGCAGTTTTCAGTACTACTCAAACAGAACCAAGCAACCAAACATGTGCTAGCTAAATTAAAATTAATAAACAGCACAATTTATCATCATCATCATCATCACTGAAAGGTAAAAATTAAGGCAAAGCCCATCCATTGTTCTCCAAACACAATGAACAAAGAACAGGATGAGGAAGGTGTGGGGCAATAAGTAACTGAATAGATAAAATTAAATGCTGCCTTACACCTTACTAGTAAATGGCAGGTACATTGAAAGGAACGTAGAAAGCTGCCTTATATAAGCCAGACCATTGGTCCATCTGTTGGCATGAGCATTTGCTATCTCTACCTGGAGATGCCAGAGAGAGAAAGTGAGACCTTCATTTAAAGCAGATGCTCTTTGTGACTGTTTAATTCTCTCAGTGAAGGTCCCCTCTCACTGAAACTGTGGCAACTGGGATGTCATTCATGAGCTTGCCCCTGCCTTATCCATCACTGCTTTTTAATTTAGAATGGGCAGGAGGTGAGGTTGAGCAACCACATAGAGTAAGAACTTGAAAATATGCATTCAAAAGCAGATATGGTTAGAAAGCATTATATTCTTGTGACCAGGTATACCTGTATATTTCTTCAAAATGAATAACACTGAATATAGTTTCCAGACATGTAGAGAATACTGAGCTAGCTGAGTCAATGGCCAACTCAGTTTAAGGCAGTTTTTGCTGTTACAGGAGTGTCTTCCCTACTGCAGGTGTGCACAGTCATTCTCACATCCATTACCGGAATATAGGCCTGCGCCAAGCTGTCTTCTTGCTTAAGAAACACACGTCTTTACCTTAAAAGTCCTAAACTGCCTGAGACCTTGTTACTTTCTTCTGTATGTAACCTTCAGTACACAGAGATCAGCCCAAGAGAACCTGGACCATATCTAACATTTGAATGCAAGAGGCAAGTCCTTTTCTATCCTGGCACTATACAATTCCCTCCATGGAGAAACCCACCTGACTCAACCATAGCTCACTTTTTTGCATGCTGAAGAACTGGACCTTTTGGAGATGTTGGTTTGCTTTTGTGACTGCTGCTATAAAGAAAGACAATGTATCCTAAAAAAAGAACTTCTGTGCATAAATCCCTTCAATCTTCTCTTTAAAACACCCAGGGAGGAATGAGATGGAGTCAATGTTACCTGTGTTCCCATTCAGAAATAGACGTAGGAAAAGGAAAATGTCTAGAAAATGTCTAGAAATGGAGGGTGTCTTAGACCTACCCATAGATGTAGCATTTGTGTAAATCATAGTTCCTCCAATGAGCTTACATCTTATCATGTCGCTTCAGAAATAAGTTCCATCCCAGCCAGCCCCATGGGCATAGCCAAGATTTATTTATTGGGGGGGGCGGGCTTTAATGCAAAAAGTGGTCATTAAAAAGGTAGAAAACAAATGAAAGCAGGGCACTTTAATTCATCACCTCAGATAATCACATTCCAAAGAAACCCTTCAGAAATCTTTCTTAACAATAGGATCATTTATGTGAACAATGGTAAGAAGTACAATTAGTATAATTTTCTCAAATCCCATTTGGTTCTTTGTTAATATGACACATGAATCTGATCTTCAGTGAGCAGTTGCTAAAGTTCAAACCCCAAAAGTCTGAGGATTCCTCATAGCTCTGGCAAGTTTGGTCAAGTGATGAGGTGCTGTCAAGAGAGGCTAGTGCTTGAACTGGGAGGCTTTGCGGTGAGCCACCGAACTGCATGTTGAAACCTCTGCATTGACAGTTTAGCATTCCTGGGCTGACTCTGCCCACCCATATTGGCTGTTGGATCCTCCTGGATGGGAACAAGTGTAAGAGGACTTCCTTGCCTGAACAGCAATGGTGTTTTGTTTTCAAACTCTGGCACATCCCTGTATTTTTTAGTTGTCCTGGTCCTGACTTCTGGCTTCCTTCTCAATCCTGGCTCATTTGTCCTTTGGTTCTAACTACTGGCTTGTTCCATTGCTCCAGGTTCCCATTTTCTGGACACCCCAGGCTGCTTCCCACAGGCCAATCCTGACAGGTGCCAAAGGGAGACATAGTGTCATCTACACATAGCACATATGAAGAAGATTTTAAAGCCTATGCATACATATTATTTATGCAAGTACGACTTGCTCCTGTGATCCATTCATTTCTGTTTCTGGTTAAGATTGTGCTGTAACTGACTAACTTTCACTTTCATGATACTGCTTCAATTCTGATTATATGGGACTATTTTAGTTATATGCAAATTGGTATATGCTATTATAATAATGGCTTGTATCAGAGCCAGACCCTTTCTTTAAATCTCACCACATTAACACTGAAGAATATCCCTCATGTTGTGTAGAGTTTAGTTCAACTTACAGAACTGCCAAAGAAATTTAACCAATGTAAGAAAGGCAGTTGCGCCGAGTATAGGATCACAGTCTTACATTCTGTTCTACAACCTGTGCATTAGGAGCAAATTTGGGTTGCTATCCTCCACACATTTAGATCTAATTAATAGGTTGCCATTATGGCATGCAAACCACTTGCAAGAAGATTGTACCCATGCTGCAGCATCACACACATACACATAAATCACATGGAACAGGTGAAAAGGGCAGGCTGGTGACTCTGGCATAGGAAGTAATCACATCATATGTCAGTCCCATGTGATTCTCATATAATTCACACTCGTGTGGTATGAGCAAGACAAAGGACCCACAACTGTGGTTGCCAGGTGGACAGCAGTGACTACAATCTCTTTTTGCCAACTATCTGCCCCTGTTAGCCCAGTGTAAACCTTCCTTACATTCTCTGTGCATCTCAGAGAAATTGGGGGCGAGGAAAAGCACCAAGCATCATGATGGAAGCAACACAGTGGCTCTCCCATCCTTTCTGGTACTAGTAGAGAACTTTGGGTTGAGAAGGGGCTCAACCTTCTTGCCAAGATTTGGAGACACTTTGAAGCAAAGAAACAAATGCCCCTGCTTCCCAGTGCCTACAGCACACGGTGTGAAGTGAGACAATAACTCCTCTACACATGTGAGAGGGATCCGGAGGTGGTCATGGAGCAGGAGGACCATGGCTTCAGGGGAGGAATAGCCTTGCCAGTGTATGCCACCTTTTGCTTTGTCTAAACAGTTGGATGAATGCTCCTTCAGATGAGTGGCACAGCAGGTGAGTGGCTCGGCTTTCAAAAAGAAATTTAGAAATTAAACATTTAAAAGGTACTTGAAGCAGTACTGACATCAATGGAAGAGTCATGTCGCTTATAGTTACCAATGTCACATGCAGTTTTAGTGGTGCCCATGGCACTAATCCAGTCCATTACAATAGAGGTTTTCAACAAGGTGGGCAGAAATCAAATTTTCCTAGGCACAAAACATTACCATTTTGACTTTAAGAGGTAAGCTCTGCAACTGAAACACTAACTTAAGGAAAGGCAATTATAACTCTACCTCAAAAATCACACCCACACCCACACACCATGTCCCCACAGAACTAAAAAAAAAAATTGCATTACTTTCACAAAAGTTATATAGAACTTTTGAGTACTAAAGCTGCAATTCAAGGGGCGCTGGCTGGATATCTTTAGGATTTGGTGCAAGTTCCCTACACTAGTGGATTGTAGCAATATGCCACCACCTGGGGATCTGACACCATGGCAAAGTCAAGGGTATTCTGCTGTAATGTTATGTTGAAGTATCCCCATCACTGGAGGGGCTGAAGATGGAGTGTACAGGGACATGTCGAGGGAGGAGCAGGCTTAGCTTGAATGCTAAAGGCCAGAATCTGTTCCCAGGCCCTGTGCAAGTCTAAAATTATGTAGACAAATGCGCAGTATAATATGAATGAAAAAAACTTCCATTGAACTCAGTAGAGAGTTGAAAAACATAGCCCCCAAAGCCAGTTTCCCACACCCTGATACCAACAAAGGCTATGATCCTTCCTGGCTAACTGCACTCAATCACAGCACCCCCACAGCAATAGTCAACCCCTGGTAGGGAGCCAATCACTCAGACGAGAGGGTGCATGACCTAAGCCTCATATTCTGCACTCTTAAAGTACACAGGGGAAACTTTGAAGAGGATGGGCAGTTTGCATAAACATCCTGACCTCAAAACAAAGGTAGAAAGAGCAAATTACTAGCACTTCTTTTCTCATGGTACCTTTCCTTCACAAGGTTTATTGGAAGACTGCTTCTGACCTCTACACACAAACATCCAATAGAATCCTGAGTGCTATCCCTTGAATTGAGGACAAGGTAAACACAGACTGAATCCATGCTTTGAATTATGACTGTTGCAACTGTTTCCCATGACTTTCCCCATCACAACCACCAATTTAAAATAATAAAAATCTGTGTTGGCTAACCATTGCTTTCTTCCTTAACAGTAGCTTCCTTCATGGCAATAGCTGAAAGAGTTGCCAGGCTCCCAATCCATTTCTGAGTGTTGGTGTGTTGCCCTCTAAAATTTGAAACTTGGATACCTGAAGTTATGCCTATTCTCATATCAACCTTCCAGCTTACTGAGATAATCATCTGAGGGCAATTATGTAGGTGCCTTGACTGGGTGAGGTGGGGCAGATGGAGACTGGGGAGGAGAGGAACCCTTCTCAAGTGCAGGGGACAACTCCCTCCCCAAAAAGGCTCGCCTGGCACCTACATTCATGTATTTTAGACCTTTAACAATGAAAAGCAAATCTAGAATGGTAATATGACAAAACTACAGTTTTCTGCTCATTATGTTTGTGTTTTAACACCTTTTTTTAAAAAAAATGTACCTAACACTGTGCAGACATGCTGTGAAGTTTCAAAGGGAAATTGCAAATGGCTACCTCATTTGCCAAGGTGACAGGACCAGGGAGAACAATTTTCATACACATTTGTGCTGTTTTGTTTTGCTAAAGCATATTTCAAAACCCCATGGGGAAGGAATCCTAGCAACCCTTAAGATTTGTACAGTTTCATTTCCCCCATGAATGAAATTGATGGTGGCCTCAGTGTGAGGCCTAGTTCTCAGATATGGCGGATTTCAGATTTGTATGGGTCAAAAACAGGGTTCCTTCCCGATGTGGTTGACCTCCCATGATACCTGGCCAGCATGGGCAATGGTAAGGTTGGCAGGAATTGTAGCTTACAAACATCTGGCCATTACATTGACTACCTCTGTCAGGAGGACAGATGGAATAAGTTTGAAATGTCTGCAGAAACAGCCATCACACCTTCATTTCATTAATATGTTTCAGTAACAGGCAAGATGGAACTCTTGAGCTCACCCCCTGCATTTTCAAACATGGAAAAGGGGAGAGAAAAAGAGAGGAAGGAGGGGGAAATAGCACTAGGCACCCTAAAGCAGGGTTAGGCAACCTAAGGCCCAGGGGCTGGATGTGGCCCAATCACCTTCTCAATCTGGCCCGCAGACGGTCCAGGAATCAGTGTTTTTTTACATGAGTAGAATGTGTCCTTTTATATAAAATGAATCTCTGGGTTATTTGTAGGGCCTGCCTGGTGTTTTTACATGAGTAGAACGTGTCCTTTTATTTAAAATGCATCTCTGGGTTATTGGTGGGGCATAGGAATTCGTTCATTTTTTACCCCAAAATATAGTCCGGCCCACCATATGGTCTGAGGGACGGTGGACCAGCCCCCTGCTGAAAAAGGTTGCTGACCCCTGCCCTAAAGGAAACAAACACAGACCTCCAAACCAAAAGATAGACCACAGCAAGGGTGCCAACTTGAATAAAATATTGTGGGGGCCCAGGTAAGCCCTGCCCCACATAATTGATCTCATGATGATCACACACGTAATTTGACTGGGAATACCCATCAACTGTGTGGGGACCTGGCCCCCTCTAATATTTTATTGTGGTGGGCAAAGCTTTCATGACCCCTAGGAGTTGGCTCCTATGGACCACAATGTTGGTTTAAGGCCCTGATACCTGCTTGAAATATAATACTTTAGGAAACCAAACACAAGATTATAAACACTTCTTGTTTTTACAAAAACGTAAGTTCCCCTCCACCAAATCTGTCCCATTGTTGAATTTATTACTAATGTTCCCATTTCTATTTCAGGTTTTCCCACGTTTTAAGAGGATGCAAATGAGCAAAGTAAAACAAGACTTGTTAAGCGTGTTATTTTTAAGACTGCACTCCCCACCTTCCCCTATCTAGAAGTTGAAATGGAAAAAAAAATTTAGTTCTGGAGCAGCACGTTGTGAGCTTGGCCATTTCTCCAAGCATCACGCTGGTTCTGTTCTTCAATATGGCAGGTAAAGGGGAAGGGAAGCCAGCCAGAGAAGAACGTAAAGCATTGCCTCTGCTCTCCTGTTGCCAAATATTATAACAAAGGGGAGGAGGCGACTCTTTGCCTTCATGCACCCACGGAAATCGAGCTTGTGTCACTACCACGGAAAGCAGTCGGGGGCATGAATGGCTGAGCAGTTGGCAATGCTTTGCTACTTTGGGATGCAAACCTGCCATAAAACGCACGGTACACAAAATCTCAAAACGCCTCGTTCAGCAGCCCAGTGCTTATGCACCACAGGAACCATCGTTTCCTATTCCATCCCCCACAGCATCCTTTCTCTACAACCTATTTTCTTACGTACCATGACGTTCAGTGCACAGAAAACACACATATGCATATGTAATCACACAGCTCGCATGTATAGTGCAGCTGACGGCGCCCCTGCGAAAGCGATACACCCATTGCAACGTCAGTGTAAATATTTGCCGAAGAGAGCGATAAACTGTCATCGGGCGAGAGGGAGATGCTGGCTTCTGCATGCCATCACTCCCGGCTCCGGGGAACGGGGAGCCTTGCCAGGCAGGGACAGCATTTTTTGGCGAGTGTGGGGGTCTGTGAGCCGCCCTTCGGCCCAGCAGGGGGATGGGGAACCACGCCAGCGCAGAGCACTACCCAGAATAATGCCAAAAACCCGAACCACCCAGCCCCGCCGCTATGGCTGCCCATTCGAGAAGCTGCCCGTGCTGCCCTCCCCATTAGGCTCTCCCGTGCCATTCCTTGCGCGGAAGCAGCCGATAAACTGCAGGGAGGGAGGGGGAACCTTCATGGGAATGACGCCTCTCTCCCCACCCCAGGTCTCACCGAACCCCCCCCCCCGCGCCCGCTTAAATCCACGCTGAGGGCCCTGGATTCCCAGCGCAGCAAAGCCGAAAAGAATATGTTCATCGTGATGGTTGGGAATAGATCTAGGAAGGGGGGGGCAAGGGAAAACGCAGGGGTTCCTCTGCAGCCCTGTGCATTTATAATCGGCATCTTCTTCCCCCCCTCCCCCTCCATCACCCCCACCCCCACCCCAACAGCCTACCCCCAGCCCGCGGTAGCAAACAGAAAACACAGCTTACCCCTGGATGAGCGAAAAGAGGAGCAGCGCCCGCACCATCATTTTGAGAGGAGACGCTGCATCCAGCACTGAAAGGCTGCCTTGGCTGGGCGGATTTCGAGGACTCATCCTCTCCCTCTTTCTCTCTCTCCCCTTCTCTCTCTCTCTCTCCCTCTCCCCCCCTCAACCCCACACACTTTCCCGCCCCCTTTTTCCTCTCGGTTGCCGACGGATCCGTCCCCTTCTTTATTTAGTGATCTGTAGGGGTGGGGGTGATGGCGAGGCCCCCCTCCCTCCTGTTACCAGGTCCCGCCAGTAGGATGATACATTGCGCTCGCTCGCTCGCTCTCGCTCTTTCCCAGCTGCTGAATTAATATTCGGTGATTTGCTATCGGGGGAGGGTGGGGGGGGAGAGAGATATATAAAAATCAGATCCTCGCGAACCCCTTGGCGGATCCAAGCATCTGCTACGGCTAGCGCAACAACAGCAGCTTCCAAATTTAGAGAATTGGGAGAAAGGGGTCGAGGTGAGGGGGGGGAGGGAGGCGAGGATCACACGTACACACTACTGGAACAAGCAAAGGGGGAGGAAGGAGAAGAAGAATCCCACACAATCCATCACAGAGAGGGGGCTGGGGAGATGCGCTGGGGGGGCCACAGGAAGGATTGCGCGCAGTGGGAGGGGGCGCGAGAGCGCAAGAAAAGCTTCTGCCTCGATGCAGATTAAGTCGGAGGTCAAAGTGGAAACGACGCATACGGGGCTGGTGCGGATACTGCTGCTTCCTCCGCCGCTGCTGCAGCGGAGATCAACACATGCGTGGTGCCAAGCGAGCTTTCTTTCTTTCTCCTCCTAAACGCCTTTGGTTGCACGTGCGCGAGGCTACATCTGGGAGCCGCGAGAGAGTTGCAACCGCGATTCCCAAAGCGAGCACCTTTACCCGCTTCTGCTGACCGCCTTCGGTTGAAAGAGGAGAGAGGGCCGATTTGCCATGCAAAGACACGCATAGCATGCTACTAAGCATTCTGTTGCAAGAAGGATGGATGGATGGTGCTGATGGTGGCGGTTGCTAAGCAACCCGGGCACTTGGGGAGAGGAGGGAAGCATTGGGAAGGGGGTCAGGCTATAAGGGGTGGGGTGGGGGTTTCGGGTGCAGGGCCGAGCCAGCGAGAAACGGTTGACCTAGGGATCTCATCTTCCCCATCCTTCTAATCGTCAGCATCTTAAAAATCACTCGAACGACGTGTTCTGAAATAATGACACGGAACAGGAGCTTTGCGAAGTTGAGGGAACAGGGTCACCTGCCCCAGGTACCACAAAGACAGGACTCCGGGAAAGAAGAAGAAGAGGAGGAGGAGGAGGAGGAGGAGGAGGAGATTTGTGATCTAGTCACATGGTATAAGACAGGGTCAAACTATGGGATGTTTTCTTTGCAGTTTAGATGAAATGGGAAGCTGGGAAGATGGGAGCCTGATGCCAACTTGCTGATAGGCTTGGTAAGAGCAGTTGGCCAAGTAGGGTGGCATTTGTTGGTGCTTGCAGCCTTACATAGTGAAGCACATTCAGATACTGGGTGCTGGTGGTGGTCCAGAAGAAAATAAGAAACTGAATGCTGGCCAGCCACTCCTGATTGGGCAGGAAGGTGTTGTTGTTGTTGTTGTTGTTGTTGTTGTTGTTGTTGTTGTACTACAGCTTCAGAGCTAACTCCTCCTTGTAAAATAGGAAGAATATAAAGAACTTGGAATGTTAATAGTAATATGCTTAAGTGCTGATTAACTCTAGAAAGCCTCACCTCAAAAAGGCTATGGAAGAGTTGGGCAAGGTTAAGAAAAATGCAACCCAAATGATCCAGGGAATGGAGGAAAGGTGGCAGCATTTGCGACTTTTTAGTTAAGATAAAAGGTGAGTAAGGGGCGACATGGTAGAAATTTATAAAATCATGCAAGGCATGAAAAAAGTGGATGAGAAAAGCTTTCCTCTCTTTCCTCCTCTCAGCACTAGAACATGTGGAATGTTGGAAGATTCAGGACAGATAAGAGAAAGCACTTTAAGAGGGTATAGTTAAACTATGGAACTCCCACAGAAGGAAGTATAGACACCAACTTTGAAAGAGGATGAGAATAAACCTATCATTTATTTATTTTTATAAAATATGTATTGAGATTTTACAAAAAACATTACAAAATAGAAAGAAAACACATAAAAAGAGATAAATAGAGAACATACAAAAATACATAAAATAGAAAAAGGAAAAAGGAAAAATAAACATACAAAATACAAAAAACAAATAAGTAAGAAAAAATTAAAAACCAATCCATTTTTTGTATCTTTGAACTCATTAGCTTGTTTCCTTGACCTCCTCGCACCTCCCCTTTTTGTGTTCCCATTTACATAATCAAATCAGCAAATCCTTACCCTCTTTCCTTTATCTTAACTCTATATCTTAACATATTATAACTCTATATTTTCATCCATTATCAATCCATTTTTGCATATTCTTTTTAACTTTGTTGCTAATACCACTTATTTTCAATCCAACATCATTTTAACATTCATTAATTTTACAGTGTTTCTGCAAATAGTCTTTAAATTTCTTCCAATCTTCTTCCACCAACTCTTCTCCCAGGTCTCGGATTCTGCCAGTCATTTCCGCCAATTCCATATAGTCCATCACCTTCATCTGCCACTCTTCCAGGGTGGGTAGATCTTGTGTCTTCCGAGAGAATAAACCTATCAATGGCTACTCGCCAAGAGGACTATGCTTTCCTCCATGGCTGAAGGCAGTAAGCTTTTGAATACCAGTTCTGGAAATTACAGGGGGAGAAAAGTTTCCCACAACCATCTGGCTGGCCACTGTGAGAATAGGATGTTGCACTAGATGGGCCATCAGCCTGACCCAGCAGGCTCTTCTTACATCTGTATGTTCCCAAAGCTGCAAATTTACCTTCATGCAGCAAGGGTACCTCTGCAATGACTGCTAGTAGTTACCAAACCAGTAGCATGCTAGGTGTTCTGTAGAACACACAAGTGATATTCTTCACTCCTAAGTAGTATTACATATACTCCAACTTAAACATTACCCCAATGTTATATTCCGTAGATGTGAACTAAGGATTAAATCCTTTGACTCACAAACAAACAAAACAGGAAGAGGGAAAACAAAATGAGAAGACGGTGCTAGAAAAAGGAATAGCGAAGCAAAGATGGCCAGTCAGTGGTATACAAGCGGAAATGATTCAAGTATATGCCAGAAAATTTAGGTTTACACATTTAGAACCCTAGTGCAACAAATTCAGTTTTAAAGAGCAAAAGCCTTCCTGCAATTAAGAAAGTAATGGGGAAATTGCAATGAAAGGTGTGGGGTGACTGAATAAATAATGGAATAAATAATCAGGATATATACTTAGAAAAAAGGTCATCTGAAAGAGATCATTGGGAACAGCCTTTGTCAACTCTCTGGGGAGCAACAGGGTCCAGCCACCCTGGAAAACCAACCTGCTCAACAACTTGCCTGAAGGTGAACCATAAGGATTTCACTTTGCACTGCTCTAAGGGTGTGTTCCCCTTTCACAAGGGGCATCAGCAAGCTCGGGTGGCAATTAAAAAAGAGTCCTTTCACTAATCCATTTGACTTCAGAGTGGGGAAAAGGAGAGGTCCCAGAGGATGTACCAGTATATTACAGCTTTTAGTGCTACTGAGGCATTGTTTTTCCTCAATTATCTGGAAGTAGAATTAAAACAGTGGCCCCTGATCACTCTTAATGTAATGCTATATTAACTAGCAGTGTCCTTCCCCATGGCCAAGATCTGTCTACAATGTCTACTACCAAGTAAGTTTCATTTAGCAAAGGTTCTTCCAAAGGCTAATTGAAATCTTCCAGTTTGCAAGTTTAGCCAGTTTTATTGCTTCCCCAGTCAGAGAGGCTGGGAGATTAGTACCAAATTGCACTATTTCACTATAATAGAAGGGAAAGGGGGGCGGGAATAATAGACAGCAACAAGTAATTTAATACCACCCCATGAGGGCCCAAACCTGACTAAATCAGGAACCATTTAGGAGCAATTCAGCACTGATTTCCTACCTGTCCTAGCAAAACATAGAACACAGAAAACACTGACATCAAGCAGTTTGACATGACATTGGTCACTTCCGCATTTCAGCTCTTTTGCATAGATCTCTCCCCCATTCAGGTACATGTTTGTTTATGTCCCTGATGCAATAAAGTGCACCTCCATAACCTCCTCTCCCCCTTCAAAGAAAGTGGATAGATTGCAATAAATAGCAGCAGCAGCAGCACAACACTCTTGCACAAAAATACATTTTTTAAAAACTCAGCTTTCTGTAGCACGAGAAATTATGGAGAAGTGCACCAGAAAGTGTGGGGTGACAGACCCTTGATTGCAATAACATGCAATCTCTATGCAAATTTTGTACAAACAAGTGAAGGCAAATGTTCCAGAAGTAGGCATCTGCAAATAGACATTGTGTGGATTCTCAGTGAAATGTAAGTGAACAAGGGTTGGCAGTTCCAGAGAACAAGGCAAGCGAGGAAACAACCTAGACTGGCAAGCAAGGAAACTACTAAGGAAGGTGTACTTTTGCTCTGGACTGCAAGCTATTTCCTTCTCAAACTACCCCCTATTTCCATAAGAGGCCATGAACTGGCTTCGTAATGAAGGAAGGCAACAGATCTCTCTTTTATTACTCAGCAAATCTCTGACAAGATTAGTGGTCCTCAGTAACTATCTTATGTGTAGCACATCTGCTTTGCATGCAAAAAGCTCCAGATCCTGTCGCTGGCATCTCCAGGTAGGACTGGGAATGTACCTTGTCCAAAACCCTGGAGAGCCAATATCAACAAGTGAGGACAATACTGAGCTAGATAGACCAATGAACTAACTCCGTATGAGTCAGCTTCCTGTGTTCTTAAGTTCTTGCCAGTTCCTCAAGGTCCAAAACATCACCCTCAGGATACAGGCAGCATTATGGGGCAAGGTAGCCAGGTTTTCATGGATGCCTTCATAAAATACCATCCAGCTAGCAAAGCACCATGAGAAGTAATGACAGGGCAGGTGTCCATAGGTGGAAGTGCAGTTACTGAACAAGCAAATAGAAATCTGGATTTTTCACGCTACAGCTGCATGACAGATCCCTTTTTCCAGAGCAAGTGCTACCTAATCTTAGCCCACTTCCAAACCCTTTCCCCGCTGTTGCTCTAACTATCTCTGGGACTGAAGCAAACACTTGACTCACAGGGGCTATTAGCTCCACCCAAGGCATGATGAAGAACAGCAACAAGCGGGAAAAGATAGACATAATATTGTACAAGGACAGGAAGAAACAGCACGGACAGAATTATTGCCACACACAGGAAGAACAAGGCTATAGCTTGAATGCTTCACCTGTAGATTTATAAATCATTTAATGTGTCGATACGAATGGAAGTAATAAATATTGCAGTTGTTGTATAAGGGATTGTTATTTTGACTGGAGTGTAATTGAAATTAATAAGATTTTGAAACGCAGAAATAAAGCAAATCATCAAACCATAAATTCTAGCATGTGGGGGGGGCACATAAATGATATAATTTGGCATCTAAATGATTGACATTAGTAATTGTAATTTGCCATTGTTATAATGAGGCTATTGTTGGATTATTGTAATTGAAAACTAATAAAAATTATTATTGACAGACAGGGGTTGCGTTTTGCCACTGAAATGTCTTTTGGGATTTGTTGTTCTCCTCTGTACTCTACTGGCTGTAGTCATCATATGCCCCAGCGACTAAACCAAATAAGCATTTAGGTTGGTAGGTCTCCCTGCCCCAGTGTTTCACACACACTGTAGCCTCATTGTGTCACTTCCCAACTCCAGATAATCCCAGGTACTCCTTTTCCCCCCTGCTTAAAAAAAAAAGTATATCAATGTGTCCCAGCAACCAAACACAATGTCCTGAGGAATATGCAGATTCTGTTTTAAAACTCTCTACAATCAAGTAATCAAAACTCCTTGAACAGTCTTCTTTGCTTCATTGTTTCCTTGAAGAAAATGTTTAAATGCTTTTAAAAACCATGCAGTTAGGATATTCTTTGAACTACCTGACAAGGATTTCTCACTGCATTTTTTAAAAAATAACCTAAAGAATTAAATCCACATAGATTTGTAGTTATGTTGAATGTTCCTATTATCTGAGGCATTATTTTAAAAAAAGAAGAAGAAGAGAAGCAAATGTATAGTTCTCAAAGGCTAGCTATGATCAAGAGACTCTTTTTCCCCTTCTCTTTATGGGAGATGATTCTATATCTGACCTTTGTTAAGTAGTTCCTGGATTATACTGTATCTGTTAGCACCACAACATCTGGACACCCCAGTGATGGTGCCATGTGGTGGTGGATTAATTCTTCTTCAGAGTGGAAAGCTGCAGTTTCTTCCTATGGCTACATATTTAGTTCCGCAGGACCTGAATGGCATAATATACTGCAAACTGAGGATGTGGTCCTGTTGTAATTCCAAGTTTAAATGTAAACTTCACATTATACAACAGTGGATGCTAATATTTGTGATCTGATTAGTAATTTAGTAAACAAAGATTAATATGTTTGTTCTAATGCTGACCTTTAGAAAAGTTTCCAAAAATAAGTCTATCCTTTGCAGAATGAAATGGGCTTATACCTGTATTTGACTTTTTAAAACCTGGTAATTTTTATGTGCAGACATTAATGAAGTATTGCTTATCCTGTCTGCTTGTATTTTTGTAGTGCAGATTATTGGCTCTTTAAAGGACTGCTGTAGTCTCTGCAGCTGTCTTTGCTTTTTCACCCCTTTTCTTTTCCTAGATGCTTAATCTTGCACTGGACAGCTATCATTTCAAGCTCTCGTGCTGTTCACAGGCCAGCAATCTGCTCCCTGAGCCTCCTCATACACTGATGTTGTGCAGCAGAAATGGCATCCTTTAATTTTCTGCTTTCAGACTCCAGGTACATTTGCAGATTTGAATCTTTACTTTCCCAGTGACTTAGCTAGCTCCGAGGACCAGCTCATGCAATCATTTATGGTCATAAAAGTCATCACAAAGTTGTGTGGTAAAGGGGCCTTATTTTTTATGCCTGAGTATTTTTTATTTTATTTTTTAAAAAAACACACTGAGTAGTTGGGGGTTAGAGGTAGCTCTGCTTAAGCAATCTGAACCATTTTAGCAGATTAGTCTGTCCCAATCGTAAAGTGGTTTTGCAATGATCTGGACGGAAGATCCTGTACATTATGACTATAATGTCTATTTGCGAGCAACCTCCAGAGCAATTTGAAGCGATGCTCTTTGGAATCTACTCAATTATTAATAGAAAAGTGAAACATCTCCATGTGGGACCTGTCAAAGTTTTGAGCTAACATTTAAATAAAAGGTTCTGGTGGGAACTCTCAAAGCCATTTTGTCCTGATTGGATTGATCTCTACAAGCCTTCCTTCCCAGACACAATGGTGCCTTTTGAAGCAAGGTATTTATGAGGGGACACACTAAACGGAGGTGGCATAAGCCCCAGCTCAATACATTTTGCTGCCCAAGGTTCAACAAGATGGTCTCCACTCTCATAGGTAGAAGCTGACTGGCCTGGCAGCAGCTGAATATTATTTCAATAGCAACAACAGCCCAGTGTTCTTCACTGTACCCGAGAACAGGAGGCTAGCTTAGAGATTACTGTGCAATCTGTGGGGCATGTACAACTCTCCTCTCCAGCACTTCACCATCACTCCCCACACCCTCCCTAATGGTTGTGGGTGGAAGGGTACTCACTTGCAACCAGGAGTGCCAACTTGAATAAAATGGGGGGGGGGACAGGTAAGCACCACCCTGCATAATTGATCACAAGACATCATGCACACACACCATTTGAATGGCAATGCCCATCAACTTTTTGGGGGGGCTGGCCCCCTCAAATATTTTATTGAGGCTGAAGGGACCTCAGCCCCTAGGAGCTGGCTCCTATGCTTGCAACACAGGCCAACAGATTGCTTGACAGGGTTTTTTTTTAGACAGGAGGTATGATAATCCAGTGAAGGAATGAAAGCAAGGGTGGGAGGGAGACTCCCCCTTAAAATAATAATGCCCACTAATTCCACAGATTAATGTGCTTCGCCTAATTTAGGAATGTAAGGAGAGCCTGGTGGGTCAGGCTGATGGCCTGAGTAAATCTGAGAATGGTACATACCAGATTTGATGTGGATGAGATTGGTTGCCAGCTGGGTACTTGTAACATGGGATAGTACCTTCAGCTGCATGGTGAATTCAACTACACACAGACACAAGGTATCTATTCCAGTGACCTGATAAACCTGGGACTTGGGTCCACCCCTTTGCCAGTGACAGCCACCCAACAATAAGGTAGTGGTGAAGCTTGAATGAACCACAACAATGATACCATACCATATCTCTAGTGCCTAAACAATGTTTCTGTTAAGGCCGTTTGTTGCTGAAATTTCCTGGCATTTTGGAGCGTGACTGAACATGGAAAGTCCTTAGCGCAACATGCTACACTAAAAGGTCTTTTCATTCATTAAATACTGTATCACTATATAACAGTTCCAGAACCTAAAATACTCTGATGCTTCAAGCAATTCATAGTGGACATAACATGCAAAACAAAGCATATGGCAGCTTATTGTTTAAGACATCAGAAGGCAGCCCTGTATTGGGAGGTTTTTAATGTTTGATGTTTTTATTATATTTTAGATATGCTGTAAGCTGCCCAGAGTCGCTGGGGTGGGCAAACCCAGCCTGATGTGTGGGGTATAAAAAATAAAATTATTGTTAGTATTAATATTATTTAAAATGTATGCAATAACTAGGACTTTTGAAACTACATTTGGCATTTATTTACTACCCCTCCTTTCTGCCCCCACCAATCCACATGGTAGAGAGAAACATAAACAATATAACTCACACCAAAATAGTGACCATGAGTTGTTTTTTTGTTTAAAAAAGCTTTGATTTATGCAAATTGAAAAAAAACAACAACAGTAAGGCAAGTGCATGAAGCTGGGTCAATTAAAATAAAACAGATAAAAGCATGAAAATCAAATGAAAAGCTTGGCAAACATTTAAATAGTTTTACCATTCTTCTACTTATCCCACAACAATCTGCAATCCACTTAAATGCCCATGTAATGCCAGGACAGAATAGGAGGAAGCCAATTTAATAAGAGAACCAGCAAATAAACTTTATTCACTAGAACTTCTGAAACCACAGGAAAAATCCATCCTAGGGAAACTCTGCCCCCACAACCTACTCTCTTAGTCACCCCTCTGGCAAACCTGCCCCCACAAGACACTTTGCTTGCTGAACCATGTGCCCAACCAAGAAAACATCCCAGCTTTTCTCTTCTGCTCTTCAACCTCGCTCTGCATGCCTACTATCTTCACGCCCATATCCATGCATCCTCCCCTCCCCCTTTTCTAGAATCCACCCCCCCCCTTGCACACAGACCACTCCCTTGGTAACTCCCTGCACCGTCCTCCTCCATCACATTGCAACTACTAAGCACCCTTCTACCTTCTGCCCAATTATGGAGCCACCTTCCCCCTGTGTCGTAGTCTCCTGGCTGAGCAGCAACATGTAGAGCTCAGTGGAGTGGGAGACCAACCAACCAGAAGGGTCTCTGTGGTGCAAACAGCAATCCATGTGGTCAGACAGTCCAGGGGTCAGGGAATCTGATGGTCAGGATTGAGCAGGAGGCAGCAAGGCAGGAATAGCAAGCATTGTTTCCAGAATCTGACTGCTGCTGGAAGCTCTGCTTAAGAAAGCTGAAGCCCGCTGGTTCTCGTCAGTGCCTTTTCCTCTGTGTCCTTGAAGCCACTCCCCCTTCTCACCGCTGTTCAGCAGGTGAAGCTGAGTCCTGGCCCATGACAATCTCTATCCTGCAGCCCCACGTGTAACCCCGTTTTAATCTTTATCCCCATTCCTGTGCCTCTTACTCCTTCATTTTTTGTATATATATATAAAAAACCAACCAAACAAAAAACCCTTTGCACCCCACTTTCATCCTTACTCACTTTTTCTCCTGCATTTCACTAACCTTGTTGTTATAAGAATTTAAGGTCTCAAATATATAAATGAAATGTTCATAAATTTACAAGGCAAACACATACATAAGTATGTATTTTTTTTAAAAAAAATATTTATTACTTTTAAAGATTACAGAAAAGGAAAAGAAAAAGAGAAAAGAGAAAAAACAAAGAAAGGAAAAAAACAATACAATACAATATATAAACAATACAAAACACAACCTAAACACATTAAATTAAACTAAACAAAACCCTAACCCACCTTAACCCTAAACAAAACAAAACAATAACCATTTAAAAACATACATCACACCTTTTTCATACTCTATCTTTCATTCCCTTGTTTCCTCGACTTCCTCTCACCTCCCTTTTTGTATTCCACTTCTATTAATTGTTTCAGCAAATCCTTTCCATCTTTCTCTATTTTCTGTCATATTATAAATATCTTAACATATTTTTTATCATTAAAACTAAAATACTTATATATGCTTAACTCCTTATAACATTTCTGCTAAGGCCATAAAATTTCTTTCCACCATTTTTCTATCATTCATTAATTTTACAGTATTTCTATATATAAACTTTAAATTCTCTAATCTTCTTCCACCATCTCCTCTCCCTGGTTTCGGATTCTGCCAGTCCTTTCCGTCAATTCCATATAGTCCATCAACCTGGAGATCTTATGTCTGAGGCTCTTAACTCTTTTCCAGGTCCCTTCTGCAGGTCTTCTTCATATTCTTTAACGCCAAAGAGCAGATCTCGGGAAGACTCCAACCTAACAATGCTTTTATTCCTTCCAGGCAGGTCAGCCAAATTTCCGTAGTTGAACCTGAGGTCTATAAGATGTTTCATGACATGTTTCAAAATTCCTCCAAATCCAAAGGCCCCCAGAACTCCAATCTCCTCCAGACCCAAGTCCATGTCCCAAAAGTCAGTTAATCCCTGCATAGAGGGATCTTTCCAACTTTTCTTCTTCCGTCCAAGCCGGGATCCAATCCTCAAAATCTGGCTTTTTCTAGATTCAATCATAGAAGGCCTCAATTTGTAATCCTCAATTTGCTTCTGTAAGACTGAGGATCCCGCTTGTATTACTTTAGGCTCAACAACCACAGCTTTCTCTTTCTCCCCCACAATTTGTCCTGCCAAAGTAGATTCTTGTACCAAGTCCTGAATTATTTCTGTATTGGTGCTCACTTTTTGACTCCAATTAGTCACTTTTTGATCCAAGTTGTCAATTTTAAAAGACATGTCATCCGTCTTCTTATGAAGCTGTTCTAGTGAGTAGCTTATCTTGCTTAATACCGTCACAATGGCTTCTCCTGTCAACATTTTGAGTGGTCCAAGGTCAATCTCTGGTTCTTACAATTACTTATCTTGCAGCTGGTGATTCCCCAGTTGCACTCCTGTGACAGTTTCAAAGACTCCCTCTAGAGGGAAACAGTCTCTACTTGTATCAATCCTTTCAGACACAATTCAAGCCATAAAAAGAGTTTCAATTTCCAGTTACTTTTCCTCCTTTTAAACGCAGAAGAGGACAATGGAAACAGTATCTTTCTCTCATTTAACTAGCTGTCAAAAATGTTTTGTTCGCAGTCAATGAACTCTCCCAAAACTTCACTCTTTCTGGCAGCCCTTTTCCAGGTTCGGAGCAGTGGTAATTTGGTTTTTCACTCTCTCCTGCAGGCTCTCTAAGTCCAAAATTTCCCCCCTCTTCTCCTGCTTCCAAGGGGGGTTTTGTAGTTTTAACCGATGAAAATTTAATCCTTTGCCAAAAGCTTTCAAAGACTTTAGCTTATAACGTCTTTGCTTCAATCTATTTACAAAAGGGGAAGGCGGACTTCCTGTTTAAGACCTTCCCCGTTTCGGTGCCAAATTAAGGTATATAAAGATCCAGTTTTCCGTTCTACTCACGGGTAGTTGTTTAAAATCCAATTGTCCACAGGAAAAAGTCAGCGCTCTCTGGCAACAGCAATGCGGCTTCACTCCGTGAAAGAAGCAGTCAATTCGAAGCACCGCGCCACTCACCCCACGTCGCTCCGGATCCCCGAAACCGGGTTTCCCCGTGAGTAGGGGAGGTGCAAAAGGTGCCAGCCGAATCCCAGGTTCACAAGCTTCTCCCGCTTGTGATTTCAATGGGTCTCCGCCTTCGCCGTGGCGGTCAGACCCTGCTTTTCATGGAGCAAGTTCCTCCCGATCGGAGGAGCTCCGCCATTGCCGGAGGCGCCAACCCGGAAGTCCTTTCCACATACATAAGTATGTAAATCACGTGTCTGCAATAGTACAGGAGAACAATCCTGAAACCATTTTGACCCTCCCAAATTGACTTCAAATGTTTCTCTGCAAGGAGAAAGGAAATGGGAAAGCCTCTCCATTGTCTTTTGCTTATCTGTCTTTAGGGCATCTTTGTGTATGAATAGGGTGAGCCTGTGACCTAGATTCAGGAATTAAAGTATTTACCACCACAAAAGAATGGCCGGGCTGCCCAAGTAAGCAATCACTGGCCATTGTCAGGTATCCTGGCGGACAGGATTTCTGCTGTAGACCGCCTCCTTCTGTGATGTATGTATGATGTATTTGGGGGTGGTCTTGGACTACAGGGTGGGCAATTTCAAAAGTCTATATAAGGGCTTGCGGACCATTGTTCTGGGTTCCCCTCCTCCCTCCTGCATGTGAGGAGTGAGGACCCTGTTGCAACAGTTTAATAAAGATCAGGCTTACTAGCTACTTTGCTTCTCAAGATATTCTCTGGCTGGCCTCTGTTATTTTCTCCTACCGATACGGAATCCACTTAAGGACTCTATATGGGCTCTTGGATACCCCATAAGGGAAAAGGAGCAGATTTTGTTTACATCATTGTTGAAACTTTTTAAAAATAAAAAACACCCCTCGGTGTTTCTCCCTTCCCAGTCTTATTCAGACCCCTTCCACCATCACTCTTTCTCTCTCAGTTTGCCTCCCTTCTTCCTTCTATGCCACACCTACTGCTGTTGTGCAGCTTACCTTCTCTTTTGCTTGCCTATGTCACCCTAGTGCTTTAAATATATGGTGAGGATGTGATCCAGAGCTTCAAAGGAGATACATTCCTGGTCCTATCTAGGGGCTGAAATTCAGACCTTCTGCATGCAAAGCATATACTGGAGCTAAGGCCCTTTGTGTCTTCCTTAATCCTACTTCAAGGCATTATAGCCTTGGCTTCCAGGTCTGGCCCTTACTAATTCCTTTTCTCTATGCATTTACATAGTACTCATTGTTAGTACTCATTAGTACCCATTGTTAGTACTCAGAAAAACACTTTCTGTATATAAATAAGAATAACTGATCTGTAAATTATTATATATATTTGCTAATTAAATTAATATATATATATATTTACTAATTTCAGTGGGTTGGGTCAAAAGGTGGTTTTTCCAGCTTCCTTCAACAGAAGGAGCTTTCTTGGAGAAACACTCCTCCTGCCGCACTGAAAGGTATCCTTAGCTCCAACTCTTTATTTTTGTTAATTTTCTCCAAATACATTTCTATTGGTTGCTCTTTTTGAGTTTAGAAATGTCTTTACCCCGCTTTTCTTCTCTCTACCTCCCTTTTCCAAATGCTGCCAAATGCCTGCTAGCACTTTTTAAAAGCTGAAGTGGTTTCTGAAAGATTTGTTGTTGTCGCTGCTGCAAATATTATCCCTAATTTTAGTACTGCTATCATTGTCGAATTAAAATTAGAGAACATGCCTCATTATCCGTAAATAAAGGCAGCGTGATCTGTGGAGGGCACTTCCTCCCCCAGCCTTTCTAATTCAAACCTTGGGTGCACAAAGGAAGGACACAGAAGTTATTCTAAAGGTCTTCCTCACCTACAGCATGTGTCAGAGTAAATTGTTGGAAAGTACTTTAAGAAAAAAAAATCCAATCTAAGCAAGGTGAGAGGAGACAGAAATCGTTATTCTAGTTGTTGAAGTGAAATCTGTGAGCTATTCAGGCTTGATGAGTCAATTGGGAGGGGAGGGGGAAGCACTGCCAATTTCCAATCCACTTTCTTCTATCTTTTCAAAGTGTTTGCGTGAACAAGTGTTTTTGCATTGCCAAAATGCCAGATATTCAGAGATGCTTCCAGAGTCTTAAGACCACTTACTGCAAAATAACCATATTTTCAGACGAGTTCTACATGTGTCTACTGAGAAGCAAGCCCCATCGTGTTCTGTGGGAATTACTTCCAGGTAAGTTTATATAGGATTGCAACCATTACCCTCCTTCTCCTCTGAAATCTTATAGGACAATTTCTCACAATGATTGAGCCCTACTCCCCAGCAAAAAAATGGATAGCATTGAGTTGCCAGGGACCTCAAAGGTGATTTAGTCCAACCCCTGCTACTGCAGCATCCCATCTGGCCTCTGCTTAAAAGGTAAAGGGTAAAGGGACCCCTGACCCTTAGGTCCAGTCGTGGCCAACTCTGGGGTTGCGGTGTTCATCTCGCTTTATTGGCCAAGGGAGCCAGCGTACAGCTTCCAGGTCATGTGGCCAGCATGACTAAGCTGCTTCTGACGAACCAGAGCAGCGCACGGAAACGCCGTCTACCTTCCCGCCAGAGCGGTACCTATTTATCTACTTGCACTTTGATGTGCTTTCAAACTGATAGGTTGGCAGGAGCAGCGACTGAGCAATGGGAGCTCACACCATCATGGGGATTCGAACCGCCGACCTTCTGATCAGCAAGTCCCAGAGCCACCCATGTCCCTGGCCTCTGCTTAGGAACTTCTAAATGAAGGAGAGTCCACCGCCTTCGAAAGGTAGTGTTTCCCACTTCGAAGAAGACACATTGTCAGAAAGTTCTTTGCAACATTTAGTTCAAGTCCCCTTTGTTGTGATTTGAACTCCCTGGTTTGGGTGCTACTCTCCTCCAGAGCAACAGAAAAGAAAATCCACCCATTATTTCTATGTCAGTCCTTCAAATATTTGAAGATGGGTATCAGTCTCTACATTGTTCTTGTCTAGCACTCCATCGCCATAGAACTGATGTGCATGTTATAGCTGACACATGACTCCTCCCACACACTTTTAAAACACTCTCTGATTTTTTAAAATCAGAGCATGCTATTTTAAGGCCCTTTTAAATTGTTGTATCTTGCAACACTCACCATGTGGTAAACCACTGAGAGTGATCAGAAAAATAAAATCATGTTTAGACACCTCCATGCTGTGTTTTTTTTGGGGGGGGCACATGTTTAGACCCCTCCAGCTGTGTTGTGGGGAGCGCACATGCAATGGCATGGGGAAATTCCTCTGATCCTAATAATATTAGCTGCCATATGATTCAAAATGGATCAATATGATGCCCTAGTTTACACATGTCCCAAGTAGATACCACCAAGCATCCCAATCGTATTTTATTCTCTTAAATTGATTCTTACAATCAGGTTAAACAGATTTAAGAAAAAACACATGGCTCCCTTCTATTTGTTAAGCAATTGTCTAATGCAATGAAATAGAATGATCTGTGAAACCTGTTCCATTAAAGGTTCCATATCATCTAATGAAGTGATCAGCTGTGGGGGGTGTGCATGCGTGTAATCATTCATCTAGAATATTTGATTTTGTCAGAGGCAAGCTAGCATTCTGGTTAATGCATGAGCAAGATACATCTTTGCATAATGACCGTGTTTCAGATGTGGTCTGCTTAGTTTCCAAGGCTGGATACTTAAATCCTAATTTTCAGTGGTTACAGATTAATATCAAGACTTATTAAGAATTGGGGAAATAGGCAGCAAGCATATGGACCTTCTTGAGGTTTTTTAAAATGCTTTTCACTATATGTATCACCACAGACTTCCAAGAAAACATGCTAGTCGTGAGATGAAAGATGGATGGTATTGTTATGAGGGGTCTTTTTTTGGGGGGGGTGACTGAATGCCTTGGGCCCCTTCTAATTATTGGAATAGCCAAGCTAGCTTCTTGATGAGGTGATGGGCCATTAAGGGGAACAAAGGAAGTGGATCTGTGTGGGATGGCACTTCTGACTTAAGGTCAGTATCGTGTCCCTAGTTGACCTAATGATAGCACCAGCCTGAACCTTCCATTAAAACAGAGTGTGCTTGTCTATGCATTTAGAAGGAGAAAACTAAAAAATAAAATAAAATTGTGATGTTTCTGAGAACAGACTTCTTCTGTACAGTATTCCTTTGATAATACAGTGGTATCTTGGTACTCAGACAACTTGGAACCCAAACACTGCAAACCTGGAAGTAAGTGTTCCTGTTTGTGAACTTTTTTCGGAAGCTGAACATGCTCCGTTTTGAGTGCCACACTTCCGTTTTGAGTGTTACGCTGAGGTCTGTCTGTTTTTGCTATTTATTTTGTGCTTGTGGCTCTTTTTTGTTTTTGTGACTGTGTGGAACCCAGTTCAGCTACTGATTGATTGATTGATTGATTGAGTGCGTGACTGCTGTACATTGTATATTGCTTTCATTTTAGGGATCAGTGGTCTCTTTAGATAGTAAAATTCATGTTAAATTGCTGTTTTAGGGGTTGTTTTTAAAAGTCTGGAATGGATTAATCCATTCTGCATTACTTTTTATGGGAAAGCGCGCCTTGGTTTTGGAACGCTTTGGTTTTGGAATGGAATTCTGAAACGGATTAAGTTTGAGAACCAAGGTACCACTGTACAAGTATTTATGACTTAGTGGTACAATTCTCATGATGCTGTTTGAATAAAAGACTGACATAACGAAGACGAACCTATTCCTTCATTAAAACAACAATAAAAAAGAAGAAACATGAAGAAAGTTCCGCAGCTATTGCATTTGCCTTTTTGTTTTTCTAAGCCCTTCGTCTCAAAAGAAAAGAAAGAATTTGCACAGTGCTGAAATCCTGACACAAAGAACAGTCTTGATAAAAATCCAATTAAACACCTACATTTTAAAGTCAATGATTACTGTGTATTAAAATACCAATCAAGCCCACATGTTTGCTGAATGTCATCCCCTTTAGCGAGGCGTTTGATCAAGACTCCCTGCTCCAAGCAAATGTTATTCCACCAGTTGGAAGGACTGTGGTCCAATTCTGATGTTAACTGACACTGCAATACCTTACATGAAAGAGTTAAGAGATGCATTGGTTGTTGTGGGGTGCATATTAATGGCATGACACTTTTGTTTTTAAAAACTACAAAAATCTGTTTGACCAGTGGAGGCACTGGTACAAATGAAATATATGTGTGTATGTACCATAGGACACAGGTGGCGCTGCAATCTAAACCACAGAGCCTAGGACTTTCCGATCAAAAGTTTGGTGGTTCGAATCCCAGCGATGGGGTGAGCTCCCATTTCTGGGTCCCTCCTCCTGCCAACCTAGCAGTTCAAAAGCATGTCAAACTGCAAGTAGATAAATAGGTACCACTCGGGCGGGAAGGTAAACGGCATTTCCGTACGCTGCTCTGGTTCGCCAGAAGCAGCTTAGTCATGCTGGCCGGCTCCCTTGGCCTATAGAGCGAGATGAGCGCTGCAACCCCAGAGTCGTCCGCGACTGGACCTAACGGTCAGGGGTCCCTTTACCTTTACCATAGGAAGAGGTGACTCGAAGCACTTTCAGTTAGGGCAAAGGTGAAAGGACCTCATTCCCCCCCCCCATATTCAACAGTCCACCATTCCAGGAAGTGAAAATGGGACTCATTTTAGTGATTTTGGAGGCTGGGGTGAATTACAGCACCCAAAGCCTCCCATAGGTGATGACAGCTATCTTTCCCCACCCCACCCCCCACAAAGCCTCCTCTGCATGACACTGTGTCATGTATGTCAGATCAGGCACGAAGGGCTTTCTTGGGGGGAAATGGTGGACCATCAAAAGTAGCAGTGCTTCAACTCCTACTGCTGTGAAACAAAGAAGGGCAAAAGGATATAAATAGTTTAAGCCTCCCTTCCCCTTTAAAATGCCCCCAGATCAGGATTACAATCTTTCCCCTCAGAAAGAACTTTTGACCCATGTTTACTTGTTAGTTTTCCAAGCTATTTTCTGTCTCCAGCATTAATTACTTATCACTCAGGGTGTAAAACCAGAGAGTTTGCCAGACTTACAGTTGTTCCCGAGGAATAATTTATATGGTCTGACTCACAATGGAGGGGAAGTAATCTGCCCAAAATGGTGGCCTGGTAACCAAATATTTGTAGAGAAATACTCCGAAGTAATAATTGTGAAAGAGAGTCTGCAGAGTCTTGGAGGAGGTCAAATGCCTTGCCAATTTTTTTTGCCAATAAAAAAACAAACACTTTTGCTATTAAGTGATCTAGTGAGCTGAAAAATGGGAGGAAAGGGGGTGGGAGGGAAATAAGAAATCCAGCTAAACCCACAATCTGTGGGCTCCTTAAATCACTATAAAGGGAAGCAATGTATGTGGATGGAAATTACTTTTCTTTTCCCCCTTCCTTTTTTTTAGTTTGTCCAAGTTAACAGTATAATGACATTAAGCAGGTATATTATGAATTGGTTCTGTCCTGCAGAACATGTTAAAGAAATAAATGGGATGGAAATTGAAATTAACTGAACCCATTTAAGGGCCTCTTCTAACAAGAACATGTCATAGATTAGATGATAGATAGATAGATGATAGATAGATAGATGATAGATAGATGATAGATAGATAGATGATAGATAGATGATAGATATAGATAGATAGATAGATAGATAGATAGATAGATAGATATGAAGTTGCCTTGTACTGAGTCAGATTATTAGCCCTGTGCTTGTCCACTTAGGTATCTCTCAAGCAGAGGTCATTCCTAGCTCAGCTACTAGAGATTCCTTAGCTCAGGAACAGGGAAGCTGTGGCCCTTCAGATGCTGTTGGACTAAAAGTGCTTGTAGCATCTGGTTATCCACTAGTGAGAGCAGGATGCTGGATTAGATGCACCAGTGGCCTGATCCAACAGCGCTCCTCATCCGTCCCTATCCTCTCTGAGTACTGCCCATGCTGGCTGGGGGTGAGGGAGTTTTTCAAGTCCAACAATATCAGGAGGGGGCAGAGATTCCCCCTTCCATCTTAACTGGAAATGCCAAGGACCAAATCCGGGGGGGGGGGGGGTTGCAAGCAAAGCATGGGCTCTGTCTCTGACCGTTTCCTGTGTTAGGAATGTGAAAGAGTAACCCCCCCCACACACACGGTTTTTTGGTTTTATAGTTATGTTGCATTTTTACAGTTTGGTCAACATAAACTGATGAAATCCATATTTGTGAGACTAAAATATCCCATACTTGAACAGCCTATTTGTTTGTATGTGTGTTTAATTTACTTTGTAGATGAGTCCTATAGCAGAAGTCTCAAATCCCTGCTTCCTCCTTCCTTCATTCTGAGAGTTCAGTGCAGCTAACTTGGTTTGGAATGCCCTGTAAATGCTTCAGAAGGATGTCCCCATTTCTGTTGGATAACCCTGTGTGTGTGTGAAGTGTCCCTATGTCCTCTGCCAGTCTAAATTAAACGCTCAACCCTTCAGAGTGCTAGACTCCTTTTGCTCTTCTTATACATGAGGAGCAGAGACTTTATCATCTTGTCTGCTTCTCTGAGTGGATGTTACAAGCTAACCTTTATAGTTATGTCAGCTATAGATTGGTTTAATTCCAGAAGGGATTTGGCTATCTATGTGCCCCAAGGATGTCCCAAGACTCTTTGCAGTCTGATGTCAAGAGGCAGATTCAGGGCAGAGCGACTGGTTCCCTTGCACAGGGTGCAGGGGCCAAGAGCTTCACTTTCCCTGGACTCACAAACTGCAGTTTCCTTTAAAATAAATTCAGGTTTAATTTGTTATTAGAAGTCTGTTCCCCAACCCCAATGCCACAGCTACTCAAAGCACCACTATGGTCTACATGAAGCAGACCTGATCTCCAGGTTTATTTTATAAGAAGGTTTATGTGCAAACAAGTTGTTAAGTTGGGGGGGGAACATATCAGACGACACAGCGATTCTCCAAACAGCTCTTGTTTATTCACAGGTCAGAACAGAACTGAACTGAAGGGTTCAGTCAGCCTGCTTATATAGAGCTCCAGTACAATGTAACTGTAACAACTTTCTGTAACTATCCAATCACTGAACGTCACTTTCAATCCCTTATTTGCATATGTGGACCTGAACTATCTACAGTATCCCCCTGCTGGTCCAGGGTGAGAACTTCAGTACATAACACAAGTGGAACAGCTAGCTAGGGATGGCATATTTAGGTTTTTATATGTTTGGGGTCCTCTGGCTTACGGGAGGGGTACAAGGCACAAGGTTAAAGGGAGCCAATTGCTGGAAGCCCTTGATGAAGACCACAGTGGGCGATGAAAGCAACATCACTGGGTTTACCACACCCGCAGCCCAACTGCAATTGCCAGGTAATGTCAGACATATAGTGAATGAGACACAACTGCATGGTGGCATTGTCTACAATGTGTGGGGGGTGGGAGGGCCTTACACGTGTTATTATGAGCAAACAAACACACCTGCCACTGTTTGCAAAGCAAATAAGATTCTAAATTCTCCTGCCAGGTTTTGTTTTGACTTTGCTGTAGTACAGTGCATGAATTGCTGGATGTTCGGCAGAGATTTAATTTTAAAATGTGATTGACTTTGGGAGACACAACGGGGATTTAGCATCCTTTATTACTTTTTCCAAAGATATTTCTTGACTTCAGGTTTAATTTGGGTTCTCCTCCAAGAAAGATAAGCAACACTTTTGTGACCTTGATGCAGCAGCATATGATTTAACACTATTAAAAAAGAAGAGATATTCAGAAGATTATTTTGATGTCTGTCCATTTGTAAATTTCTTCTGCAAATCTGCTCTGACTGGATTAGTGTCATAATACATGGTCATACAATTTCTTTGAATTGTAATCTGCATGTGTGCGTGTATGTGTGCACATGCGCACACTCAGACGCACACCGACAGATAGACAGATAGATTTGTTTCTCTTTGGATATTGCAAAAGAAATTTGTTTTGGAATTCAAAATTAATCTCTCATGAATTTTGGCTACACCTCCTGCCACTTGATGATTTTCAGGGATAAGAACCACAAGGTTCTCTTCAAACAAGCTGTGGCAGTGAAGCACCCTTTCTCCGGCTTGGCTGCTGACAGGGTGAAGGACATTTGACCAGAGACCACATAGTATATTAGACAAGTAAGGTGTGGTGTAGGCCTGCAAGGAATCCTGTCTGATCTGGATAAAGGTGTCACTGAAGTCAGCACTCAGAAAAGCTTCCAGGCCTGCTCTGAAAATGCTTCTCTCCCAACTGGAAGCCTTGATTCTTTGTGGGAAACAGCTGCACCCATCCCTAACAAAAAAAAGTAGGCCCATTTAGAAGCTACTGAAACTTTAATTGAAGTGATAATGTACATTAATGGTTATATTATGAATTTTCCAGCACCACTGATTTCAGTGGGAGGGGAAAGTGCATGGTTAGTTATTTCCCACTGAAATCAAGGGGATTTAGAAATGTATTACTTTGGCTGCATTGTGTAAATGTGCTGTATCTAACACGGCAGATAAGATAATGTTACCTGGCCCACATGATTGATTTGGATGTAGGGATGGACAGCTCTATTTCTGATTCCATTTTTCAATACACATTTCAGAATGGTTTTAAAGTGAATATCTCTTTTGCAAGAACTGCCAGTTCCAAAGGAAAACAATGTTCTGATTACTGTATTAGTCAGGAAGGTATGAATTATGGTAGTTAAGTTTTCTTTAAAATTACTCCCCATTCCTAGTGAGATAACTAGTCTGGACAGCTGATACAGAATTTAACATTTTATGAATTTCAGCTGTGATTTTCTAAAAACCAATGAACTGACCCAGATGTGGATAGCTGTAACAGCAAAATTATGCCTATTAAGAAAAACCTGCAAGCAACTGCTTTTTAGGGTATAATTTATTCTATTTCTTCTTGCCATGGGTAGGCACAGAGGAGAAACTTGATCACTTGGCATTTTAACACACATCTACCTAATGTTTACTTTCTGAACCGATATGTGAACCAAAACATACCTATCCCCTTGGAATGGCCATTTCTCCAGATATTGTTATGTAGTTCTCCATCGGCTGACCCATGACGCTTCAGCCACACTGCCCTCTTTAAATAGCAGTAATCCAGGCTGCTTTCTTCCCCCATCAAAGAGCTGACAGGCTTCACTCCTGCTGAGAAGAACTAAATACACAGAATGCATTTGCACATACAAACTTCCTCATGTAGGGGAAAACACAGGCACACATTTGTTCCTTTGCTGGATCAGGGCAGAGTTTTCTAGGTCTTATGGTTATGAAGATATAAGCTGAAAATTGCATGGCACAAGACCCCTGAAATTTCAGAAGGAAAAGCAATACTCATACAGAAATGCCTGTAGTCCACAGGTGAGGCTTTTCTGTTCTCTGCATCTGTTCCTACCCACCTCCTCATGGCTTCCAAATCCTGGCTTCTTTGCAAGCAATTAACTTTTTGGTCTGTCTGCATAATTCCTAGAAGATATGGCTTCCTGGCCCCCACTCACATGGAGTGAATAAAAACAAAGGGGTTATATGTGTGGATGCATAAACTCATGCATATCTTGGCTTATTAAGTCTGGATTTGATTGAATATTCACCGTCACAGCATGCCAATTTCAAATCGTCTCAAAATGAATCTGCTTGTGGGATCTTTTGAAAATGCAGTTTTTAGAATGACTTTTTATTTTATCTTTGTTAGCTTAGTTCACTATAGTTTACTAAATGAACTGGATCACAATCTTCAAAACTGATGTGTGTGTGTGTGTGTATCCTTGAGGATATTTGAAATTTATGGCTATATAATATTAAGCCACATACCAGTTTCTTATGCAAAATGTGAGACACCTGACCACCTTTCCAGGATTTTTTTTATAGCTAGAGTATTAACAAACAGTTGGTGTTCTGAAGACCTGTGTGTGTGTGACAGAGAGAGAGAGAGAGAGAGAGAGAGAGAAGGAAGGAAGGAAGGAAGGAAGGAAGGAAGGAAGGAAGGAAGGAAGGAAGGATTTTTGATAGGAAATAGAGTGAGGGGTGGTCAATCTAACCATGGCTAGAAAAAGACTAAACCAGTCAATTGCCTTAAAAATGCAGCCCTTGCTGGCCTGCAGCTATGTCTGAGGAACAGGCTCTGATTTAAAACCTAGACTTCCTTATCTGGGTGACTTCTGCCACCTTACTCCTCTTTCCATATTTGTAAATAAACATACATGGCACATCTGCACTATTCTCTCCTCAGAAGAAAACTGAATACATAATGACTGCTGCTGGAACTTTCTGTGAGCGTGAAACAGTAGTGCTATGCTCAGTGCTATTTTTCCTAGAAAAAGAGATGCCGGAACTCACCATGAACATCTCTACTGTTCTCTTAGAATGGCAATGGCACCCACCTGAGAGGTGCTGGAACTGAGTTCCAGCAATTTCTGGCTGAAAAAGCCCTGGCTATGCTAAATGTCCATGCATTTCAAATTTCAGGTTAAAAGTAGTGCTTTTGGAGAGGCAGAACTATTTCCTGAAGCATCCTTTAAATGTGTGGTGCATATTTGTTTTTCGAAGCAGTTGCCACCACTCTTTCTCCCATCTGCTGTTGCTTGGTTGCCATTTTTTCCTCAGTCCAGGCTTCTTTTGAGAGTAATTGAAGGTTTTCAGGGGTCGTGTAGTGGATGTGATGTTGTTCCATAATGCTTCATAGACAGTACTGTCAAGGACATGGTGATGTCACCACACATTTAAAGGATGAAACCAGTTTAAAGTGGGTCATGCTTTCTAGACGGGTCACATGGGTGATCCTGGACAATCAGAGATCACATGCTGTCTATGATGGGAAGTGGAACCTGTTCAAAGGAAGGTGATGCTTCCTCAATGGGTAAACACTTTCATCCCCATTCTTAGTGGTTCCTGAACAAGAAGGCATGCCTTTCAATGCTGAGCAAGCATTCTTGAAAATTCCTTCCTCCTTTGGTTCTAGTCCTAGAAACAATACATTGGAATTTCTCATCATTATCGCAGGATAACTGGCAAAACCCCAAGGGTTAAACCATTACACATTGGTTTTCTAAAGTAGGTTAAGGACTGAAGCCATTAGTGATAACTTCATCAGATGGGATCGATGCAAAGGGTAATACCTTGCTCAAATGATTTCTAAGTGCTCTTTGCAGTACACACTTGAAGGAACAGACTCTGCTAATTTTATTACTGTAGCTACTGGAATAGTATTAAAGAAGGATTGGAATGATGGTATTCCAATTATAAACAGCTTTAGGAAGATTTGATTAACTACATTTTAGGCCTTTATGTATTCACATAATTAGAATGGCCTATTTAATAATAACTTTTCAGAATCAACCCCCTGCCAAAAATTGTACTTAGCTAAATCTTGGGAAAAAGAATCCCTAATATCCTTTGTCTCATAATTTTAATAAGCTTTTAAAGAACAAAAAAATAGCTCGAGGGGTAGTAGTGCAATCAGTATTTTGCCTGAAAGAATCTGCATCTCATTCATAATGTCACTGTAATAAAGACAGTACTTGCATTTGTCGATGAGTCTTACAGCTCTTCTCTTTAAGATGGGCCCTTTATGTCTTGAGGGCTATAATACTGTTCCTTATTTTACTACTTACATTTGTGAGTAACAAATTATGTCCAAAATATCCTGGCTGGAGAAGGTTAGGATTTGACCTAAGTCCCCTATGTATTTTCAAGATATGGCAACACCAATTCCTGACACCAGCATAGGATCTAGTGTGGCATTAAGCCAGCATATCCCCACAACTTATAGAAAACACTAGTGGATGGGCAAAAAAATTGGGCAGCTCTTGGGGTGGGAAGAAACAGCTTAGCATGAATCCTAAAGTCATTTGCCATCTAAGCCTGAAAATTATAACAGCAAAACAGTTAAGTTAAAACACTTCAGTCGAACTCAGTGAAGAACCATTTACTCAGATGCTTGGACATGGTTATATATTCCTCATGCATGGGGGAATTTTAGTGATAGGAACTATGGAGAAAGGGCATGAGCGGCCTGGCCTCAGAACAAATATAGAAAGGGCAGACTGCTAATACACACATGAATCACGCAGCAGAATTCTGAGCTTCATTCCTCAAATTGGGGATGCAAGCAGAAACTGTCCCACATAAGCAAGCACAAGAAGGAGAAATCCATGCTCAGGTATGCTGAAAATATATATTGCTCATTGTCTTCAAATATATGAAAACTATGTGTTGGCCAAAGAAGCTGTATTGCCTAGCCAGTCCTTTCTCCATCAACATTGATACCAATGTCTCACTCACAAATGACATAAAGATCAGCATGCTATGTGACAAAGAGGGGAGCAGCAATCTTTACATAATGCCCTGTGGCACTGGGGTGGTCCTCTTTCTCCTGCCCCAGCCCTTGCTCCTCAAGCTCTTCCTCCATGACATCCATTCTTGTAGTTGCTACATTTTTCTTCGAGCTGTGGGGAGCAGCTCCTATTCCCAGCAGATTGGCATCATCTGAGTGGCTTGGATAAACTGAAGCTGCCAAGATGTTGCTCAACACCTCGGTATGGGTCTGCAACGGCAGTCCCTTCTCATGGCGAACTACCAAACAAACCCATTCACACAAATCTCCAAAGCAGCTGTGTAGCAGTCGTGTGTGCATTGACTCTTAAATTCCACTCCAGGCAGAAGATGGCCTGTGCCACATGTGCTCAGTAGCCACAACCAACTAACACTGGTGACATATGGTGACTTTTCTACAAGGACCAAGCTACAGCTAAAGCAGAGCTGCTATAGAAAATATCACGGGAAGCCTATCTAACAGCAGGAACCTATGAAGCTGCCTTATACCAAGGAAGACCATTGGTCCATCTACCTCAGTGTTTTCTACATTGACTGGTAGCAGCTCTCCAAGTTTTGGACAGGGGACATTCCCTTCCTTATCTGGAGACGCTGGGAACTGAACCTGGGACCTCCAGCATACAAAGGAGATGCTTTGTCACCAAGCTATCACTCTGTTCTCCCTTCAGGACTAATGTTTCTGAGGTGACCACGTTGACAGAACCACTCATAATTTCATTTATGGAGCAGTTCATTAAGAGACTGGCTCAAATGACCCAGCCATTTATTCATTACAACTAATGCCATTATAGCCAAAATGCCCATCAACGCTGCTTTTGTCATTTATAAAGCTATTTATTATACATGACAGTGTAAAATGCAGAGCTCAGAAAAGCTGCAGGTTAAACCTTTCAATTAGATGTCAGTAGAAATGAGGGCACCGATTTTTTAATGGATGCCAGATTCTACTGTGAATTTTGATTTTATTGAGAAAGTGCTTTTGGTCACCATCTACATAAGGTTAGTCTGTATTGATATAAGCCTATTAAAGAGAGCTAATTTTGCCAGCAGTAGCTGAAGACATTGGATGAGCTAGAAAATACAAGGGTGGGAACTATGTTATATTCACAAACACACAGAGAGAGAGACAAACAAAAATCTCCACTGGGTTTGTTGCATATCAAATCCCACTGGATACCACTGTCAGCACATAAGAGCAGCCTTGAGGCTCAGACCATTTAGTCTGCGAGTGTGCAGCCTGCAGGCAGTTGTTAACCACTAGCTCAGTTCAGCTAGAACTCTGTACATGCCCCGGAAATGGGTGTGTGATTTGGCTTTACTCTAGGCCAGAGGTTAGCTTCAATGCTGGGATTAGGAAACAATAGGCTAAGTGAAGAGAAATGGAAGGAATAGGGGCCAAGCTCATTGCTTCCTTCAATAATATTAAAAGTCTGTTAAACAAGCATTCAGACATTCAGAATGTGACTTAAGTAAATACATGTGAAGGAGACTGTCTGCCCAAGTGCACTAGCTCTGCCCTGTTCCTGTCTCCCTCCACATGTTCAAATGTGACGATCTGCAGCAGGGAAGCCTCCTGATTTTCTGGGGTTCCAAAATGCGGGAAAGCTTTCATGGGTACAAAAGGCTCGTAAGCCACATTCTGAATGCCAGAATTGCCGTGGTGTACAGTTGCTCTCTGCTGGGCCAAATAACAAGGCACGTCAAGGAGATTTAGGATGATTTTTACTCGTCCCTGAGTCAAACCACAATGCCAACAAAGCACTCAAATCAGATCAGGAAATCTACAAAACCTTGTACTGTTTGTGTGTCATCGTTCTGTAGTCTCCACTTTTCTGTGCGCTATATCACTGTTTTTCTAGATTATTCTACTTCAGCTCCATGGGCTTTGCAAGAAGTGAGGCTGTCTAACTGCTGCCTCCAGAACACTTGCGGAATGCGGAATGGGTTTTCGTTTGCTTGCTTGTTTCATTAAAGCAGAGAAATAAAATACTTTTCTCTTTATGGTCCACTGCTCTGCCAGGGAGGCAAGAATCCTCAGGATGCTTCAGCACTCTGCAGGCAGTATTCAAGACAGGTTCACCTAGTAATATTTACTGGGAGGACATCCCCGTCCAACAAACACTGAAAAGCTAAGTTGGCCAGTGTAAAGCTGCTATGTTTTTTCTTTTTTAAAAAAGTCCAAACAATAATAAACACTGTTTGGCCACCTCTTAATTACAGCAATGTAATAAAGAAGAAGAAGTGACACCCCCCACACACACTCACCGCCTCCCTTGAAAATGTGAAAATGAAAATGTGGTTTGGAGTTTTGGTTGGGATGAGACCAAATTCTCACCGGCCGCCACTTTGATTCAATCGTTTGTATGATTATTTTAATAAAGATGACCATTTTAAAAAAGGAGGCAAGACGGCTATCGGTGGCTATTAGACGTGATGGTTCTGCTCTGCTTCCACAGAGGTAGCAATGCTTCTAATACTAGTTGCTGGAAAACATTGGACCCAACTCCTAGAGATGTAGGTCCCTTCAACCTCCCAGTAAAATATTTGAGAAGGCAGGGGCCCCCAAAACTGATGGGCACTGCCATTCAAATGGTGTGTGTGTGCTGTGTCTTGTGATTGATTATGTGGGATGGGGCTTATCTGCCCACCCACCAATATTTTATTTATCGTATTTTTCGCTCCATAAGATGCACTTTTTTCTTCCTAAAAAGTAAGAGGAAATGTCTGTGTGTCTTATGGAGCAAATGTGTGGTCCCTGGAGCCGAATTGCCCAGGGTGAAAAGCAGACCATGCTTTTTTTCTTCTTCTTTTTTTGAAAGAGGGAAGTGGGTGTTGAAACAAAGTCGCTGATTGGCAAGTGATTGGGAGGGAGAGAAGGGACACTAGCAATAAAGGAAGCTTGCCTGGGAGGGGGGAGGGAAAGACAGTGAATTTGCAAGGAGAGGAGACAGGAAAACTAAAGCAATGAGGAGAGAAATTAGAAGAAAAGGAGGGGCAAAAAACTGCTCCAGCTCAGGAAAAGACACTAAGGCAAACAAGTAAGTTGGCAATCCTGCTGGAAGCCACAGTAGGGGAGAGCGCTCATGTGTTCTGGTTCTGCTTGCAGATTTCCCACAGACACCTGGCTGGCCATTGACCTGATAAGAAGACCGTCCTGGATCAGGTCAGGACCCCCTGACCTGATCCAGGAGGCTCTTCTTATGTTCTGAACACTTTGCCTCATGAGTCTTCATTGTGGCTGTGAGGGCAACACAGGATTTCAGTATCGGTTCCTTTCCTATTTCCCAGACTCATGTATGTCCCCACCCCAGTACCACTTCCCGGGCTCCACAGTACCACACATTTCAATGCCAATGTCTATACACAATATTGCAATTCTAATAAGAGACAAAATGAGCTTTGCATTAACATGAAAACTGGCGGAGCTGCTTACGAGATCCAGCCTCCTGTTGGAAGAACGTTTCTGAAACACCAAGCTAATGAACGAGCATTATATCCACCTCCCCGTGAATGTTTAAACATAAAATTACAGTACATTTTCAAGAGGAATATTCCAAAAAGAAAAGAAAATGCCACCCAAATGATGCATATTTATCATAACTTGTCGTACCAGAGTGATGATGCCATTAGCGTGGATTACATGAATAATTTATGAAGTCTCACCAGTGTTATCTGGAGTTGCTAAAACCAGTGGGATATCAGTATGTAATTAACCAAGTCATTATTTATAGGTATTGAACCCCAAATAGTGGCATTAAACTACATTAATGGAGTGCTCTAAAGGAACAAATGGAAATTGAAAAACATCCAATTATTTAAAATATGAAATTTAACCCATTCCTACCTCTTCGAGAAAACCTTGTTTAAGCCACCTGGGGTTTCACTTGAATACATCAATGTTTAAATAACTGTTATTCAATTAAACGAATCTACAGTCAACCCCTGTGAATTTTGTTGTGTCGTTTGGGGGCCAAAAATGGGGAAACTGCACATAGGATTACCCAACCACTGCAGGAACTGATACATGAATGGCTTTTTTATGAACCCATTTGTTGGACTTTAGTTATGAATTCCTACAAAGTGCTCTGGTTCTGATGTCATGCTATCCCATAACTTAGCATGAGAGCAAATCAGAGCAAGCCTTGGGCTTGGCTGCTCTCCCCCACCCCTCTGGTGTAGCTGCAAAGAGGTGTTCAGAAGCTTGTGCTTTCCTTTTTCCTCAACCGCAGCTTGTCATCCAAACCCCCAAATTAAGACCCAGCTTTCTAGACATTTAACAATAATAATAATAAATTTATTTGAGACCAGTGCTACTAGACACACACACCCCGGATGTCCCTTCTCGTACAATTTAGTGGCCTTAATTTCGTAGGCTAAGTAACCATCAAGGACTATATTGTCAGTTGCCCAGGTTTCCTGAAACATTATCACACTGGCCATGGCAATGTTTCTTTCGGAAGTTAAAAGAAAGAAAGATCACCACGCTTGAGACATAACAAAATGACCGCCTCTGTTTCTCTCACTTTTGTGGTTGGCTGTCTTAACTGTATTTTGTTCTGAAATTGTTCTATGGGTCTTTGGACCACAATAAAGATATTATTATTATTATTATTATTATTATTATTATTATTATTATTATTTCCACCCCGCCCATCTGGCTGGGTTTCCCCAGCCACTCTGGGCGGCTTCCAACAATAGATTAAAAATCCATTAAAACATCAGTCATTAAAAACTTCCCTAAACAGGACTGCCTTCAGATGTCTTCTAAATGTCAGGTAGTTATTTAACAGAGTACTAAATCTCTTGAACGTGTGTATTTGGAGACTCCGGCACATATCAAAATAGGTGCATGTGCATGGACACAAAATGCCTTTCACTTCCAGTTCCTCCCCACAGGACTGCATACTCAGCTACATGAAAGGTTACTGAATGTGCTAGATGCGTCATAGGTAAAGGTAAAGGTACCCCTGACCATTAGGTCCAGTTGTGGCCGACTCTGGGGTTGCGGCGCTCATCTCGCTTTATTGGCAGAGGGAACTGGTGTACAGCTTCTGGGTCATGTGGCCAGCATGACTAAGCTGCTTCTGGCAAACCAGAGCAGCACACGGAAACACCATTTACCTTCCCGCTGGAGCGGTACCTATTTATCTACTTGCACTTTGACGTGCTTTCGAACTGCTAGGTTGGCAGTACTAATCCACTGTGACATGAAACATTCTTAAACTGTTGGATATATCTATATCTGTGCTGATCCCGAGGGTTAACCATGCGGCAAGGTCTGAGTCCAGTCCGAGGTCGAGGGTGCGGTATGGAGGCTGTACGTCAAAGCTGAAGCGGGGTCCAAGGCAGGGAGTCGGATGAGGTCAGGAACTCTGGCAGGAGAGCAGGACAGGATGCAGGCAGGAACAGGCTACCAACAATGTTGCTCCCGCAACCTGGGACTGGGGCTGGCTGGCTTTTATCTGCCCCAAGGCATAGGGCGGCCTCGGTCCACAGGTGACTCGCCTCTCATGGCCTGGAGGCGAGCACTCCTCCTGTGGGAACTTAGTTCCCTCTGCCTCTCTGACCTGAGCCTCTGCAGCTCAGGAGAGGCTGGAGGGTTACTGGACCCAGAGGCAACCTCAGCTTCCCCTGACGGGGCTGAGAGTGGAGCACCTGCAGGCAATGGGTCCTCCATCACCTCAGGAGCCAGAGCAGACTCAGCTGGTGCCTGCACCTGAGGATCCAGCACAGGTGAGGACCCTTCAGGCTCAAGCCCCAGCCCTGGCTCAGCTGGTTCTGGAGGCGGGGACTCCTGTGCAGGCTGGGATTCCTCAGGTTCAGCCTCTGAGTCCGAATCCCAGGCCATCACAATATCTCTATGAGAGAATGACACTGCTTCAGTCCACAGTAGGTGAAAGAGAGTTGCCCCCCCCCCCGGAGCATTAGCTGGGTGGAGTAGCTTCATATATGGCAAGAGGCTGTGAGGCCCTGCCCCTGTTAATGTTATGCATCTTCCCAGGTCCACACACTGAACATGGAACACTGCATAGGTGAAGCCTAATTGAACAGACTTCTGTGCACCTAGTTTTCTATGCCTAATATTTGGAGATGGGGGTGCCATTAATGCATGAAGGGAGCTATTGGGTAAGTAAGGGGAATTAAGAGAATTATTTTTGCTGGAAGAAGAGCATGTTATACCAGAGCACCACTGTTTCCATCTGTGAAATGCTGGATGGCAAGGACAGCATCTGTTGGGCATCCGAGAGCTGCTGCTAATATATAGAATTTGTACTGATGTGTTTCCCGTGGTCCTGTGTGGCGCCATCTAACAGCTCAGTACCTCTAGTCTTCCCGCGCCCCTCCAAATCTGCATTATAGAGTGGTGGGAAAGCAGTGATTTATGCCATTATAGGGCTGGACATGATCAAATCCAACACTCTTTCCAAAGACAAGATCATTCATCCGCCCATCAAGAGAGAAAATCCAGCTCCAACTGCACAACAAACCGATCGGGAACAGACAAAGTGCATTGCACCAAATGGTATTTACAGGAGGGATCTCCAAACAATTTAGACAAGGCCCTTATTATGGTTCAGGAGAGCTGTGGAAATCTATCAAAAGCAACAGAGACTACCTATGGAAAACCTGTCATTATGAAATTCTTCTAAGCTTTGTGTTAAGGCCACATTCAAGTCAGCTATTCAGTGCCCAGTATTACTGGTGGGAATCATTTATGAGTGTGTCTGCCAAACCAAAGAGCTGAATATTAGCCAAACACAGCAACAGCTCTTCCCAAAGGAAACCAGTTGATTGTTTATTTTAAGATACAACAAAATATATTATTTTAACAATAACGTGGGCATCAGCATGAGCTTCCTTAATCTTAAAGGTTTTGCAACCATATGTGTTGGCAGTTTCTATATAGTCTTACTGATTTAAATTAAATAAAATAGCCACCTTCTTTAGAGAACCAGTGTGGTGTAATGGTTAGAGTGTTGGAGTGGGACTCGGGAGACCATTGTTTGCATCCCCACTTAGCCGTGAAACTCACTGGGTTACCTTGGGCCAGTCACCATCTCCCAACCTAACCTATATCACAGGGTTGTTGTGAGGATAAAATGGGGAGAACCATGTACACCACATGGAACTCTTTGAAGAAAGGGGTGGTATATAAATGTAATAAAGATTTTTTATAAGCATTTGCTTAGTCCTCGTCAATTTGTTCTTGGGGATCTATGGTGCCACAAGACTTTTTGTTATTTTAACTGCACAGCTACCTCTCAGAGGAGGATATATAGAGTTGCCTGTACTACTTCAGATGACGTGTGGTTCAAAGGCATTTCTTATTCTTTCACCATCATCTACAGTTACAGCTACAAAGGGCTGACGTGCAGAAACAGTTCTTTCTACCTTCCCTACCTGCACCTTGCAAGGATGGCACTATTGTCTTTGTGAAGTCCACTAGAAGGACATGCCAGGGACTGCCCAAGCCATATTAGCTGCTGCATTAGATCTGGTTTGGGAACTGGCCCTGGCAGGAAGAAATATCCTGTTCCTTTGTGTCAATGATAGGCCCATTATGCTGGAAATAGTACACCTGCCAAACCCATATAGCAGATGTATAGGAATAACAACATAAGAGGTCTGCTTGATCAGACCCAAAACCCACCTAGTCACGCATCATGTTTTCACAGTGCCCAGCCAGATGCCTATGGGCAGCTCACAGCAGAACCTCAAAGCAAGAGCACTGTCCCCAATTATAACTCCCAGCTGGTAGGCAGACTGTGAAGGTAGAACACAATCATGATAAATGAGCAATTATAACAATATTTGTTATTATCCCAACCATTATCAGTTTGTTCTCCTTCTGCCATGTGTTCTTCAGTCATATTTGATTTTGAATGTATCCCTTCCTAACACCGTAGGCAGCCACTATATTTTTTCTTCTTCAGAAAAGTGGAAAATCTGTATGCAGCCAACATTCAAATTCCATTTATACAATGAAAGGTTGGCTGGTCTGAATTCGATCTTTAGCTCCTAACAAAGTTTTATAGATTCCAGTTCTATTTCACCTCTTCGGCTGCACACGCTTGCTTCTACCCACCGGCTGTAGTAAGGATGACAAAATGGAATCTTAATCCAAGTTGACAAAATGTTCTTTACAAAGAGATGAAGATGTTTTTAATTCACGCCGTCACCAAATCAAAGAAAGGGCTGCTTGCATGAAGCAGCCTGTGGAAGGTTGATAGGGAAAGACTTTCATGCTTTTGTTCCAGCTCTTTGTTTTCCTCATTTTCAATAATAAGGAAGTCACCTTGAAAAAGTTACGAATAATGCATGACTATAAAAACAAAGGATTGTTGCCATCTAATGGAATATCATTAAGTGAATGTTCACCTGCATGCCTAGGGATAGGAGAAGATTGTTTATAAAAGCACAGCATGTGCTTTTTCTGCATAAAATGTGCACCTAATAAAGTTTACCGCACTCATTTGTTACTCAGGGCAATCCACTGACCTGCATGATACCAGGTCAGTAATGGTTAAGATCTCTGCAAGCCAGGATTTGAAGCTGGGTGTAATGGCTTTAGGGGTTGCTTGTGCGTAAGTTGCCGCCGCTCTGGGCTAGGTTGGCTGGTTAAACCATTTCTCGCTGGACAGCTATCCACTCCGTGGCTGTTCAGTCGCTGGCAGAATCCGTCAGTGGGCGTTTCTTAAACCTTTTCCAACATAAAAGTTGTTTGACGCCCAGTCTCCTCCTACTCTCCCTGCGCGGAAGTCTTCTACGCAGGGAGGGCGTGGGTAGCGGAGGACCTGTGCTCTCCCCGCTGGTGTCCAGTGAAGAGTCCCGGAGCCTGCTCTCTGCTTCCCCCATTGGCCCCCCTCTATCCCTGGTGTTGCGCTGATTTTCTTCCCCAACCGGAGACCTTCCTCTCTCCCTGCTTGGCCCCTCTCCAGCATCGCTGTGGAGCCTCGCCTCCTCCTCCTCCAGTTCTGATGGCAGTTCCCTGACACTGGGTGAACATCTTAATTTTAATTATGTAACAGAAACCTGGTTGGAAATATGGAAGTTTAATCTGGGACAGTTATGCCCACCAGAATTCAAAGCACAGCATCAGACAAGATCCAGTAGGTGAGTAGTAGATTCATGGTTCCACCTCCCATTGAGGTACCCTGTCTAGCAGTCTCCTAATACTGAGAATGTTTACCTAGTGGTGGGTTATCAAGACCAAACTGGCGTCAGTGACAACCATAGCCCTGTCTCAAAGAAAATTTCTTCTTGGAGTGCTTTCTGGGCACAAAGGTTTTTAGATTTGTTGGGGTGCCTAGCTTCTGCAGGGGTGGAGGACCAGTTAAGATGATTTGGAGGATAAACTTGGAGGTTTATGGATCCAGATGGATGCCTGAAAGCTTTGACAGATTTTTTTTTCCATACTCAGGGTTGGCAGTTTATGCTGAAGTTTTGATGATTGACACCTGGAAAATTGGAAATGGACCAAGGAGTTCCAAGCATCCTCTTTCAGTGTGTAGACCCTGTACCATAGAGCACTTTCCTTTGTTTACTGAGGAGGGTGGGGAAATCAGATAATTGGGCAGAGGCTATAGTGATGGTAGGGAAAGATATGAGACAAGTCTGACCAAAACTGGATCAGTGCTTATTTTAAGGCCTACTCCATGGAGGAGATTGGGCAAAGAAATTAGACCTTCTCCACCATTGTGCCAGCCATTTCAGCTGTTTCAAATGGAGAGGAGATTGTTACCCATGAATCCCCCAAGTAGCAAGCAGGAATCTTATGCAGCCAACTGTGACTAGTTTGCAAAACATTAGTTACAACTTGCAGTCTAGAAAAAGGTAGCTGTGAACATGGCTTCAGATGACACACCGAAGCAAACCTTGGTTTAGCTCAGCACAGCACAGCTGCAAAAAGGAAGGGAAAGAATAAAACAGCCATGAGCTGCTCTCTGAAGCCCACACGCTATGCTGAAACCCTGAATATACCTCCAAATACCAGCTACTACATATATAAAAAAGTGGACTTCATTTTCATTCTATGCTTGACAGCTTCAAGTGGCATCTGGCTGGCTCTGGTCTCCCCAATTCCAGTTTCCATTCCAGACCTTCAACCAAAGGAAGCTACATTATACTGACACAGACTGGATTGGTTGGCCCAGTGTATTGTCTACACTGATTGGCAGTAGCTATCCATGGTTTTAGACAGGGGTGTTACCTTTCCAGTTGGAGATACTGAGGATCAAATATGGCCCCTTAACATACAAAGCATGTGCTCTATCTCCCACCACCACCACCTGCAAACAAGGGAAAATCTCATTTATTCTCGCACCATGAACTTTCTCTCCAGTCTTTCTAACTCCCCTCCTGTTTTCATTTTAGCATCAGATGCTAGTAGGAGTTTCCACTTTCATTCTTCCCCCATGCAGCCAGCATGGTTCTGTTCTGTTCTGATGGCCCCACCTCCAGGCAGAAAAAAAGGGTGCAAAATCCAAAATGGGTGGAAGAAAAGGAAGAAGTATTTTTCTGAGTATTTTTCTCCTTAGTATGCTGATTTAAACTGAAGGCTGTCACTTGAAGTTCACTGAGAGCACTTATATGCGTAAGCAGTCATTTTGTAGCAAGCATAATGTGCAAAGACTGAGTTCATGCAGCAGCTCCTATACACATGCTAGAGCATCAGCCATTTGGGTAACAGGAATACTGCCAGGCAAAGATGCGTATGGGTGGCACACAGTGCCTACATGAGCAACAGGTTTTTGGCAGCCTTCACACACTGGCTGTCACACTTAAATTGTACATTGAAAGGCATACTGTACAGCAGCTGTAGCACAGCCCACTAAGCAACACGTCTGAAACACCAGTAACAGATGTCTGTCATTACTATAGACTCCCTGACTAAAAATGGCTTACGCCTTCTATTTTTAAATGAATCAGGAGGCAATTATCATAAATGAAAACAGCATATGGTACTAGCAACAAAGTTTTAAGACATCTGGTGGTTATAGCTAAAGACACATTGGGCTAAATTTGATTTTAAATTATTATTGTTTTAAAAAATGGATGTCCTCACACCACAGCTACAGAGGAATGGCTAAGAAGAGGAGCTGGCTTTTCAGCACTGTAATATTGTGGCATCTTTCAAGGACAAGCTCATATCTGCTTCTTCTAGATTGTAGATCGGGGTGGAGAGCCTTTCGCCCTTCAGACATTGATGGGCTCTCATCAACACTGTCCATTGGCCATGCTGGCTGGAGTTAGTGAGACATGGAGTCTAACAACATTTTGTGGACTACATGTCCCCTATCCCTTGGTTAGAAGTTGGGGACCTGCACACTGCAAAGCAAGTTACAGTATGCAGCAGATCTCACACATTATATCAACTACTAGCAGCCTCGTACTTGGTATGGCTCAGGAATTCCAAGAAACCAAATGATCAGTGCAGTGCTGAAATGAGTGCTTTAAAATCAGTGCTGTTCTGGAAGGTTCAATCCACTATCTGATTCAAAATGGCATCCAGTTCTAAAATGTAGATGAAAGCCTGCTCCTTGACTTCAGAAACTATTTTGCAAAATTTGGTTATGACAGAGGTGGAAAATCTGCAGCCTGCAAGCCAGACATGGGAGTCTCCATTTGGCCCATGAAGCTGTTTTCCCCCCCAAACCAAGCCTACCCACCTACACTGAATGCAGTTTGTGATGTGTACATAGAGGGTGTATTTCCACTGGCCATTAGCTGCTCTGGGAGCCTTTTTCAGGCACCTGCTGTGTGAAGGAGAACTCACTTGAACAGCCAACGCCTGCAAAATGCAGGCTTCTGTCTTGCCAACATCAGCTGATGGGTGGGGGTGAAAGAAGCTATTTTCCAGACTAATGCTTGGCTGTTCCCAAAGTGCTGAGCATAGTGTTAGCAATGCTCATTGCACCGCAGTTCCTAAGTGCCTGGCACCCAGCTGGCTCTTGGGACCCTGGGAACACCATACAAGGAATTCTGACAAGTGGATGGGACAATCCAGTTTTCATTCATGTGACATCATAATGACCCGTCGAAGTTGCCCATAAATGACCTACCACCTGTCAAAGTTGGCCCATGGAGTGGGACCAAATAAAGATCTGGCTCCAGGAGCTAAAAAGGTTCCTTACCTGTGTCTTAGGCAGTGTCCAAATACCTAGCAAACAACTTTTCAAATTATATAGGAGGTCCCAGAGTTAGCACTACTGAATTAGCTGTGCAGAATAAGCCCAAAGAGGTGGTGAATGAACCCTGCTTTCTTGGGTCTAGGAAACCCCTAGTTAAAGCAGGAGACAGTGCAGCACAAGTTCCTTCAGGGAAAGGGAGCATGCTCTGTTGTGAGGTAAAACCTACAGCTGCTTTCATGAAAACTCAAAATACACTGAGTACTGTCCAAAAATGAACTGTAAACCACTGTAATGCATAGCACCTACTCTCTGCATATGTCACAATTTTTAAAATGAATTCAGACATTGTCGCTCACAAGAGGCTTATCGTGGTTGCCTAAGTAGAAAGGTCTCTGTGTTCCTGTGCCCATACAATCCACTTAGCAATTTTATTAAAACTTATCAGATATACACTATATTGCCTTCAGCTCAGCAAAGGCAATCAGCATCTTGTCAGTTATAACTATCAATGAATCTTCCTTAAGCACAAAACCAGATTGTTGCAATAAAGCAATCACATCACTGTCAATAAAGTACAGTGGTACCTTGGTGCTCAAACTTAATCCGTTCCGGAAGTCCGTTCCAAAACCAAAGTGTTGCAAAACCAAGGTGCGCTTTCCCATAGAAAGTAATACAAAATGGATTCATCTGTTCCAGACTTTTAAAAACAACCCCTAAAACAGCAATTTAACAAGAATTTTACTATCTAACAAGACCACTGATCCATAAAATGAAAGCAATAAACAATGTACTGCAGTCACACTGTTAGTCAACCAGTAGCTGAACTGGGTTCCACACAGTCACAAAAACAAAACAAAAAGAGCCGCAAAAACGAAAACACAAAATAAATAGCAAAACCAGACAGACCTCAGCATAACACTCAAAACAGAAGTGTGGCACTCAAATCGGAAGCGTAACACTCAAATTGGAAGCATAACACTCAAAATGGAGCACGTTCAGCTTCCAAAAAAAGTTCGCATACTGGAACACTTACTTCCGGGTTTGCAGTTTTGGGGTCTCAAGTTGTTTGAGTACCAAGGCGTTTGAGAACCAAGGTACCACTGTATAACACGGGATCCCTTCCAAGTAGAAAAACAAACAAACATGTATGTCTTCTGACCTACTCCAAGAATATCCTGGACCTGGTACACATGCTGACCTTGGTAAGAAGTGACATTGCACAGTGAAGGGAACTTCCGCACCTTCTCCCAACCACAAATAAAAGGCACCTTTGTGAGCTTGGCATTCCAAGCATAGACTCAAGCATGGGTAGACATAATTCATTTGATTACATAAGGTTCTGTTCTGTTGGGTTTCATATGTACAGTATGTACGGTTGATGCTTTCCTTAATTCTTGTTTAACCTTTAAGAGGGTGTGGGTCTTGCTATGCATGTGCTGGTTTCATACAGCACAGGTTGGAAGCTGCAATGTGGCACACTGTCTGGGTACTAGGAACTATCCTATGGAGGTCACTAGCTTGTTCACAGACTCACAGTTCCGAAGGATCCTTCATGAAGGAAGCTATCCCACTTCAACTACTTGAGATATCCAATGCAATGTGCAGTGTTTGCTTCATCAAAGCAGATTTGTATTGGAGCACTTGGCTCAACTTAGGCCAAGCTATAAATCAAATCAAATTTATTTATTTGCTTCAATAAATCAAAGTGCCATCAGATTGCTCTCAACTCTGATTCCATGCAAAAATGAGGACAATCAAGACTTCTTAAATTCATATTTCTGTCATGATAAATTGTGTGGGTGTATACAGAGAGAGAGATGTAAAAGACATCATTTTCCAAAATATGTTAATTAAGTTGTCATTGCATTATTCCACCCTGTTCATATCAGTGAAAATGAAACACAATGCAAAGGGGGTGGGGAAACATAATCATTTGTGCATCATTTGCAGTATCAGTTGTATTCCCTGGATTTATTTATGGTCCAGACATGGGGCAAATAAGCAAACATTGGCAATTTCCACTCCCATTTCTGTTAGAATTCTATCACAACACACACACACCCTCACTGACACACACACACACACACACACACACAAACACATTTTGAGAAAAGGATACAATGAATAAATCTAGGGTAAACAAATGGACTACAACGTGCCTAACATTCATTAGTTATTAATCCTACGTACCGGTATCAGGTGAGAAAGTAATATTGCTGTCTTTCCTGCATGACATCACTTCTGAGACATAGCAAGAGCCATTGTAGGTTACTAGGCCTGAGACTCACCTTCCAGTGTTGGTGTGGAAAGAAAGAAAGAAAGAAAGAAAGAAAGAAAGAAAGAAAGAAAGAAAGAAAGAAAGGGGGTGGGCAGAGAAAGAGCCATTTAAAAAATCTTGAGGAAACAAACAACTTTCAGAGTGGACCTAATTTTTGTCATTCCTTTCAACTTCCAGCCCACACGACACACCTTAAAGTTGAGCAGAGAAGAACCAGAGCATGCCACACACTCATGAAGCAGAGCTTCCCGAGGGGATATCAGTGCATCCTTCCTGAGTCAACAAGCTCTTTAGTGGTGAGCTGAGGAAACACATTCACCAACATATGATGATGCTTCACAATGTTCATTTGCCTTGAACTACTCTCCACCATGGCAATCATGAAAGTACTTCATAAAAGCCATTCGGCCATGCACATTTCATGCCTGCAATTACCTTTACCTGCACATGTTGCGCAAAACTTCTTTTTAAAAGTTACACCATCAAACAGGGACAATTTATTCACATTTGGAGCAAGGAGCAAGTTTTTTGATGAGGCAGCTGCCAGGCCATTTACAGTTATGGTGTGAAACCAATCCAGCCAGCTTTCAATAAGTTCATGCAAAACCAAGTTGGCCTCCCACTGGCCCCAGCCCCTTAAGCACACATTGGTCTAGCTCCATTCCTCTGTCTACAACAAGTCAGGTCGTCAGGGGGTCAGGTATACAAGTTAAATAATGCTCTAGAGGAGTAAGCCAGGATTACTTTATTTTCTGCACGACGTTTCCCACCTGAATACTTCATTCTTCTGATCAGTCCCCTTGCCTTTGATTACAGAGTGAGAAGCCAATCAGTTGCTGGTACTGAATCTAGCAAAACAAGTCATTTGTGACAACAGCAGATACATCAGTTTCACTAACTTACTTGCATTTTAGACCTGCCCCATGCCAATTACATGCCAAGGTTCCCATAGTCGTCCATTTAATCTTCTCTCAGAGCAACAGCCCTAAAACCCAGAATTGGAGAATTTAAAGTGAGGCAAATAGAGTATACATTATGCATGCAATTTGGGAAGTCTTCCCTGGCAAGCATCAGTGATGGCTGCCTCGGGAAGAGCATGCTGACAGTTTGCCGGCTTAATCAGATGGATTGAGGGTCTCTGATCCAAAAAATGATTTTTATTTCAGAATATCATCTCTGTTGTGGTTTGTCATCATATCAAAGCAATATAATTTGTCAAAACTTGAAAGGGATAACACCAAAGACTACTGGTTTTTAGATGAGACGTCATTGCTTTCTTACCACCACCATATAGCACCAGGGCTTTGGCCTTGCATAACTAAAGGAGTGTCTTCAACACCACCATTTAGCCCGGACACTGAGATCCAGCTCCAAGGGCCATCCCCTCACTGTGAGAAGTGAGGTTACACAGAACCAGGCAGAGGAGCGTCTCAGTAGTGGTGCCCTGTGGAACGCCCTCCTGTCAGATGTCAAGGAAATAAGCCACTATCTGACTTATAGAAGACATCTCAAGGCAGCTCTGTATAAAGTTTTTAATGTTTGATGTCTTACTGTGTTTTAATTTGTTGGAAGCTACCCAGAGTGGCTGGGGCAACCCAGTCAGATGGGTAGCACTGTGGTCTAAACCACTGCTGATCAAAAGGTCAGCAGTTCAAATCTGTGTGATGGGGTGAGCTCCCGCTGCTCGGCCCCTGCTCCTGCCAACCTAGCAGTTCAAAAGCATGCCAGTGCAAATAGATAAATAGGTATCACTTCAGAGAGAAGATAAATGATGCTTCCATTTGCTCTGGCACTCGTCATGATCCTCCATGTGCCGGAAGCAGTTTAGTCATGCTGGCCATATGACCCGGAAAGCTGTCTGTGGACAAATGCCGGCTCCCTCAGCCTGAAAGCAAGATGAGCGCTGCACCCCATAGTCGCCTTTGACTGGACTTAACTATCCTGGGGTCCTTTACCTCCCCCCCTTTTATATCTTAGTATTATATATTATGTGCAAAACTGGTCAGCCCCTATAGCAAATGTCTACTTACTCACACTTTTGAATTTATTCACAATTGTAGGCATGAAAGCAGCTACCCCCAACCTGGTGCTGGACGCCAATTTCCATCAGTCCCTGCTACTGTGGCCAATGATCAGGGATGATAGAAGTTTTAGTCCAAAACACCTGGAGGGCACCAAACACATATCTAAACTAGATATTTAAAACTGGCTTAATGGCTACTCTCTCTCCCCGTAGGGCCTGAAAGATGTACGTATGCTTAATTTCACTTTGTCCTATTTGGGTATAGGTTCACACAACCATGACTGCCAGTGTAGAGTTGGACTAGGACCTAGGAAACCAGGATTCAGTTCCCAATTCAGCTATGAAATTCACTTAGTGATCTTAGAGGAGTCGCAGTCTCTCGGCCTAACCTAAGTCACAGGGTTGTTGCGAGGATAAAATAGGGAGGAAGAGAACCAGGTGAGCTACTTCAAGTTCATAGGAGGAAAGGTGGGATATAAATGCAATGAATGAATGAATGTCACACAATTGCATTGCTTGATGTTTAGTGTGGTAGAAGAGCTGAAAATAATGACGTATGTGAATTTGTTTTCATCTCTTCTATATGCAGTACATATGAAGCATAAATGAGCTTAACTGTAATGGTTTTTCAACACTGATATTATTGGCCATTTCAAAAGGAGAAAAGTTTGTCTATGTTGAGCTGATCCTCACCATGTGAATGGCTCTTTGGTGAGCTTTATCACTCTGCCAGCAAATCTAGTCTTCTTAAATAGATTACCCCAAAGGCTGAGAACCATGGCATGCAAGAATCAACTGGAAGCTGCCATCATTTGCTACAATGTGACTTTTAAAAATAGGAATGCAAAGGCTTTTGGCAGACACAAATTGTGCAGTACTCAAGAAGTGTATATTTTCTAATACAGAGACATCAGGGTACGTATTATAAGTCAAGTGCTTATGGGAATTGCAGATGATAGTAGAGGATCTCTGTGCCAAGCAATGACCAATGGGAGCAGAGTACAACAAATGATCCAGCCTATGTTGTCTGATCATTGTTTCACCACAAATGGAAGGTGGGGAGAAATTAAACCTCCTAAAATTCTGGAAACCGGATGTCGTTCAGCACTTCTATGTACAGTTGTTGCACTGACTGCCTTTTGCAGGTTCTCAGATTTGCTCCTCTAAAAAGGTGATTTATTGGTTTTCTTCGTGAAGCTTCATTGTGCTTCAGGTTGTCTACAGGTCTGTGCAGAATCATAGTTAATGAAGACAGATGAGGTCTTCAGCCTCAGGCTACTCTTTGCATTTTTCAGTTAACAGGATCAGAAAGAAGAGAAAGAAGGAAGAACTGGTTGAGAGGGAGAATGGGAGGTGGGCTGATCCCATCACAGATACTTAGTGGTGTTGTGGAAGATTGATCTACTCAAAATCTACTGGAAATTTTTGATTTTTAAGTTGGAAGGACTTGCATTTATCCCTATCCTGTGATGTTGTGGAGCATGAGTAGCTATGATGGTTCTGTCCAGATGTTATGGACTACCACTCACATCAGTCCCAGCCAGTGGGGCCAATGATCAGAGGCAGGCCTGATGCTGGGGCTGCGCATAGCAAGGGAATGCATGCTGATGTCGGGTGTGCATGTCCCCAAGGCATGCGCAGCCCCAGTGCAAAAAAATGTTGGTGCCCAACCCTTTCATGGAGAATGTTGTGGGAGCTGGAGCACCCAAGGCCCATGATCAGGGGTGATCATTGTAGTCCAAAAGATCTGGAGGGAACCCATCTTGGCTGCCCCTGTTGTAGGGAGTAAAATGTGCTACCCCATTATCTTGCTGTATAAGGGAATTAAGAGCAGGTTGTTTCTTCTATGTTATATGCAGTTTTGAATATCATTCTAGTACCACACTATGAACAAGCCCCATTGAACCTCTGAGTAGACAAGTGTAAGGAGGGTGCCATGTTTACATTATCACACATTATTTCAATGCATCCAAGGGTCTTCTGAATCCTCCTTATGTCAATAAGTAATATAACTGAATTTTTGGATGAGGTAGAATAAAATTTGATTGACCACTAATAAAGGTAAATACGTGTGCCCCCTTGTCAAGTCAAGTCAAGTCAAGTCGTTTTATTGTGGTCAATGGCCAGTATCAAAACTGTGTCTGAGTTTCTCTTTATAACCGCTGGAGGTGTAATTAACTATATGTGTATTAACTATATGTGTATCCACATCACATTTTCTATCATTGCCCTTTCATATGATTTTGAAAACAGATCAATATACTGAAGAGTGGACAAGTTTTATTATATGTCATGATCTGCTGCATGAACCATGTGGATATTTTTATATCAACCAGTAAATCATTACAACAGAGATATGGCTATTAATTTACTTAATGACATCAAAACTTGCATTTGCATTTCATTAAAACAAAAAAGAATCTCCCTTTCATAAAGAGATTGGTATTATAAACTAACCAACATAGATAACAGTGAAACTTACTAATTATGTGTATAAAAGAGAGGGAAGACAACCAGGAATTAAGTTTTGGAAAAACTGGTCCTTTGTCATGATTTAGGACAATGCATTTCACGACAATGTAAACTCTTTTAATCTGTTGCCTATGCTTTAATAAGTTTTACTTAATTAAGAGTAATGATACAAAACATTCATTCATAAGTCTGCTTGTTTAATCAAGCAAATTCACATAAATTATTGGAAGGAGATATGTATATAATAGGATCCAAGTTTTAATTAGTTTCATTGGTAGATTAGTAATTTAAACTAAGTAGCCTGTTCGCATACATATTTTGTCAAGAATAAGTTCCAGTGGATTAATTAAATGTAGTTTCCTCCTAAGTAACTAATGGATAGGATTAATCTGCCTCTTCATTAATTTCAATCCAAGAGGCCAGTTTTATTTGGTGGGCTGAAAGTTAAGGCACACTATTTTTTTGGCCTTTTTGGTAACTGCACTGAGGAACGCAAATGATAATATTGAAGATGTTCCCACACCCAAATAAAAAAATAAGACTATTTACACAATAAATGAAGGCCCCAACTTGAGAAACACAATTCTCTGCAATAGGATGAAGTGTTCATCAGCCCCACAGCATAGTCACTGGCGGAGGAAGAGGAGTGCGGGGGGAGCGCACCGCCTCTGGCAGCGCAATCCCAGTGGGGTGCCATCGCGGCTGCCCCCCGCCCACGCTGGGTGCCATGCCCTGGGATGCGCGCTAGCCCCGCCCCCACCTGCTCTCCACCCCCTGGTGACGGAGCATGAAGCTCCGCCACTGAGCATGGTTGCTATTTTTTAAAGTAAAAGCTAAGAAGACTTCATGTTGACAGCTTCCTCAACAGGTGACTCTTCTCAGGGAAAGACTTTGGTCTTTCAAATTTCAGTTGTGCCCTGCGCAAAGCCAAAATTCATCTCTCTCTCTCTCTCTCTCTCTCTCTCTCTCTCTCTCTCTCTCACACACACACACAGCCTCTCGCCTTCTGTTCTGTGCATGCTTTAGATTATAGTTGTGGCACCCTGTGGCACCCTCCTTAGCTTGGCGCCCAGTGCAGGGGAACCAGTTGCACTGCCCTTAAATCTGCCTCTGCTCCTCCCTGGCTTCTAGGATGCAATGAGCCTCTGGGTGATTCCTGTTCCTCACGGCAGTGGGCTGAGGGAGCAACAGACAACAGCATCACCCACAAGCCATCCAGGCTTTCAGATTTATTATTAATAATAAAACACATGTGTCTTAGGGAGCTGCCCTTGGTTGTTATCTCATGTTGGTCAGTCTTGAAAACTGGGTTGGGTATTCCTTCTTTCCTTCTTTTACCACAATGGTTCCTCAGGGAGGTCTCCAGTGTGCCTTAATGCTGCATAGGATTGCAGCACCAAAAAATAAAAATAAAAATTGCATGATCCCTTCTTCATTAGGCTTCAGAAAATACCTAAACACTGTTTTTTTCATTCCAGTCAGCACTTGGAAGATCTTACACTCAGATTTTATTTTTCACTCAATGCTGTTGCTATATAGTTGTTTGCTGTTAAAAAATTTGGATTTTCATGTAGTATTGATTTGCTGTAGCCCACCTTGGAAGGCAAACTAGAAATCCACTTCTACTACTGATGAAGATAATATTGTTGTTGTGGTGGTGGTGGTGGTGGTTAACAGCAACACCACCACCATTATACTACTACCTCCCTATACATTTTCTAATGACCTCCCAACATCCATTTTGGCATCATCCCTGATGAGCTGTGAAAAGTAAGCAAAAGCCCCAAACCCAACAACACTCCCACAAAAAACAAAGCCGATCACATGGGAATCAAATAAATTCTGCTTGGACCCCCTAAAGCAGGAGTCCCTCTTCATTTTAGGTCCAGGGGCATATGCAGCAATCTAACCAACTGTTGCAGACACCACAATATTCCCATCCAACAGAAGAAAAACTGGTGATGCTCAGAATCCACTGAAAACAGGTGAAAGTCCTGCACACATCCCCCCAAAAATAAAACACAGGCCACTTGTCCAACCATGTTTTTTTATTAACACCCCCCCATGAATTCTACATTATTCTTTTAAACAAAAATTGGAAGGAGTGTGGAGGCCTTGACAGGTGCCATGGGGAGTAGCTGAGAGCACCATAGTAGCCATAGATGCCCCATTAGGATCCTAGCCATAAAGGATAATCAGCTAATCCTACACTGTTAATATTAAATATGACTTTACTGCATCAATATGTGTTAGATTTTCTTCATTAAATTGTAATTTGCTTTACTTTTTCAGTATCTCACAATGGCATCTGTTTCTGAAAATATGCAAGTTTTAATCAATTCATTATCAGTTAATTAGATAAAAAAATGACGGAAGTAATTAACAGCCATATTTCAGAAAATGGAGTTCTAATGGTTTGTTACACTTCATGGTTTAATTCTACATTGCAGTATTTTTTTTGTTTTCTACCAATTCAGAAAGACTTTTTGCTTACAATGACACCCAGAGCATTATAACTCCTGGCAGTGAGTTACCAAATACAGCTTTAAAAATCTCAGCGTATCCTGAGGAAAGCTGTGTTTTTCTGTTTTGAGAGAGAAAGAACCATAGAAGCACCAACATTTTCAAAAGCAGAATTTATCAATAAATGTGAAAGATCACCAGCTATTTTCCCTCTATTTCCCTTTCTTTAAGTTATTATATTTCCTTCTATTCACTATACATCTGGCTATTTTTCTTCCAGTTTAAATCACTGGGCAAAATATAGCTCAGAGACAAGCTGAGAGGAAAATCATCAGCTTTACAATGTTCCCCGAAGAGTAGCTCACTATCTTCAGAAATAAATAATAAGAATATATCCATACACTTTCATCAAGCAGTAAAAACAGGGTAGTTTTTGATCAGTGCCTTTTGTGGAATATTTAACAGAAGTTTCAGATATAGGGCCTGATAATTATCAATCCTTCCTCAGCAAGGCACACTAGGAAAGCCTCAACACCTGATGCATGCCTTTTCCCCATCCCATGAATAGTGCTGAACATGAAACAATAAACTCGTGTTATGATGCTACACACTCAGCCAGGAGGTCACAACCATAGTAGCCCCAGGATTGTGGAACTCCTTGACCTGAGAGATATAATCAATCACCTCCTTGCTATCAGATAAATGGGCTCTAGAAACATTTTCATGACTACTTTTAGTTAGGGCCTCTGTTTGCACTGAGGTGGTTGACCGATGGATTAAAATAATTAAAATGTTCTGCTGCTGCTACTATAAACATTAGTGTACTGTTTTATATTACACATGGTTTCAAATTGTTTTTATATGCTGTAAACTGCAGTGGGGAGATAGCCATATTCTGAACAGCGGCATAACATTCTTCAGATAGATGCACTGTGTTTTATACTGGTTGAGAAACAGACAGGTGAAACCAATAGCTCTTCAGACTAAACCTAGAAGCCACAGAGGAGGGAAGTAAAATGAAAAGTGGGTTTGGAAATGCGAGACAACAACAAAAGGAGCTGCCTTGCTGTGAGCTGAGTCCATCTTGTATGATCCCAATTTCTTTGCCTGGAAGCAGATCTCCCATTTCACCACCAGGGATGCGGCAGCTTCTATCAAAAACTGAATACAATGCTTGAATCATGTGTTGCATTCATGAGCAATGATCCCCTCTTATGGCCTTCTCCATTATCAAAATTGTCAGAGGAATGTACAAAATTGGAGTATAGCTTACTTAAGAATTCCAGGATAGTGCCACCCCTCTCACAGTTTTGCTCACCCTTCACTTCAATTAATCATTAACCTCATTCCCCCAAAGGAAACAAAAGCAATTATCAAAGCTGAGACTGATGAGATGCTTGAACAAAAGATCAATATAGTATCTGTGTTTGGCTGCCCTGAATGGCGACTTAAAAGTAAAGAGATGGGCATTGTGGGAGATACTCAGGCTTAAACAAAACACATGGTGACAAGACTATTTACTGATAGTGGGGGGTTGGGGGGGTGTTTTATTCCTTTTCCCATCACTCTCCAAGGAAAGGAGTGGCTTTGATCAGAAGCTCTCCTTATTATGATGATGAGAGATCATCAGGGAGTTTGGGCTGGGTGTCCATCAATATGCAGATGATACCCAGCTCTACCTCTCTTTTAAATCAGAACCAGTGAAGGCGGTGAAGGTCCTGTGTGAGTGCCTGGAGGTGGTTGGAGGATGGATGGTGACTAATAGATTGAGGTTGAATCCTGACAAGACAGAAGTACTGTTCTTGGGGGACAGGAGGCAGGCTGGTGTGGAGGTGTCCCTGGTCCTGAATGGGGTAACTGTGCCCCTGAAGGACCAGGTGCAAAGCCTGTGAGTCATTTTGGACTCACAGCTGTCCATGGAGGCGCAGGTCAATTCTGTGTCCAGGGCAGCTGTCTACCGGCTCCATCTGGTACGCAGGCTGAAACTCTACCTGCCCGTGGACTGTCTCACCAGAGTGGTGCACGCTGTAGTTATCTCCCGCTTGGACTACTGTAATGCGCTCTACATGGGGCTACCTTTGAAGGTGACCCAGAAACTACAACTAATCCAGAATGTGGCAGCTAGACTGGTGACTGGGAGTGGTCCCCGAGACCACATAACACTGGTCTTGAAAGACCTACATTGGCTCCCAGTATGTTTCCGAGCACAATTCAAAGTGTTTCTTCTGACCTTTAAAGCCCTAATACTTTGTGTATTAAAAGATATGCTCATTAAAATCTTGATGAACTGTTGTGAAGATTAAAAAAAAAAACCCGCAAGCATGCAACAATGTGTTGAACTGAATTTAAGATTGGAAAAATAAGAAATTGAGAGAATTTTGAATTGTACAGTTTTGTCCATCCCATTGTTCGGTCCCAGCTCCTGCCCATCTAGCAGTTTGAAAGCATGTCAAGTGCAAGTAGATAAATAGGTTCCGCTCCAGTGGGAAAGTAAATGGCGTTTCCATGTGCTGCTCTGGTTCACCAGAAGAGGCTTAGTTATGCTAGCCACATGACTCAGAAGCTGTCTGCGGACAAACGCCGGCTCCTTGGCCTATAGAACGAGATGAGTGTGCAACCCCAGAGTCATCTGCGAGTGGACCTAATGGTCAGGGGTACCTTTACCTTCACGTAGTGAGCTTATGCACAGGGAAACAAGAGTTTTCTGGAGGAGTCCTCACAACTCACCATCTGAAAACATTTGGTTATGTGAATACTTCCTTTATTGTTGCTGACTAGCATAGAGCAGTCATCTGCTGCTACCTCTACTTGTGTATCCAAGCTGATGTATCTCATTGTTTTAATTCATTTCCCCCTTCCCAGTTGTGAAGCCTCATTACTAGTGGTACCCTGAATGTTCACTATGAAAGCAGGGTCTGAAGTTTGGGAATAACCCCTTCTGCTTCATTTTTAACATGTACAGTTAGAAATATACTATGTTTAGAAAATAGGAAATTTTGTTAAACTTGTGTCTGACACGCGTGAGCCAAACAGTTCATAACCAAGAAGTCAGACTGCTTAGGGCTTTTTTCTTCTGAACTGCTGTTTCCTTACATTTCCAGATGTCCACAGCCTGGCCCTGCCTTATCCTAGTATTAGTACTATCTACTATACGTAGATATAAAAGTTATAGAATACATTATACTGTACTGTGTTTGAGTGCCATTGTATTTAAAATGTTGTAAAGAGAAGTTTACATCAGGCAGGCGCTTCTCCTATAGCTAATATGATAAACCCAAGAAGCATTGCCAGCTACTTAAGAGTAACGTGTTACTTTGTTTCTTTGTAACATTTACTATTGTAACTATTCAGGACTGTTTCAGTAAAGCTTTGAAACACCTTCTTTGGGTAGAAAGCTCATTCATTTCTACACAAGGTCCAGATGAGGGATTCTGTTTCAGCAAGTGTAACACTTACTACGGCTACAACTACTACTACTAATAAGAATAATAATAATGATGATGATGATGATGCAAACTATTTACATATTATTAAACAACTGTAATACAACAAACACAGACATTTATGGCAAAATGCTCTTAAGAGATGCAAATCAATTTTATGTTTATAGCACAGTGAATGTAAGACAGAATTATTTAGCACATATTTGAGTCATCAATTAACTATGCTGTCCCTACAGACAAATGGACTCTATATTAATGTAATGCTTCTAACAGACTATTGCTTTTACCAATGTGCAGCACAGGTCTACTCACAAGTAAACCCTGCTAAATTTAGTTGAGCTTAGTGCCAAGTAAGTGGGTGCAGGATTGTAGCAGTAATTGTTTCCCACATCATGAAGGGCCTGCTTTTGTTTGACCTTTTACAGTATCTGGCACATGTTATCTTAGCCACCGCTAATAAATTAAGTACCAGCTTCGGCAAATGTATCTGTGTACCAGATTTTATGAAATTCAATAGATGTATGTGAGGATCATAATTTAGCTGTATATTTATCATTTCCTTAATTGCTTCAATTACCATCTTCCAGTTGTGGGGTGAGTAGCCCTGCTCATTCCCTGTGGAAGACAGATGTTTATCTCAACCAGAAATGTTGTATGTGTATGAACTGTCTGCCGCATTGCTGTGATGAAAACAACTTTGTCATCTAAATGCCTTTCTGTTGTGACCTGAGAGAACTAAGGACGCAAAACCTAGTTTCTATCAATGCCCCAGCCCCTTTCCCACTATTCTGGAATTTCATTACTGATTAAATCTTCCATGCCCGACATCATAGAGGGGACATGCCGGGATTGGACTTCGCCCCAAACATAGATGTGATCCTTGGGGCAGGCAGGGACCACTCAAAAAGGCATCCTCACACCCCATCACCTCCCTTCGCTTGCGGTGTGGGGAGTCTGGGACTGGCCAGTCACCTATGGGAGGACTGAGTAGGAATGATGGAAGGGAATCTCCCACAATTTAGCTGAATAGACACCCCTTTTTTGCCCATACAGTGGTACCTCGGGTTAAGAACTTAATTCGTTCTGGAGGTCCATTCGTAACCTGAAACTGTTCTTAACCTGAAGCACCACTTTAGCTAATGGGGCCTCCCGCTGCTGCCGTGCCGCCACTGTGCAATTTCTGTTCTCATCCTGAAGCAAAGTTCTTAACCCAAGGTACTATTCCTGGGTTAGCGGAGTCTGTAACCTGAAGCATATGTAACCTGAAGCATCTGTAACCCGAAGTACCACAGTACCGAAGTATTGTTTGATCTGTTAGTCTAGAAAGTTGGCTCTTTGGTTCAGTCAGAATGGGCAGGCAGCATAAGCAGGAACAGAAAAAAAGAATAGCTTCCTTGGTGCCCTGGAATGGTGAAGATAAGCTGCACGACCTACCTCTCACTCTCAGCTTGAGGAGAGTTTGAGTGGGGGAGAGAAGCGCCCTGCAGCCCATAAGACTCTTTTGGCTTGGTTTGTGGTTTTTTTATGGGTTGTTTTTTTTCAGTGAGCAGGCAAAGAAGGCCACAGATCAGTCAATCTGCTAATTTGCTTCCTCCAGCCAGGATGGGGTCTGCTCACTCATAGGGAAGGCGAAAGAATCAGTTCCATTGCCTCCCCTAGGCAGTGGCGGAGCAAGCTGATTGGGCGCCTGGGGTGGCATGCGTGTCCTGCGCCCAGGGGTGGGGCCAGCTGCCCGTGGGGTGGGGCCAGCTGGGGCAAGACGCTCCACAGGGTGTCCTACCACTCAGCCACCCTACAGGTGAGGGGGAGGCAGTGAGAAGACTGTTTGGGGCAGCGTGGAGCCTAAAGGTACCCAAGCCACCATGTCACTCCCAGGAGAGACGCATGGCTTGGGCACACTGCAGACCCCACGGTGAGTGCCACCCAGCAATTTGCCACCCCCCCAGTGGACACACGGGGTGGACCGCACCCACCGCACCCCTTTCCTCTGCCCCTGCCCCTAGGTAAGGGTGCCTTCATGCATTAAGGCTATCAACCCTGCCTAGCTGATCCTTTTCTTAATTAGTACAGTTGTCAACCTTTGACCCATGATCTTGTCCCTATACATGACCCTTTAGATGTCACAGAGTGTTATACAGACCTTTTTATGCATATAAAAAGAGTAATGTTGGAGGTTGGTTGCAAAGAATACATGTTAACTCTTTCCTCTTCTCACAACTTGAAATGGTTTGATGAATTCAGCTTGTTCTCAAATGTAATATAATAATAATAATAATAATAATAATAATAATAATAATAATAATAATATATTTGTACCCCACCAATCTGACTGGGTTGCTCCAGACACTCTGAGTGGCTTCCAACATAAATAAAAACATAATAGAACATTACACATTAAAAGAACTATACAGAGCTGCCTTCAGATGTCTCCTAAAGGTTACATAGTTACTCATATCCTTAACATGTGATGGGAGGGTATACCACAGAGTGGGTGCCACTACCGAGAAGGCCCTCTGCCTGGTGCATTATGGGTTTTATTGTTCTGTATTTTCCTTTGCATCAGTATTTATTGTTCTATTTTAATGTTTGAAGGGAAAATATCAAATTACAGGTAACAGAAATTCCAAACTTGAGATAAGCAAGAGCTCTCTTGGCTTGAGAAATTATTGGCATTTTTGCTGTGTTGATAAGACACCACCATTTATCTCCAATGATACGGTTCTAGCCATTCACCCAGTTTTCCAAATAAAAATGTGACAAGGTTTCTAACAAAATGAGGAAATAACATCTCTTACATCAATAGTGAACTGGATGCCTGATGACCTTAACATTTATTTTACCACATTATATTAAAATAAAACATGGGCTACGGTAAAGAATTCAATCTTTATAAAGCTGACTTTTCTTATACATTTGTTATTATTTATTTTAAGATACAGTCAATGAAAAGGTCAACTAGTAAATGAAATAATGAAATGCCCTCTTCAAAGCACATACTGCACTGAAAGAATATGAGGCTCTTACCGGGTAAACAATTCCCTTTTCAGTGAAAATTACCAGTAGATGTTAGGTTAACCTGAGCTTCTGTCTTACAATTCCAAGAAGAGAACACAGAGAACTATAAAAAAAATATACACTTTGGCATAAATGGTGAGAATATTTCTTAATTAGTTATTTCTTTGACCTACACCACAATAAACCTGTCCATGAGTCATGGCAAACTTCTGAACAGATAATCAGCTTTGGGAATAATGGTAAAGTTATGAATTTTGCAGTTTAAACCCACAGATCCCTCACATGCATGCACTAAAATGTCAGAGATGCAGGATTAATCTCTTTTAGGTCACTGGCTGTATAATGATCCATCTGTTTGGTTGTATAACTCTGTCCAACATGTAGTGAGGATATTTTGCTTTATTAGGATTTCCAGTTAATCAGTTGTAATCATTGTCTGTGTTCTGCCGCTGTCTGTTTCTTTGAGTATTTTCATATTTGAGGAGGCTTTTCAAACTAATGAGTGGCATAATATGGAAGCAATGACCCTTCTGTTGCTCCACAGGCCATAGCCATTAGACAATCTACATAGCTGCACTGCAAATTTTTTACACATGATTTCCTTTCCATTCCTGACCTTTTGTTGCAGTCATGCCTGGAGGACAAGGTCTTCTAAAGACAGCATACAGGTTCTCTCTCTCTCTCTGCCCCCTCCCCCCTTCTGAAGAGCCAAATGAATAATCACTTTAGAAAGGTGGCGTATTTTTTCTTTCCAGTCTTCCACACCATAGCTTTAACATAAGAATGTTAAAGAATCATATATGAGTTATCCATCTATGTGCACATCAAATGTGGGGATTGGGAGTGGGGAGTATGCCTACAAACCCACATGCTACACACTCAACTGATGTCCTCCTCAACATCCATATTTCAGCTTGGCATATGAAAAGGAAGCCTACATGCATATCTCTATGCACATGTAGGCTCTCCATGCAACTGGAAAGTCTGGTCCTGTAGGGTTCCCAGTTGGGTGAACAGCTTACACAATATGCCAGTGTGCCTAGGTCTAAACCACTGAGCCTTTGGGGCTTGCTGGTCGGAAGATAGGCAGTTTCAATCGGCCTGATGGGGTGAGCTCCCAGCTCCTGCCAACCTAGCAGTTCGAAAGCATCCTAGCGCAAGTAGATAAATATTTACCGCTGTGGTGGGAAGGTAAACGACGTTTCTGTGAACTCTGGTTTCCGTTATGGTGTTCTGTTGCGCCAGAAGCGATTTAGTCATGCTGTTCACATGACCCAGAAAGCTGTCTGTGGACAAGCACCAGCTCCCTCAGCCTGAAGTGAGATGAGCACTGCAACCCCATAGTCACCTTTGACTGGACTTAACCATCCAGGCAGGGATCCTTTACTTTTTTACAAAAATATATAAAATTCTGAAGGCTGTTGTGAGTCGGTTTCTCAGGGTGTGCAATGTGGGCAAGGGGTGTGCTTAGCAGTTCCACATTCCTCTAATTTTAACAAGCCTGTTGTAAAATGATGCCACTAAGAGCAGGTGATGAAACTCAAAATGAGAACAGAACACTGTAAATACATTTTCGCCCCAGAATGAATGGACCCGAGCATGAGACTTAATCTCAGGACTGTGGGCTCAAGCCCCATGTTGGGAAAAAGATTCCTGCATTGCTGGTGGTTGAACTAGATGACCCTCTCTTGGTCCTTGCCAACTCTACAATTCTATGATTATTCGCTCCATAAGACTGAAAAGTGTCAAAAATTAAAAACAAGCGTTTATTGGTGCAGCTCAAAATGTTTATTACTGACTGAATCCCAACACAGCTGATGAGAGTTCATCATGGGTTGTCAAACATGGAAACAGCTCAAGAGTGTTTCAGGCATTGACAGAAGAAGCTGTGCAGTAGAAAGATACATAAGGAAGCAAGGAGACTCTAGAGGCCGATTTTTCTAACCCTCTGTTGGGTTAGCAGCACAGATATCTACATGTGCAGCATTTCCTGGGTAGTTCACAGCTGTACATGTTTCTCTCGGTCAGATAACATAAGGTTATTGGCAAAGGGAAAAATGCATTTAAAAGGCAAGGATTTTTTTAATAATAAAAAAGCACATTAGGTTAAAAAAATGATTCTAAAGATGGTAATAATTTTGGAAAACATGACTCATTACATCTGAGTATTTATAGTATGACTTCAAAGTACTGTAGTAATTTTTCCTCAAGCAGAAGTAATGAAGCGCCTATATGGCATTTGCTACCCATAAACTATTTTTTCTTAGAATTCTGAAAAGAAACTGGGGCATGTGAGCAATGAGGGGAAATGTAGTCAACTGTCTGTAGATAATATAACCCATTTTTCTTAGAACTGTAAGCTAGGTCTTAATTATAGAAAATAAATGCCTTATTTACTAATCCTCCCAGTCTCCTCTAATTTGTTACTTTATCACACTAAGAATAATTAAGTTCTGTCAAAACATTCCATCAGTTAATCCTCCACCAAACTGAATTCATTAAATATATATGTGTTAGAAATGTAAGCCGTTTTGTTCCTGGGAACCTGCTGCTGCTCCTTAAATAAGCAGAGCTGTGTTTGTATTACCGTATAGTAACATTTTCACGTCCCCCCCCCCGAGACATTTGGTGTATTGATGCAATGATTAAGAAAACCACAAATCATTCCAGAGAATCAAACATTGTCCTTTAACAATAATCCTCTGTCTCTCCAGACTACCAGTAGTTATCTCTGCAGCAGTAAACCTGTGTCTGTTCTTTACCATCTCAGATTGCAGGATTGCAGGATTGCAGATAGAATAGTCCTCCATAAATGGTGGGGAGGGGGTGGAAGGGAAGGGAAATCCCTAAACATAGATACTGTGAATGTTAGGAACAGGGATGTCACTAGGGAAAACCCGGGGGGCTCCTGTACTAGGCTCCTGGTCTTATTGGAAAAAATTATTTTTTAAAAAAATGCCTACAGGATGACTACAGAGCACAGTTCTGGTGACTCCAGCCACCCTCCATCTTAATTTGCTTTGTGGCATTCTTGACAAGGCCACAACCCTCAGAGTCTTAGCTTGGGATGGCAGAGAAAATTGGTTTAATGAGAAGCTTCCTCATTCTCACTTTTGGAACCAATCCTCCACAACTGAAACACAGCTATCCTTTGAAATTCACATTGCTCCAAATTCTGCAATGCAGCTCTCCAACAAAAGAGTGAGCACAAAAGCACAGGCATTATAGAAAACTGTGCATAGAAATATGTTAGCAAATAGCAGAAAAAAAGCATGACACTGGGATAAATCGCTTGCGAAATTGTGTACATTAGTCAAACCTGCATACAGAAAGATGTGCAGCAGGAGAAATTCACAATAAAATGTTGACAAATTTTCCTGAGGATTCCTTCCCCTCGCCCCCAAAATTAGTGCAAATTGATGCAGAAATCCTGAGAAATGAATTTAAGTTCGGGAAAATGAGAAACTGAGGGAAACCATCTCTACACACTAACCATTCTCCTGAAGTTGCTTTAGCATTCCTTCCTGCTTTTTCTTCAGTTTGCCCTCCATTTTTGTTGTTTCCCTCAGCTTCCAGTGCTGCTGTTCCTGCCCCCTACTCCTCTGCACATCTGGGCTTGATTCCTAACAGCTGTCATGGAGGGAGAGCCCAGCTGCCTCAGTTTCTTGTTCAGCCTCACCCCACACCCATTTTAGCTTTCATAGATCCATGAGCAGCAATTCTTACCAATTGACTGTAGCTGCGGTATATGGCTCAATCCACATGCAATGTCCTGGGCCTAGGAAATTTTGCTGGCTCCCTGCAGGTCAGAGTCAGTGTTTGTTTTTCCCTTCTGAAAATCTGCCTCAATATCCATCAGCAAAAGCTGGTTTTGTGCAGCCTAGCAACACCCTTGGTCAGGAAGAATGCTAGTCTGAAAACATTTTTACCTGAAAATTCAGTTTTCAGTGTTTAGAGTAACATTTGGATGCAGGAGTATTTGATAATGAGTGCCTCCACCTGCAGTCCAAAGTAGTGACATGACAGTCTTTGGGGCTGATAAATGGAAAGATATGCCACTTATATAGCCTTGCCAAAAAAAGAGAAAACATAGCACCAAAACAGAGGACACAAACATCCGCATGTGCTAATGTGTACGTGCTATATATGTAAATTAAGAAATTACCATAATTTTACTAGGAATACAATGTATCTCACAATAGTGGGGAATACTGCTCAGTCAGCTGTCCAGTTTTTAGTGGCAGACAGGCAGCTTCAAGGCCCTTCCTGTTTCTCTCTGCCTTCTTAGGGTTCTTTAGCATTCCTTCCAGCTCTTCAATTCTATGATTCTATAACCTGGCTGATCAGCTAGAGATACCTTCAGATACATGACTGTATTCTATGAAGTGTAAAGGGTCTAAAAACTACAGCCCAGAATGCCCATGAAGTGGGACACATGACCACCCTAGGCTTGGCTTTGAATCCATGGTAACACTGTCATCCTGCAGTTTAGTAGTCAAAAGTACAAGAATGCTTTGCAGGCTAGCTTCCTCCTACATTAATAATAATTCATGTGGTGTTTCAGTCATATATGCGATCTGCTTCCACCATACTTCTCAAGTGTCCTGTGCTGCAGTCCCTGACTTTTACTATCATTTTTTAGTTGTTCTACTGCCCCCCCTCTCTCTCTCTGTGTGTGTGTGTTGCCTTTCATTTGTCTGAAAATACAACCAACTGCTACAAAGGAATTTCCTTCCTAGTGAAGTTATACTGGCCCCATATCTGATGGTTTTCAGGTGGGCAGAAATAGGATCTTTGTTCCACCTAGATTTTAATGATATTTAATCTGACATATGAAATTTTCAACAATACTCTTCTTCAATTGGTTTTAATCCTAGTACTGTTTAAATTTTAGTACTGTTTACATTTATTTTTGGATTTTGCATCTCCCCCACTCCATGTAAATTCCCTTCAGGGAATATAAAATTGTTTTAACAAATAGTTTAAAAACCTCTGTGGTATCACCCACACACAGTATAACTCTTATTTCAGAATACTTCTTTTTTATATAAAGAAAACATACATCCTTCACATCTAAAAACTTCTCAGAACAGACATTTCACCACCATCTACAGATAGCCATCTAACACAACAATCCCTAGTTCTTTTAAGGGCATTTCTTCCTTTGGTTTTTCTGTGGGGAAATGTGATGATTTGCATTGCTGATTTTGGGAATTCCTGCTCAACAGTGATGTCCTGGTTCTCAAATGCCTACTACTTCATGGGTTGACTTTAATATACTACGAACATCATTTGCACAGCCTCCTGTTCTCCGAATAACCCAAGAACAGTCATCTACTTAAACACGAACTTAATATTTTTCGACAATATGTGTAAGACAGAGTTCCACTAGGTGGCATTGCAACAGATCAGAGAAATGAACTGCTCACTCAAGACCTGTTCTAGTTGTGCAAGGAGGCCAGTCACGTCCTCATGCTTGTGATGAACACCCTCTGTTTGTGTGTTAGAGAGAAGTATTTCCAGTAATGCCCCAGTTCTATAATCTTGTAAATTGGCTGTGAAATGTAATAATTTTCTGGAGTAGATGGTGAGGGTTTTTGTTTGTTTGTTTGTTTGTTTATTAGAGGCAGCTCTAATAAAAATATTACCAGAGGTTATTTATTATCAAAGGTTCCCTATTTATGTGTAGGGAAGCTTTTAAATGTGTGGTGTTTTATTGTGTTTTCATATATGTTGGAAGCTGCCCTGAGTGGCTGTGGCAACTCAGTCAGATGGGTGGGGTACAAATAATGAAATTGTTGCTGCTGTTAATTTTATATCAAGATAAAAAGAGGATTCTGTATGACAACAGTATATAAAAGATGGTTTCTTTAAAGTGTTGTAGTGAATATTCGAGGAGAAGAAAAGAGACGAGCTGCTAACTCTGGTCACTATGGAAACGAGAGACCACTTGAGGAAGAAAAGCAGTTCCAGGAAGTGGAGTTTCCAGATCCAGATCCTGATACGGCTCCTGTAGCTTTAAATAGTTGCTTAGAATGGAAAAACCCCACTACTAAATTCTGATCATCACCACTACATTACCTCATGTTACATGCTGCCAGGTAACATTGGCTAATTAAATATATAGGCATCCTATTCATTTTACCCACATATTTCTGTTCTCCTCCCCTTTATTTTTGTTTGATATCATTGCAGAGTGTGATATGTGCCTATTTTGAATTGCATTGGTGAAAGAGAGGAAGGGGAGAGTGAGTGTGATATAGATTGTGGAAAAACCTGCTACGATTTTTGCCTTTATGTTTAATGTTGGGCTAAACGAGAGGTGGAGAACCTCTGGTCCAGGTACCAATTGTGCTGATTGCTGGACCCAAAAGCAAGGCCAATTTCCCCTTTTGTGAAAGCATCCCAGAAGGATTGCATGCTGTGCAGATTTGAAGACCTGTTCAGGGAGGTGAGTTAGGGGTCAGAGCCATAAGACTTGCTGGCTCCAGTGACAGTCCTTTTTCAAAGCTTGCTCTTGGGTTGGCTTCTTTTGTGTACATTAAAATGTGCTTTCCTAATAAACAAAGACGTGGCTGACAGCTGTCATTCCAATATTCTGATCTTGCGGATGAGCTTGATGCAAAGGTGCAAGAGAGTGAGTTGCTATTGAGGCAGAAGTCCTCACTCTGGAATTTCCCAGCCCTTTTATTTCTATAGGAGACGCTTAATATGAAGCTCTTTGAGGTGACAAAGGGGGAAGAGAGGGATCTCTGGCTCAAGGTCACTAAATTGACGCAATAGCGCTTGCATAGCACAGCCATGCATGGATGAGTAACACGCAGGGTTGTTGAAGAGTGCTACTCATCTAGGGATTCTCTTGGCTCAAGCACTGTCTCAGTGAACAAAGCCATAGATTTAAGAAGATAAATAATTTTGAATGAGCTAGATCTTAAAGTCATAATTGGGGGGAGGCAAGTGAACAAACTACTGGATTATTCATTGGTTTCTTTGGCAAAGGGAGAACGTCAATATCAGGAAAGATAAATAGCTTTCAGAAATAGAAATAAGAGGGAAAATTCCCTCTGGATACAGCCTCAATTTATTATCAGTTAAGTGTTATGACTGTGGTTTAGCATTCACCGGCTAAGGCTGGAACAATAGCAGTTCAGCAGGGCTTTGCAGACCCTTTCTGATAATCCCGCCATCATGAAAAGTTTATCTGCTAGAGCAAAGCAACAAGTGAGCACGGATCACTTCAATCTATTTATAGCAAGCACTTGAGCATTTTCATTATCAGGGGGATTCAGGTTGAACATAAAGCACATTTTAAAACATGAAAAGGGTCTGTACAGGGAGAGATTGATTTTACAGCATTGCAGGATGGGGGGGGAGAATGATTAAAGACTCTCTGGAAACCATTTGGGAAGTATAATTTCAAATGCAGCAGTATATATTACTATACATAGTTTGGACCTGACACACCACAGATTATCCCCTCCACCATGCCTTATGGGAGACCTCAGTGTGGAAATCACTGAAAACACATGTTATGATGGTTCTCCATGTAAGGGCTGGAACTGGCAACATTGTATGAACATTATATGAACATTGTATGAACATTGAAAGTTTCCATATCGGTTATGCATTTTCCTGGCAGCTCTTTGCCAGCTTTGTATTAATTTTTATCTCCATTGATTAGACATCCTGGGAAGTCCCTACCATGCTCTCATGGACATCTTGTTATGGAAATGTTTGAGCAATTGAAATGCAACCTTTAATTGATGAAGGTGATCAGTTTTGGAGTGGTGACAAGGCAATGCAGAAAACATTGTCCCCACTCTGAACTGACCTCATTTTCCTTTAGTGATGTCATCACTTTAATCTGATTTGCTATGTGGCATCACCATTACTCTAAGGAGGACATGGGCCAAAACAAGTGCCTAGATCAGGCTTCCTCTAACTCGGCCCTCCAGATGTTTTTGAGACTACAATTCCCATCATCTCTGACCACTGGTCCTGCTAGCTAGGGATCATGGGAGTTGTAGGCCAAAAACATCTGGAGGGCCAAGTTTGATGAAGTCTGGTAGTTGATCCCTACTTTAACCCACCCCCCATACACACACCCCAAAAAAACAGTGCCACCAAGCAAATTGCGAATCTGCCCTGAAGCAGCTGCCTCACCAAGGCTCCTTGTAGTGCTGGTGCTGCAAAAGTGGGTGGCTAAATTAATGTACATTTTAGCTTTACAGAAGACTAGTTTCTACATACAGTACACTTGCACAGCCCTCTCTACCCTCCATCCAGGTGATGCACTCAAGCAAGGAACTCATTATCAGAGCTGAAGCACATATTTCCAGGCAAGGAGGATGTGAAATAAGGGTGGCTAGGGGTGTAGCCTCAGGGAAGCCCTGAGGATGTGATAGAGAGGCTTGGAGAACTATATTTGGCCCCTGGGCCTGAGCTTCCCCACCTCAGACTTACAACCCCTTAAGGTAGACCAATATTGGTCCCATACTGCAAATGGAGAGGGCTAAGACTGACAGAAAGTTGCCTGCCTGGGCTAGACAACCTTGACTGCTCCACTGGCAAACCCAGTTTGCTCCACTGGTAAAAGGAAACACAGAGTACTCCCTAGCTTGTATCAATGTAAGCACATTTTAGAAGCCCTCTGCAAATATCCCTAGGTTTTTTCCCCAGTCCCTCCTCCAGAAGCAAAGGACCTATTAATGCCCATCCAACATTTTCACAAGCAGTAAAAGCAGCGAGAGAAAATCCTCAAGTATCCAGGAAGGAATAATACACCTTTTAATTAAGATTTATAATAAAAAATACTATCCTAAATTACTCCCTTGTGGTTAAAAAGCATTCACTGTGTAATATTAATTGTGTTAATTACTTTACTGATTGCTTGTTCCAGGCCTGATCTTGTTGAGGTGTTGTTGTTTCTGTTGTTTAGTTTGATTTAGTGAAAACTATAGCACTGAGAAGCAAGAGTGTCTTTTCTGTCTGGCTCCCTAATATGTCTTCTGGTTAAAAGAGAGGGAAAAAACCCACACAATCTAAATATTGAGGAGAGGTTTATCGGCAGTATGACTAAAATGTTGGACAGGTAATTGAGGGTGAAATTAAAGGGAAAAAATCCTTTATCCAGCCCTTCATCAAAGATTGCTCCTGTCTCATTAGGCTGCTCCTTTCTTCCTTTGGTACCTTGTGTTTCAGCTCTATCTTTCTAGGACATGACTTATATGCATGCACGGTGCAATGGCACAGAAGAAGAAGAAAGAAGTACTTTTCCTCCCTGGTAATCTATATTCCAAATCAGTCTCTCCATTGTTCTGGTACCCGTTTCTATTTTCTTTCTGAACGATGGCAGATAGCTTGGAGTGAAATATGTACACCCAGTTATTCTCTCCCCAGCATCGCCACCCCTGCCTCTGATAGTAATCCTAACAGCTCAGCGTGCTAGTATTATGGCAACAAACTGTGGAGCAGTTCATTGCAAGGCTAAAACCTGTCGAAAATGCTTAGGAACCAATTCCAGTTTAACCACCTGTAAAATGGGAACAAACAGAAACCTATTTCAAAGAGATGTTGCAAGGATAAATGAAATAAGTATTTCTACTGCCCCAAAAGCTATATCAGTTTACAAATGCCGTTGGAGAGCTGGAGTGTTGGAGCAGCTAAGATGCTGAGTTATATAATGTGAGGTCCTCAGTTCATCTCTCACCTCAGTCAGGGATTTAGAAGGTAATTTTAGGTGAGCCTTTCAGTGAGCAGCCCAAGTGGATCATTATAATAGTTTTTTATATATAAAAAATATAATTTCTATATTGCTTAATATAATGAAAATATCTCTGAGAGGTGTACAAAAAGCTGAAGCAACAACAGACAACTTAAACAAAATATTACAAAAATACACAGGTACATATAAACATGTTAGAAAGTTAGTAACATATATAATTCAATATCAATCCATTTTCCTTCTGACACACCCTCCCTCTCAGCCTCTGGGTCCAAACAAACTCTCAGTTCACCTACGAAACTCTCACAATGAGAAGAGTTCCTGGAAAAACAGCAGGCATCACCCCAGTCTCTCACTCTAGACTTGCTTTTTATGGCAGGTTGAAGGTGGATGGTAGGACCCACTGCTGTGTCCCATTCAGCTGCAATCTCCATATCTCGTTCCAGATACAGCAGGTTGTCCGCCAGACATGATTATTGTAAAGATTACTGAGTTAATGAATGAGAAGAAATTTGAGAAAGTGTGATATCACTAGAATAAGGGAAATCAAACTAAAATATTAGAATGGGAAAAACCTCAGGCTGCTCCTGAGGCCCTAAAAACTTATAAAGTAGTGGTATTCACATAATTATCCAGCTCTTAGTCACACTCACTCCAGCTTCAAGACACATTCTTACATGCTACATGTAAAATGACTCTGTTGCCCAAAAACACAAATCTCTGTACCACAGCTGCCACAGAGCAAGGGATAAGCCAAACACTTGTACTGTATAAGGCAGGGTTCAGCAACCTTTTTCAGCCGTGGGCCAGTCCACTGTTCCTCAGACCATGTTGTGTGCCAAACTATTTTTTTTGGGGGGGGGGATAAACGAATTCCTATGCCCCACAAATAACCCAGAGATGCATTTTAAATAAAAGGACACATTCTACTCATGTAAAAACACACTGATTCCCGGACCATTCACAGACCAGATTGAGAAGACGATTGGGCCGCATCCGGCCCATGGGCCTTAGGTTGCCTACTGCTGGTATAAGGTTTCTTGTCTTGTGTGTGTTGATATGATGATATAGAGGCCAGAATGATCTGCTGTCTTAGGTAAATTGATCGTACTTGTGGGAGCTGGACATAAAACCAAGTTTGAAGTTAGTTTAAAACAGGTCTGTACTGCCCTTTTCTGATAAATTTGCTGACTGGCAAATCTAAAAAAAATGTAGTATAAACACCAACAACTGGGAAACACTGGCCTGAGAGCGCTCCAATTGGAGAACAGCCTCTTGGGCTTTGAAGATGCTCAAAGTCCGGGCGAAAGGGAGAAGCATGCTAAGAGGAAGGCATGCTTGGCAATTCCTCACCGTGATCAACTCCCACCCGGAAACCTATGTCCCCACTGTGGTACGATGTGTGGATCCAGAATTGGCCTCCACAGTCACTTACAGACTCACTTTTTGTTATGTACTGAGTTGAATAGGATTCAAAATGCAGCAGTCTGATTGGTCCTAGAGCAATAGGATTCAGAATGCAGCAGTCTGATTGGTCCTAGAACAATGCAGCAGTATGATTGGTCCGCAGGAGCCACCCAATCCAGCTCCAGGTTGAAGTGAATCCACAACCTGATTGGCCTACAGGAGAATCCCGGAATTAGCCAATCACGTGCAGCCATTTGTGTAACTAATGTATATAAAGCAGATATTGTGGGGGAACTTCCATTCCCCCTCACCACTATGAGCTGAATAAAGAGCATGAAATCCACTCTCAACTCTGAGTATATTTCACTTTTGAAAACTGTGTTTATGGAAGACTACGAGTGATTGCCAAAGAAGAAGAAGCAGTATAAGAGGCTTCCAGTGGCTTTGAGGCCGAGTAGGAATTTTCTGCTTCTCCATTGACTGTCCTTGTCAGGCAGGTTTTCTTTTTTGCCTCCTCTGCACTGGATGCCAGACGGTGTTGAGAGTTTAGTGGGCCCATGTCTCTAATGAGGTTAATTGCTCAGATTTGACAGGAAAGCATGGGAATTGAAGGGGTACTGGTGAGCACCCTTAGGTACATTTGCTATATAATACCTGTTCTGCATTTGTAATAAATTGGTTTGTAAGAACTGAAGCAACCCCAGATATGTAGGATGTTGATGTGTGTTTTAATCTGTTTTTAGTTTGTGGCAGGTTTTAATGTTTTAAACAGTTGGGTTTGGTGTTTTTTACTGATAATTTTAGTCTCTTTGTAAACCACTTTGGAAGGGACACGGGTGGCGCTGTGGGTTAAACCACAGAGCCTAGGACTTGCCGATCAGAAAGTTGGTGGTTCAAATCCCCGGGACGGGTTGAGCTCCCATTGCTCGGTCCCTACTCCTGCCAACCTAACAGTTCAAAAGCATGTCAAAGTGCAAGTAGATAAATAGGTACTGCTCCGGCGGGAAGGTAAACGATGTTTTCGTGCGCTGCTCTGGTTCTCCAGAAGTGGCTTAGTCATGCTGGCCACATGACCCGGAAGCTGTACGCCGGCTCCCTCGGCCAATAAAGTGAGATGATCGCCACAACCCCAGAGTCGGTCACGACTGGACCTAATGGTCAGGGGTCCCTTTACCTTTAAACCACTTTGATGGTTTTTTTTGTTGTTTTTGTTTAAAAGCAAATGGTATATAAATTTTATGAAATAAAGAAAGGTGTTGCCATCTCTGGAGGCAGGCTGCCAAGAGCCATGACCTGGTTAGGGAGCACCCTTGAGGCCTGGAGTTGTGGGGCCCTGGATGGGGTCAAGAATGCATCCCTATAGACCTTAATGGTGTGGTCCTGGTAATGGCATTTTTGCTAGTCAAAACTGCATTCAAAACAACATCTTCTCTTGGCTGTGTGGTCATTGAATCTTTTATCTTCTGTGACAGCCAAGCATGGTGGATCCTTTCCAGAGACGTCAACTTCTGTAAAAGATTGTGAGGGCCCAACTTGATGTCCTGAGGAGCTAGGGGGCAGAGCTGAACATGGCGGTAGCATGGCCCCAGCAATAATAATAATATTGCAGCTATATCAAAAACTGGATTGTTTTTTTAAAAATAGACAAACTGATATGGAAATATGGAGAGCTAAACTTAAGATTGGTGGAAAATACGAGAAACTTTGAGAAACCAACTTTGACTGATTCACCAATCCCTATATGCCATTCAAACACCAATTGTTGCCTTTATCTATTTCTCTGGCTCCTCATGATGCCATCTGAAGCAGGCCACTTTCCCTTTCTGCATGTCAGGGATGGTCCAATTCCTACAAGTGATTATTCAGAAGTTAGTTCCACTGAGTTCAGCAGGACTTGCTGTGGGTCCAAAGGTCAGCAGCTTAGGTGGCATATGAAGGTGTGCAAAGCCGCCAGCGTAATGGGGGACAAGATGAGTGATGGAGGAACTTCTCCATTACCTTTTGAGTATTAGCATTCCTTGAGTGGGTCCAGTGCTGCTAGACCCACTCAGCCATTGGAATCAAGGACAAATTATGGCTTCAAGAAAGTGCAGTTAGTCCCCACGCTTTCATATGCAATCCAGATGAATGTTGGTGATGAATAAATTGCAGAAGCATGTTACGTCTTCTGAGAGAGGATTTGTGGGGCAGCTAAAACTGTTTTGTTTTCTTGGTGATTAATAATTTGTGAAAGCAACAGCCACAGAGAGCAGGGGAAAACAGCTGGCCGAGGGTAAAGGGACAGAAGAGATTTGTCTACTCGTTTTTGTGTTTCTTTATTGCTTCCTTTCCGTAGATCAGCTGTGGCCAAATATTTGTTGGCATTTAGGTCCACACAGTCTTTACAAGTCAAAGCTCTGGGGCACAGCTGTCCCAGGACGATGGCTTCCTAATCCTGACACAGGCTGCCTCAGGCCAGCCACTCTTTGCTCAAACCCACTGCAGTTTTCAGTTCCTGAGTCCCTTATGGCACAAAGCAATCTGTCATTTCAGCTTTGTTCTCTGCCTGTCTCCTGACTCTGACTATAACAGTGTTTGGCAACGGTGTCAGTGAGATAGATCCAGCTGCATGGCATTCAGTGATGGCTTGGGAAGAGAGGAGGTCGATTAGGGCAGTACCATTCCACTCCTCTGTGGCTGTCACTTGAGTCACAGCAAGCAGGGGTTCATGCTGCTCAGCTTCACTTGGGAGTCTGGGGGTGCAGGAGGTGGGGAGAAAGACATCATTGGACAAACAGGTTATAGCAGTATGTTTTCTCCCCTCTGCCTCCTTCTGCTGTAACTGGGTTCCTTCCAGGACTCAGTTTCACCTCTCTCCACTTGGAAGCCTAGGTCTGTAGCTGGAGAGAGAAAGACAAACCACTCTCACCATGCAAATAAACAGCACCAGTAAGCAGAAAATGCACCCACTTGCCCATAATCTGCACTGTAAGAATGCCTTGGGACTACAGCAGGTAGCCCCAAGCCAGGTGAGTAAAATTAGACCCCCAGTGCACTTTTCATTGCAGAATTTACAGGTTTAGTGCTCGTTTCTCCTTTATTTGGAAATGGATTATTTTGTTATGGAAGCAAGTGAATGTTAAACCTGTACTATATTCCACTACGTTTCCAGAAGTAGCCTTTACATCACATGAAAGCTCAATTATAATGTGGAAATTAACAGTTAGGGAAATGTCAGGAAAACAACATAAGCTGCTGTGTGAATGCAGCCCATGACTGTTTAAAGGGATATGATGCAGCTTTAAATGTGTAGCGCAGATGGGGCCTTTATCTCATCACACCCATAACCTCCTGGCTGATTGAAATAGGAGAAATATGATGCTGGAGCTGTTTTTCTCAGAGTTTGCCTTTGTTTGTTTTTTAAAAGCTATGCCTATGATGCCACAATTGAAAGTTCATGCTAAACTAGAAGAGGGTGCTCTTTGGAAAATGTGAAAATGATGGTACTATTCAAGGTTCTGCATTATGTTAAATCTGTTCCTGCTCACAAATGTTGTGCTGTGTGCCATATGTATTCCCTGTTATGGGCAGGGATTGAAAATATGAACAAAATTGCCTTCCTGATGATATAGTAAAGACTCAGCATCAGTTCAAATGAAATTTTGACCTTTCTTATTGTGATTTCCATGACTTTCCAGCCTCAAAATCGATAATTCTATCTGGAAACTACTATGACCATGGCTGAGAAAATATGTTTATTTGCTTCCGTTAGTATTGTTTAAGTTTCTTTGTAGATACCAAGAGATTCACTCACAGATATAGATGTTTTAGAAGAGTCTAGTGCCACTTGTTGATTTAGCAATTTTCCTCTTGACCATTTTGTCTTTTGGACTTCAAATTCATTTCCCATATCTCAGTAGAGTAGAATGATTCCATTCTATTCTTTGCTCAAACTCTGCAGAACAGAAATGGTCCTTTCCATCCATTCCTAATCTGGATCTCACATTCAGCATACTTGAGTCAGTTGCTACATTCTTTATTTGGAGGCTCTCAGGGGCTCAAGAGATGGCATTGTTTTAATGAAATGTGACTGAAGTCCTGAGCCTCTGCTGGTCTGCCATATATATATATATATATATATATATATATATATATTTAATTGCTTCATGGCATGACACCTCCATAGCCTGAGCTGTCTAAATCCCAAAGTGGCAACTGTAACCTCAAGCATTTTTTCATTGACTCACATACCTGTATTCAGAGGACTTACTTGTGCAGCAATGATATCTTGCTTCCATCTGACATGAGTTAACCTGTGACCTTTGCAAGCCCCTGGAAGTGCTACTCTTAAAATAAAATAAAAAGCTAAAAAAACATGAAAAATGACAATACATGAAAAATATAATAAAAATTAGCATCACAAAAACCAATAAGGAACAGAATTAAAAGAGCAACAACGATAATTGTTCAGTAATAATGGAGTGAAATGGATTCCGTTAAGGAAGGGTTTCTTCAATTTTGGTGCCCCTGTTGAGAATGCTATCTCCTATGTTGTCTGTACAACTGTACATCTTGAAGCTTTTTCCTAAAACACAGCTAAAACCATTTTAATAGCACTTTATTATCAGTATATTTGGGCTTCAAAGTCAAGTAACTGAGTATTTGTTCCTGTAATTTATTTCCCTTCTGTAGTTACAAGATAGCGTATGCAAGTCATGGCATTACAGAACTGTTGGTTTCTTAGAAATTCATCCAGTATAGTTTCTAGGATTGTTGCATAGATCATGGTGCAGTGGATTCCCAACATAATATTTGTATTCCTATTTAATAATAAAAACTAATAGCATTACAATTTTGAAATGTGCTTGTATTGTTTTCGAAAGGAGGAACATTGTAGGATAAATTTCCTTTGTTTTGCTTTGATTTTTCTGTCGAGTGCACTCTATTGCTCTGTACTGGAAGTTCTTGTCATTGTCCAGCTCTAATTATTTCTCTGCCCTAGAAAACCTCTTTGTTGTCCAGCTCTAATTATGTTCTAAAATTAAATGAATTATCATTTCCTTTTTGTGTCGAGCCTGCATTTCAAAGATCATAAATTCACCTTATCTGTCAAGCAAACTTTATTGCCTAATAAAACAATGGTGATAATAAAACAAAGTAATAGTTAATAGAATCCTTTGTGGGTTTGGGATACCTAGGGATAATAGCATGTCTGACACTCTTTAGAGCCAATATTTACCTTTATCGCTGCTCACAGCCTCCTGAGACCCATTTGTTGTGCAATTCCCATTAAGAGTTTGTAGTAAAACAGCCTGTTGTCTTACTATTTTTGCCATTAAGAACACTAAGTTATAAATAAGTTGTCACTGGTGAAGCAGAAGTATTACCAGAACTTCTTTTCCCTAAATAGTACTCATTTCTTCATTTATAGACAGCTTTTTGTTTTGTTTTTACAATAGTCCATTTCTAATTTGCATTTTCGCACTTTTTTCCTATCTTTTTTCTATTTCCCTACTATATAAGGTATCAACTACCACCATGCACTAACTGCAAGGTTTGGTTCAAATCCCAGTTTGGTGCTTTGGGAAACAGCCTATCTGAAGTGTTTCAGAGGCTTCTGAGTTCAGCTCAAGGTTCAAGGCTAATCCCCATTCAGAAAAACAAAGCTTTGTTTCTTTCTGCCTCCCACGGCCTTCACTATTGGATTATAAATAAATAAATGCTGTACTTCCTTTCTCTTTTGACAGAAGTAGATGAAATTTGCAGGTATAACAGCCCAGCAGAATGGATTAAGAATGACAAATCACATCTCATTTCCGCCCCCACCCCCCAGTTGATTCAGGACACCTTGGGCAGATTCCATTTTACCTCAAGCAAGGCCAGAATCTTTCCAAACTACCCCACTCTAAGGTTTGAGTTTTGTCCAAATCTGCTGCATACTTCTTAGTCTCAACAAGATGATAGCTGATAGCTGGATAACCCCAATCCACAAATTCTTACATGCTGCAGAAGAGCTGTCTACAGCCCAGCTGTCAGTGAAGGACAGGAGATAAGCAGTTGATGACACACACAATCTTAAGGGCATTCCCCATGTCCAGCCATTTCTTCCCCAATCTGAAGTGTTTCAAAGTGCTGTATTGTTATTGTTGCTGTCATCATAATCACCTTCTAAAGAAGATTTCTTTATTTCTTTGGTAGCCAGACGTTGTTGGACTACAGCTCCCATCATCCCTAACCATTGGCCATGCTATCTGGGGCTGATGGGAGTCAGAGTCTAACAACCCCAGAGATGGGTGTGTGTGCTTGCTTTATTATTTCAGAGGCATGTCCCAAATAGCTACTACCCTATTACACTGATTTAGAGAGTAGTCAATGGTTGTAGAGGAGACTGGGGATCATCAGCTTGCCAAACTGTTGCTAGCTATGGAACAGAGTCTTTAAAATCCCCCTATCCCATTGTCTCACTCTTCTCTTGTAATAGCAGTAACACAAAGTAAAAAGCGTGGGAGAGGCACATGGTACATATCAACCACATGAATGGGAACATAAAAGGCAATTGTTCTTCACTTTTCTTTCAAATATTTTTGTTAGAAAATGTAAAATGAAATTGACAGAAATAATGTGAGATAGATTGTGCCCTACATCCTACTGAAATCAAAGAGACTTGCAGGGAATTGTAATTGTGTCCCCTTCCAATGCTTTCAAGTCACACCCAGCTTTGGCTGCCTTCTGCTGCTAATACTCAATTTCTGTCACATTAGATGGCAAATCAACATTTGCATCAAAGCCATGTCAATGATTAAGCTTTAAATCTAAATTTTGCACCAAGTACATATCAGATAAAGCAGCCTCTGTTGTGCCGTTCTTGGTCCTTGGCACATCAGATCCTTGAACAGCAGGTGAAAAAAATCATCAAACCCATTCTTTTCTGTTTATAGAGTGCAGATCAAAATCCCCTTTACCTCTGAAAAGCAGAGCTCAGAGCTCATCTTGGGTTTCATAGCACATTCAATAGGCAGTGCCCTTTGCCTATCTTACGGAAGACTTCATTAAAAAATGAATAGCTGTTTCTCGCAATGTGCACAACAGACAGTGATGCTGTGAGTACAAAATACCCTCGAAACAGTTTAGAAAACTTCACAGCAGCTGAATCTAATGGGTTCCTAAGCATCAAGGAAGTCACTTGTTCTGCTGAGATGGGCCTGCAGTGAGACGAAAAGGCAACGAAAGAACCCAAGCCTCTGGAATTTTGTCATTTAGAAGGTTTTGCCTCTCCTGTTTTATCTGACATTAATTGCAATCAGATGTAGTGTCACAGCAGCAGCTTGACAGACTGATAATACACTTCTGTACCTCAGTGGTAAAGCACCTGTTTTGCATGCAGAGGGTTGCAGTTTGCAGTCCTCACATCTCCTGGTATGGCAGGCAGAGACCCCTGCCTGAAATCCTGCTTAGATGTGCCAGCCAGTGGAAAGAGAACCAGTGGTCTGACTTATAAAGTAGCTCCCTATGTGCATTTGCATAATTCCTGTGCACCATCTTGGTTGCTTGAAACACTTTTTTCTAACCCATGCAATGTTTGCGTACAACAGGAATCGGTGGGTGCAAACCTGCAAAAAATAAAATAAAAAAAATCTACAGAAGTCTTAAGCTATTCCCTTTTGTTACAGTAGTTTGGTGTTTTCCAATGAGGAAGAGAAATGGAACTTTCCCCAGTAACTCTCATGCAGTTATTTTAGAATGCATAAGCCAAGCTGAAGCAAGGTCTAGTTTATTGGGACTCTAGGTCCCTAAAACAGATGAAGACCCCTTTCTAGTCACAATGGTATGCTTTAACTCAACTTTTTTGATCGTGCTATCAGTGGAAGTTGGTGGGAAGCACAAGAGTGAAAAGTGGTTTTAAGGCAGGGATGGGGGCACTCTGGCCCTCCCATTCTTGCTGGCCTCCAGCTCCTATCACTCCTGCCCCTGTTGGCTGGACCTTATTGGGACTGGAATCAAACAACATCTGGAGTGCCCCAAGTTTCTCCATCTTTGCTTAGAGAGAGCAGCGGTAACTGCAGACCTGGCACTAAAGAAAGACTAAGAAGAGGTACCTGCTACCATATGGTTTTGCAGCTGTTGCTTTTTTGTTCCTTTGTTTTATTTGTCTCACCAGCTTCTCTAAGGGACTCCTTTCTATAATGGACTTTGGAAGTACAGTGGTATCTCGGGTTACATACGCTCAGGTTACAGACTCCGCTAACCCAGAAATAGTACCTCGGGTTAAGAACTTTGCTTCAGAATGAGAACAGAAATTGCGCTGTGGCAGCGGGAGGCCCCATTAGCTAAAGTGGTGCTTCAGGTTAAGAACAGTTTCAGGTTAAGAACGGACCTCCGGAACGAATTAAGTACTTAACCCAAGGTACCACTGTACCATTATTTTAAAATGCAGATTGTGGATCTTTCATTCATATAACAGATTATAATCTTATTTGAGCAAGGCCTTCCAATTTCCTTACTTACTGACTTCATTTGCTTTGCTTTGTTCTTTTATGCTATAGGGGGCAAAGACCTTTAGCCTAGATAGGTTAAGTATCACTTCTTCCCTTAATTCATTTACAAGTTTTCAACCATGACCGAACAGTATATTCAAGAAATATATAGTTATATTTTCAGCAGCCGTGGGTCTCCCAGTTGCAGAGGGGCAGAAGGTGTCAACAACTAATCAACTCAATCCATTGCCAGAACTTCCATAATCCCTTCTCATTTGTGTGAGCTTTTATTTAGAACTTTTTTCTTTCTTTTTTGGACCTTATGAGAATGTCCTCCAATAAGCAAAACACATACACCAAAACATACTGTTCGACAATGTATTGTCTTCTTCTGTACATTTATTTCGTGCTTTGTTTTTGGATTGTCTTTGAATGGCTGGGATTAAACATCTATGGGAAAACTTTTATCAGCTCATGTGACACTTCATATTTTCACTGGGGAATTTTATCTTGTCAGTTTTAATGGCCACAAATGCAGTTAATGGCCACAAATGGGTTAGTAAGGATTAGGGAGAAAGAGGGAATAAATAAAACAGTAGCCAAAATTATGCAGCAGCAACTGTTTTTCATATCCCTTTCCACAGTGCATTTTTTCTTTAAAAAAAACAAACATTTAGGGGTACTCTCATTTTGACTCAAGAAAATCACCATTTTATCGGGAGGGGGATACGGTAAATGGACAAAAGTGCAAAGATTCACAAAATGTTTAGGGGTATGCGTACCCCCAGAAAAAAAGCACTGCCTTTCCAAACATGCTGTCTTCTGCCACTCCTTCAAAATTTTCTATAACATGGCAAAAGAAATTTCTGTCTGCCTTATCATTTATCAAATCAGTCTTAAAATGAAGCCATGTTTAAGCATAAAATAAGCCAAGTAAAAAACATTCACTTGTGTTATTCGTAGTATTTTTTTAACTTTATTAGTATAATTAGAATTACAGTATGACATAAAATAGCGAGCTTTTGCTAAACTCTGTAAAGCATTACATGCGTCTGCCATAAACAACCTCTATTATAGATTTAGGTTTTATTGCCACATCACTGCACTGAGGTGCAATAAACATTCAATGTCATCTTTTGTTTTTGTTTTTTTAAATTATCCCAGGAGTAAACAGAAACTGTCCTCTATAAGAGTGTATCATTATTTTCAAGGAAGACTTACTATTATTACATGGTTTAGCAAAGCACTGTAAAAAAGCTACATAGAGAGAATACCTTGTCCTTGATAAACTGTGCAATCAGGTTTATACAATATACTATTCACATAGACTAACAAACTAAGAGATGATATTATGCAGTCATTGCATAGCAAAAAAGCAGACTAGTTAAGTAATATTCACATCTAATGTGCAAAATGCAGACCAAAAAGTAGCAAAATGGATAATTAGGAAGGTAAAATGCCCTGAATGAACACACTAGTTTAAACGCCAAAAATAACAAGATAAACAAATACCGAAGTTAAAGAGTCGTATTTTATTTTATTTTATTTTATTTTCTATACATATATCTACACATAATACCAGAAGATTACACATCCTCCTTTAGCAAGCTCCAATCAAATTCGCTCATCAAGTTTAGACAGGACTAAATGGTAGACAATGAAGCATTAGTTTTTTTGTTTAAAAAAAGTCTCCTTTTCTAAAGAAAAAGTTAACTATTTCATTTTGTAGATACTAAGTGAGCAGCAACCTCTTGATTTATTGAGAAAGAGTATATAAAACATTGCCTGTAACATGTATAGATATCAAACTGACTATCTTATTAGCTATTTTGATTGAAGGTCCATGTAGCATTGTTTTTTTAAAATGCATTCACTACCATGTGTTATGGATTCTGAACCACTGCGTTAAATGCTTCCAAAATCCCATCAGTGTCTCCAACATTTTGAAAATATCCGTCTCTGAAATTTGACTCTCCCCTCTTAAAATAAATTCTCATCAGAAATGAAACTGGCTAGAATTATTTTTTTGAAGGGAATACTAATAACTTGCAAAATGGACATCTTGTATTTAAAGCCCTTACATATTGTTCCTACAAATATATTGCTACAGTAAAAATGAAATGTAATAAGTTTACTCAATAAAATGTATTTTCCTGTACATTCTTTTGTGTATGTTTTTTTCTGTATTTAATGCTACATATATTACATCACTTATAATTAACAGTTATGTATCAGCAAATATAGCAATAATATACAGATGATTTTTGTCTTAAATATTTTACCATTTTCCTACCAAATATAACTCCATTTTTTTTGTATTCACGCGTTACCTGAGCATACCAGTCTTAGCCTAATAATATACACTGGATGACAGCTTCAACCTGCAAGTACTGTACAGATAGCCACTTTACAAATGGAACTAATTCCAAGCTCTCCTCTTTTTCTTTCTTACATTTAGTCTTTTCATTTTCTTTCAAATGCCACTGACTCCTTTTTTTTTTTTAACTGCAGGCTCTAAATATGTTTCTTTTTAAAATATAACATATTAAGAGCTTAGAGAGGTGAACCGTACACAATATATTAAGAACATAAAAAAGTAAAAAAATGTACAATCTCATGCTGTATATTTACAAATATTATCGAAATAATAGATTTTGTCTTTCTCCTATCCTTATATTTCAATCTAAAGCTTTTAATGTACGGTTTTATAAAATAATACATTCAACTTTTCTAGAGCTTGCAAAACTGTGTTCTTGTTTTTTCCCTCTTCCTATAACAAACAAAAACCTAACCAAAACAAAAAATTCACCCTGTAAATAATCCAAGAGTCGATTTCTCTAACGCGTTAGAAGTAATTAGAGCTCTGCACTTAATGTGCAATAGATTCAATATTATCAAGTCAAGTGACAATCTGATGCTTAAAATAAGACTGCAGCGAGAGAGCATATTAAAGCATTCATCATCGTTAATCAAATGTGCTATTCTGTGATAACCTGTACCATTAGTAAGTAGGCTTCCTTTTATGTAAATAACATTATATACTTTTTAAACTGGTGGTTGGTAATTTAGGCAAAGAAAGAAAGAAAAATAAATCTAGGAAAAATATTGTATTTTCTGGAATCCACCACTTTGGAAAGATGTATATATTCTATAAAAGAACTGAAAATAAGTAGCACTCCAAAAATGGAAAATACCATACCATATGTGCAACATGAACATATATAAAGACTACTTTACCTTCTATCATTTTGCATAAAAATATTTCTCTTCTGACATGTACAGCATCTGTTATGGGAACATTCAGCAATAGGCTATCTACAAGTGATTTGGATTTCTTACATTTCCCTCTCTTGTTCAGATTCACGGTTCAGAATCAGGTGTCTACATCACATTGTTACAGCCCTAGAGTACAGAATTAATATCTTTTCTATTATATATTTATATATATATATATAATATACTTTTACTTCATAAAATAAGGAAATCTCAATTTCTTTTAAGACAGAGGCAATGAAGCAAATGGGAATTGCTGTGTGTTTAAAACCAAAAATAATAATATTAATAAGACAATCCCCAGTGCAAAAGAGACTGAACAAACTATATATATGGTTAATGGGGTTAGTGAGGAGGAGGGTTTTGGTCTTTAAGCTGGGGCTCTCTATTTAAATAGGTAGCCCAATACACTAAATTAAAAATCCCAAAAAGCAATGGGAATGCTATTCTTGATAGTCGGTCAATTTTGCTGACGCTGTTAAAAGTTTTCTTGGGTTCTGGAGGTTTTGCTGCGTCAGATTTGACATCTTTTGGCTCTATTGTTGCGCTTTTAGCAATGGTAGCTAGTCCAGGGTCCCTTGCGATATTAGGGGTGAAGCTAGTTGCTGTCGCTGGTGCTGTGAACGAGTTGTTTTTCATAATCAGAGGATCCTTTACTTTCTTTGGCTAGGAATGAGAAAACATAGACTTTAATCCAATACATCCATTTGATCATCCATTCCAATGCTTGGACGGCTCCGAGACATATGTATGTTTTAGGAATATGCAAAACATTCCTTTTGTTTTCCACATGGATATTTCCATATTGAAAAAAACAAACCATGAGATTGCATTTCCTGGCCATTTATGCACAAAAGCAGATGTGCACATTTAGGAAGGGCAAAATTTTCTGATATTTGTTTAAAAGTCATGGGGAACTTTAAATACACATGTGTTGATGGGAATGTATATATGTAGGTTGTTTTATATAGATAAGTTTGTTTTAACAGAAATTTGTCCTGTAAGCATGGGTGCATCCTTTCCCATAAAAATGAAAAGGCTCTTTGATAGAGTAGGATGTAGAAGAAGGGGATACCACTGTTTACACACTTCCCTGAGAGAAAATCAATTTAATTTAGTGGAATTTTATTTTGAATAGACATTCCTATGATTGCACAATTCCTATTATGCATGCCCCCCCATTTGAAATTCTACCTAGATTATATTGTTCACCTAATCTCCCATTCTATACATGTTGTTTTGCACAGCAGCTTCTGAGCTGCAGCAGCAGACTTTGTAGTAAAAGCATTGAATTATTATTATTATTATTATTATTATTATTATTATTATTATTATTGCCTGTAAAAGCTCATAACAGTTATTTGCTAGCCCAGTGCATTACATTACAGCACTGCATATGAGAGGGCTAGTAACTGGTTGGCAGCCATGCATGGAGAAAGTGTCACTTCTATGTTTGCCAAGTGCACCTGAGCACAGAGATGTGTGGCAAAACTACACACATTCCTTTTAGAAAAGAACGGAACTCTAGATGAGAGAACTCCATTTTCTCCATTCATTTCAATTAAATGAATGGAAATCCAAATGAACGAGCTCCAAATGAAATATCCATTAGTTTGCCATTAGTTCTATTCATTTAATTGAACTGGAAGCCTGGAAAGGCCTGTACAGACCATAGAGATGTCACATGTAGGAGAAAAGAGGCAGAGAGCAGCAAAACTGACAGAGGTGAACGCTGTCCAACCCCTTGCCTACTTTTTTAAACAAAACCTTTTGGCATCGTCTCCAAGAAAGCCTCCAGCAACGTGCAGTCTTCTGCCAACGTCACAATTTTCCCCAGTGCTATTATTTTCAGACTCAAGGGTCTGGATGGCACGTGCATATACATCACTTGATGTCTTGTGATTTGATGAATCATCCCTTGGTGGCTCACTGCTGAATGTCCAAATTTTCTCAACTGAAAAGTCTTATTTTGACATGGCAGCAAGGGTGATATGCAAGCTGTCTTTGAGGTGCTGAATTGATGTTAGCTGTTTCACACATATATGCAATTGCTCAGCAATTCACATGCGTATGTGTGATTCACTCTTAGTTGCAATCTGAAAAGGAGCTGCAGTAAATTCCATATTTCAATGCAGATATGAACATTTTTTAAAAAAAAATCTTAATGGGCTGCTGAATTCATAAATAAGTTGCTTGTTAATGTTGAAAGGGAACTGCTAGCATCTGAGTTGTAACATCTTTGGGAGGAATTAATGATACTGGATTCCTTGTAACAGTCCTAATTCAAGGGGGAGCGACAGAGAGAGTAAATTGAACTCAGAGGGGCTTACATTTGAATGAGAATGTTTAGGACAGATCATCAAGTTCAAGCACTTTGGTTCTGTAGGATCATGTTTCCCATGCAATGCGTACAGTGGGTCATATGACAATGTATATTATTACCTTTTCGGGAACAACACTCTTGCCATCCCATGCATAGCCTCTCTTTGTAAAGTAGTTCACTGTTGCAAATTCAATCAGTGCCGAGAAAACAAACGCATAACACACGGCTATGAACCAATCCATAGCAGTGGCGTAAGCCACCTTGGGGAGAGAATTCCGTGCACTGATGCTCAGGGTGGTCATTGTCAGCACAGTTGTCACTCCTGCAAAGCAAAGCAAGAACATTTCAGAACTCATCCAATCACCACCCTATTGCCTACTCCCATCCACCTCACAACTGCGATATCGCTTTGAGTATATGCCATTGTAGAAGAAGAGGAGAAGAAGAGTTTGGATTTGATATCCCGCTTTATCACTACCCGAAGGAGTCTCAAAGCAGCTAACATTCTCCTTTCCCTTCCTCCCCCACAACAAACACTCTGTGAGGTGAGTGAAGCTGAGAGACTTCAGAGAAGTGTGACTGGCCCAAGGTCACCCAGCAGCTGCATGTGGAGGAGCAGAGACACGAACCCGGTTCCCCAGATTACGAGTCTACCGCTCCTAACCACTACACCACACTGGCTCTCTCAACTGTAGTTAGTTACAGACGTCTTCAGGTTTGTTTAGCAATACCATGGTCCTTTTTGTAACGCAAACATTGGATCCACCAGCAGGAGCATCCCCTGACCAGAGTTCCACTCGGGGTGTGCTCCAGCAAGCAGAGCAGGGGAGTGTGGCTTTTGTCTTCTACCCCTTTAGTACTCAATGCTACCTCTCACACTGTCCCTGATGTTTGGAGGACCCTTTGGATGCATGTGAGAAGTGGCACTGGCAGCCACCAAGGGAGGAGGGATTGGCAAAAGTTGTTTCTCCTACTCTGCCTGGGGGATCCCTTCCCCTGGATCAAAAAACTTGAGTCCACCAAAGGAGAAGTCTGGAGCAGATATAGATGTAGGAACAGATCAGTCAAGATCCAAAGAGCAGTAGCTCTTAGAGTGCCCAAAGGCTTGTATGTTAGTGTGTTTGTGTAGGAGGCATTGCTGTGGGCAAATCCTAAATCCAAGCTCTCCTTGACACGTAGAAGGAGTTTCAGATACCTCACATCCTAGCTATAGATAAAACTTACTGAGTGACAGGCATTATTTTCATTCAAGTATTCTCTATTTTTATTGGATTTGAAGTTTGTTTTATGCCTGTTTTTATTGTTAATTGCTTTGTGATGTTTTATGGGAAAAGATTCATAAATGAAACGGATAGTATTGAACATGTGCAGGGTAGCTACTTTTTTATATACCACACCATCTTGTGCATTTTTACATCAAAGAAATTTCCACTGTGGGCAATGGTGCTTGCTTCCAGGCAAATGAACCCAGGATTGCAGCATTAGATATTGCAAAGTGTGTTCTCCTTCATGGAGAGCACGTGTTGCGGTGGGGTCTGCTGAGCCACCCCTCTGTTACCAGGCAGGGTCTCTAAAGATGGCCTGGGGCAGTGATTGGTTCACTGGATTGCTGGGGTAAAAGTTATATTGCAATCTTGGTGGGAGGGGTAAAATGTTTAAATACTCTGCACGCAGCCTGGAGCTTTCTCTTTGTGCAATGGATCACCCACCCACCCGCCCTTGAGTAAGGGGTTGTTGCATTGACCTTGCTATGCCTGTCATGGGGTCGTCTGCCGTTGGGGCAGGGGCTTGGTAGGAATTTTGTCCATCTGGCTGATTGGCTGGGCCATTTGGTTTTTGCCTACTGCGTAGCAAATCGTCACAACTTGTAAGGTTGCGGTTAGGCATTGGTTATAAATTGGTGGAGGAGGGGTTAGGATAGGCTGGACCTGCCCCTCCATGGTTGCTGCGGAAAGGGAATTCCGTTAAAGGAATCCTGGGGCTTGCCATCTTTTCGTCTAATCCCTGGAATGGGACTAGGGCCAGCAAGCCTTCGGGGAGCATGCGGGTGAGAATTGAGGGTCTGTGACTCAGCTCCATTTCTCCCCGACTTGCTTTCCCCCGCACTGTCTTTCGGTGGTGCCCGGAAGTCAGTTCTGTCCCCAGGCGGGGGGACAGATAGTCTTAACCAATGCCTAAACAACCACTCACGGTTTTGTATTTAAATAAAGTTGTGGCCAAAATTATGCCAAAAACCTTAAACAAAAATTAAGTGTGCGTTGTGAGTTATTTGGGGGGTGGCTTGGGGACCTCAACACGCAATAACATAGAATCACAGAGAGTTGGAAGTGACATGAAGGGTCATCTAGTCCAATCACCTGCAATGCAATGCAGTCACCTGATTTATGGCAGTTCCCATGCTGTCTATCTTCCATAAATACTGATGATAGCAAATCATCAGGTTGCAGCTGGAGAAATCAAGTCATATGAGGATTGTCCCTGACCACTGGACAGGGTGAGGAAGTCCACATGAGAGGACAGAAGGTAACCCTATTTAGGTGTTAAAACAATTTGAAAACAGAACACAGAAACTGTGGGAGTGGGGATGAGCACACCAGCTCTGCTGCTCTCTCACCCCCTGCCCCTCATCACCTCCCACAAATTTTGTGCCTCACAGCAGGGAGCCTCTTATACTCCTGCAGGCTCACTGTGCAATGCTGACATCTGGAAAATCAGGGTTTTACATCATGTGGAGACGTGTACTTGTCCCCACTCTTCTTTCCCTGTGGCCTGGATTAGTATAATTCCTGAATAGGACTCTTGCTGTACCACTGAACTGGCAAAATGTCAGTTAATTGGATGATTGTGATGGTTTACCACTAGGGGATGCCATTTGGATTTTCTGCCTGAGGCACCAAAACATCTTGAGGCAATCCTGATTGGAATCACATCCCTCTTGGCATTTGAGGCAAATTACAGTTATGGCTATGCCTCAACTGGACGAGCCAGCTTAATGGTTTTCAGATGAAATGAATAGTCCTTTCCATTTGTCTTCTTGTTTCTGAGCCCTATCTCACATGCTGCAGCAACATTTTCAAGCTGTTCTCCACAAGCTTAAAGACTAATGCTGATGAAATAAGAAAAATATTGCTAATGTTGATTAAATAACAGGGGAAATGCCACTGTGATCATATACTTTGCATTTTGAGTAGTGATGTTGCTCACCTGCCGCTGAGCAATTTTATTTTAACTAGCTGCTGAGCTTTTACTGAAAGTGAGAGGTCTGTATCTCTGTTGCATTGCTTACCGTTGCGTTAAATCACATATTCACCAGTTACCTTGACAACTGCAGACATTTCATGTATTAAATCTCTGCTGCAGTATATTTCCACTGTGTCAAGTGTTAGCCAAAACACAGAGCAATCAGAAATATCTTGCACTATCCATATTCAGATGCATTATTTATTGTCAGAGGGGGGAAATAATATGACCTTTCAATTATCAGTCATCCCTATTCTGAAATGTCTCCAACTGCATAACGATTTGTGTAGAAAAACTGACTTTAAGGCTGTAGTCCTGTCCAGCACAATCCTATGAATGTCTGCTATGGCCCGTTAAGTTGTATTTACTCTCACGTAAATGTGCATAGGATTAGAGCCTAAATCACAAAGAAGTACATAGATGGAATTTAAGCACCCTGACCACCCACAGAATATTGGATCAAACTCTGCTGTCTATTTCTGTGTGTTTACATTCATATGAAATATTTGGAGGTTTTCCTTTTCCATGATAGCTAAACATAAAGCTTTAGAAGGGAAAACCTAGTCAAATGCAATATAGATAGATAGATAGATAGATAGATAGATAGTCTCCCAGAATAAATTGAATTGCTTTGTGCAGCCTTCCTCAACTTGGTGTTTTGCACTGCCGTTCCCACATATAGCAGACAATAGCATACAATTCTCATCTGGAGAGCATCAAGTTGAGAAAGGCAGGCTTTGTGTCTGGAGCTACTGACAGTGTCTCACAGAAGCCTACATGGAAGCCCCATCACCAGTAACGGACCAAACCCAAAGAGCAATGCTGGGCATGCTAGTCCTGCTCCTGCTGCAGCATCCCCTGTTGGCACCACTCCCACACTGCCCAGCCATACAGAGCTTGCCTGTTCAACAGGGAAGCCTGTTGAACAGACAGAATTTTTCAAGTGCTTAGGACCCTGATCACGCAGGATTGTGGAAGGCTTACCTACGTTCAGCAGGCATCCCATCAGTGGATGAGTGGCTGGTGCCTGGAGAGCATGGGGCCCACTCTTTGTCCATGCAACACTTTATGCATTGCACAATACAGCCATAGACTTCACAAACCGGCATTTTATTGGTTTCTGTGGTCCTTGTCTTGCTATTGTCTAACACCATGATGTTGCCACAGAAGCCTGGAGATAAGAGGTGCTAAAACACTGGTTGGGGGAAACTGTTCTCAATTATTCTGCTTATTACAAGACCAGAGCAGGCTAGTCCATTAGGGCAATTGAAGAGCTGCCCCACCAACCTCAGCCAGCCCCCAACCAGCATGCCTTTTACTAACAACCAATCAGGAAGTAGCTCTGTCTGTCACTGACTCTGACTTCACTTACGTTTGGTCTCCCTGACTTTCGCCCTTACCAGTCCAACTGAGCACCAGTCACCAGTGTACAAGACACTTACCAAAGACAGTTCTTGCTGGAACAGATTCTCTGTTGAGCCAAAAGGATACCTGGGATAGAATCACTGTCATGATGCAGGGCAGGTATGTTTGAATGACAAAGTAACCAATCTTTCTCTTCAAATGGAAATGGGTCATCATCACAACATACTCTCCTGAATGGGAGGGGGGAAACCCAAGAATGAAACGTCAATGAAATTCCTATGGAACAACATGCTTCAAATTCACCGAACAGAAAACATGCAGAAACTAGTATACTTTTTGTGCGTGGGATATGTTGTTTATTGTTTTTGCAAAGACTCTCCTCCCTGGAAGAGAGGGGAGTGGTTGTGGGCGGGAGCCCGAGCTCCGCCCCTGGCCGGGGGCCTTAGCCCCCGCCCCTCCTCACCTGGCTGGCGCCCACACCCACCGGAGGCAGCCAACCAGGTGTCTCCGGGGGGCGTGTTTAGCAGCTTAATGCTGCGGCTCCAGCTCCGCCTCCTCCTCAGTCGTCGTCGTCCCGCAGCGTCCCGCAGTATTGGTGGGTAGGTTAGGCATTGGATTCATGTGTGTCAAGGGCTAGGTGTGGCCATCGCCTATGCTATCTACCGTGGGTTATTCCGTTAAAGGAATCTGGCGGTCGTGTATTCCGTCCGATGCCTGCTTGGCGGGAGGCCATGGCACGACCCTCGGTGACATCAAGGGTGAGCCTATAGCTGGATTAGCATCAACAGGCTCCACCTACTGTTGAATAAAGCCACCTCCTATAGTCATCCAATGCCTAAGCCAATACCTTTTCACTGCTGTAATCAATAAAGTTGTGGCCTTTTCTTGCCCATTAACCTTATATCACGTGTCCTTGTGTGTTTATTTCACATAGCGGGGGTCGGGCCCTCGATCCACAACAGCTAGTCAAGAAATTCAGGAAAGGTTAAGAATTCCAGGCTTAGACTTTTGGAAGTGGAAGTGTTCTCCCCCCCCAAAAAAAAAATCATCTAAGAGGCTTTATCAGTAAGATACATCATGCCAAATGATTTAAAGCTGCACTTTCCATCATCTTAAAATTCCATTTGGATAGATTTTGCCAGTGACCCCTTATTTCTTGTTTTTCTCCTTCTCCTGATAGGGATAAACTCAGCAGAAGCATCTTGCTATCTGGACATCTTTTGGAGAGTATCTGCTCTTTGCTTATGGGACATCGTGGCTTGGATTGCATAGATCAGGTTTCTGCTACCTTTGGATCACCAAGCTGAATACGGCTCATCTGCCCTGGTTGGCAGTGCTGTCACAACAGCAGCAAAAATGCAGCTTCTTGTTTTTGTTGCATTTCTAGGACTGCAAAAATAAGGGAAGGTCATAATGTATCTGGGATGGTCACTATTCATAGCTGGTAGATTGGGTTCACCTTGGTCATCTCAAGTTGTGCAACCCTGGCATAGATTGACATTTGAGGGGTTTGACTCGGCTGACTTTGTTTTAGGAGTGGTGATTTGCCCAAATGTCCTTCAGACCCTTCCTATATCTTGGTTTTATAAATTAGTTTCCTGGCTTAGCTTTCCTCTTTTAAAAAGGGCAAATTGTTCAATGAAAATCACGGTGGTGTCTGATAACTATTTAATGGCCCTTGTGAAATGGTGTTTTCCAGAAATTAAGCAAGTGCCTCCTTTTTAATCTCATCATTTGTGACAGTTAGTTGAAAATTTAATATCTTGAAAAGATCAAATTCCTCAGGGTGTCTAATAATGTGGTATTGTATGCAGCACAGAGAGAACCGAAAGAAAACAAATGTCAGCAGAGAAAAGAAACGAGAAGCTCAGAAATCAAAGGAAATCATCTCCTCAAACCAGAAATGATGCATAAAATAGTTCTAGATCTTTTTGAGCAAGGGCCCCCAATCATGTCCCAATGTGAAATGGAGGGTGGTTTATATGTGTCCCACTCTCTATAAGTAAATATAAGCCAATACTTAAGAGCAAACCTAGTGGTCTTTGGTGACGCATCAGAAGGCACGTTCAGCCAGTTTAATGGGGACTAGTGCATGGTGTGTGGGAATGCTCATACAGATGTGAAACAGATGTGCAAAGAGTGTTTTCTAGGCGATTCCTACCCATCTTACTCCAAAATATATGCCAGAAGCAAAAACAGTTAAGGTGTTTAATATTACCAAGGTCTGAAGTTGCACAGCAGCACTCTATCTTTACTTAGTCTAGCAAAGTATAAATTAATTTGCAAGGATGCAGAATTATTGGGCGCAGGGGGAAAGCAAGCTGCTGGAATGCACTGATTTTAGAGATTTTCACCTATTCATAAAAATATTTGTTCAGTTTCATTCTTAATCGTTAAGTAGGTTTTGCACAAATACTTCCTCAAAATGTTGCCAAAAAAATGATCCAGGGAGCACTGGAAGGCTTTGTTTCAGTGAAAGGCTTGTGAATCCAGGATTGTTTAGTGTATTAGAAAAAGACAACTTAAGAAAGAAAATCATATTGATTTATATAATATATTATCTACATGGTGAGGGGGTCACCTCAGGAAGCATGAATCTGTCTGTTTCAGATCATGTTACTTTTGCATGTTACCATTCCATTCCCCATGATTCCATGTTAATCTGCCATTTTGAAATCCATCTCAAAATATGTCTTTTAATTAAATGCAGTTAGCTGTGAATTATCATTTCAAAAGATGTATTTATTTAATATTATATGTAAATAAATATTTTATATGTTTAAACCACTGAAAATATTTGGAATGTTGCAAAATATGGTGGATGGCTAAAATTCTGTGTTCCAGATTAACCAGAGAGGTGTGGGTCAGGTCATTTTATATAAAAAATCATCAAGAATCCCTGAGGTATTTCAGTGAAATTGATTGACAACAAGGTGAGCAAGATAATTAATGCATGGAATTTATTTACTGCTGAAGACACTGCAATGGCTTCTAGGTGAGGTGGCACAAAAAGTAAATGTGTCCTCTCTCTTACACAGAATTTTGAAAAGGCAAAATATCTGCCTTTGACCTTTCTTTTGTTATGTAAGTGCCAGGGAAAATCACATGATTTAAAAGGTGGGCCTTCATTAATCCTTTCATTTCCCTCCCCAACATATATTTTAATGGTCATAGTTCACTCTTCAATTTCTCTTGAGTCTGGTTTGGAATGTGTTTTTTTTTAAATGACTCATCTACTGTGTCTGCATATGTAGATAGATGGATACAGTGCTTTTCCTGGGGGGTACGCAGGGGTACGCATACCCCTAAACATTTTGTGAATCTAAGTTTGGCCTCATTGAGGGGCAGTATTTCAATATGAGTAGGAAAGTGAGAGTACCTCTAAACATTTATTTTAGAAAAAAAGCACTGGATAGATGATAGATAGATAGATGATAGATAGATAGATAGATAGATAGATAGATAGATAGATAGATAGATTAGATAGATAGATAGATGATAGATAGATAGATAGATAGATAGATAGATAGATAGATAGATGATAGATAGATAGATAGATAGATAGATAGATGATAGATAGATAGATGATAGATAGATAGATGATAGATAGATGATAGATAGATAGATAGATGATAGATAGATAGATAGATGATAGATGATAGATAGATAGATAGATGATGATAGATGATAGATAGATAGATAGATAGATAGATGATAGATAGATAGATGATAGATAGATGATAGATAGATGATAGATAGATGATAGATAGATAGATGATAGATAGATAGATAGATGATGATAGATAGATAGATAGATGATAGATAGATAGATAGATAGATAGATGATAGATAGATAGATAGATAGATGATAGATAGATAGATAGATAGATAGATAGATAGATGATAGATAGATATACTCTCTAGTTCACTATTTCCAACACAGACTCAGGTTTATCAAGCAGAGGTTTCCTAGAACCTCGTCCTTCATACCTCCGATTTAAAGTATCACAATAACTGAACCTGAGATCTTATGCACTCTTTCACTGCATAATTTCCCCCCAGGATATCCCTCCAGGGTTATGCATATGTTTATGTATCTAGTTATCAGGGAGGGAGAGAACAGTTTGCAAGCTTAGCCTTTTCTCGTTCCTCCATTGTATGTGTCTATTTAGCAGTGATGTGGCAACATTTCAGGTGAGGGCCTCTCCAACCTTTCAAAAGGGTCCCATCTCCACTGTGCAGTGTTGTAGACTTAGCTTTCTTTCTTCTTCACTGGATAAGTTCCTTTGATATTGTTTATTCCTTGAAGGAAGTTCCTATCCTGCTTTGTTTTGTTTTTACTTGTCTATGCAAACATCTTGTGCAGAACTTGGCGCTAATCATAAATAATAGTGATTAATGTCTTTTAAGCCATTATGCTAATTTTGTTTTGATATCTTTGCAAATTGGAATCCCTTATTTTTTCTGCCTGAACTGCCTCATTCCTGACAGCATTGAGAAGATGATGTGAACAGTGACTCGAATTTTAACTATGCTCCTTCCATTAAGACTACATTTCTGTAGGGAACGTAAATAGCAGGATGGGTAAATGATCTTTCATATCCTGGCTTCTTTGGATAGAAATAAAGGTTTGTTTTGCACATTCCTGAAGATGCAACCAGTCAGGCTGTATTTCTGATACAGCTCAGCACTCTCCAAGATGCTTATTTAGTTCATGATTGACATGGGAAGTATGCTTGTGTGGGAGACAATATATTACAGTGGCTGGAACCTCAGATTCAGCTCTGTAAAATAGAAATGGCTGCTTTCTTAATGGGATAATTTGGTAGGTTTCATTGACCATTCAGTCTGAGACCAATGAGGGTCTTTCTTGAAGTCCACTCCCATTGGGTTTTGCTAATATGGCTTATTATTATTATTATTAAGATGAGGAGAAGGAGAAACGGGCAAAATAAAACTAATTTTGGTAGCTTTGATAACCCAGTGTTTGAACAGTTGTATGCATGCCAGGCAGCTTATAGAATGTCATGCAACATGGACACTGAGCTCTGTTTGTTTATATGCTTGAGCTTCACAGGCAGCGTGATTTATTTTCCCAGAAAATGGTAACACTCAAGCTTATGACCAAATGGTGCTCAATTTTAACAGCAAAAGGAGTAGGTGGGTGACAGGAACTGAATCTTCTCCCAGCTGTCACTTATTATCCCACAACCCATTTCCCACAACATTTGCACAGCTAAAACATCCAAGGGAATGGACAACAAAAATTAAAAACTATAAACGTTTCAAAAATAACAATTTAAGAAAACCCAAAAGAGAGCAGCAAGTAAAATCAAGATGGGTGGTTTGTCAAAAGTTTTCTGCTTCCTTCTGGGATGGGATAGTCTACCATTTCAGAACCACAACAGAAAATCCTTTCAAGTGTCCCAACTGACCACACCTCAGATGCATGTGAAACATGCGAGTGGAACTCAGGGAATAAAAGTCATAGGTAAAATTATACACTGTGTGAAAAGAACTGTCCTGGATCACAATTAGTCACTGGGCATGTATGCTGCCTGGGTTCTTTAACACCAAAAAAAATTGTCCAGAATATTCCACAGAACTCCCCATATACTTCAGTCATCATTGGAGCACTGCTTACAGTGCTGGCCTTGTCTGAAGGAAGGTTGAGTACCTCAAAAGATAGGGCACTTTTGGTGGTTATGCCTATACTGTGGGCTTCTCTCCCTAGAGACTACCATATTTTGATATGGATTCTGAGATTTTTTTCCTGTGATTGTTGTTATTTACATTTATTCATTGCTCACTATATAAAATGTCTCAAAATGACTTACAATTGTAAAAAAAAAAAAGCATACACAGACAAGTCTTTAAAACAAACATCAAATAAAGCAGCATTATTTACTAAAAGTGTTCATCCTGCAATATTATTAAAAGGCTAAATCCTGCCCCACTCTATGAAAACATGAACCCCAAAACAGGCAGAGTTACCATATGATCCCAATCAAGAATAAAAGTTTCAGTGTTAAGTTTTGATAGCTTTAGGTAGTTAGATTGCTGCTGCTTGCTGGTGGTGTAAAATATTTTCTATTTCCACTACCAAATAATTTCAGTTGTATTGTTTTTATTCTTTTGTGGCCTGACTAGAGCGTTTTGAAGAGCATATGGCAGAGGACAAATTTAAAATAAATTATAAAAATACATCTCATGAGATATGTCATTATTTTATGCAGAGTTCCTGACATTGATAATACTCTTGCTGATCTGGCTTAGTAGAGAGAGAGAGAGAGACCATATTTATCACCCACCTGTACTGGACTGCACAATTCCAGAATCTACGGTTTGTCCCATGAGATCATATTGATTCAACCGAGAGCCATCTTCAGCTACTACAACAGACCTTGCTGGTTCCCGTGTCCATTCGTACATCACCTCTGATTTCGTATAAGCATCTAATTAGAGGGGGGAAAGTCATTTCCAAAGATGGCTCAAAAAAGTAATAATTGGCTACTCTGTTTCTCATCACATCATTCCCTTTCCTGTTCCTCTTGTCAACAAGACTGTCTTTTCTCCCAACAGTTTATTTTATTTTGCAGCATCAACATTCCAATGAAGACCATGGCAGAAGTGAGTTTGCCGAACTTTTTCTTTCTGTTATCCAAATGCACACCATGAAATGGCAGTAATACTGAGAGGTGTGTTTTAAGAATATTTGATATGAAGGCATATACCGCATTTCTGAAAGTCTTACCAAGTGTATCAACCCAAAAAGCACAAGTAAAGGCTGGGGAGTTTTCTCTCTCGTTTGCCTGACTGATGTGGTGTGAAAGCACCTACCACAATATCCTGACTTTGGTCCAAATGTCTGACTCCATCACTCTTGAACCCACTTATACTTTGCCTTCTGTCTACCATGTACATCCCCCAGGGTGACTTGTGCAATTTCAATTAAGACCCAAACCAGTCTGCTTCCAGCCACTTCAGATTTTAGATTTAAATCCCTGAAACTGCTTGAGCAGTAGAATTATCTGAGTTTAAAGCATTTGGCAAGAACCCCAATGCCTTTCTTTTTCCCTTATCAGGTTTCTGTTGTAGTTTAAATAAGTTTCACCTTTTTAATTCCCAAGGAAATCTTCCTAATGAGTCCCTGCTTTAAACCACGGTAGCACAAAGTTTGGAAACTATCCATCACTCCTTTCTGCACACTTGGTAAATGCAAGACTCTTTAGTCCATAGTAAGTCATTCTGTTTTAGTACCCAACAGGGAGAAATTATAGAGCTAGTATGCTGACCTCCATAATAGATCAAGGTACTAAATATCAGGAAAATACGGCATTTACAGTGGAAAAAAGAATTTATAATTGATGGAGCAAGTTGTATTATCTTGACACCCCAATGCGCTAATGCTGTTGGTGCAATGATAGGGTTCACCAGCACTGAAGAAGGTCACTTTGTAAACAGAACGTCTTCTAGGCAGGCAGAAGATATTCAGAGCTGTGACCACTCCCAAACTCATCTTTTGGATGAGAAGCTGACACCTGGTATGGAATCTAGTACAAAAGGTGGCTTTTCCCCAAGATAGCAGCTGAAGGAGTGACTACTATATCTCAGATCTGTAGTAGTCACCCGGTTTTCCCAAGATGGTAATCCATTATGTTGGGAGGCAATTTGATGCAAAATATTCCTCCTGATGGTCTCTCTCACTTCATGGGATCCTACACAATTATTTTCAAAATAGCTTGGGCAGAGACATGAAATAGTAATACTGGGAATTATTGCTTGGCGGGCATTGGCAAGGCCCTGTGTTGATGTTTAGATCTTTAGGTCAACATGTGAACTTCAAACGGCCATCACTTCATTAGACTGAGCAGGCTCTTTGCTATATATGGTTAGCCAGACCCTTTGTGGTATTTTGTGAGGTTCCAAACACTCCTTTACAATTCCCATGATCCTTTTGGGAATGATTAACTGGAACATCTATGAGTTAAAATCCAACTGAAATGCATATGATGTTTGTAAGTACATCCTGCTCTTTCAATGGAACTTGTATACCAATGGATTAAACACTTATTTGCATTAATTTTCAATTTAAAACAGGATTGCTCCCATTTGGAGGATCCACATTTTCTCTGTATAAATTGCTGAAGTTCCTCTTTCCCTCATAAAATGTAGCTGCCGTCAAGCAGAAATAGGAACTATCTATATGCTGTGCTATCACAGTGCTTTGTATAAAGCTGGAGCGGAGCCATTTCCTTCTTTGGCTAAGGCCTATGCCAGACAGGATTACATTTATTCATGTAGAAAATCTTCATTTAAAAAATAAAAATGCAGTGATTGGAAAATGTGTGTACACATATACAGTTCCAGGCTTTTAAGTCTCCTGTTCTGACTGTTAAGTGGCCTGTGGAAAGGAAGGATGGGGAGGAATGATTGTTAAAGTCAACTTACAGCTTCCAAATTTCAAAGGGCAAGCATGTGCATCCATGGGAAAGTCTTCTAAATGCATTGGACATTCTGCTCTCACTGTGAGTCTATAAGGGGTCACAGGTAATAGTACAGATTTAGGAGCAAAAAGTGGCTTTAATACAAATTATAATAAAAGATATGTATTCCAGCACAGTTTGGTTAATGTAGTATATCAAATTATCATTTGCATGAGCTTCCTTAAGAACACTTGCTCTCTTGGCTTAAAAAAAGCACTTTTCACTTCTGCTCACCCTTCTATTGTCACCTTGCAAGTCTCTTTATCAATAGCAGTAATGTTTTGTGCTATGTTATTGCTAGGATCTTTGTAGTTTTCAGTTTGCTCTGTTGGCCACATTGAGGGGTTCAACGTTTGAATTAGAATGGTGGATAGAATACTCAATTTATCAATAAATAAAACTCAGTAGTCACTGGTTATTTTTGCTTTCGAGGCCAGCTCCAACACCCTTACTCCAGTGCTCATTTCAGTAGGACTACGCAGGAAAACATAGAGTTGCGTTGGGCAAGTCTAGTATGCAGTAGCAAAGCTAGATTTCTGCTAGGTCTCTTGGTCTCCTTCTCCATTTAACCTGCTTTCATTACTTTCAATTTGCTCCATTTTTATTGCTCAGGGTTGCTTGTCATCATTACATTCAGAACAGAGCAGTGGTGAAGGTACACATTTCTGAAAGTCAGAAATATACCATTTATCAACTATGTTTATACCCCTCCATTCATTGAAGGAGCGTAAGATGATGTAGCCACCCATCTAACAACTCCAGGTTCATGAAGGAATGGAGATTCAAACCTGGCTCTTCTCCATCCTAGTCAGACACTCTAACCACTACAGTAGGCTGATTTTCAGGAGAATTCCCAGCCCTTTTGTAAACGAGTTCCTTGTACTTTTATGCTCTTCCTCTTTTTCTGTTCCAGAACACAAGCTTTTACTGGGGTCTGCCAAGCAGACCAGAAATGCCTATGCTCCTTCTGAAGAGCAAAATCAGCTCTGGATCTTGTAAAAGAAGCAAAACAATATCCCATTCTTCCCGTCTCATTAGTGTGCTTGGCTTGCCAAGTGAGACAAACCCCTACTTGTCATGTATAGGATGCTACTTTAATGCCATGGAGGAAACGACTGTTTTCGCTGCAGCAGCTACAGCTCATCCATAAGACTGGACTGTAAGAGCCTAATCTCCAAACTTGTTAAAGTGAAATATGAAGCCTTTTCAGTATCCCAAAGAATTAAGTGGAACTTAAGTAAGCTTAAAGGTCATAAAGTGAAAAGAGAAGCTCAGAAGAGAAGAAAAATTGATACCGAAAACAGCTACATTCAGTGTATGCTTTTCAGGATGTATACATCATTTCAAGATCTAGAATTCTAAAATAAGTGGTTTTCTTTTTTAAAAAAGAGGAATATAGAAATAACTTGTTCATTAAGAATGATAAATTATGCAACACGTTTTTCATAAAAGGAGAGGATGCCATGTTGCGATTCTTACCTCATTGTATAGAGCAGTGTCCCATCTTCCGTAATTCGCAAGAGTTTGTTAGGCATAGTCATGTTGTGAGCTACTGATTTCTTTCCATTGTGGAAAAAAGTATCTGGTGTCCATATTTTGCTGGCCATTAAATTATTAAGTCGGAGGACTTGCATGGGTCCTTTGAACTTCAGTCTTTCATCCCTCCAGCTTTGCCGGAAAAATACATCTATTGTGTATTCCTAAAAATTGGACAATGGGGAGTTTTGAAAATAGTACAGTTTGGCAATAGGACTACTGAATAGGAAGAAGCTTCCAGAACAAGGCAGAGCTTATTTTATATCATGCTCTCTGCTATACTGGCAAAGAATATATGAAACCCAAAACTGACTTTGAAAGGGTGTTACTCATCCAGTCTTCTGCATCTGGGCTTTTACATACGCAATATGGACAGACCTTACAGACTACCACAGAACAGTGAGATTACTTCCTCAGAGAAGTTTCATATCAAAATTCAAGTATGCAAGAGCAGCCACAACAGGGAATTCCCATGGGGAAAATGGAAGACCAGGACCTCGCTCTCTCATTCCTTGGAAACTCCTTCTCTTCACCTGAAGCTATAATAGGTTTTGGATCTTTGGAACAAACAGTACAGTCCTATACATGTCTACTCAGAAGTAAGCCTTATTGAATTAAGGGGTGAAGAACCTAAGGCTCTCCAGATGCTGTTAGACTCCAACTCCCATCAGCCCCAGCCAGCATAACCAATAGTAAGGGATGATGGGAATTATAGTCCAGCAACATCTAGAGGCCTATACATCCCAAAGGTAATTTGCTATGCCACACACATTCTGCTTCCACAAATTGCCATTCACTCATATCCACAACCAAATATAATGACAGTGCTGCAACCTGGACACAAACACAGAGCTCACTTTCATTCTGCTTCTTTCACAGAAAGCATTCTCTGCACCATGGGAATATATAAATAAATTATCAAATGATAAACTCCAGATATGTGTTATTTCACTCATACACACTCTTCCTCCAGGCTGATCAGAGCAGATTGCACATGGTTCCTAAGCAGCTTCTCACTCAGACATCGTATAGGGCCAGACCTTCTCTGATTCAGCTGTAAAATGACCACGTGTCTGTATAACATTTCTTCAGAGGCTGCCTTAGGTTCAAAAGGCCTCCACAAGTAGATGAAGTACATGAAACTAGCAGTCTCTGGGCAGCAGACACCAGGATGACTATTATTTTCTCAGTTCTCTACCAACTCTCCAATGCACCAGTTACTTTGAGAACTTTAAAGTACCCTCAGTGGGGTTTCAATTCTCTAGCTAGAAATGCAACTGTTTTTCATAAACTGTTTTAAGGGGTAACATCCTAAGTCAAGAAGAAAAATGGAACCTGTGCTCATCTTCCCAACCCTAAAAAAGGTTACAATGACTTGATTGTAAAGAGAGAGTATCATAGAATAAGCATCAACTGTGATGCATGTTACAGGAGACACTGATCCTCAATGGAGGACAGTCTCACTACTATAGAAGACCAATAATGAAAGTGAACAATAGCTATGCCACAACATTAGCTGTGTGCAAAGCACTTGTGAGCTGAAGCAGGAATAAGGCCACTTTCCTAGCCCTGCCCTCACTGTTGGACTAGCTCTGCCCCCAAAATCTGCACTGATCACGGGGATCTGTGGTAAGAAACAGCTATGTGTAAGATAGCAATACTCAATATAGAGTCATCGGGGACAAGACTAGCCCAGGGATGTAGTGTCAGAGTGGCTCCAGGTGTGTGGCTCTGTTCTTGATTCAGCTCATAGTGTCACGCAAGTAATGTGTGATCAGGCTATACTCATCATCATTCCTCAGTGCATCTGAGGTCAATGCAGTAGACATTGGAACTGTATAGTCCACTTGAACTGAAATCTATGCACATAGGCCCTGATGGGGCATCCAGTGTGTGCTTTGGATGTGCATGGTTTGGAGGAAAGCTCTTACTACGATCTTGCGAAACCAAGTAATCATAATAGTCATAACAATTGTGATTGTCACTCCACAAAGAACTTTTCCAATAATATTCATGGCCCATATATTTCAAGATTCCTGAAGGGAGTATTCTGGAATTGGTTCTGCAAAAGTATTTGCAGCTCCCAAAAGAAATTGACTTTGCAATATCTTTTTCAAAAGATATCCATTATATGATTTACAGATAACAAACCTCATCTACCTGAAAAATCGGTAGACCACTACAATCAAGGGTATGAAAAAGTCTTGCTAACTTTGGCCTCTTAAATCCTTTTAGTTTTATTAAATTATGTCATAATTTGGCATGTTTGCTAATCAATAGCCAGTGTTAGGGAATATCTCTTTGAAAAGGCTACATCTTTGTGGCTTACCACAAGTTGCTTAGGTACAAAATGGATAATGAAATTCTGCAGATGCATTTATTATAGGTTTTTATTTTGACTTTACCTCTTTATATGTAGTAAAGCGGGTGGTCAGGCTTTTAACGACTTGAGTAGTCATGCTTGACATCATCCTTACAACAATGACAACCACAAAAACCTGCAGTTCAATTACCCATTCTTTAGGTGAGGTATGTGTGTTATATGTGTCCTCAGTAACTGTGCTGAGGATAGCCTGAACAATCAGACAAGTTATAATTTACTATCATAATTTACTGTCATCTGCATTGCCCTAAACTGGTTCACTGGATGTCTCTTAATCATGTATTCTGCGCCACATACTTCAAGTAATCAATTTGCATAGTAACATGCTTTATCACAGGGAATGCTTGCTTCCCAGTTGCTGATGCTTCCCCATATTGGAAAAACTGCCACAAACATTTCAAACAAATTGAACTATCAAACTGGGGATAGCACTTGAGGTGAATATTTAAGTGCACTGAAATCAGTCAATGTGAACGACTCGGAAAACTGGTCTAGAAGCAGAAAGCAGACAGGGCGAAACTGAGAGAAGATAGGATGGCACTTACCATATCATGGTCTGAAACAGGCCCAAAGCTGGTGACGAAGATGTCGGTCTTCACTGCAGTTACACGCTCTGATGAAGCAGGAAATTAGGATAGTGAGTGCTTATCAATAGCTTTCATTAGATCCAAAACCAGAAGCTGTTATCCAAACAAAGAACGCATTGACTTTTAGAAGCTCTGAAATAAGAGGAGGGGCTTAGCTCAATGGTAGAAAGCATGCTTTGCTTGCGGAAGGTCTCAATTCTTGGCATCTCCTCTTCCATCTGAAACACGGGGTCACTCGTACTAATCAATGCAGACAATACTGAGCTGGATGGAGCAAAGGTCTGACTCATTATAAGGCAGTTTCCTATATTCAAAATTGGCCCATAACATGAACTTAGTCATTTTGGCCCAGATCCACAAAACCATCAGTATGCTGTTGCTTACAAATTATTTTCATCCCCAGCAGACTGATCAGGCACCTGGTTGGCCTTCCCGGCTACAGCGAGATGATAGATTGTATTTCTATGTTGAGGTGTTCTATGATGAGACACCTAGGTTGTGGAACTCTTTCCCTATTTATAATACGCAAGCACCATCAATGTTTTTGCTTCGATTGCCTGATGAAGTACTTTCTGTTTATATGGGCCTTTTCTGATGCATACAGATCCTTTTGTCATTGTGTGCCACTATCCAAACAAGTACTATTCTATTTTGTTTTACGGATGTGTTCTATTCACTGCCTAGGCACTTCATTTATTTTTGAAGTCTATGAGCCTTTAAAATAAAGAAATAAATGTAAACTGTAATTACTCTGAAATGCGCATGTATTCATATAAATCAGCATATGCGCATTTTATTCAAATATATGTCCTTTTTGTGATACCTAAGTGGCCGCCACAGACACATTCCTCTTTTATAAATCCATGGGTGAACACATGTGCACTGTTACAGGCTGGTTTAGGCAGGTCTGTGCTTCCACCTCGAGTGAGACTCAAGGTGAGTTCAACACTGCCATTTACTCTGCACTCCCACCACAGATTTGGTGTTAGCCCCAGTCCATATCTATCCTGTTGTTTCTTTTGAAATACTGTGATTAATGCATCCCGCTCCCCCTCCCCACAAAAACAACAACTAGTTTTGATCTGAATTGAGAAGAAGAATGAAGAGCAATGAGCACATGTCAGGGACTGGCTGGACACCGAGGAGTGGTGGCTGGATACTGATAAATGGGCACCAGGAGAAGCGGGGTTGGAGATTGACTTGGAATAAGGGACCAGTGAACTGGGGGAACCTGTAACCAGGAGCCAGGAGATAAGAGTCACAGGCAGGAGAAGCTGCAGGATTGGAGAATAAAGAACGTGTACGGGGTGGGGGGGGGGAGATAGGTCAGGGTTTTCACACCTCCTCCTCCTCCTGCCCCCACCTCTCCAGCTCCACTTTTGCCCAGGACTAGAAGAGAATTGAAGATGGAGGAGCAGAAGGTATTGCACACAGCTCAAATAGGGGAGATACATAAACTGCAGTCGGGGGTGGGGCCTCTCTGTTGCCTCATAGGGTGCACACCTAGGAGTAGCTGAGAGATATAGGACTGATGGACATGCCTTCCCCTAACTTACAAGTGTAAAGGTAAAGGTACCCCTGCCTGTACGGGCCAGTCGTGTCCGACTCTAGGGTTGTGCGCCCATCTCACTTAAGAGGCCGGGGGCCAGCGCTGTCCGCAGACACTTCTGGGTCACGTGGCCAGCATGACAAGCTGCATCTGGCGAGCCAGCGCAGCACACGGAAACACCGTTTACCTTCCTGCTAGTAAACGGTCCCTATTTATCTACTTGCACCCGGGGGTGCTTTCGAACTGCTAGGTTGGCAGGCGCTGGGACCGAGCAACGGGAGCGCACCCCGCCGCGGGGATTCGAACCGCCGACCTGACGATCGGCAAGTCCTAGACGCTGAGGTTTTACCCACAGCGCCACCCGTGTCCCATACAAGTGTACCTTTTACAATAAAGAGTTAATTTCTCACTCTGGACATTCTGCTCAGTATCAACTCATGTTTTCCTGGGAAGTAAAGAATAATATTGTAGTATTCCAGCTGTGGTTGCTTTGTCACACAGTGACTTTTGAGGGCTATTTTTTGACTGCTGTTAGGACTGACAACCATACAAATCATATTGAAGAGGCAGTTAGACAGCGAGTGTTCCTAATTAGTCCTCCAGCAAAATGGATGTGGCCTAGTCAAACCTGCTTCCAAGAGAATATTAATTGCCTTAGAGAAAGGTGCGGATTTTCTTGACGCCTAATTGGGTTGGAGCTTAATCCTAAAGAGGGTCATAGTGAGAATTAACCTCAAAGCACTGAAAATGTAAGGTTACTCTTGCTCCCCAAAGATATATTCATCTTGAAAAATGAGTCTTCATTTCTTGGTGGAGCAAACTGCTTGGGAACTGAAGGCTGTGTTCTCATCTCAAAGAGCAAATTAGATTTAATGTTTTTCCTTAGGTCGACTAAGGGACAGTATATGTTACACACAAATAGGTTCAGTGCAAACCCTGAAAACCTATTTTCCAGGAAAATCTGTGTTGGGTTGAGATGAACTGAAATGGAGAAGGGAGAAGGGTGAAGGGAGCAGACAGGAGAGGAGAGGATTGCTCTTAATGCTTAACTTAATGCTTAATGTCTTGGTTCCTGAAGGCTGCAGCCCTATATAGGTACATTTCCTGGGAGTAAATCCCACTGAACTCAATGGGACTTCTGAGTAGGCATTCCTAGGATTGTGATAGATGTAGCTTTTCCTGTGAAACAGGCTGCCTGGGTTTATTTTTATCAATTTGTTTAGTTCTCAAACTTTATATACTTCATAGGCATTGCATCTCATAGGCTTAACTGGCAGGTTCTATTGAATTCAATGCAATTAAATTAGCTTAAATTCCTATATTTTAATATGTGTGCTCAGAGTGCCTGACTTCCCCAAGTGATTTTGAATGATGATCAATGTCAAGATAAACCAGCATGGTGCCCTCCAGGTGTTGGATAACAGCTTACACCATTCCTTGCCATTGGCCATATATTGGTTGGGGCTGATGGTAGCTGATATCCACAACATTTAGAGGACACCACTTTGGCTAACCTGGCCTAGGTAAAAGATGAATGAGTGCTGGTGCTTAGTGCTTTTCAGCAGCTATGACTATGCAAACAGCCCTAAGCAATTACAATATGTTGTGTTCTGACCTTACCCAGAGTCCTCTCGTCCCAAATTGCATCATTTATGTCATCAGTCATGTTACGTGACATATTTTTTTTGTTAAACTCTACCTGAATAACTAGCTTTCTCTGAGCAGGTTCTGTGGGTTTTTTTTTTAACAATAATAATGATGATGATGATTTCTGCACGCTGAGAAGGGAACTGCCCTTTCGTAGATTCGTGTTTTTTAAAAAGACATGCATGTGCTTGTTTACCACTTTTGCAATTAGATGATTCAGCTGTGCTTTGTTACATGCTCCAAAAATAATGACTCATTCTTACATAGGACACTTTAGAGCAAGTGACTCACAGACTTGGGGTATTACTTCACAATGAAAGATAACCATCTCTTCTTTTACCATTATTGGTTTGAGCGTTTACACCCACCATCTAGATGGAATTGTGTTCCTTTGGACTACAAAACCTGGTGCCAACCTGGACTCAAAGCCGCCTCAGGCGTCCTTATGGATGACCTTTATGAAAAGGACAGAGGGAGTGCAATTCTGTTCTGTTTTCATTTCATCCTCAAAAATGCATGGGGGGGGGCAGAAGAGGTTGTGGGCTAAGGTCTTCAGCACTCAATGTAAGCCATAAAGAAAGGAGCTAACAGAAATTCTAACATAAAAGGCCTACTTTTTCAAAAAGTGTGTGTGTGTTGGCAGAAGTATAACTGGAGCATTTGCCCATTTTCAGCTCACAAGTTTGTAAACAGAGTAGGATTCTGCCTCAGCTCTATGTGTACCCTGAATAATGAGGTAAATCAGGGTGATTTAGGATATTCATTCACATTACCTCCCCCCCCCCAGTTGAATCACTCTATTAACAAGCATGTGTTAAAGGCTAATAGGGGGCTGTCCAACCTTGGAAGCAGCTCTGTTGCATTAATTTCTCCATAAAGTTAAATGCAAGACTGCTGCCACCCTTTTTTGAGAAGCAAAACCAAGCTGACTGGGGAAATGCCCAGAGCTTGAAGGGGAAGGGAGTGCAAAGGAGAAAGGAGGAGTGCAAAGGTGCCCCCCCCCCTTTTTTTAGGATAGACAGGTCTAGGTTTTAATCACAGCAAGTTTTTTCCCCAGTGCACTCCAATCACAGTGATTTGAGGGCAGGATGTTGGAGTCAACAAATGGGCCATTGCTCTCAATTCATAAGGGAAACACTCAGGGCAGGGGAAGATATCCCAGTCTCTTTTGGAATGTAGAAAACAACTAGAACATATTATTTTAAAATAATGACCAACTACATAGAACCAACAACCAAAGCGTTGCAGTTGATCTAATATATGAAGCCAATATATGTCCCGTATGAACTGTAAAAAGGAAGAATAAAACATGATCAGGTGGGAACAGGCTAGTCTGGCTGCTTCGACATTATCATACTAATGTCACTGGATACAGTGGAAGATTCATAGTTTCTTGTGTGACTAAAGATTAATAGCCACACATCCAAATACATGAGCTTAACAATTCTTAATGCCTGTCGGATTTATTTGCGTGAGGGTTTGTAGACCTGGTTGGAATGCTTTCCAGTGATCAAGGCTCCAACCAGATGTTAAGACTTGTAGCACTGGCTTACTTTGAGTAAGGTGAATTAACTATTAGTAGTACTGCGGCATAAAATATGATGCTTTATTTACTGCAGGGATTTTGCAAACATCATAGCTGAAAGATGCACTCGTACAAATATATAGCTTCAGGACATTATGGTTGGATGTCTCTCTGGCACTTTGAAGGCATCTGGATGTTGGAAGGTGAAATGCAATAATGATTTAACTTTTACCCATTAGCATACTAGTTGACATAGGTCTGTGTTCTGCTAAACATCTCAGGATAACTTCCTTACCGTCTTTAATTGATGGACAATCAATCGATACAAGTGATATACTTATGCCACTAATCTAAATGTCAATAAGTGCCATTATCTTCTCTGTTTAAAAATAAAGCTGTTGCACAGTGATGAGTTGGTCTTGCCAAAGAATCTAATTTTCATCCTATCTCCTCAATCTTTACTTGAGCTATTTAAGTTTTCTATTTTGGAACACTTGTTTAAGGATAAATAATAACTCAGAGAATGAAGGTGTTCATTCTAATCTACAAATACATGCTGTTTACTTAAAAGGTTGGGTGGGGGGGCTCGGTTGCCTAAGAGATAATTATTGGACCTAGCTATCCAAACTGCTGGATTCTACTTGAACAAGAGCATACAAATTCAGTTCCGTATGAAAATAGAACTTGAACTGGATCAAGGGTCAAAACTCCACTGAGTGTATCATTGTACATGTAATAGGAATTGTCTTCCAAAAAAACCCCATACATATACAGAGCTATACATTTGAGCCTTGATTAATCCATCTCCATCTCATGCTGGCCAAGGAAAACAGGAATAGAATATATTTATACAGCAATCTTCAGAAGCCATGCAGCCAAAAGATGGGATAAGAATGTTTGTTCATCATGTGTGTCTTCCTGCCAAAGGATGCAGCACCTGCAGCTACCTGATTTTGAGAAACCTAAACTATAGGGGTGTCAGAGAACTCTGCAAACTTTAGATCTGGGGGATCCAGCTCCCCTCCCACCCCCCACCCAAACACATCAGTTTGGGGGCAGACCCAAACTGTCTGAAATGAGCTTGGATTGTGGCCTTAGACGTCTCCAGGCTCTATATCATGTTGAAAATGTTGTTAAAGGCATGATTTTATGTTATTTTATCTTTATCCACATAAATAATGCTGTTTTAAAGATTGCACCTTTGTCAGATATCCTACAAGGCACATTTGACTCTCACCAGTTGCACTGCAACAGTTTTTTAGCTGTTAATGGCCGCCAACCCAATGGCTATAGTACAGCCAGTGATGTGGTCACAATGTACACACAGGTCCTGAAAATGTCTTCTATACCACAGAGTTCCTGGGTTTTATAGATAATACTTTTTTAGAAACTGTTCCTTTGAACTGGTAGTAACAGTTTTATTAGACAGGCACCAGTAAAATGTGCTGTTTCTCAAAGTTACATGCTTGATGGCTTGATTCAAATGTTTTATTGACAAATCCCAGAACTTTCTCTATCAGAAAAGAAACGAGTTCACACTGTGCCATGTTAACACACTACTGCAAACTACCACTGTTGTAGGCTATGCCAATGCAGATGTTGAAAATGGGGCCACTGATCTGCGCTATGGCTCGTCGTGATTATACGTGATCATGAATGAAATCAATTTTCAAAATCTAATTAGTTCTTTTTCTCTTGGTCTCTTGGCTATATGCAGGAGTTAAACCTTATGTCTTGGTGCGAGGGGGAAGGGGTGGTCAGAAGGAAAAAGGCACTTTAACGTAGAAAGTATTTCAGAATAAAGGAGATAGCCTTGGACTAAGTATGCTGCAACTAGCAACTGGCACTGCATAGATAATCTACCTGGAGTCATCCTGCTTCCGTCCAATTCACAGGTTATGGATGGCATTCCCAAGCCTCCCTTTAATCCCCACTCACAGCAGCTTGAATACCCCTGAATCATTTTTAATAATTGATTTAAATTGCATCAAATTATCCCTTCGCCTAATCAGAAAAGGCATTACCACTAATTCATGTATTATTCTTAAATGAGATCCATCCAGCTTTACTTGTATAGTATGTTCGGCAAGAACCATTACGGTTGACTAAAACCTACTATTGTATTAATCAAGGATCAAGAAATATTTATTTCTGGGCTAATCCTTGAGTTTACATGAAAGTAGAGGAAATAGCAGCACAGGAAGCAAGAAGAATGATTCCTCATTTGTTTTTTTTATATATATATAGCTTCCAAAATTAAATTCAACGTCCTCAGTGCAGAACAATCCATTATTTTCTTCAGTTCTTCATAATCTATGAACAATATATACTCAACAAAGCCAAAGTTTAAAGACAATCATTGCTAAATTCAATACCATTATAATAAAGACTTTATTCAGCATCTACAGGGGAATCTGATAAAAGTAACAGATAACAGATAACCGGGGGGGGGGAGTGGGGGAGGCACTGAATAACTGGTTAGATGATAGATTGCGCATGTTTGTGTTTTGTGTGTGGCAAATGAATGCTTCTTTGAGGGTTGTTGAAATTAAATATGACAAGCAGAAAAAACATTTCATTTTCTATGAAACGTACATACCTGATAGCTGAACATTTTTTCATCATTTGATGCTTAGTGGATGGTTTGGGATCAAAAGAAATGATATGTGCACAGATGAGAGAACTATACATACAGCTGATTTTTCTTTTTTCTTTTAGCTTTCTGTTTTTGCTGCAGCAATTCCAGCTGCTGAAGAGACAAGGTACCATCTGATTCAAGCAAACATGCCAGGTTGAATCCAGACATCCTTTGCAGGAATACAAGGGTTCCTTCCTTCCATTTCCGTACAAAGGGGCTGAGACTCAGCAGAGTCTCCCGCTGGATGAAACAAGGATGAGTGAAGTTTTGCTGATTCCCTCTGCAAACCCGCCGCCCTCTCTGCTTCCCATACTGTTCTAGAGAGGACCTAACCCTCCAGAGCAGCTTCTCAGAGGGCATGGGATGGAGTCTTCAGGAGAAAAGAGGAGTCAGCAAAAATTGCCTCCCATCCTTCCTCCAGAGGGGGTTTTCATTTTTGGTTATGGATCCAAGCCATTGTCTCTATGACAGCAAGAACTCCTGAAGGAGAAATAGAAGTCAAAGTTCTGCTCAGTTCTCTGACACATCCACACACATGTGTTCTTTGGATCCCGGTAATTATCTTAATGGTCATGTCCTTGGAAGTTCATAAGATTTTGAAAGTTATTTGACAAATATTAGATACAAGTTGATGCATCAAATAAAAAACCATTAGGAACAACATTGAGCATACTATATCTTGAGTGCCTAGACATGTCACCAGCACATCTTAAGCTGCCCCTTCCTGTTGTAGCCCCCTGTTCACACCCACCCACACCCAAAAATAGTGCTCCTGGATACTGAGAGCAGTCTTTGCTGTAATGTGAGGAACTACAATTAGATGTAGAAATTGGGACAGTCTCCCACATAAATTGTGGTAGACTGCAGCATCGGAGAACTCTTAAGAAGAAAATATTTTTGAATACAAAAATCATAGAGCAGCATTATATGTTAATAATACAAGAAATACAGTCAACTCACACTTCCAATGTTTGCAGAGATTGGTAAGTTTAAAGATGAACTATTTTGCCATTTTTTAAATAAAATAGAGATGTGATTATTTTCCTAATTATGTCACAGTTCATATTTCACATTTTCAGGACTGTGTAAAAAGGCTGATTTTGGCTCTGAAGTCAACTGCTAGAACTGATCAGCCAGTTCTTAAATCAATATGGCCCACTTCTGCCAACAGGGTTAGCGTCTCAATCACAAAACACATTTATATGATAGTATGCCCCATTGTCATTAGTGGGAATTACTTACAAACAAATATGATCACCACTGCTACCTTCAATCTAACTGAGTTCAATCTGGGAGCAAAGTATAAATCTGATTTAATGGGAATTATTTGGTCTTTAAAGATTTAATACAGCATCAGTGGTGGAAGATGAGACTTTCATTTACTTTGATTCAGATATTTACTGCCCAACCCAATGGATGCTTACCCAGAAGTGAATCCCATTTATATTCAATGGGATTTGCTCTTAAGTAAATGTGCCTAGATTTGTGACCTTAATCAATGTTATGAGAGGATCCGGGGGCGGGGAGGGGGAATGGACTTTTTTCATCTTTTGGATCATGGAATTTGGCCGCATATTAAGAAGTGTTTATATGACAACAAGAGAGGATTTAGCAAGGGAATGCTGTTGGATGGATCAGTTTTCAATACCTCTTTGTTAATTTTATCAGTTTACAAACATATAAGGTAATATGATTACATTTTCAAAGAGCAAAAGGAACAATCATTTTAGGCAATTTTGTTCGTAAAGTCAATCAAGATAACACACACCTCCCAATCCAGGTCTCAGGCGGTTATCGTAACCATCAAGCAAGCGGTCCAGAATTCGAGTGAATATTGTTGTGTTGTCCTTAATTTCATCTTGTAAGGAAGTTGACTGTCCATAGCTAGGGAGGAAAACACTGCTGTTAACATTATAAACCATTAATCCACCAACAAACCTACAAAATCATAATTCTGAAATCTGCTTAATCTTGCTTATACTGATTTATAGATGCAAAATCTCTTCCATCATGCCAGATTGTAGTAGCATTATAGGATACTTTCTCCTGCATGCTTTCTTTTTAAAGAATGCATAGTCATTGGGCAGCTTAGAGCAATGCACAGGGATGCCTAGAAATGGATAATAAATGAGACAAAAGTGGCCCTACAACAAAATGTTGTGATGTGGGGTGCTTCTGTTCAAGGTTTCAGACCCTTGATTCCATTCATTGACCTCCCACTGCGACAGTTTCCCTCTTCCCTCTGCCCTGCAATAGTAAGTCACCAACCCACCACCACTGAACATGAGGGGGGAGGCTCACACATTTGTGCCTGATCCCTGTTATATTACATTCTTTAATTTCTCTTTAATGTCTATGACATTAAAGCTCTCTCTTCCATCCCTGGAGACATTTTAAAATAACTTCTCAGTTTGAACCAGGAAGATACAGATATAGACATATTCCCTTGCTCACTCGCTCAACTGTCTATTCCTCTCTCTCATGCAGTAACTCAACCTTTAGTTCCTGGCTGGGGGGGGGGGTGTCCTGCAAAAAATTAGTACCCGCGGAAACTCACGGTTGCCCAAAGTTTGCCAATACTTCTCTTTTGTGCAATGGTGGTGGTGCAGCAGCAGCTTTGGCTATACTGTATGCTTCAGTATATAAAAGTACAGGGAGACTCCAATTGGTATCAATTGATCCTTTATTTTTTATGCTGTTTTATGCATTATTTCTACTTTCCAGTCTACAGATTTATGAGTGTAAAATAGTGTGTTTTCCGTAAATCCCCTCCCCCAAAAAATCAGTTTATGAAAGATTACCTTAAAAGAAGTACCCATAAATCATCTAAATATGCTAACAGAAGTAAACTGCAATCCTAACCCCACTAATCTGGGATTCAGCACCATTGTACTCAATGGTGCTTCCTTGTGAGTAGACTTGGTATGGATTGCACTGGGAGCTAATAATCAACAACCCGTTACTAAACATTTTCCCTGAGAAATACGTGGCAGTAGTTTCAACAAAGTATGTTTCAAATTGCGGCCAATGATATCTCCATGTAGCACAGCCTTGTTTGCATCCCTGTAAAGTGGTTGGCACCATCATAAAAGGTGTAGTCATTTCTAATTTTTCTTTACTAAAATGAAAACCCATTTACACCTTCTAAATTTTATTGACGTCTTTGCTTTTGTTTTAGGAAAATAAACCTGGAGGCATACCTAAATTGTTGCTTAGCAAACAGGAAATTACATTTTGAGATAGCAGGGACATTTCCCCTTCTCTCTCCTAGATTTCATACCTCCTGCCCAAATGATAAATAAACATCTGCACCCAATATACCTGACAGCAGGGCTGTTCAGGCATCCTGGCAATTGCAGGGATATGGTTTTATGGTTCATGCAGCAGGTCTTTAGATCCAGCTGCTGAAATTAGCTATGAATATCAACTGGAAAGCTAATGTGTTAGCATGGTAGTACAGCTCCCTTTTTACCAGAATGCAGTTTTGATATATATATAAATGCTTGTAGCAGTTGGTTGCCATGGATTTGCCACAGCCACGAGCTAAGTTCTGTCCTCTTCTTCAAACACCTGAAGTTCTTGTCATTAAGAAAGTGCTCCCCTTTCTGCACTTTCAAGTACAAGCCATACTGTTTTCTCCTAATCATCTATCATGGTTGTCTAAGAGCCAAATCTTGGAGTCCTTCTTCTGCCCTTTAACTGGGAAAGATCCTATTTGCAAAGTGGGCCATTTGCCAGTGTAAACTCAGCAGGACTTAGCCCTTGAACCCCAAGCTACTTTCCTCTTGATCACTTTGTCACATACATTATTACTGAATCAGCCTTCTTTGGGTATCTGATGTGAGGTAATGAACAAAAATCTTTGCTCCAAAAAGTCCTCTGGACCGTACCTCTTCATGAATGTTAACAAAGGGGATAAATGTTTTATAAGGTACAATTATACTGATCATCTTTTCCCATAAACTGTCATTGAGGTGGGCAATATGCAATATTAAACTAGTGCTGCTCTTCCTAAATGTGAATATGAGATTTTTGTACAACTAACAAGCAGAAATATGGAAAAGAGCTAGTTTGTAGTACCTTTTTATGAGCGGAAAAATTCAGCTATAGCTCTTTCAAATGTCTCCCTCCCCCCCTCCCCCAATAAAAGATTTCAAATTGAAACAGTGTTCCTTCAAACTACCGGTTAAAAATGCACATAAACAAACACAGAGTGTGTTTAATTACAATTAATTTGATTCTGTATGAGAAATGTTGCTGTTGTTGTTGCTGCTGCTGCTGTTAGAATATACGGCCCAAACCCGCAGGTCTCAGGGCAGTTCATAGGATAAAATCAGAATGTAAAACCATAAAGTACATAATCAGCTCACTAGAGGTGTAATATAATTCCTATCCTAAGTACACCTTTGCAAACTGATGGATGTTTATTAAATTCCCTGTTATTATTTTTAAACATCAGAGGGGGGGAATTTTCATTGCTTTTCTTTTTTTGCTACTAGTAAGGAATGGGACGCGGGTAGCGCTGTGGGTTAAAGCCTCAGCACCTAGGACTTGCCGATCGCATGGTCGGCGGTTCGAATCCCCGCGGCAGGGTGCGCTCCCGTCGCTCGGTCCCAGCGCCTGCCAACCTAGCAGTTCGAAAGCACCCCCAGGTGCAAGTAGATAAATAGGGACCGCTTACTAGCAGGAAGGTAAATGGCATTCCGTGTGCTGCGCTGGCTCGCCAGATGCAGCTTGTCACGCTGGCCACGTGACCCAGAAGTGTCTGCGGACAGCGCTGGCTCCCGGCCTCTAGAGTGAGATGAGCGCACAACCCTAGAGTCTGGCAAGACTGGCCCAAACGGGCAGGGGTACCTTTACCTTTACTTTAAGGAATAAGAGTGTACTACCCTATATAGTTTGTTAAGGGCCACCTGCCACATTCCAGATAAGACGGGTCTCTGCATTGCCTTCATACGCTAACTGCATCTTTTCTGTAGCATCTGAAGGTCATTTGCACTTTTGGAGACACAATATCAACACGTCCCCAAGAGCTGTATCTGGTAAAGACTTCCCGACACGTGTTTGCCATGTGGTTTTCAGACGTACCAAAGCCTTTCAAGTACAATGTGGTCAAACTCCTGCAGAAATGTAGTGGCCCATTTTTTCCTTGGAAGTGGAAGCAAGAAGTGTCCTGATGCCTAATTATTGTACTACATTTTCCATAATCAGCATGATCTTCAGTGTGTTTCTCCTGGTCACGTGCCATTAATCTAAATGCCAACACAATTCTCTGAAGAAAGACCAGATGGACATGACTCTGAGGAACCAAGCTGCTCTTCAGTGCCTATCTCAGGATGAAGGTGGGTAAGAGCAATGGGCAAAATCCGAAATGTAAAGGCCTTGTTATGTCCCATTGAAACCAATGGGGTTTATGTGAACAGTGATCGGCTTAAGCAACATTAATTTCAATGGGCAATCCAGTTGGTGTGCTTTACTACACAGCCCTATATATGTCCGTTCAGAAACGGGTCCTATTGAGTTCAGTGGACCACCCTCCCAGGAAATTGGGTATAGAACTGCAGCCTTAGTATGCTTAATTATATTCTAGAATTTGTTCATCATTGAAAATGTACTGATAAATGCATGCATATGTTTATGAGAGATAAAGATCAAAGTGACATACTACTGGCAACATTGTGAAGATACAATTGATAATGCCTATTTCCTGAACGTGATGCTTTTAAAGACATCAACTTAGAAGTCTTGCTATTTTTTTCAGATAAACACTCCGTTGAGCAGATGTCTCCTGAATAGGCCTCTATATAATGCGAACACAAGCCCCTTTCTCCACCATCATAAAACGAAACATTAGAAATGTGAAATTTCCAGTGTTTCCTACCATTTCTCTTTGACACAATCCACCAGTCCTTCTTCTTTTTCTTTTTTTTTAAAAAAAGCCCAACCTCGCACAAGCATTGGCAATGCCATTTATAAATACAACTGTCGGATTACAAATTTGTGACCCTGCCTTCCATTTGGCTGGCCCTCTTTGTGTTATTGATCTCTAAACAGCCATAAGACAAACCTGTGCAAGGATTTGATCTATGAAATTAGGGGGGGGGTGTTCAGTGTATTTTGAACATCTTGAAGGAAAATGTCAGTGACTGTGTTTGTGGTTCCATACTAAACAAGTGTATAATAAAACACTGTGCACTGACTCCATCTACAGGTCATTATAATAGTGACACCTCATAAAATTTTTCAAAAGCAGGCAAATGCATCTTGATTCCCAATTCCAAATCCACAATTCCAGTGAAACATACACATCAGCACATGACAAAGAGAAAATCACAAAACAGAGGAAGATATCCACGGGTCAAAGTTCTCCTGTTCCCCTTTCCTTTAGGAAACCAGTGTTTTTGTTCCTTCGTCACTCATTAGCTGTGCGAAGTAGAGCTGTACACATCTTTTGCTTCTATATTTATTTTATTGTCCTGCTCTTTTAGAATAAATGCTGAAGCTAAATTTGAAAATCCTCTGCCTCCAACTCATTACACAAACACACATTTACACCGTTATCGGAGAATGATTTATATAATGCTGCTGAATAAAGGGAAGGGAGTTATGGGGAACAATTCTGTACCTATAATTCGTTATCCAGAATGAAAACATATTTCCAATGATATATTCAGTATATGCATTATTGATAGAGGTGATTCTTATATGTACATTTCAAAGTCTAAGAATTCTCCCCATCCCCCATTCAGTATGTTTGAAGTGTATTTCACATTCTATTGATGTTAGTGACCAATAATGCATTTCCCGTGTCTAATAATGCAATTAGATTGCATCCTTCTCATGCATGGTGTCAAACCATACCCAAAATTTCAAATCCACAACTACAATATTTAGGCACAATTGTTCACATTTTTTAAACCCAATGCATTTTAGCAGCACAAACCTATGAACCTCTACTCAGAAGTTAATCCTATTGAGTACAATGGAACTCACTTCCAGAAAGTGGAGATGGGCTCAAACTCTGTATTATAGAGCAACTGCTTAACAAGTAAGGTCCAGTCCTAGAGTCTGCAGTCCTGCTAATTTCAGTGAAAACAGACATTGAAGAAATCTCTGTATAAATTGCTAAAACAAAGCTGTGGTTTCCCTTCTGCGCAGAATAAATGGTTGCAAAAATTATCTGTGCAAAGGCCTATCTAATTTTAGCTGCATTTAAATCATTAATCTAACCTTAGGGTGGGTAAAGTAGTCTTGCTGAACTCTTTTTTGAAGAGCAATTGCATTAAAAGATGTTATGCAAACAAACAAACTGTAGTTTTCTTTCAATCTTCTCGTATTTTGACTTAGCTGGGATTTGAGCAGGATTAACTTCCCCCACATACAATTAGTAGTAGCCCAGTACATGTGCTGCTTCTTTCTTATTCTTTTGATGCAACCAATAGAAAAAGAGTTCCATACTTATATTAATGAATGTTTTTTAAAAAAAATAAACTCTTTCCCCACCTTTGTCCAGTTAGTGTGCTCATAAGGAGAACCCAGGCCCAAAGGCGGTCACAGAGAAGGTGCATCCTCTTCATGGTAGATTACAGGTGTTCAGCTGAAAACAAAATAAAAACACAAGTCAAGATTTCTTACTTGGGAAAACTGCTTGAAGACACAACAGGTCTACAAGAACTTTGGATGGATCACCTTGAAGTCAAGCAGTGATATCACAATGGTGCACCATTTAGAGAAAAAGAAAATGGCCCCATCCATAGTACATCTAATAATTTCTAGACACTCTAGAGGCTGGGTTCTTCATTTAGTTCCGTCTGATCTACCTGGTGCTTAAAGTGCTCTGGCACTCAAAAAAAAAAAAAGTATTCTCATTAAGTTCTACTACTTTTGAGTGCTGTATCTGTGATTCTTTTTGCTGGCAACATAAAATAACCAGAAAGAATTTAAATATTCTTTTAGTTTTAATGAGTGAGAAAGTGTCCCTTGACTGTCTCATGCAGTGCTGAGGGAAAGGGTGTCCCCTGAGGTCATGGAGATTCACAGGAGGTCCTGTGGTGAGAACTTTCTTCTGGAGGGATCTCCATGCCTGCCTTCTTTGCTACCAAGCAATTTTAGCAGCAGGATAATGTATTTCCCCCCCAGGATTGCATTGCTGGCCATGCACGTTGATGCTTCCATCAATCTAAAGGGCATGCACCATAATCAAATCATGTGCTGATGACTGCATGCACATTGTCTTCTCCAAAACCTCTCTCTCTCTCCGTTGTTGTTGTTGTTGTTAGGACACCCATGTTACAAAAGTCTCCACTCACCCCCACCTCACGACTAAGCCCAACCCAATTTCAATTAATTCGCCAAGAGAGAAAGCCCCACTTCTTCTGTTCCCCCATCCACCCCAGTCTCAAACTATAGATTATATTTCTGGAAGCAGCCTGGTCTGTTTAGGCAAATACTGTTGCTGCCTTCCTCTTAGTCTGTGTCTAGTGCTGGAATCCACTTCACTTGCATTGTTCTTACCCAATATTTTTCTCCTCTCTTCTCCTGCACTTGGACTGACTAGACTATTGGAAAGCAATGGAACCGAGGAGCCGAATTTCAGGCAACACGACCCTATCAACACAAGACGGCATGGAGAGGAAAGGCAGCGTAACAGAAGAGCTGTGTTTGGCGCGTGAGGAAAGCTGAAAGCTAAACGGCGAGGAAGGGTGCAATAGATGGAGGGGGGGCCCTCTCCAAATGGACAGTCGTGGCAAGGCAGTGACAGAGAGAGAGACCCTCACGGCAGGAGGATGCTCAGAGAATCGCGCTGCTCCCCCTGCAAAAACGAGGGTGGCATCTCCAGTCTCCAGGTGAAACAAAACGAATGAAATCCACCCAGAGCACCGTCTCCCTTTCAGCAATAACTTTTGCACTCTTCCTCAGCCCGAGCAATCTTGCAAATGCCAGCGAGTGTCCATTCGCTTCCCTCGCCCTCCGATTCCCCCCCCCACGCAATAAATAAATAAAGGCATCGATAAAGAAAGTCACCAAATCATTAGAAATAATTGCCTGTGGATGCAGCCTGTGGAAAAGGGACACACACACCCCAAGTGCCAAAAGAGAAAAATGCCTTCTCTTCCTCCCATCCCCTCCCCATTTCTCTCCTCTTTCTCCCCCTCCCCTTCCCACCACCATTATTTTCTCTCTCTTTTAATAGTTCAAAATGAAAGAGCAAAAGCATGGGGGGGGGAGATACCCCCACACCCGGTCTTCCATGTTAGGCACATCCGTTAAAACCCACATCCAATAATACCGAGAGGCATTTTCCGGAAGACCTCGGCTCCGCGGTCTTGCCTGCTTCTCTTACGCCTGTGGTGGAGACTTGTGGTGTGTGGGGATTGTTGTGGGGGCTTTTCCTCCCCCCGCCGGTATAGCAACTTTATACCCTCCCTCCCTCTCTCCGGGAGAAAGGCACCCTCCTCACTACCCTCCCCACCACCTGCAAAATGCAAGCCATTCTTGTTGCTGTTTTGCTAGCAGATCGCTTCCCAATGATCTCTCTCTCTCCCCCCACCCCCATCTTCATCGCCTCTCCTTCTCCCCCCTCCACAAACCCGCTTATCAATTGCCCATCGATCGCTGCGGAATTTCAACCTGGGTAGGGGGTGGGGGTGGGGTGGGTGGGGGGAGACGAGGGGGAGAGAGAGAGAGATCCGCGAATCGTGCCCACCAGGTACCTGCTAGGAGAACAGCCAGCGCAGCCAGTCCCCTCCATCCACGGAATGCTCTTCCCGGGAAAAGCAGGCGGGTGGGGAGGGTGGGGGCAGCTAACGGAGCTGCTCAGCAGATGCTCAGGCAAAAGGGAAGAAAGGCACCGTTACCTGGAGACCCCACCGAGGTGCTGGCAAAGTCCGGGAGAATCGCCTGGGAGAATCGCCCAAGATGCCGCGGCTGCTGCTGCTGGCAGGGGAGAGGGCGCCTGGGAGCCGCGAAGAACCGGCTGCTCGGCTCACTCATTTAGGCGCTCTCAGCCATCATGGACTCTGCCGCCGCCGCTGCCGCCGCCGCCGCCGCTGTTGCTGCTGCCGCCGCCGCTTTGCTCTCCGATTTCCAACACCCAAATTCCCTTTCCCGGGGATCCAGATCGCAGCTCTACAACAAAAAGCGTTGCTCTTTACCAAGACAGTAGTAGTACGTCCCGGGGTAAACCGGATGTGAAATAGGCTGTGACTTCATGCCAGGCAGATTTTATTTTAGAAAGGAAGGTGGTACCAAGCTCTCAGCTAGAGACCAATCCGCCCATTTTTTTTTTTTTTAATATGCAGCACAGTTTAACTTCCAGCTCTCTCTCTCTCTCTCTCTCTCGCTCTCTAATCCCTTTCTCTCTGGCTGCACACTCAAATCCTTTCTACAATCTGCAGCGCGATTATTATTATTATTGGGGGTGGGGGTGGTTGGAGGGAGGAGGGAGGGGGGATATTTTTAGGACCGGAGGGAGGGGGTGGGAGAGCGACGCTTTGCAAGCTCCGGACAAGATGCAATTGACCAAGCAGTCTATTTTGAAAGCCGGTGCGGTTTATTAAATAAATAATTTTTTCCAAAGTTTTTTTTTAAATAAAAAAAATCACCCACCCTCTCCGATCTGCCTTTCTTGTTATTCAATCTTTTGATCAAATATTCAGTCGGTTCATACATATGAATGAAGGGGAAGTGGGGATCGTTAAAAGATGCTTCTCCCTCTCGTTCCTGTGCATACCCATCGCCTGTTATATTATTAGGAAGGCTGGACAGAGCGATCTTATATATATAGCCAGAGATGGGATGTGTTGCTAACTGAAGGAAGGAAGCACGTAGAAGAAGAAGCCGCCCAAGCCGGGTTTCTCGGCACACCTTGAGGCAACTGATAATTGGGAGGCGACATATTTGTCTAAAGTGATCTTTCTTGGGATGACAAGGCGAAGCGGAGCTTTAAAGGGGATAGGTTGTTATTATTATTATTATCATCCCGCCACGTTTGGACAGTTCAGCGTGTGCGTGCATAAGAGTGAGTGTGAGTGTGTGTGCCTACGCGCATGCCAGTCCTGTTTCTGAATGAACAATTTACTTGCCTTTGCCAAATGATGCAGGAAAGCGATTCTTTAATATCACTTTGAATAAAAGTCCCCTCTCCTGCCAAACAGGCTTTCAATGTCATTGCCTGTTCAAGGATGCATCTGTCACTGCCCAGCAGAATAATAACATCAGGTGGCCAATAAGACACAGTAATACCCTATTAAATACTGGTCCTTTCTCTGGGCTCACGCAAGCTTTCCCATAGATATATCACCCCTTTTTCCTCCCCCCTCCTTTCCCTTACTACCCAGCTGTGGTATTCAGCGTCAGATTTTATGAATGGATATATGTTTCTAGAAGCAAGGTACAACAGATGTAATGCAGTCGAAGGATATTGCTCAACAGCCCTCACTTTCAAGACCGGTGGGAGCTCTCCATGGTACTGGAAATCCTAAATGGCCACGCTAATAGTAGTAAACTGCAAGCAGGAAGTCCTAACGTTTGGGAACATGGTCCACAGAGTAGCGTTCTTGTATGCCATACTGCAAAACCATTCTGCCATGCTGGTCTTTGCTTTTCTTGTGGTGGCTTATCATGTGAGCATGACATCCCTTAACAGTTTATTATGGGCGGAGATGGCGGGATGCCCCTGAAATGAATTTGATACTGATGTGTGACAATATTGAAATGCATCTGTGTGAGAGAGCAAGAAAGTCATATAGATTGCCCCTTCAGGAAGTTTGTTTGCCATTTGATAGAGACTGCAATGTGGGAATCAGATTCATCTGGTACACCATCTAAAACTGTGAGTTTCAGATTGAGTTGATTGGGCACAGATAAAAACAAACACGAGTACCTCATAAATTATGAAGGTTTTTTGTTTTGTTTTGTTTTAAAAAATGGCACTTCCCTTTTAAGACACAAGAAAGTGGGAACCTAAACTTTCTCACTGAAAATTCCATTTCCCCATCCAGAGAGTTAGTAAAGGTAAAGGTACCCCTGCCCGTACGGGCCAGTCGTGTCCGACTCTAGGGTTGTGCGCCCATCTCACTTAAGAGGCCAGGGGCCAGCGCTGTCCGGAGACACTTCTGGGTCACGTGGCCAGCGTGACGAAGCTGCTCTGGCGAGCCAGCACCAGCGCAGCACACGGAAACGCCGTTTACCTTCCCGCTATAAAGTGGTACCTATTTATCTACTTGCACTTAGGGGTGCTTTCGAACTGCTAGGTGGGCAGGAGCTGGGACCGAAAGATGGGAGCTCACCCCGCCACGGGGATTCGAACCGCCGACCATACGATCGGCAAGTCCTAGGCACTGAGGTTTTACCCACAGCGCCACCCGCATCCCATCCAGAGAGTTAGTCACTGGCTATCTCCCCATTGATTTCCATGGAACTGAAGGAAGATATGCATGCACTAAGTTCAGTAGGACCTACACCTAAGAATGCATCATAGAAATGCAGCTTTGCTTTCTCTCTGAATTGGACCTCACATATATTTACACTAAACACCCACATTTGACACTTTAGTGTGTCTTGGCTAATTACCAAGTATGTACGGATTTTCAAGCTATCTCATAACAAGGAGCCCATTGTACATTGTATTTAGCCCATATTTATGAACATGGACACACAGCATGAAAATATAGGCAGTGAGATGAAAACACATATTGTCATGTTGTGAAGAAAATATAATCTTTTTTAAAAAAACAAAAAATAACCTGCCTGTGCATACATAAGAAGAGTATATGACACCCTATTGCTAGGGATTAAAAAGGAAAATCAACCATCATATGCGCCTTTTTCTTTTCTGTACTTCATCTATCAAGCTTGATATATATTGGCCTGTGGTCCAGGCATGCATGTTCTGCATGCACACCCACTTGATTTTTTTTCTTTGTTTTCCCCCCCATGTTGTATTTCAAGCAGCTAATTTCGAAACTCCTTCAATGTGCATCCAGTTGAGGACGTCTCCAATTTTATCACACTCTAAGAGAACCCACATCAAATGTCCACACTGCTTTTTGTTTCAAATGTGGGAGGTGGGTTCAGTATGGTAAGGGTATTCTGTGAGGCCAGCTACTTGAAACATAATTCTGAAAAACAATTCAGGAATGCATGCATCACCCATTTGAACATGAGCTTTACATACCTATAAAATTAATGCCCAGTTGCATATATCTCCTCAGTGTCTCAGTGTTGGTCTCTTGGTGGTGACCTTTTCAAAATACCAAACATGTGCAGCCTAAATACACAAGGTGGATTTTTCATTAACTGCTTGCCCAATGTGGAGATCTCTTCCTCCAGAAGTCTAAGATATAGCTCTCTATTTGCTTATAGCAACAATGGATAAGGATGGATAAGGATGACATTCTTGTAGCTCTATCTTCAAGCTACCATAGTCTTAAAATTAAAAATGTTAGTTTGATATTTCATGTAACCTGAAACAGTGAGAGTAGGTTTACAGTGTACTTTCTTTGCATCACATTTTTCTGACTGAATTAGGGCTTCAGTTGTGCAGTCTTGGTTGTTTCTTGGTTTGTTTATGTAAAAAATAGTATGTACAATTACTTGAAAGTAAATCCTGAATTACTGAATTAAGTGGACCTAACCACAGAGCCTAGGACTTGCCGATCAGAAGGTCGGCAGTTTGAATTCCCCGCAATGAGGTGTGCTCCCGTTGCTCGGTCCCTACTCCTGCTAACCTAGCAGTTCAAAAGCATGTCAAGTGCAAGTAGATAAATAGGTACCACTCCGGTGGGAAGGTAAACAGCATTTCCATGTGCTGCTCTGGTTCTCCAGAAGCAGCTTAGTCATGCTGTCCACATGACCCAAAAGCTGTACACCGGCTCCCTCGGCCAGTAAAGTGAGATGAGCGCCGCAACCCCAGAGTCATCTGCGACTGGACTAAATGGTTGGGGTCCCTTTACTTTTAACATATGAGCAAACAAGCATATGATTGCCTGATACCCCCCCCAAAAAAACCCCTCTCTTTACTAGTAGTCACCAGTTCATTCCAGGTGCCGGTGTCTAGATTGTGTTGTTTTGCTTTGTTTATTTTGATATTGGAGCAGGAGAACACCACAAGAAATCATTTCTAAAGAGGTCGATAATAGCATAGTTTCAGGAAATTAAACATTCTCTGTACTACTGAATTAATGTCTAATTCACACACATACACTTGGGTAATTCTGCCATAGACTTCAAAAGCACATGGCTAGCACTCACAGTGAGTGGCAAATGTTATGTAGTCTATATGTAGCCATCATGTAACACCCCATTACCTTATTCCAACATAAATGAGATTTTCTGGAAAGCATTGCAACTCTTAGTTAAACATACAAATACTGCAGAAATAGAAGCTTGGGGATTAGGCTGGAGAACTCTTTTTTGTCTGTTGACTGAAACCCATCACAGTCTTGGTCAGCCTTACAGGGGCTGCATGTCAGTGGTGGGTGAATGGACATAAAAGGTAAAGGACCTCTGGACAGCTAAGTCCAATCAAAGGCAACTATGGGGTGTGGCGCTCATCACACTTTTCAGGCTGAGGGAGCCAGCGTTTGTCCACAGATAGTACGTTCCTGCCCCAGCGGTACCTATTTATCTACTTGCACTGGCATGCTTTCAAACTGCTAGGTTGGCAGAAGCTGGGACAGAGCAACAGGAGCTCACTCCATCATGCAGATTTGAACAACAGATGTGAATCTTACTTTTGTGTAGTAGGCTACATTCCACTCATGCAAAAGTCAAAGCTTTTTACACCTCATTACTCCACCCAAGCAAGCAACAAGCATAAACACATTTCACATACACCCTCTAGGCTGACAAAGGCTGGTGGATGCGGCCTGGGGAGGGACAGATCTTGGGAAGAGTCCCAAGGTCAAGCTAGAGAGTGCTGCATTCAGTTCACAGGCCTGATGTTCCTCACCACCTCTGCTCTAAGGGATGCCTTCGGGGCCTTGGCTTCCTTTAGGAATTTGTTCATATGTGAAAAGAGCACACGCCATCAGCTCAATTAAATTACCATACTTTCCATGAAAAGCAAGTGGGAAGGAGAAAGATATAGGAAAAGCCATAGTTCAGTGGCAGACATGCTTTCATGACACAAGCTGAGACCATTGGCTTGGGCAGCAGGCACAGGGAAGCAATGGATTAGCAACTCCTCTCCTACCCCTCATTTGCTTGCCTTATTATCTGCCCAGCCTGACCCTGACCCTATTGCTGGTACTGACCATCCACTCAACTAGCAAGGCTCTCCATTGCTCACTCCACCTCCTTCCTGCCTCACTCCTGAGGTCCTTCCTCAGATGAGGCTTTCTGGGCAATGTGGTTGGGACAGTGCCTCTGCCTGCATGGCCATTTGCCACGGTGACTAAAAATGCTTTTAAAACTTTGTGTGCATGTGTGTGTGTGTGTGTGTGTGTGTGTGTGTGTGTTTGAAGTTGTTTGGTGCTTCCTAGATTGAAAGGCAGATAGGTGGAAAGTCTATTGCAATGAACAAAGCACCTAAAGGGAAAAAAGTAAGCATGTAGCAGGCAAAACAGCAACAGAAAGAGGAGTGTGGTGGCACTGGGAACTGCTCAGGTGGCACAATCTGTTGAACTGGCCCTGGTGTCAGATCATACGTTTGCCTGCAGGGAGCCCCAGGCTCATTTCATGGCACCTAAAGTTGGGGCTTGGAAAGGCTGCTGTGCTGTCTGAAACCCTGGTGTGTAGACAATACTCAGATGGCCCAGTGCTCTGACTCAGAATAAAGCAGCTTTCTATATTTCATATGATAATTAAACTTGGAGCAATAAATTAACGAACATCTTTTTTCCTTCAGCTTTAACCATGAAATATTTGCAAAGAAATAAAAGAATGAAGTGCAGCACTTTATTGCTTTATTCTTCCCTTCAGTCAAATAATCATCCTAATAAATTTAAATCAAATGGGTCACACGTAATATTAAAATTAAGCGCAGAGTAGAAGTGCAGTTGCCAGAAATTGAAACAAAGTGAATAGGTGACATGTACGCTATTAGAGGGGCCTGGATGGTGAATATGACTGGCTGTCAATAGGGAACCTTCTTGCAGGCATGGAATAAAGGCAAGTGAGTCAGCTGGAGGAGGGCGGGGAATGAAGTACCACTAAATCATCCCAGCACAGAAAGTGAGTTGGTTGCCAGAGGAGGAAACTCCCTCTTCCATGCCAAGCAGAGGAATACAGTGGGCTGCTAGAGGAGGGGCAGAGCCAGCCCTCAATGCTAGTACAATTCTTTTTCTTTTTGCAAGCTAGTAACTTTTATGGGCTTATTTACAAGGCAGACGTTTTATTAAAACTGTCAGTGTTGCACCAGACATGTGGTGAGCTAAGATCTGGTTATACTATAAAGCATCAGGAGATCATCACACAACAAGGGCAGCTGCTCTAAAATACTGAGCCAAACCACATTCCCCCAGGGTAGGATTGTGGGACTGCTCATTCCCACACAAACTCAAGCAGACCACTTACCTCCAAAGGGAGGTGGGAGGTTGGCATTGGCATTGTGCTTTTTTTCTGGCACCAGGTTGTTTTTATTTATTTATTTCTGGCCTCTTTGTATCGATTTCAGTAAATGACGAAACTAAACTAAACATGTTGATATACAGATAAACTATCCAGAGTGAGGATTCAAATGGTACATACCAAATACAGAAGCATAACGCAGAGTTTATTAAACAGTGTCCCTCAGAGTTTATTAAACAGTGTCCCTCATTACTTAGGAGTAATGTCTGCCTGTCACATTGGAATCTGAGACACAGGAAAATGCATTAGTGTTGTCCCTTATTAACACAGACCCATGCTTAAAATTTTTTTACAATATTGTTGTAGCTGATTTATTGTGGTTTTGGTTTATTGCTCCACAGAGTGTGTTGCTTTTGTTTTTATTCCAAAATACACCATTGGGACCAACCAAAATGGCACAAAAGTGTGACGAGCTTTTGAGTTCCCCAGAGCTCTTCATTAGGGAAGCTGTTACATGAAGCAGGTGGTAAGGGGACAAGGAAAAAGAGGGGAGGAAAGCATAAGCACTAGGCTGATATTCTAGCCCTGAGTTCAGCTTGTAGATTCCATTCCAATATAGAGATCGGAAGCTAAATGATTCCTTCCCTGGTGCTACAGACATCTTGCTACACATCTAGGATTCTGGGATAAAGAACCAGTGGCTCTTCCCACCCCAATCTCTGAGAATTTAATATTTTGTTGCTATTTGGAATCACTAAATGAATTGCAACTAAATGTATGAATTACACCAACTGAAATATATAGGGCTGTATTCAACACTGCACACACAGAGTTCTCTTTCTTTTCCTCTTCCCATGCTCTCAAAATCTGCTGCACTAGCAAGACAGGCATGTTTAATATTACCCATGAATATTTCCCATCCTGGAAATGTTTGTTATTTATATCTGTCTGTCTGTCTGTCTGTCTGTCTGTCTGTCTGTCTCCTGCCCTGCCTCTCAAAAGAGCCCAGAGTAGCAATCACACAAGTGATAAAACAATGTCTTATAAATATCTTAAAACTGTTCCAGAACAGATGCAGACTGGGAAACATCTCTTCTCAAATGGCTTGTTGGAAGAGAAAGGTCTTCAATAGGTGCCTAGAAGGCAACAGGGACAGTGCCTGTCTAATATCAAACAGGAGGGAATTCCAAAGACTTCAGGTTGCATTCTCCCATTCTTATCCCTGATAAAGATGCCCAAGGCCGATCCAATCCCATAACAAGGCCTGAATCCAATTTGAAATGTGTCACAAACCAATGGATCCAGACTGGGCTTTTTCAGGAGTCCTTGGACAGTGGTCTCAGTTGCTCCAAAATCTGCCAGAATCCAAGTCTTTTGTGTGAAATGGGTTACAGATTTGGCTGATTAGCATCAGGCATACCTCTTCATGGTTTGGACTGCAGAGGAAGACAGCTGGAGAGTGGCACATGCAATCAGTGGGATGCTCAGTATTTAGTGTTCTCTTCGAGCATCATGCCAACAGCACTGTGCTTCATCATCTGCACCAGCTTTGTATGCTGGTACAGGGGAGGATTTGGAGAAAGCAGACAGCCACACTTCATATGCAATTACTATGCTGCAATAGGTCTGTCAGAAAAGTATGAACCTGATAGGCTTCATTTAGTAGCTCCCCTTGCTCCCTTTTTCTCTCCAGGGAATTTGTTCTTTTAATCTTTCTCCTTCTTCCCCAAGGAATGTGTAAGTATGAAGAGAAGTGTGGCTACAGCTGTTTTCAAGGGTCTTATTTACACACTTGTCAAACGAGCGCAATAACTATTTCAGACACAAAACAATTCACCATCAAGGAAAATCGGATGTGACCAGGGTTTTCATACCTTCTTTATTTAGCTATTATGTAAACATATCCAAAAAAAAATTCTGCAATCCTTTGCTAAAATATTACCCCTGTTCCATTTTAATGTGAGGTATATGGGCTTTCTATTTGGATAGATATGTCCACCAGCCTAACACAATGTGTGTTTTATGAATGCTGAAGCAGCTCGTTGTAGATCAAACACCCAAATGATGATATAAATCCCAGAGTAATTCTGCACACTCTGTACATGGCTGTCATAGTTGTTGATGTGACTGGAGTTTTAACCGCTCCTAATCATGACACAGAGACAATGTTTACATTATATCAGGGGAGTCCTCACATTCCATCTTTCTTTTCAAAGTCACCTTTCTCATGAAATAATCCCTGTGGAATTCAGCAGGGCCAGTGCAAAGCTGCCTAGTCTTTTTTCCCCCTTTTATGTTTAAATTTTAATTCAAGTACATAAAAGAGCTCACTAAATCAAAACATTAATTGGTATTTGTAGGATGATGATATGTCACATTTATATTGGTGTTATTGTTCTCCCACTGCAGATGTGGGAGCCAATGCTGAAAGATGGCGACCCCCATCATGAGTTCATAGTAGATGCAAGATCTGAAATAGGGACTTTCCAGATGACCACTCAGTCTCAGGGCCCCTGAATGGAAAATCAGTATTTTTGCAGAAGACCTCTATAGGAAAGAAATGAAAGAGGTGAAGACAGTAGTAATGATATCTGGTTAATAACAATTCAGTTTACTATTTGGATATTTGTTACTGTTCCATGAAAAATCACAATATGTGCTGCATCAGAATGAAGGCTTTGAACATAGCCAAAGAAACATTTTATATTGTTTTTAACCTCTCTTGCAATTCATCCTGAGCTTTGACCTGCCTGACCTTCTTCCTGCAACTGTTGGCTTCTCATGCATACTTTCCCTTCATGGTTTCCCCTTTCTTCCATGTCTTATACATGCCCTTCTTAAATCTCAGCTCATCTGTAAGCTTTTTATGCAGTCACACTGGTTTCCTTAGACGCCTCCTATTTTTCTTTCTTGTTGAAATTGTCTGCATTTGTGTCCTCAGCGTTTTACTTTAAGAAACTTCCATCCATCTTGGACTCCCTTCTCTTTAAGTATTTCTGACCATGGGGTCTCACTCAGTAGTTCCTTAAGCTTTTTGAAATCAGCCTTCTTATAATCCAGACTGCATGTCAGACAACACTCAGCTTTCCCATGCCTCTGTATAATGAAACCCAAGAAGATATAAACATTTCCTCTCAAGGCTCCCAATACTTCCATGTTGTTGATCAGTTCCTCCCTGTTGGTGAGGACCAGGTCCAAAATAAATGATCCCCTTGTTTCTTCTTCCACCTTCTGGGAAATGAAATTGTCAGTGAGACAATGGAAGAATTTATTGGACCTTCCATTCTCTGCAGAATTTGAGTTCTAGCAGATATTGGAGCAGTTGAAGTCTCCCATGACTACTATCTTTCTCCTTTTTGAATATTTGTATCATCCAAGTCTTCAGACTGACTTGGAGGTCTATAGCAGACACCTATAGCTGTAATTTGAATATATTTCTGTGTATGGATAAAAAAGCATGATACGGCTTTGCACTAAATCTGAGGCTTAGTTCATAAAGCAGCATTTGTTCCAGCAGTAGTAAGAAACCAAATGCTTAATCACATTATACAGAATTATAGTACCATAAATTTCTGCGCTGAATGGCTGGTGCCAATGGCCATATGACTGCATGATTGATGCTACATACATTGAATAAAGACAGTGACATGCTCCAGCCTCTCAAATATAACAAACAACTCTGTTTTCCTTCACATGCCAAATCAGATACATAATGAGCATTGTCAGGAAGATGAGACTGATACAAATTACAACTCATGGGTTAGCGATCCACCATGTGCATACAGATAAAACAAATTAGCACATGAAACAACAACATTTGAAACATTAGAGACTATACCATGAGTCTAGTGATCTGGCAGATGGTAACTAGAGGTGGTCTATTCTTGGCCTTCTTTCTCTGATGTAAAAAGAAAAGGTGGAGGCTCAACAGAAGAAATAAAAGTCACTCTTATAAAGGCATTAGGTATAATTTTTAAAAACAGAAACATTGAGCCTGCATTCAGATGGCACTTTACTTGATCTTTCCAATGTTTCCTTAACTGTTAATTTTAGCATTTTATGTGATCTATCACATGATGTAAAATATACTTCTAGTGCATTCTAGTAGACATTTCATGCTCATTTATTTCTGTATTAATTGTTTACTGAAAAATCCATTTGCAACCCTGGAAGACCATAATGTAACGGGAGTTCTGCTCACATAATGAAATTTCGGGCGGTATTTTGGCATACTGCCCAGTGAATCATGGGAGGAACAGAAGCATACATGCCTGGTGAGGGTGGGGGAGTTGCAACATGTCCAATGACATTCATTGTTGTGTCACACCCCACCCACTGGTGCAAATGAAATGTATTGCTACATGGCAGTGTAGCAATCAAAAAGCCACAGCTCCATAATGCAACAGGTACTGTAGTGTAAAAGGAACATTGGAAATCAGAACAGAAGTGCCAGCATTCTAGCCAGTAAAACTAACTCCATGAATCACCCACCTGAATGCAGACTTATTGAAACAGCAACAGTAATAATTGTGTTCCCCCAAATTCCCCACTCCTGTGAATTGTGATGTTGAATATCCTCCACACATTATCTGCCCTACTAGAATGTATATTACTTGCATTTGCCACACAACAATATCAGATGTTCGTATTTGATATCTAACCATTGAGATTTCCAGTATATGACCACTAACATGACATTCATTGAAGAGACATTTCATATTTGTCAGGATGGATGTTGGTGTTTTACTACTCTTTCACTTTGGAAGTGGAAAAGTCATCCAAATCAACTTCAAATAGATGGAAAAAAATACACTGTAATATTTGGAAATATTTAAATATGCATGAAATGACAAATGTAATAAACCTCATTGGACATGTAGAGAATCTCAAGCCACAGTTTTTTGCTAATCAAATCACATACATGGATCCATAAGTTGTCTGGCACAAACATCTATTAAGCCTGGTAATGGAAATGTACTTGTTCTATCACTTTATAATTATATGATTAAAATAGTTCTTGGCCTCAGTAGACATGCAGTGCAGTAGGACTAGACACGACGACAGACAAGTGTGCCTTGCTTTTGATTTGCACCCCTGTTGCATTCTAATAAGTGCTTCAAAGTGAAGTTTGTTCAGTGTTTTAGGGGGGAAATGACCACTTGGGGCAGAAAGCAGAGCTGGGGTTTGTTGAAAAGGGCAGAGCTATGCAACCCTTTAAATAGTAGACTTTTTAGCTGCAATGCGAAGTACTTTATGTATTCCAGACTTCACATAAGGAGCACTGAAACCTTCCCCCCCCCAGGTGATACATTACACAAGCCCCCTTGTTATCTTTGCCAGACCACTTGTGACCATGGACAGAGCCGGTCCTACCATTAGACAGAGTGAGTCAGCCACCTCAGGTGGAAGCTGGGGGCAGGGAGCAGCAAAAAGGTATTGGAGGTCAAAGCTGTATGTGCCACAAGGCCTGACTATGACCTGCCCTCATGTGCAGTGTAGGATGCTGTCCATCACCAGTACTAATGTAAGATTCAGCTGTCAATCTAGTCTACTTCTGTGCATGTAACGAGATGGATACCACTTTATCCTTCTCTTCAAGCAGCAAAGTATCTTGGGGCAATCCTGTATGGGAAGTCACTCTGCGAGTCTGGAGAACTCTATTTGTAACCTACCTCACAGGACTGTTGTGAAGATAGAAGGGAAGGATAACTGTATGTGCTGCTTTCAGTGCTTTGGAAGAAAGATGGAATATTAATATTTTAAAGTCAGTACTGAAAATGCTGAAATCAAAATAAGCTTTTCATTTTTCCTCTTTCCTAAACATCTGCCCAAAGGCTTTCTCCTGGTAGTAGGGTACTAACATGGATTTTCATAATTATAAAAATTATCTGGCATTCAGATGGTGCCACTAAATCTTCATTGCATTTAAAATGGCAGTTGGATTCTTTTCCAGAGTGAGAATGCATTGGCCAGATATTATGACTAACTGTCTGTCTTGGATCATTTACATTAACTGGCTTTTTAGTACTTTAATAATGCATCTGTCTGAAGGTACGAACTTTATAATTGTCAGCCAAAGGTTTTGTAAGACCTTTTCCGTCATCTGTAATATCAAAAGAAGAGAAAATATGGACACTGTTCCAAGCAATTGTAATTCTGCCATCAATTCCCATCATGGCATGCATCCTACTTAAAATTAAAGAAAGCCAACTTCTCATGTCCTTTGCATATCACAAAAAATAGCATAATAAATTTACAGTAATATCTACAACACATGGTTCATTATTAGGGGTCAATTTATAAGTTCTTGATTCATGAATTGGTTTAAACAAAAACAAAGGGGAAACAGAACGAAACAGACTAGGAAAACAGGTAGGATAAGATGCCTTTAAATGCAGCCCTAATCCTAGTCCTATGTTAAACGACTGGGGTGTAGAGGAGGGCAATCTCTTCCTCTATAGATCACAAGTGGTCTTGTAAGAAGGGCTTTTTGAGAGCTGATAGGGGAGGGGTATGTCTAGTTTACATGCAGCGGAAAACCTGAGTCACAGTATATGTGTGGAGACCACTCACACTGATGATGCATAGAAACTGTTTTCTGACACTGCTGGTAGCATATTTAAATTCACTTGGCAGTCTAAGCACATGAGCTCGTATTTGAAAAAGGTTTACTGCTGAAGGTTATACTGTGCTTTTTCAACAAACCATAAATCTGCAGCTGGTTAAGGCTCCTGGACAATAAAACAGGAGGCAAATCTGGTAGGCATGGTCCACTGAAAAAAAGGTAAATGTTGTTGTTTTTTAATGAACAAATTAGCTGAATATGGCTTGCTCGGTTTTGTTAATGAAGGTTGTACAGAAGAGAATTTTTACTGCAGTCCTTTTTACTCTATGCTGACTTTGCCAAATCTCTCCCTTCCTTCCCTTCCCCACCCCATCAGCCTTTTTTTCCAGTTTTTGAGCATGAGCAAAAGCCTGCACTGTAACAGTTTCAATTTTCTGAATATCATGGGAGAACATCAAATAACTTGGACAATCAAAGGGATGTTTGATGTTTCGAGCAGACACCATGAGAATGGTCTTAGCAGAGATAAATCTGTTAAGCTTATTCGGGCAAAATAATCAAGCTGATCTTGCACGTGCCCAAAAGGGGCTTCTAATGAAATCTCTAGAAATTGTATTTTGCCCCTTTACATAAAAGCCCAATTCCCAACCCTGCCAAGCCAATACATTTTAACTGATCTACAGCCTGATCCTTAATGCATGGCTCAGCTGTCTGACTTCAACAGCTCTCATTTTCAAATAATGTAGAGCTAGAATGGCACTTTTCAAATGTGAAGGACCATTTTTATATTATGGCTCCTCTCCCACAGAACGCCAGCATGTGGCAGAGGCTCCTGGGCCATGTTCTGGGATGATTGCTCAGTGCTTATGCTGCCCAGGATTTGGTGCACTGTCCAATATTTAGAAGTCTGATTTTGGAGGATAGCTGTGTTTGGTTCACATGCTGTTTTAGAAAGTGCAAATTGGAGAGGTTTACCTTTAAGTGCTAAGCTGAATTGTATTTCAGTGCCTTTTCCGACTGGGAATCATGACATTTAGCCCCCATGATCCCTGGTGGGGAGAAAAATGCTGCTGGTGTTACAATTATTATTATTATTTATTGAATTTATATACCTCCCTATACCTGGAGGTCTCAGGGCGGTTTACATAAAAAGATCACAGTATATAAAATAAAAATAAAAGCAATAACCCAATAATACCCCCCCAAAAGCCACATTTTAAAAGGGTATGGGATGTTGATCAGGTCAAACCAAAGGAATGTTTTTGCCTGGTGCCTAAAGGTGTATAATGAAGGTGCCAGGTGAACTTCCCTGGGGAAAGCATTCCACAGACAGGGAGCCACTGCAGAGAAGGCCCGGTCTCGTGTTGCCACCCTCCAGATCTCTCGAGGAGGCAGCACATGAAGGAGGCCTCAGAAGATGATCTCAGGGTCCGGGTAAGTTCATATGGAATGAAGATGGAAGCATCTTTGCTTCTCATACAGTCAAAGGAAGAGGAGAGCCAGGCAAGTCTCTCCAATGTGAGAGCCAGTGTGGTGTAGTGGTTAAGAGCGGTAGTCTCGTAATCTGGCGAACCAGGTTCGCTTCCCTGCACCTCCACATGCAGCTGCTGGGTGACCTTGGGCCAGTCACACTTCTCTGAAGTCTCTCAGCCCCACTCACCTCACAGAGTGTTTGTTGTGGGGGAGGAAGGGAAAGGAGAATGTTCTTCTTCCTCTGCCATATCTACTGGTGTACGTGTGTTTGTGTCCAGGTGCTTTATTAGCGACAGGAATGCTTTTGCATGTGACAGAAGGAATAAGATCTTTCTGAGGAGTTTCAAGCATCCATATAGAATACTTGATAGGGCCAAGATTCATGGGGGGGGCAAGCACAAGGTCATTTGTCCATCCCTGCACAGGCACACCCTACTTTTCCTACCTATTTTCCAGACCCCATCATCATTACTATTATTATATCACCTTCCACATTAATATCTCAAGGCAATGTTCAAAACATAATGAAAACAACAAAAATACAGTTTCAAACAATGCAAAGGATTGCAAAATCTATTTTTTTAAAAAAAAAACCCCAAATGGGCACCTATGGCAGAGACCTTTTCAACCAGCTGTGAAAGCTTGGCAGAACAAAAACATCTTCCACTGTTTCTGGAAAGTGCAGATAGTGGGTTTCTGTTGCATCTGGAGAGAAATGATGTTTCACCATGTCTGTCCTTAGTCTGCTAATTCTGCCTTCCTATCTGCTTTTCTCAGTCCTGAATATGCCTCCTGAAATTTTTGCTCCCATTCCACTGGGACTCTTAACTTGAGCACCCTACACTTCTGGCTGCTCAGGTGGCAGTGCTAAATACAGATGTCTACATAGCTTAATCCAATAACGTGCGGCGATGCAAAATCAACAGTCACTCTTTTTCAATGAGAAAATAGAATTAATGGGTCCCACATATCCTCTTAAATCTCTGCGCCCCAGAAATGCTTTCAAATAAAGATTTTAAAACAAAACTGTTTTCCACCCCATGCCATTAGGCTATTACTCATTCTGAAGCTACTATTAATTCCCTAGGGCTTGGATAAAAGATAGCACATTAACAAGCATATTCTTGTTTAACAAGTGTGTGTGTGTGTGTGTGTGTGTGTGTGTGTGTGTGTGCTGGTTTATTAGTCCATGCTGCATTCTTAAGAATCAAGGAGCTTAGGAGTCATTCCTTCTAATGGCTATGATGGCTATGTTCTGCCTTCCATAGGCATTTGGCTGGCCACTGAGAGAACAGTATGCTGAACTAGATGGGCCATTGGCCTGATCCAGCGGACTCTTCTTAAGTGCCCTGTATCTATGAAGCATAAACTATTGTAACCCATGGCATTTTCTTGTTTTTACTTATTTTCTCATTTAAAAGCCAATAACGGCGATAAAATTAAGCACCCACACTATGAGGCTAAGCATCCAAAATATGGGAGGTGCTGGTGATTCTCAGATGGAAGTAAATATCCTACTCTGGGAAGCTGGAGGGAAGGTTGGGGCTGTGTGGGTTCACTGCAGGAATCAAGCCATCACCCAATGCAGCCCTAACCTCACTTCCACCTTGCCTTGCCCAAGTCCCATCAGGTAAGCTACAGTGACACCACCACAGTGGCAGCTACCAACAAGGGCGGAGGAAGGGGGGTGGGGCAGACCACCCCAGGTGTCACTGGGGGGGTGACAAAATGCCAGGCAGCACTCATTGAGGGGCCTGCAGCGCGCCCGAACCACGTGTCTCTCCCGGGAATGACACAGTGGCTTGGGCGCCCGCAGGCTCTGCACTGCCCCAAACAGTCCGCCCGCCACCTCCACCTCAGCTGCAGGGTGGCTGAGTGGGAGGAGGCAGGCAGACTCCTCAGAGGCCCTGCAGAGCGTTCTGCCCCAGCTCACCCTGTCCCACGGGCAGCTGGCCCCGCCCCTGGGCTCAGGGCACGTGCGCCGCCCCAGGTACCCAACCAGCTTGCTAGCCGCTGGCTCCTGACCATCATTAACTCAGCCCTAAAGCCTCGCCAGCCTTTCTGTAGTTGTAAACGTTGGTTTGTGTTATGTCATCTGAATGGGGAGCAAAATCCATTCCTACCTTCTGCAGACAATAAGACAACCAACCAAAGAAGCAAGAATTTTCCTTCCAGTGTTGCCTTCCTTAGGTCACGGCCCATCTCAAAGCAGTAAATAAATCTCCTCTCTGCTGAGCAGCTACAATGATAACAGGCCCCTCTGTCCACCTGTGGTATTTAAAAGATGGGGAGTTATTTCCCAAGACTCTAAGCGACAACCACAATATAGATTTTAATATACGGAATATGTTGTAATTGCTAATAACGGGTGGCGAAGCAATAGGTTTGTACGCAGTAAGAACCCTTTCTCCCTTGGGGAAGCATGGTAATTATGTGATAAAACTGCTGCCCTGGGAACTTGACGACTGGGCACCAACTCCTCATTCTGTATGCAACACTGCAGAAAATCATAATGCAGCCAACAACAGTATTTCATTATTTTGCGTGGCCAATCTCAAATTCCTCTACAGCGGTTCAACTTGTACAGTAATTTTGAGAAAGGAGTTGCTCTTGTCTGCAGTCCATTGAAAACAAGTGCTTGTTTAGCCCTACTGATGGGCAAATGTAAAATTAAGACTGCAATCCTATGTCCGCTTAACTAGGAGTCATCCCTATAGAACTTAGTGGAATTTACTTCTGAATAAAAATGCATAGGATTGTGCAGATAATTCAAGACTGGATTACTGCCATGCACTCTATGTGGGGCCTCCCTTGCACTTGAGCCAGAAGCTGCAGTTAGTGTGGAATGCTGCAACATGGCTACTGACAGGAGTGAGACCCTGTCCGCATAGAACACATCTGCTCAGAAATCTGCACTCATGTGCCACAGGGTTAAGTTCAAGGTGTTGCTAAAAGTACACAATGCCCTTAACAGCTTGGGATCAGTTTACTTGCAGGATCAGCTTGCCTCACACATGCCCACTTAACTGCTTTGATCTGCAGAACTGGCATCGTTACTGGTGCCACATAATACACATTCTGCAGTTGTAAGAAATTGATCCTGTACTTTGGAATTCCCTGCCTATTGACATCAGGCAGCGTCCTTTGTTTACTTTTTCTGGTGGATACTCAAAACGTTTTTATACAGGCAAGCCTATCCAGGCATGTGTAGAAATTACTCTTTTTCGGTTCCGCTGATTTTTAACACATTTTAGATACTTGCTTTTAACTTTTTTATTGAGAATTTTAAAGTTTTATTTTATATTTTTGTAAACCACTTAGAGGTTCTCTTACAACCAAGAGGTATATAAATTGTGTTAAATAAATAAACACATAAAAATCAATAACATTGTTCGTTTGATTATTGTTTCCTTGGTATATTTATACTGCGCCTAGGATTGCCAACTTCTGATTTATCTAGACCACTCATGAACAAATGCTACAAACAAAGATCAATGAGCGCATTAAGTATTAGAATATAGTGAAAGCAACTACTTTGATATTTAACATATATCATTGTTGAGACAGGACAGACTAATGTATCTATTGGTTGCACTCACATGTACTTATAATAGGGGAAAGAGATCAAGTGCATGAGCAAAAGGTTCATGAAGAAAGTAGGGAAAACTGCAACCCAATGCAGATTTGTATCATCGGTTTTCTCGTTTGCTTGCACTTCAATGAATTGGTTTGCTCCTAATGGCTCAATGTTTAACAAGTATTAAAGGCCATAAATGTGTGTGCATAGTTTTCAAATGATGAAAGCGATGCATCTTGGCATACAAAGTACTACGTTAAACAAAAGCTTTTTCATCAAATTATAGTTACGACTCTCTCAGGCCGCAGAATTCTGTTTACCGCCAACAGGAAATTGAAAATCTTACTTAATGGAGAAAATCCTTCCTATTATCCAAGTAATGATGTCGAAAAAGGCAATAGGGATGGGGAAGGAGTTTGGTGGTCTGCTTTTTGCAGCAGACCAACCCAATGCAATGACCCCAAACATGCTTGCTATTAGAAACATGCCTATTAGGTTAAGTATTTCTCTGGATTTTGCAATGCGGGTTTGCCCCCAAAATGCATGCACAAAAATATGTCCTTTACTCCCTTGAAATGAACTGAAATGCATTGAAAAATGGGTGTTTTAAGATATAGTTCATACAGATATAGGGGAATACATCAATTTCGGTTTCTAATTTTTCCATTCTTAAATTCAGTTCTTCACATTTCCACAACAGTTTGTGATTTTTAAAAAAATCTCCAAGTATACAAATTGTTGCAAAGCAATATTCCCTAATATAATGCATTTTGAATACTACTTTCAGTGATATATTTATTATGATAGTCTATATAATGTAATGCATCAAGGGGATGTATGGTGCTGGTGCTGAAGTAACAGTTGGCTGGAAAAATTGCTTAGACTTTACTTAAAACTCCACACAGACTCTAGAGGCAAGAAAATGTCTACAGGTCAGCCAGGTTGATGCTGGGACCCTAGCAAAGTCTCGGTGCATGGATGAGAAAAGGATGTCTAGGTCTAGAGGATGCCTGTAGGGTTAGGCAAAAATGCTTCCCTTTAAGAAGTGTCCAAATGAGAAAGACAGAAAAGAGACGAAACCTGGGAAGGGGGTAGGGAATGTGTTGAAAATAAGGCCTGCAAAACAAGAATTTGAGGAGCATATTGCTAGAAGTATTAAAAGAAACAATGAATGTTCATTATAACACATCAAATGCAGAAATCCAACAAGGGAGGCAATATGACAGTTATATGACAAAGGTGTGAAAGGATTTCTAAAGGAGGATAGGGAGATTGCTGAGAAGCTAAATGAATTATCTGCATCAATTTTCACAGAAGAAAATATTGGACAGATCCACTGCCTGAACTGTGTGTTTCTTTGTTTTTTTGGATGAGATATCTGAAGAAGTAAAACGATGTTATGGTATGGATCCCCAATAAATCAGGTCTAGATAGCATATATACAAGTTCTTCAAAGAGTTCGAATGTGAAATGGTCAAGCTGTTACCAAAAATATGCAATGATATAAATAGGTCCCCTTACCAAAGGACTAGGAGACCATACATGAATCTTAAAATATGGACCTTTCAGGAAGCTAATAAATGACTGTTGCCTGATTCTCTTAAGCATAATTTACTAAGCATATAAAAGAACAACCTTGCTGTTGACAAACTAGAGCAATATATGCAATTACAAATCCTGCTTCATCATGCTTTTAACTGTACAGTGGGAATCTGGCAGATATTGTAAACTTGTGCTTCATGGAAGATAGCTGTGAAAATATTGATTTGGGTGTTTATGTGGGAGAGGCTATTTTGTCTGGAAGTGCCATCCTTTATTCAATGCAGACAAGAGGGAAACTGTGTTCATCGTCTGAGACCCTTCTTCATGTGCTCTCTCAGGGCAGAGAGTGGCAATGTGACAAGAGACCTTTCCAGTGGTGGCTCCCCATTTGTAAAATGCTCTCCCCAGGAAAGCACGCCTAGCACCATCATCAGCTGCTTATAATTGGGAGGGTAGTTTGATAGGTCAGTGGTCCTTTAAGTAGGCAGGGTAGGACTACGGTAGACAACTGTAGGACTTCTTCCTTTTAAATATGTGTCTTTGGATCAGTATGTGAGTTTTTGTTTATTGCTCCATTTAAATGTTATTTTAATGTCTTTATCAGTTCTATATTTAATTGTATAAGTTGCATTGAGAAACCTGAGTGCAAAATGTGAAATAATATATTTTTTTCATTTCTTCTTCTGAAACTTCTGAGAAGTGCAGCTTGAAAAACATCCTAGAGACCATGCTGCTAGCTCATTATCCCCCAAGCTTAGCGCAAGTGAGAGAGTCTTTCCCCCTTTGAGCCTTGGAAATCAGCATGACCTTTTGACCTCTCACTGCACCTCCACACAAATCAGAGAAGGCTCCGGAGAAGAAATGGTGGATGGAGCAGGGTGAGTGAGAGTTTGGACTATGGGGGGTGCACTGGTGCAGTTAATGCAGTACTCCTGCCAGAACACCCTTGCAGTCCCAACCTCACTCCTGCCCTGCCCTGCCCTAGCCCTGCTTGCTCTCCTGCTTAAAATTAGACCAAGTGCTTGTTTGAGAATAAGGGAATATTATGGAAACACACACAATAAAAACCTGTGCTGCCTGAGTATGCCCCCCCAAAACAGAAAGATGTAGAAGGCATGATGAATTTAGTCGGCACTAACTGCTTCATCTGGGCAATTGTCAATGTAAAACATAGAAGGTGCTTTGAGACATCAAGTTAGAGCTGAATATTGGTTTCTTTTCTTCCCTTCCTCTTTCAGAATGCCTTGGATGGTGTAGTGTCATCATATAATGAAATGCTCAGCTTCAGAGAACTGCACAGAGCTGGGGCAAAAGGCTCTTCCCTCTCTCACTGCAGTCATGTGAAAAGTCCTTCATTAATGAGAATACTTAGATCGCCATATGATCCTGCTAATCAAAAAATACTTGAGAAGAGCAAAGAGTTTAATGATGTGTTGTTAATAGTAGCATAATGTAGAGTTTTTAAAACAGTTTAAATGAGTGAGGTTTTGATCATCGATGTTCTAAATCTGTATCTAGCATCAGCTACAATAAACCATCTCTGAATATTTTTGCATAGCAACTGTTGCTAAGAAAGATCTGAAAGCCTAAACCAAAATTCAGAAGAACTAGCATCCCAGCAGCATTTCAAGCAGCCGGAGAAGACTAAATATACATAGTCAAATGACTGGCTTCCTTAAATATTGTTATTTTTAGATGTTTCGAATTTGGGGGGAGGGGGAATGATTCATTACAGAGAAATATTCTTTCTATATTACAGAGACAGAAGTTGTGAGATGACTAGATCCAGATGCCATCACAACTAGTTCTAAGATATCAGTGTTCCTTCATTGGTTTGTAGTCACCTTAAACACCCAACTGTTCTGAGACTTGAAATTGCCTGTCTCCATTCTAGAGATGTTTGGTCTAGAGACCAATTCTTCTGGCTATATCAAAAATCTTCAAGCTTATCTAAACTTTCCTTAGATGTTCTGATTAAGAAGGCTCCCCAAAATTCATTTTGAATTTTGCTTCAAGGGGAATTGTTACAGCAACTCTGTCACCTTCTTTTTAAAAACCATTCATCACCAATCGTAGTGGGGTGCCTGATTTCTCATCCAGTGCAAAGTGTAGCCCTCCAACCACATTTCCTAATTTTACAGTAGCCTCCCTATGGTAGGAAGGGGCAATGCAGGTTTCTTTATTGATCTGAAGTTGTCTGGTGCAGTTCAGTAGTTCAGATGCTCTTGCATGCTGTGCAAATCTAGCTCACCCTAACAGTGTCAAGTTTGCAACTAGTGGGAAAACAAAGAAGCATAGGTAAAAAGTGAACGCTACATTTTAAATTCAATTGGACTAAATCCTCAGTATGCTTAGCACTGGATCATTAGCTCTAAGTCGACTTGGTATCTTTCTTTAAAAAAAACCTGTTGCTACTAAATAAATATATATAGCAAGTTGAGCAGTTAATGTGCATAACAACCAGTTATTGTGCATAATCATCAAGGCTCATGGAAAATGTGCACACAACCCTTCTGTCAAAAGAAAATTGTGTACATTTCCTGGTCAATATACAGAATCCTCAATAGGCCTTGGGAAATGTGGATATATTGACTACATTTGTACATTCTCCAGGCAATATGAACATTCGCTGGTCAGTATGCACAGTCTCCAAGAAACATGCCTTTCCCCCTGTTTTTTGTTCAGAAGTGTCCCCTCCTTAGGCTGCTCCTGGCCTACTATCTAATATTACATGGACCACAACACACTTTCCCTCTGAACAGCCAAGCAACATGTAGAATGGGGGACTCCAGGTAAAGATTAACCATTTTTGAAGTCAAGGCCCCTTTTCATCACTCTTGACTGTTCCCCAGAAAGCTGAGCAGCTCAAGGGGGATTGCAGAGAAAGTAAAGTAAAATGCAAGCTACCTCTCAAAATTTGCAGTTCTTCAAATTTTGCAGTGCAGTTCTTGATTTTGTTTTAAAATGTATATAATGATGCACATATTAGGGCACACCTGTAGATTAGTGAAAATAGCATACCAAAATGCATTTAATGGGGGACATTTCTTGCAACAGTAGCGTGTATATTTGACAACATTGCATACCAAATTACGTATATTGAGAGAAATGCATGAGAGTTTGTTTGTTTGTTTGTTTGTTTGTTTGTTTGTTTGTATGTTTTAATTGCTAACTGATGTGGGATTGGGGCAAACTGAAATTGCCCTAGTGGTATTAGAAAGTGAAAGATATGAACATTGAGAGATTCATCCATTCCTAGATTTGAATGCCTTGCAAACCCCTCTGCTAGCCTCTGGCCAATGGTCAATGCCTCTGGCCTCCATTGCCAAATGAAACTATGCTCAATATTATGAGCACAGATGGTGACCTATTATTCCTTTTCTTCCACCAGCAAGAGGTATATAATGGCTATGAGAAGGAGCTAGTTTAGCTTCTTCTAAATGAGTGCTACAGCCTAAGTGTGGAGCGGCAACAATATATTGTAGGTGTAATGGGCTAACCTGAATTATATATGTCCATTCTTGTAATTCATTTGGGGATTTGGAGCAACTTAAAGATATATGTTTGGTTCCTGTGTTCCATGAAAGCAAAACAACATCCAGAAAATATTATGTTGAGCTACTTTCAAGTGTTCCACATTTTAAAAACAAGCACTCAAAATGTTAATAAAATGTATTGTCACCTGTTTCCCCCCAAAAAGCTTTAAAAATATGTAGCTCTAGGTGGGTTTTTGAACCAGTTCAAGGCAAATTTCCAGACTTTAATGGCCATTATGTACCAGAACAAAAATTTTATCCCACAGTGCTGAGAAGGTGATCATTTTGCTACCATACAGAGTCTGCTCATTTAATTCATAAAACTCTTGGGCTGTGTCTAGAATATAACATACCATTTAGTCACCCTTCTTAGAGAAGCTATAAACCAGCCTGCATCTGGCTTTTTGCCCTTCCCAACAATGTTATTTTGTTATATATTTCCACACAATTCTAAAGTGGTGCTTCTTTGCCAGTTATAGCAGCATCTATATAGTAATAATAAAAAAAACTGAAAGCTGTTTTGTATTCTACATAGGAGTCCCATCTCCAAAGCCAGAGACATTGTGGGGATGGAAAATGGCCTAACATGGTGATAAAAAAGAGAGAGATCTATATTTTCAAAATAAGAAATGTCTGTGAGTTGCATGGAATAGAAAAGTTAGTATATAGTATATGGAAATGTCTGCTTATAAAGCCTTAAGAAATGGCTACTAGTTAGGCATTAAAATGTGTAATCTCCAAAAGGGGTGGGAACTGTTCTTATTGTCAAGTAATGATTCATTACCCACATTATACTAAGTTGGGATATTTGCTTAACAATTAAAAGAACCACATGGGTATTAATGGTGTTTGGTGTTTTGTTTTGTTTTGTTTTTTTAAAAAAAGAAATGTTATGCACGAACACAAATTAACACAAATTAAAAACAACAGGTTGCATCTGTTGTGGTGGTGGTTAATTACATTTCTATAACAAAGATCTCAGGGCAGTTAACAATATAAAAACACAAAGACACATAACATAGTAGCAGACAAAAACAATATCCTTTCCATAGGCCACAGATTGTTTGATTAACCAAAGGGCTGGAAGAAGAAGAAGAATGTTTTTGCCTGGCCCCTGAAGATATGTAACAAAGGTGTCAGGCGAGCCTCCCTGGGGAAAGCAGGACCATTCTCGTGTTGCTAACCTTCAGATCTCTTGTGGAGGGGGCATATGAAGAAGGGCCTCAGGTGATGATTGTAGGGTGGCAGTCGGTTCATACGGGAAGAGATGGTCCTTGTCATTCGTCTTCCTCACTCTTGTGTGGAGTAAAACATATTTTGTGTATTTTCCTGATGCTTCAAAATAAGCAAAACCATTTTGTCCATGGAGAAAAGTGGCCTTATATGAATATTGTGATGACTGATAATGAAGGGCATGTCATTTTGAGTTCAGGTACTAGCCTCAATGACTATGGTCTACCTCTACTGTAATAGGTAAGGTAAAGGGACCCCCGAACATTAGGTCCAGTCGTGGCCGACTCTGGGGTTGCGGCACTCATCTTGCTTTACTGGTTGAGGGAGCTAGTGTACAGCTTCCGGGTCATGTGGCCAGCATGACTAAGCCGCTTCTGGCGAACCAGAGCAGCAAACAGAAACACTGTTTACCTTCCCACCGGAGTGGTACCTATTTATCTACTTGCACTTTGATGTGCTTTCGAACTGCTAGGTTGGCAGGAGCAGGGACTGAGCAACGGTAGCTCACCCCGTCACGGGGATTCGAACCGCCGACCTTCTGATTGGAAAATCCTAGGCTCTGTGGTTTAACCCACAGCGCCACCCGTGTCCACTGTAATAGGTAGTATGCCTCTGAATACCAGTTACCGGGAGTCAGAGGTGGGCAGAGTCTTGTTGTACTCATGTCCTGCTCATGGGCTTTCCATTAGCATTTGGTTGGCTGCTGTGAGAACAGGATTCTCAACTAAATGGGCCATTGGCCTGATCCAGCAGAGCTCTTCTTGTTGTGTTCTTATGTCCCATTATCTATACGGCATTATTGCTATTTTCAGTTCTCTTAACAGCCTCCACAAGTAACTTATCTAAGGTAGCACAATGGGACGGTACAATCTTCAAGATTATAGGAACCAAAGCATATATACCTGAATTTGCAAAACACATTTTGGCAGTAGTGTACCCAGAGGATGTACACAGGTGCAGATTTTACATAATGTAATTCGGCATCATGTGTGGCAAGGATGGCATTTGTGCAATGGACATTAACTCTGGTTTCTACTTAAGAATTTAATTCATAATGAAGAATCTATACTTGCCTATGCAATTGATCAGAAAGATGGGAAGTTTCCTTTGAAGCACCCGGTTCCTGGTCACTGGCAGAGGCTTGGTGAACCTTTGGTCTAACATTGTGCGGCATTTCCTAAGATCTTGTGAATGGTGATTGCACATTTTGACATTTGTAATGCTCCATTTTGTAAAGCGGACTGCAATTACAGCCAGCAGATTATTTGTTAAATAACTTCAATAAGGACTAATTTGTGCTAATTTCCAAATAGAAAATGGGTTGGAAGCAGTGATTGTATAATTATTAGCCATACATTTCCCCCCTCCTTTATCCATTGTTAAGGCTGCAGATTGCCATCATCATCCTTCCAGGTGGAAGAGCAGATGTTTTGCCCAGTTGGCATTGATGCTATGCTTCAGCCAACTGGCAGTGGTGCCTGTGACTCCCTCCCTTCTGAGACCTCAATGACACTTTTACTTAGATGGTGATCAAACTGCGAAAAACTGGGCATTGAAAATAAATTAATATAGTATAAAATACTAAATACATTAGTTATATTAATTTGATTTTTTTCTACATATATATATATATGCGCCAGCATATACATAATACGTATGTGTGACACACACACACACACTAAAGATCAGCAAAGATATGCCCCTGGAATTAAATATGCTGTGGTAACTGATCCAAATATCATGAACCAACAAATAAGAAGTCCTAGAGTTCTTTCTGAATATTGTTTTGAGCAATTTCAGGCATGACATGTGGAGCCCAAGACTGGCCATCTGGAAACTGATAACCTTTCTGGGTCTGTTCCCAAGAAGTGCTGCTTGGGGACTCACTCTGACACAGGCGCTATCATTCACTTTCACTTATAGGCTACTGGTTACATATCGAATGTGTGCCTGATTAATAAAATACCAAAAATAAAACCTTAACTATCAGCTGTGCTGAATTAAGTGGGTCATTGGTTTATTTCCTCCTTGCAACTTTACCAGCACGTAGCAAATGCTGATATTTAGGTTGTGGGGAAAGTTATTCTGGGCTGTGTAAAACAGAAGATGGGGGCAGGGGTCACATTGAATTTGAAGTGAATGTTCCCCTATACCTGCCTGGTTGGCTTGCTGTATTGCAAATCCCTTGATCACTCAACATATTTAAAAAAACCAACACTCCTGTTAATTCATTCATTCATTTGTCAACACGTAGGTCCTCAACTAATAACACACAAAACTGTGTGTGTTGTCATGAGGGATGACCTCCATGGAAGCTAATGCAAGAAACATATTCTCTGTATGCTTCTAAATTGTAATAACTGCAGAGAGCTGGATGCAATAGAAGGAGTTAATGGAAATGATCTTGGCAAGATTGGAGCTGGATAATAGGTCTGCAGCTCAGAAAGCTGTTCATTTTTTTGTAAGGCGTATTGGACAAAAACGACTAGGATATCTGCAAAACATGGGTCCCTAGTGGCAAGCTCACTGAAGCAGACGAGCGGGGGGAACAGCTGGGCAGAGCGCTTTGAAGCTTGTTGCTTTTCAGGGAGAAATATCTCCATATACAGTGCCTTTATCAAAGGAACCGTGGCTCCCACTAAAACAACAGATGCTTCTGCAGATAGAAAAAGAAGACAGAATAAACTTAACCTATTTCTGAAGGTTTGTGCAGCATTAAATATACTGACTAAGTACATCCCTGTACCAAGAAAGTTTCTGATAAAGGGAAGGAATTCAAGTAAAGCTGCTTATTCAGTAGCTCAGGGGAAGGAAACATGGTTCCCTCCAGATGTTGGACGACAACTCACAACATTGACTATTGTTTGTGCTGAAAGGAGTTGGAATCCAACAACATATTCAGCTACCTTCTCCTAGCCACTGTGCAGAAGCACAGCCTAGAAGAAAAAGTTTACTGAATACATCAAACATTGCTGAGGAAGGTGGGAAGTGATTGATTGTGTTGTGAACCTTGTAGCCTATGTAAGCCAATAATTTGCAGCCTTGGGCTTTATTTTAAGTCTAAGTAATTTGAAGTTGAAACTAGAGCTATTAGGAGCCCCACTCCTAGTTCAAGTCATAATTAGACTTGGCAATCCAAGCTATTCACACGCACTCACTTCCACAAATATGGAGGGGTGTGTGAGTCCTGGAAGACCTGCTCCCTGCCTTTCACCTGGCCTAGAAGGATGGAGCCCTCACTGACCCCAGCTACAAAAGCTGAGGCTGCTGAATAGATTCTTGGTTTGGGGTATTTCTTAGGGGATTGTTCTTATTGATATTCATTTTGTATTTGTATTTTAGATCTTATGAATTACAGTGGTACCTCAGGTTACATACGCTTCAGGTTTCAGACTCCGCTAACCCAGAAATAGTGCTTCAGGTTAAGAACTTTGCTTCAGGATGAGAACAGAAATCGGGCTCCGGCAGCGCGGCAGCAGCAGGAGGCCCCATTAGCTAAAGTGGTGCTTCAGGTTAAGAACAGTTTCAGGTTAAGTACGGACCTCCGGAACGAATTAAGTACTTAACCCGAGGTACCACTGTATGTGGAAATTGATCAAGTTGGTTGTGCACATTTTGATGCTTTATTTACTTATGACTACTTTTTATATTTGCAATTATGTGGGCTTTTTATGTTGTAAGCTGCCTTGAGTATGGTTGTAACCATGGAAAGGTGACATACAAAGAAAATGATGAATGTGTAAGTCAAATATAATCATATCCTGAATAACAGCCTCAGGAATATGATGAGATTTCTCAATGCACCAGGCCCTTGTAAATCCCCAAACACCCTCTTTACCCCATCAATCATTATCCAAACTTCCTTCCCCTTCCATTAACCCACCTGCCTCTTGACCCCCTCTTTTCACAGGTTTACCTTGCTGCTGCCATGCTAGTATTGGCCTTAAGCAACAGGTGAGAGGAAATATTGAGGGAAATCTCTTTCCTATACTCGTACATCTGAAGCACTCTGTTACTACATAGCTCTAGGCACAGGTGCCGGCTCCCTGGGGCCCTGGGTACCCGAGCACCCACAAATTTCCTCATGAATGGGCCAGGCACCCACAAATTTTGGCACCAGGGCCATGCATACTGCAAGGCACCCACGGCCCTGGGACCCACAGTTGTAGGGCCAAGCTGGTATTCCTGGCTCTAGGGGAAATGATATTTTTCAGGACTGCTATCACACTGCTATAGCTGTGCTCCAGTTACAGTCAAGATGGAGAGAAGTGTCTCTCCTTTCCTCTTGCCACTTCTAACGGACCAGCCGCATCTCTACAAGTGGAAGGTAGCTCAAAAGTAGGCAAGTGGGAGGAATTAGTTCCTCTCTGGCTTGCTGCTCAGATTGAAATCCAAGCCAGAGAAGAATTTAGAAGTCCTTATGCCCACCCCATTTTCACTAGAGCATTATGGCCTCTAGAGATACCATAGTCTTGAGCTCCTCTTGTTGAAACTTGTTCCATTAAAAAAAACTTTTTTTAAGCTGAAAATGGAACTTTCTTAGTAGGCAGGGTTAAAACAGCTTCCAAAAGTAAACTTGAGCAGATGCAAAATGTCAAGAAATGTGTCTGAAAGATAAAGTTTGGAAGGAAGATTGAGAATTTGGGAAATGTTTGAAGCAAGACCTTCTGATAACCCTGAGGAGAGCCTATCTTGACTGTAGTGTGCACTTGTGTCATCAGCACCTGTCATTAGTATTAATTAGAGAGCTCAATTATATCATTAGCATATAACACTTAATGGAGTGACACTACTAAGAATACATTTAAGACACAGGGTTAGGAAAATGTAAACATCAAAAACTTAAAGGTATAATTTTAAGCATTCCAATCCTTCGATGGCAACATCTTAACTTTCCTTATCATTTTCCAAATAGTTTTAACCCTATTACTTTCAAATGAATTCAAGTTAAAATGCTGAACACAGCCATAAGTATCATTTGTTTCAACCTTCATAGCTGCTGAAGAATGCAGAAGTTGTTAGATTATGAATGAAAAGTCTTTCTGCACATGAAACATCTCTGGAATCATGTGTAGGTTAATATGAGGGATGGGAGCAGATAACTTTATTGTACAACGTGCGCGCACCCCAGAATTATTACCCCTCTTTCCTGAAACACTGTAATTATCCATCCCAAAGTGTATCCTAATCTAATTCCAGCCAATATCCCTTCCCAAAGCTTTCTTAGTCTCCACAGTTATGTACTTCCTGCCTAATGTACCAAACTGTTCCCAGCCCATCGTTCTTCCAAATAGTTACCTTCTGACCTTCTAAACAATAGCACTCCACCTTGTTCCCACTTCCCACTTCCTAATTAATGTTCTAATCACCCCATCAACCAGCCTAGAGCCCTGCACTACCCATAACCAACAAAGTGTAGTGGTGATGAAAACTAGTTGTTTTTTAAGGATTAAAGGATTTAATTTTTTAAGGATTTTTTAGGAATATCAGTGGCTAATAACAATTTTAGTTGAATAATCCTATGCATGCCTACTCTGAAGTCAGTCTCTCTGCGTAAATGTGGGGAGAGTGCAAACCTTGGTAAAATGCCACCCTGTGCAAGGCCATTTGAGCCCCCGCCCAGCCCTTGCAGTGCCAGGAGCTTTGGGAAGGAGGCATGAGTCTCTGGCAGGGTCCTAGGGCTCTCCAACTCCACCCCAAAGCCAGGGAAGTGCTTGCCTGGCTTTGGGAAGGAGCAAGGAGGACTCTAGGACCCTATCAGATCCTTCAAGAACCAGTGAGGTGTAGTGGTTAAGAGCTGTGGACTCGTAATCTGGTGAACCGGGTTTGCGTCTCTGCTCCTCCACATGCAGCTGCTGGGTGACCTTGGGCTAGTCACACTTCTCTGAAGTCTCTCAGTCTCACTCACCTCACAGAGTGTTTGTTGTGGGGAAGGAAGGGAAAGGAGAATGTTAGCTGCTTTGAGACTCCTTAGGGTAGTGATAAAGCGGGATATCAAATCCAAACTCCTCCTCCTCCTCTTCTTCTTCTTCTTCTTCTTCTTCTTCTTCTTCTTCTTCTTCCTCTTCTTCTTCTTTAAGCCTCCTTCCCAAAGCCAGACAAGCATTTACTGGGCTTTGAGAAGGCGCCCTCCTCAGCTGTGCTCCTGGTGCGACCACACTGCACACACTGTCCCAAATCCACCTCTGAAGCATTGCACCCTAAACTTGTTATTATCGCCAGATATACCAGGTTGTATCTGACTACATCATAATAATATATGGACTTAAATGAGTTATGAGTAACTCAAGTCTGTTGATTTTGCTGGATCTACTCTGAGTATGATTTAGATCAGGCATCCCCAACCTGCTGCCCTCCAGATGTTTTGGACTACAAATCCCATCATCCCTGACCACTGGTCCTGTTAGCTAGGAATCATGGGAGTTGTAGGCCAAAACATCTGGAGGGCAGCAGGTTGGGAATGCCTGACTTAGCTAGACCGCATAAGGTTTGGTTGCAATTTCGTCTCCATTTGCATGACTCAAAAACTCTTCAGCAACAAGCTGAGGTAGTTGTTAGCTCAGCTGCCTTACCTGCACATGTGTAATCATGGAAAAGGAGCTGTGATCTTCCAAGAGGCTCCTCCTCCCATTTTTACAAATACAGTGGTACCTCGGGTTACATACGCTTCAGGTTACGCACTCCGCTAACCCAGAAATAGTGCTTCAGGTTAAGAACTTTGCTTCAGGATAAGAACAGAAATCAGGCTCCGGTGGCACAGCGGCAGCAGGAGGCCCCATTAGCTAAAGTGGTGCTTCAGGTTGAGAACAGGTTCCGGTTAAGAATGGACCTCCGGAACAAATTAAGTACTTAACCCGAGGTACCACTGTAGTTAAACAGGTTAGCCACTCACATGAGAAGCTATTTACACATAGTTAAGCCAGTTGGACTAATATCTCTGCAGGCTCTATGAGAACTGCTGTGATGTCAGAAAAGCAATGAGCAGACAGAAGGTTTTTTCCAGGATTTGCACTCATTTGCTCATAGTACCTTTCATTATTCTAATGAGGCTGCTAGGTGAAAATTTGTCAAGAAAAATATGTTTATGTATGAGACTTATAATTATCAGTCCATGTTAACAAGCACAACTGACAATTTACTTTTTGGTAAAATGAGCGAAGCCCCAAAACACTGCCAATAGTATTTTGCTGTTAATTAAAGTGGGACTTTCCCACCTAACTGAGCTCTTTGCTTATACTGCACAGCTAAAAATCTTGCATAACTTTGAAAGAGGCAGTGAGAATCACCAGGTCAATAATAATAATAATAATAATAATAATAATAATAATAATAATAATGCACTAAAAAGACAACTCTCATTTTGCAGCTGTTTCAACAGATGAAGCCAGGAGGAGGCAGCCTACTGAAGACCCTCCCTCTTCCAACTATCCTTTTAGGTAGAGATTTCTCCTGATCTGTATTGGGATTGTGTTTGAATTGTCTTAATTTATGTGTTTTTGCTGCCCTTGGCTCCTTTGTCAGGAAGTGCAGGAAATAAATTTAATAAATAATAATAACACAGCAAAAAACCCCCACAAATGTCCTAAAACTTTGCATTCCTTAGCACAGCATCTCTGCCCACAAAACCAAACATTTTATTACAGAATTGTCCATAGAAAAATAATTCAATGACAGCAGATGATGAGCCAAAATGTCACAGAAAACCCTCTCTTCCTTCACATGTGATTTCAATAGCTTTCCTGTGCCTTACACAGAATGTTTGCTGTCACTATGTGATTGAGATAGACCGCATGTTTTAAATAATATGAAATATTCTTTCTTAAAATTTTCAGGATTTCATAGCAAAACACTGCATTTGATCCCTCACCTAGCAAGGATTTTCTTTCCACAGGATGAGCCAAAGGAGAGGTGACACCGGTGTTAAACCACTCTGCTTTCCACCCGCAAAGTACATGATGAGATATTTCCATGTGATCCATCACCTTTGCATTTGTTAGCTCTCTCTCAAGATGTTCGTGAGGGAGTGCCAGAGCTTAATGGTACACAAGCTGCTGTTCTGACACATAATTACTCTTTCCCATTTCAGCAATGATACCTTTTGAGGTGCTCTAAGATCTACGATTGTCTGCTCTCACTGCATTTCGGCTGATGCGGCATTAAACTTTTCCTTCCTTGTCTGTACAACAACATAGTGCCTGTGGATGAACTTGTGCTGCAGATATGTGCCTTCAAGTTTCTCAATTGTCTCCAAGTGTCAGAAACCAGGGCCAGCTCTGGGGCTGTGTGTTTCTGTGGCATCCTGTCCCTTAGCCGTGTCCCTCCCACCCTTGAAATGGGTGCATGATTTGCTCTCTCCGGTAGAATGAGGTGGCCACTCAGGCAGGAGGTGCTGGCGGGTGGGAAATGGCAGGTACTGGAGGGCAGAACTGTGTGTGCCCCATAGCCTGCCCTGCACCCTCTAAGCTTGCCTGGTTCCCTCAGGTGTAGTGGTAGATGTTGTCCCATTACCAACATCCTGAAGCTAGATTCAAGAGCTAGTCCATTGGACTCCTATACATGGAAAGGTGGTGTGGTGGGACATCATATTGTCCTTCCCTTCGGGCAGCAAAATCTCCTGGCCTTACATCCAATGGGAGCCTGCTCTCCATAGAGGGATGCAATGCCCCGCCCCGCCCCCAATAGTGCTGCAAAGGAGAGGAGAGAAAGAGCAGGAGACGTGGCTGGAGGATGAAGAAGAAGCAGACAGCTGGGAAAGAAGAGGAGTGGCAGTGAGGAGATGGTGAAGGGTCTGATTCTGCTGCCTGGTGCTACCAGGCACGTCAGGAACCAGGACCAATGCAATTTATACAAACTCTCAGAAGAAAAACCAGTGCCTGAAATGTTTCTATATGCAGTTCCAAATACCCTCCATGATAATTTTTTCCCATAAAATCCATAATATACAGAAAAACACTCATTTCAGAGACATGACTGCAGTAATCAAAGGATTTCTTCCAAGTTTACTCTCAGCCTCCCACTTTTCTATAGCAGTAGTTGAAATAATACATGATAGCCGCAGATTGCAGTGCATCCCTGCACACTGTGATCCCTCAAATTATATTGTGGAACTCATTAGATTGGTTCCCCTCAGAACGCCTTTCAGATCATTTCTTCAGTCACTTCAGCGTCAAGCCATGCATACCTTTGATTGACTGGACATAGCCAGTGGTGTAGCAGTAACTTTTGAAGTGCAGGAACTCATCATGATAGCCACCCAAGCTCTGTCTCTGGAGAAGAGAAAATGGCAGGTGTATTGATGCATCTTTCTGTGTGTGTAAACACTCCCCACTTCCCTCACAAAAAATGCCCAATAGAATAATGCTGAATTTATTATGATAAGCAAACAGTCATTGAACACAGCTGTGGCAAAGGGTAGAGTGCTGGTTTGTAGGGATGGGCAAAGCGGTTGATTTGGTTTCTCTCCGTTTCTCATTTTTCCCATGTCCGCATTTCCATATCTGTTTGTGAATCCCGCCCTTCAAAAAAAAGTCCTCATGAAAATTCAGCAACCTTTTAGTGCAGATTTTGCTTTGTTTACACATTTTTGCACAGCAGTTTTCCTTTATGTAATGCGTTTTTTGCATGCTATTTTCACTAATATATGCATTTCTTATGCTCACTTTACCTTTGTATATATGCATTTTTGTACACATTGTGTAGCTAGAGAACTGCTGGAGAAGTGCACATTTCAAAGCATGGCTGTGTTTTGATTTGTATATTGGGAACTGAATAAAAAAAAATCCAATCCCTACTGGTTAGTGTGTTGAAATTGGACAGGGGAGACCTAGATTCATATCCCTCATCAACCATGTGGGGCAACTGCAATCCTATGCACAGTTACCTGAGAGTAGGCTCCATTGAACTGCTGTGTAGGCTCAATCTCCACAAAATATTGAGTTTAAGCAAAATATATTCAGCTGCCTGATGAGCAACCTTTACATTTGGATGAGATATGCAATCAATCTTGCATTTTTAAAATTTATGTACAACTCCATAATATTAAGTTCGTTGGGTGGAGTACAAGTCAAAAAAGAAAGAAATGAAACTCAAAGTAAGACATAAAACAGTGATAAAAAAGAAACAACTGTATAAATACAACAAAACAGAATTCATTGCACTCTCAAAGTTAACAACAAATTTAATAAACAGAGGGCTAGGTATTTAAAAAGTCTAGGTATGGGGGGGAAATCTTCACTCGAATTGACAAGACCAGAAATGTGTTGGACTTTGAAGTAGGATAGAAGTATCTAAACTCTGCTTTGACTATTTCCTTCATTCTCTAACTTCCTTTATTACAACAAGAGTAAAACCTAAAGCTCCACTGTCGCCTCATTCATTTGCCAGAGCAAGGCAAGTCCATCATTTACCCTGGAAATCTGGTAGATGACATCAGCATTCCAGCTCCCCTCTTCCCATCCCTCACTGTTCATGTTCCAGTACATTACTGAACATAGTGTGTTCCATTTATGGCAGAATGTGTGGTTTAAACCATTCTGTCCTAATAAAACATCATTAACTCCACTCCTACTTCAGTACTTTCCTACACAGCAAAAGGAAGCATTCTCATCAATGGAAACAGATCCTTGGAGTTTCTGGAGTTGTTCGTGTGGATGTCAGCAAGGATACAAAGAACACCATTGCAGAAAATTGGCATGAAAGGCTGACACAACAACTGAACGGGCAGGTTCTCAACATTTTCCACAGCAAAGAATACTGTAGCCCAGGGGTGCCCAAACTTTTTTCAAAGAGGGCCAGATTTGATGAAGTGAATATACATGAGGGCCGACCAAGGTTTTTGACCTTTTTTTAGGATTAAAGTTGTTGAGCTTTTTATATAATTTTACCCCAAATTATTGACCTGTTTTTTTAGAACGCAGAGAGAGAACACAGAGAGAGTAAATGGACCGGAGGGCCGGATTAGGCCCCCAAAATGGACTTTGGACATGCCTGCTGTAGCCCAATGGGGATGGAATTATTGGGAAGAACCCAACTCATTGCAAAGGAGTTTTGATGTTGGGCTGATAATAATGCATGTAGCCCTCTGTTTCAAGGCATTTGTCCTCTGCCTCCTTCTGGCAGTCCACATCTTGCCAAATTGACTCTCTGTGACTGGCGTTGCATGATGAAGTGTCAGATGGTTGCAAGGTTTTCTTGGCATGTGCCCAGCATTCCAGATCAATTCACTTTCTTGCAATACTGCCTTGCATGGTGGCAGTGAAGTGCCGGCATCCGCTTCCGATTACATGCCTTTAGACGGCTGCAGAGACTAGTTTCTTGTTCGTTGTTTACAAGGTTGTAGTAATTATTCTCAGCACAGTGGTGGCAGGTAACTTCCTCTCTGTGGCTCAAAAAACTGTTTCCCACATGCACTATTTCATGAGTTATCACAGTTCCATATTTGCATGCCCATCATATTGGGAAACAGTAGCTGCAGAATTAAGCCATGCCCCCCCCCCGACAGTTTTTCAGCTACCCAGAATTATATGCAAACATTGGCCATGTCTGGACATCTACATTTAATGAGGACTTGCTGTAGATCCTGACTTTTAATGGGGACCTATTGTGACATGCTCTCTCACCTAAACTGCTTGAATTAGTCTGCAGTGGGGTTTTTGACCTAATATCTTACATGTGTCTACATCATGGATTCTCCCCCTGCCAGACCAAATTTGGCCCACCAGATTTCCCCATTTGGCCCATGAAGCTATTTTCCTTCAAAATATGCCCAACCGCCCCACACATGTCATGTAAAGTATGTGGCAGATACAGACATGCCTAGAAATCAGGATTGAGCTCCCTACATATCAGCAAATGAGGCAGGAGTTCAATCCTCCTTGGCTGTATCTCCCTCCAACTTCTATGGGTCAAATTCAACAAGTGGGTGGGACAATGCCATTATGACATCAGATGATTGACAAGTGGATGGTTCTACACACCTATCAAAGATGGCCCATGGCAAGGGGGAAGATAAAGATCTGGACTGCTGGGCCAGAAACCTTGCCATCAATGGTCTGCAACTTCTGGGTGTGAAGTGCACATGACAATGTGCATCACAGACTGTGGGATTTATTTAAAACAAACAGAACCGTTGAGCCAATGACATAAGCAGACTGAAGGTGTAAAGTGTAAGAAAAGGCAAAAACAGAATGTGCAATGCATTTTGTTTTTCTTGGCTGGCATGGTTTCAATTTTGCTTTAATGTCCCTGCCACTAATCTATCAAAAATTATTCTGATATCTATCCCCCTAAAGTGATATTTTCTTTATTCTTAAGTAAGGGTGGGAGTTTACCGCAAGATATCCACCCCAATTGACGATGAAAATATTATTTCTTGATGTAGCTCAATAATACTGTGTCATCTACAACGCCTTCTTCAGACATTTGGGAACGGTTCTAAAAACAAAGACTGCACCAGAATGATCAAGAGACCAAAGTTGTTGTTTTTCAGAGAAGACCTCACAAACAACTGGACACAACATGTAGAGTTTACAAAGGAGAAAGTGCCAGAAAATAGCATTATGTGTTTTATGTTTCTATAGAATGAGGGGTGGATCTTTGGTAGCAGCACAATTGCAGATGTATACTAGAAATGTGTTCCATGTCTTCTCTATAGGGCTCAGTTGTGGGCCTCTAGGGATTTTATTCTCTTGGAGATAGCCCCAAACAAATTATACAATCATTGCAGGTGTTTCCCCCTTACACACACACACACACACAGAGAGAGAGAGAGAGAGAGAGAGAGAGAGAGGTCTCTTCATAGGTATATAGATCTAAACTAACTATAACAACAATATAAATGGTTGCATATAGAAAATGTTAAACTTTTGGATAAAATTATCCTTACCAAGCCTTGCTATCTACTATGGGTAGTCTAAGTAATCTTGGAAGTGGTTTGTTTCATCCTTTGTGGTGAAATTAGTTTTTTCAGAACTATATTTTATTTTATTTTATTCTATTATTTTTCTATTCTTCTCCTGTTCTTCCTCCTGAAGGGTGGCAGACGGCAAGCAATAAAACAATTTAATTTTTTTTGGAAATACCCTTAAAACATCTTTCAACCAATTGCAGATGCAGATTTGGAAAGACCTGGGAAACTAGATGTACTGTAGATCCATTTGGGGATGGAGCTTGTTAAAAAAAAAATTGAAGCACATTTTGTCTGATGTATCCCCTCAGACAGTCCCATTATTTGTTAAAAGTATAGGGTGTTTTTTTTGGGGGGGGGGAGTTTTGAGTCTTAGATAATTTCTACTGATGCTGTGTCGTGCCACTTCCACACTGGTAAACATGACTAAATATGAAAAAATGAATGTCCTGCGATCACATTACATACAACATAATAGATTGTTTGTTTAGCCCTTAGTCAAACAAAAACAAAACAAAACTGTCTCTAGACTATACCACTTCATCCCTCAAGCAGGGGGTGCATGCGATCAAATACTGATCCATTAAAAAAAACAATTCTGCTTGCAGACGCTAGTATATTAGGGTGGAGGCTAGGTTTGTACCCTTCCTGGTATCTAAAGTCCTGTGTGGAGGGATTTTTGTGGGCAGAGGAGCATTCAGTCATGTGAACTCCCTGACCTCCCAGGCGCAGAATTGACACCTCAGTGAGAACTGAACCCCAGTCGGTGTCATTATGCCATCATTATTTCACTAATTATGTGGACTCTTCTACTGACCTAATCATTTGCAATGACTCTAATGAGTTTTAAATCAATGCATTAAGAGTACTTAATGGTATGCACTGACACAACAGACTAACAAAAACTATGCAAATCACCAACTACTAAACTACCATAATCATTTTCAGTGTAATATTTAAAAATATGTGGGAAGAAAGTACCACAGAAGAAATCACCATGAGAAGTACCTTAGTTTGTTTGGGGAGATTTGTGAGGGGTTTTTTTAATCACAGCTTTGCTTAAGCATTTTAAAATATGAGTTGATAGAATAAGGTTTTTACCACTTTGCCTTGTTAATGTGAGAGTTGTGTTGTGCGTAGACACAACACAGTGACTAATTTGGGAACTCTGAAGTAATTTGTATTTTTAAGTTTAAAACTGACTTTTAACACTGCCCTTAGCTGCCCTTCATTATGTCATCCGTCTACTATGTCATACATCTAAAATACATTTTTTAGGGTTTGGAGTCCAGCCAGGAAGAAGCCAGTCTGAGAAGTCAATCTTTGCCTGACTGACAGCTCGCTCAGCCTGAGGAGTCAGGCCAGAACCAGTAGCTCTTTTATATGGCTAGCAAGGCCGGTCCTACCATTAGGTAGAATGAGGCAGCAGATGCTGTGGGGCAGAGGTAGCTGTTCCCCCTAAACTCCCTGACCGCACTCTGCTGTTGAAGAACAGACCTGGTTGTGCCACATGGCCTGTTTTGCACCCCTATAACATTCCAGTCGCCTCAGGTAAAACAGAGGTTTCCCATTGCCAGTACTAAAATAATATTCAACTGCCAGTCTAGACACATAACAACAACAACATCAACAACAATAATTTTATTGTTAATATAATTACTCTGCTCATCTGGGAAGCTCATGGAATTGGCTGTGTGCCATCTTAGAAGAACATAAGGTTATATTCAGTGTAGCGCTAACTCTAAGGTTCCATCAGCACAAGGATTTCTCTTGCACAACAAAATGTTCTCCCCCTTTCCTCTCCCCGTGAGCCTACTAAATCTGTTCTGGGTTTCCTCACAACCCTCAGGAGCAGATTTGGAGATGGGGCATATGGAGGGTAAGAGGGGACAAAGCCTCATCGCACTTGTGGTAACAGCGTAAACTTTTAGCAGGAAACAGAGAGCGAGGAGTACAATGGTGTTGATTTTCCTGGACAGCTCCTCTGCATTCAAAGTCATGAGCTACAAAGGTAAAAAGGTAAAGGATCCCTGGATGGTTAAGTCCAATCAAAGATGACTATGGGGTTGCAGTGCTCATTTCGCTTTCAGGCCGAGGGAGCTAGCTTTTGTTCACAGACAGCTTTCCAGGCCATGTGGCCAGCATGATGAAACCACTTCTGGCACAATGGAAAACCGTGACAGAAACCAGAGCGCATGGAAGCAACGTTTACCTTCTGACCACAGCGGTACCTATGTATCTACTTGCGCTGGAATGCTTTCAAACTGCTAGGTTGGCAGGAGCTGGGACAGAGCAACGGGAGCTCACTCCATCACAGGGATTCGAACCGCCAACCTTCTGATTGGCAAGCCCCAAAGGCTCAGTGGTTTAGACCACAGCAGCACCCGCATCATCAGCTATAGCATCCTTCTAGACCATGTACAAATTGGAGACTGGAAGTGCTGGTTTGTGCAGGTTCTGCTATTATCTGTGCAGAAAGACCATAGAAAGTGATGTTGGCGGGCGGATGGCTCCTCAACTCAGTGGGTTAGCATTCTTCGATGATGCTGAAAATTGCTGACCCAGTTCTGAGTTGAGCTAAGGCAATTTGTGCATCACATTTACCCAGGCTTATTATTTCTAATTGGGAGAGTAGTTAGAGTGTCAGAAGCCTTTGCTGTGCTTGTGCTTTATGTCAGGTGGGTAGGACTTCTTCCTTTTAGCTATATTGTCAGATGATTGTTTTAGTTTGTGTTTATTGCTGTTTTATTTGATTTTAATGACTTGGTTATTTTATTTTTACTGTGTAAGTCACCTTTAAGGCACTTGATTACAAAAATTACAACTAATAATAATAGTACTCTTAAGGGCTAAAATAAAAAGCTGAGAGGTACTGATATATTTTTATTTTTACATAGATTTGCCCTATGCATTTCTAAAGCCAGTTAAAAGAGACTCGAAGCAGCAACCAGCTGATTGAATGAGGAACAGTAAATATAATTCTGGAGCAGAAGGCTAATCAATACTTTTTATGTTGAAAAATATGCATTTTATTTTTATGGACTACAAATTTCCATCCATCCGTTCTCGATTATAACTGAATATATGCATCAATTGTATGTTGCATTTGATGTGTATATCATTTCAGGGCTGGTTTATTTTTTCTGATTATTGGAAACTGCTTCTGCAATCAATTTCAGTTTTTATATCTTCTGCTGAGGGGAGGGAATATTCCAATAAAATTTTTCTTTAACAAGGTTCTACCCAGCATGACTTCCAGCACTAGAAGTTTCACTCTCTTCTGACATAAAATTATTTGTTTTAATGGTCTTATCCTAGGAAGAGCTGTGCTGGGACAGCAGCCATATAAGGTTGAGTTTCAGGGTGTCTGTATTGAACTACATCACAGTGAGAATTTTAATATTATTTCTCTGCCTTTTTAAAACCTCTTTTGTGTCAGTTCCAGTCCATGAGTTCCTTTCAGTTGTCCTTTTGACTTATTTCTGTTCGTACTCAACAGTAACTTTTTCTGCATCTGCTGTCTTATCTTATACACATTTTAACTGCCCACATTTTTTATACCCCTCTTCCCCTAACTAGCCCCACCCCATCACTAAAGGTGGGCAAATCATTCAATTTTGATTTCTCATTTTACAGAACTTAAACTCAGTTCTCCACATTTCTGAATCAGTTTGCAATTTTTAAAAAAGTCATCATGAAAATTCATCATTTCTCCCTAATACACAGGTGTTTGCGTGCAATTTTGCCTAAAATACACATTTTTTTCAAAGCAACGTTGCCTTAGAAAGCACATTTCCACTTGTTATTTTTGCTAATATATGCATTCTTATGCACACTTTACCCAAGTATGTGCATTTTTGTACACATCAACTGGCTTGAGAATTGCATTGCAAAATCTGGATCAGTGCAAATTTCAATGAATGGCTACGTTTTGGTTCACCTGTTGCTTCAGAAAGTGTAAGTCAAGTTCATCTTCAAATGCAAACTGAATCACATTTCTCCCCTACCCATCAAACACTTTCTTCCCAAATCTTTTCAAAAGATAGTTTCCATATATTAATAAATCTCTAAATTAACTTTCAAGGTATGTATGTATGTATGTTGTTGCTTTTTAAAAAAAAAGTCGTGTGTGGCAAATTCAGATAAAGAGCATCAATTCCCAACCTATAATCAGTTTCTTTGCAAATTAAGGGAAGCAAGATAAACTCTGCAAGAGATCAGTCTTGGTATATCACAGTCTTAAGAAGTGGGGAAACGATCTGTACACACAAAGCAAGTGTAATCATTACCACATGTGACCAGCTAAACTAAGTTTTGAATCTGTTCTGACAGTTAAATGGTTCTATGTAGGACATAGAACTTTCCATCTTTGTTTGTGTTTAGTACACGTCAATGAATGAAAAGTCATTGGGTACAATTCTCAACAAGCCTGATTTAGGGCTAGTTGATATTACCCTTCACTAATGACCACATTGCCGGATGCAATCATTGGATGCAATGTTGGATGCAATCATTCAGTGGGGTCCTGCTGTTCTTTATTCAATCTCTGACTCTCCCTCCTGTACAATTGGCAGAACTGACTGGAGAATACACCAAACTAATCTTCCCTTTGCCTTCTTTGATACTGAGTTAGTCAGTCACTTTATTTGTTTGCCACTCTTCTGTATACATAAACCACATTCGAGAAGTTCGCACACAACAGAGCATATTCCTGCCGCTGTTATATCCTCTTTCAGCAGAACCATCTCATCACAGAAGGAAACCATTATGAACCCTTATGTACTTATCCCCCATGGACCTGGTCCAGGATGCCTAGAGAGAGTCTGAAACAAGGAATCTAAGGGATCTGTCAGAATCCTTTAATCTTATTCTTTTTCATATTTAAACGCTGGCATGGAGGTGGCATTTTTTGTCTTTGAGGGTGCCAATACTCAGTTTGGCAGAAGTATCTGGCTCTAAGCCAACAGACAACCTGTCTGTAGAGAATCAGTTTAAGTGTTTGAAACTGGATATTCTGGCTTAATTGGTTTGGAGATCATATCCAAAACAGGACTATAAAGTTGTCTGAATAACAGAGAATTTATCTTGAGTTAAAGCACTTGGAATTGATGAACAGTCTTTTCTAAGACCCCCAACTGCTGCCCTTTGGCTCCTATCATAGGGAACATGCCAGATTCAACAAGCAATCATTTACTGTGGTCCTGCTGTTCTTTATTCGATCTCTGACTTTTACAGCCTTGATGTCAAGTATTACAGCCGGAACGGAGTCACAGTCACCAATGAGAGGAAGATCGCTGTCTTCAAGCCCATCTCCTCCTCCATCTTGTTTAAAATGGAGGAAATGTGGTGAGGTTGGTGCACACACAAGTGCATGTGACGAAAGAAAACTTGGAGCTGTTAGCAGAATTATTAAGTTAGACAATGTGTCACAGTCACACATATTTACACATGCTTCTAACAACGCAGGATTTTAGGAAGGTGTTCATTATGGAAGTGGCAAGTCTTTTCTGGAGAGAAGAAATGTAGCAAAATAAATGCAGGGGGAGTGAACAAATCACAAGTTTAAAAATAAATGCAAGGTGTGGAGATCATGAGACTTAGTACTAGAACTGCAGTGCTAGAATTAGAATGTGAAACTTTATTTTTGCTTCTGTGATTTTTATTGATGTGGAATGAATCCTATTTACCAGCTGGTCTCAATTTCTTTGAGAAGCAGAATTGCTCTGAATGGAGCTACTAAGGAGTGCAGCGAGACCAGTTTCTTATATTTCTTTCTGCACACAAAATAGAAGGAAATTAATAATTAATCATGTGTAGTTTTCTTTAAGATGGCCCTGCTTCGGTGTTCAGTTTCTGTTTCCCTAAAGAGTTTTTTTGTATGTGTTTTTTGGCCAGCATGTAGGCCTTATTTTTATGTGAAAGCTGCTGCATTTTTTGTAATAGCAGGCATTTTGTCTCCCTCCCCTTCCTTCCCAAGAGGTGGAAAGCTCAAAACAGCCTTTATGAGGCCATTTTACTTTGGGGAAGAGAGGAATGAAAACTTCTGTTATAGAATCTCTTTATATCAGAATATAGAGCTGTGGCATATATTAGAGGAGTGTTTACACACTGAACATTAATCATGGAATAGCTATGCTCTGTTCACGCATATTCAGGGCCAGCTCTATCATTTGGCAAAATGAGGCAGCTGTCGCAGGTGGTGGACATGGGGAGGAGTCATTTTTTTAAGTGCCAACCCCCCCCCAGCCCATGCTCACTTTCCTCAACAGACCATGTTGCTTTCCCCACACCACCCAGATTGTGTATGAACCACTTGCTATTATAAATGATGTTTGAAATAATTTCTTGCCACATTGGCAAACGCAGTACCACAGGAAATCCGACCTTGCCCAGAATGACTTTGACCTTCCTCAGAGTGAGAGGGAATGAGGGAATAGAGGCCAAGGCACACCCAGTAAGGCAATTAGCAAGTAAGCAGAAAGAAAGAAAGAAAGAAAGAAAGAAAGAAAGAAAGAAAGAAAGAAAGAAAGAAAGAAAAGCAGAAGTGCCTGCCTCAGGTAACAGAATGTCTTTTGCTGGCACTGCCCACGTTTTACATGGCACTAGTATGACATAATGACCCAAAATATTCCTGTCTCTTGCTTTCCCTAAAGTGCTTTCTTTCTTTTCCCCAGAGGTCAGAAAATCCAGCTATTTGTAACTCAATGGAATAGCGGTGTAATCTCCTTAGATGTAGATGGCTTATCACACTGCTTTTCTAGCCTGTATAGATTGCTCTTGCTGCTGCCATGATGCTGGAAGGAAGGCCACTCCCTGCTGCAAGGCCCATTTCCACTTAGCCTAGGAGGCGGGACCGAGACTCACCTTGAACAGCTAAAAGAGGCTCCTGGGAGGCTGGAGGGACATTGCTGGAACAACTCTTGGGTTGGGGCAACTGGCTAAAATGTTTTAAATGGTTCTAATTTTGGTTCCTCTTTCGTTTTTGTCAGGTTGGTGCTGGTTAAATGTTTAGTTTGGGTTGGCGGTTATTTTAATTTGAGTATATCTGTAAACTTTGTTATTGTTATTGTTGATGGTTTCTATTGATTTATTGGTTGGTTTGCTGTTTGTATAGGATAATTTTTTTAATGTTTGATGTTTTGTTGTGTTTTTATATATATTGTAAGTCGCCCAGAGTGGCTGGGGAAACCCAGCCAGATGGGTGAGATATAAATTAAAAAATTGTTTTGTTGTTGGTGTCGTCGTCTCAGATTGCTCTTGCCATTTATTTCTCTATGGCTCTCATTTCTAGGAATGAATTCTATCTTTCCAAGTAGCATTGCCTTTATATCCGTTTCCCCTATGCTCCCTTAAATTAAAATACGGGCAATCATCATGAGGATTGTAGCTGAGGTAAGGGAAGGATTGACCCAGTTGGCTATAGGGTGGCTTGAAGCAGTGTTGATATTCCACTTACAGCTTGAAGCAAAACAGGTGCTGCTAAATCATCCACATCTGGAAGAACCCCTAACCACAAAAGCCACACCGGTAACCTAAAATCTTAAACCAACATCCCAGCCAAATTCCCAAATGGCTTTCTTCTTCACCTTCTTTTACATGCTGTACTTGGAGAAAGATGGTTTCTGTTGTGTATTGAGTCAAAACAGTTTCCTACCCTCAGTGAAGTAAGTGGGTGTTGATCCTATTCTACGTTTAAAAACCACTCATCATTCTCCATTATACACAGATCTATCGTTCACAATCACCAATAGGATATTGGCAGCGGAGGTGGGGGTGGGGTGAGACTATGAAAGGGAGATTTTCACAACAGGTTACATAAGCTTATCTTGATATGGGCAGGTTTATAACTGATCACCCTTTGAAAGAGTTCACAAACAAAATTATGTTGTACATTTGTGAGATATCCCAGGTGTATCACTCCCTCTAATAGCAAATTTACTGTGAGTGTCAGCAAACTAGGTTGAAGACTTGGATGATGCCTTCCTAGAGCAGATTACCAAACATTTAAAAAGGAGAGATATAGTAGTAATGGGAGACCTCAACTACCCCAATATATGCTGGAAGTCAAACTTTTGAAGCAGAGATTGGCTAGCCATTTGTCATAGGTGCTTTAGTGGAGATTCCTGCATTACAGAGGGTTGGACCAAGGCAAGATTATTCTCGGGGTTTCTTCCAACTCTGCCATTCTATGATTCTTTGAGTCTATGCCAGCAGTGTGCCTGGCCCTATACAAACATAAGGTTTTAAATCAGAATTGTGTCTGAAAGGCAAATGGCAGGCTGGGGAAAAGGATGAGCCGGGGTAATGTGCATTTACATAACTGCAAGGAAAGCCACATTTAAAATTGTAATTGCGAGGAATGCTCTTGACTTATTAGGAGTGAAAAGATCTCTCAAAAAAATTAAACGGAAGGGGTTTAAAACTGAATGCTGAAAGCAGAAACAGAAGAGACACTGCAGACATTTCAAAAGTAAGGGGCAGCAATAAAGTAAAGGATAATTTAAGCATTTGTAAATGATAAGGAGCAGGAGTGGAAAGGAAAGTTTACAACTGCAGCCATAACAGGAAATTATCAGGGGTGAGCAGGGATGCGACCATGAAGGGTTCTGCAAATAAGGATAGAAAGATGAAGAAAACTGAGAAAAGGAGTAAGAAACTATTGAAAGAAAATAGGAGTACAAGCATTTGGTTCTAAGAGCTAGCAGAAGTAATAAATTTGGTGAAAGAAATGCATGGCTCAAGATGGCAGAAAGGGAAGCAATTGAAAAGGCAGTTGTGGCAAGAGAGGCAGGAAAGAGCTAAAGGAAGGGCCAAGTTCTTAGCTGTGGGGAAACCTAGAAAGGCAGAGATTTCAGCAATGCTCTGAAGGAAGAAGTATCAGCAGGTTTGGGTTGCTGAATCAATTTGAGTAGTAAAGTAGAAAGAGCAAGGTTTTTTTACATGTTGAGTTTAAGCCTGCAGGAAGAAATCCATGCTGATAAATCTGAAAGGCAGTTCGCATTGCAGGACTAAATAACAGAGGCCAGGGCAGGAGTAGTCAGGCAAGAGTTGAGTATTTTCAGCATCCTAATGACACCTAGAGCCACGGGATGCAGTAACTGCCCAAAGAAATGTTAGCTGAGCAGGGGGTAGGCAGACAAATGGAGACTGATACAATTTAAAGACAGGAATGGAAACAGATTAAGCATCACACACACACACACACACACACACACACACAAAGATTGTGGAAGGCTTGTGTTCTGTAAAACCAACATATTCTTGTACTGTTAACATCTGTACTTAACCTGAATCAAAATGTAGCCTTTTAAAGATGTAACAACAACAAATTATTATTATTATTATTATTATTATTATTATTATTATTAATAATAATAATAATACCCCGCCCACCTGGCTGGGCTTCCCCAGCCTCTCTGGGCGGCTTCCAACAAAATATTAAAATACGGTAGTCCATCAAACATTAAAAGCTTCCCTAAACAGGGCTGCCTTCAGATGTCTTCTAAAAGTCTGGTAGTTGGTGTTCTCTTTGACATCTGGTGGGAGGAATGTAACCCCATTTTAGATACTGGAAGACTGCTTTGCCTTATTGTTATTCCCAGGTATGTTAAAAGTTGTCCACCTGTTACAGACAAACCGAAAGATCTGGTTTATATCCCCCCCCCCCTAGTTATTCCATTCATTTTCTCCACTGATATGGAATTTACCCATATGTAAAACCTCTTTGGTGTTGTACAAGATGCAAATATAAGATAAGACTACCAAAATGTGAAAAATAAATTTATTGTACCTGGGCAGGGGCAGGGGCTTGATCAAGAAAATTAATAGGTATGTGTCCTGCAAGTCCTGGGTACAGCCTACTGGCAAAGTACAGATTCCAAAAGCAAAGAGAGAGAGAGAATCCACAGAAAGCATTCTGCTCACCTTAACTAAAACCGCCATCATTGGCTGGCCATGTTAGCTGGGGTTGGTGGGAAATGGAGACCAGCAGCACCCAGAAGACCACGGATGCTGCATTCCTGATGTAAAATCTACAGCTACTTCATTTATATTCTGGTTTACCTCTAAGAAGCTCAAGCTTTCTCCCACACATTTAATCCTCACAAGCCTTTGATGGGCACTGGGCTGAGAGATGGTGACTGGCCAAAGGCAGCATAGATAAATATGGATTGTAGCCTGGCTTTCTGTAGCCCATAGGCCAATTGTCTAAACTACTGTAGGGATAGCCAGAAGTTTTGGACTACAGCTCGCATCAGCCCCTACCAGTATGGCCAATGATCAGGGATGCTGGAAGTTGTAGTCCACAATATTTGGGGTGTGCCATGTTGGCTACAGTGACCTAAGCATTGCACCACATTGCCTTACCATTCCCCTTCCACTAAGTAATACCACCCAAACATGATTTCAGGACACCAATGAACAACTTAACACAGCCCAGACTAGCATGTCACAATGTGTGACCTAAAAGTTCATACTGAACAAAACGGTCAAAACTTGCCATACTCCACACACCAGATGTGCAACGTACATAAATGCAACACTTGTTTTGGCTTGTGGGTTTATCATTATTAATGTTTATTATTGCTGTTGTTGTTGTTATTCATGTTGCAGTGTTGTTGGGCACTGCTTTTCTAACTTGGGATTTAGCATGGGCATTGAACCCTTATTAGCTAAGCCCCCATCCGATTACCCTCGTTGTTATGATCTCGATTAAAAGACACACTCAGGTGCCTGAGCAGAAGTGGAGTAATTACTCTGCTAGAATGCCTAGTCTCCATGACAACCTGGTAGAGAGAGAATAGAAACCTCTGAGAACAGAATCCCAAAACCTAGAGGCAGATGGGTTTGTAAAGAAAGAGGATAGCCCCCTGTGTTAAAAAGCTGCTAGGAGGTCAAGCCCAATAAGCACAAGATAGAGGCCTATCCATTTAAGCAAGCAAGAAGGCATTGTTATAAGCAAGAGCTTCCTCACCCTCTGCACCTGGTAATAAGCAAAGCCTAAATGACGAAGAAGAAGAAGAAGAAGAAGAAGAAGAAGAAGAAGAAGAAGAAGAAGAAGAAGAAGAAGAAGAATTTATACCCCACCCTGGATGGGTTTCCCCAGCCACTCTGGGTGGCTCCCAACAGAATATTAAAAGCACAATAAAACAAAACAAAACAAAATAAAAACTTCCCTAAGCAAGGCTGACTTTGGATGTCTTCTAAAAGTTATGTAGTTGTTTATTTCCTTGACATCTGATGGGAGGGCATGCCGCAGGGCGTGCGCCACTAACACTAGTTGGAAAACTAGTTGAGGTAGGAGCAATTCCAGAAGTTACATTTGTTCCTTGTGTTATTCGCATGCAGCCTGCAGAGATTTTGCTACAACTGAGGTCAGTCAAGTGTAGCGGTTGTATATTACAGCTGTTGACAATAGGATATGTGGGGGTCTGCAAGGAGAGGAGTGTGTAAACAAAACAAGAAGTCCTCCTGCTAAACAGAAAATTTGGTGCACTGCTTTGACTCAAAGATGACTGCTGGGATGTATATGGGAAGTAAATACGATTATGCAAGAAAAAGGTAGCATGAAAGAGAAACCACAGGGCGCACTGGTAATAATAAAAACAGATTGTGCTTTCATGCACTAATGCTCCGCTTGTAGAAATGATCCAGTAACAAAAGGCCAATTCTCCTGATCCAATTGATGTGGTATGGCACAGTGTGCATTGTATGGAACTAGGTGGGAACTGGCTTTTGATAAAGCAGCCATGTGACTGCTTCAACATATGCTCAGCTGCAGATAGTTGATGGGCTACTGTGTTCTTTCAAGTTCTGCTGCTCACCCTGCCCTTTCCCCCCACAATTCCTGGGTAGAACTAAGCAAGTTTCTATGGGCTGCCCAATCTCGATGTGGTAATTCCAGACAGGAATGCTCAATTCCTTCATGCTGCTCAAATTGTTGTTGTTGATATCATTTACATTAGTCACTTTCCTTACAAAAGTGACTCAAAGCAACTTTCAAAAACTACATAAATGAAAGATGCCTCAAATGATGGGACATTTCTTACATATCTGTCTTACCCAGGTGATACTTGATAAATTGGCCACTGCTTACCCTAACCCTCAGGATTAATAGCTTAGCAAGAGGAAATAGAATTGTTTTGACAGGTCTTGAGACCTATCAGCAGAAGGAGCTGTAAAGTGCTTTGGCTTTGTTTTGGTTAGTACAGCCAACTAGTTGTGAATTTTAATTTACATAATTGTTGGGTTTAGGAAACAGGTGTTTTAATGTCCATCACTTAAATATAATATAGTAAAAAATATTGTCTGTGCATTTTAGATGGAGACATATCAAGGGGAGACTGATACGGACACAATGATTAGAGGGAAGTGATGTAATGACCGTCTTGGGTTGCAGTTGGTGCTCCATTGAGAGCCAGCGTGGTTTAGTGGCTAAGAGCGGTGGACTCATAATCTGGTGAACCAGGTTCGCTTCCCCGCTCCTCCAAATGCAGCCACTGGGTGACCTGCTAGTCACACTTCTCTGAAGTCTCTCAGCCTCACTCACCTCACAGAGTGTTTGTTGTGGGGGAGGAAGGGAAAGGAGATTGTTAGCTGCTTTGAGACTCCTTCAGGGGAGTGAAAGGTGGGATATCAAGTCCAAACTCTTCTTCCTTTTCTATAGCAAAATGGGTTGCAGAGAAACCTGGATGTAGCAGAGCAGACTGGGCAACGTTAGATTCCTGGATCCATCCCATTTTCCTTCAAGTTTTCTTAAATTAACCATAAGAAATTGCTGTAGTTGGGCCTGGACAATATCATTTATTGCTACTGTGCTGCTTTTCTTGTTATTGTGGTATTTTGTTTTCAAATGGACAGGCATTGAAAGGGAAGTGGTAAAAGGGGAACAGTCGTCTATACACCTCATGATTTTGCCTTAATTCTATGCAATCTATCTCAGGCTCAGTAACCCCTAGTGTGCATTTTCCCAAACTTTATATTCTTTTACATGTTTCCTACATGTATAGAGTGACCATCTTATGTTGCTAGGCTACTAATAGTGTTTTTTAAAGGGTGTATGTGGAGTAGGGATGGGGAATAAATTTGTTTCCATTCACATTTAAAGGCAAATCTACCTAAAAGGTGAATTGTACCTGAAACAATATGCCATCTGGAACACATTCATCCTTCATAACTCACACTTCTCTGAATTTTGCAAGCTCTCTAATACCATAAAATGGGTACAAAAACATATGTAAAGTGTGCCTAAAATGCATATATTAGCGAAAATGAGAACAAAAATGCATGACATTAGATAAATTTGCTTGCAAAAATGTGTACATTTGACAAAATTGCATAAAACGTGGTATACTAGGGTGGAAAATGCACAAAATTGCTTTCAGCAAATTCTCAAACTGATACAGAAATTTGGAAAAAAAACTTAAGGTTGGATAAATGAGAAACCAAAATCAGAGTTTCACCCATCCGTAGTCTGAAGATAAATAATGGGAAAGGGATCTCTGCCTGTCACAACCTAACCCTTTAATGATCAAGAATGATCAGTTCTGATACCTGAAAATCAAGTAGAAAGCCCTATGACTTCTGCCTCACCAGTATCACACAGTCTTGATTCTGAATTTCAGTATCAATTGTTGCAGCAAGCTTGGCAGATTAATATACAATGCATTCCCTTTATAACAATGAAAATAACTATTCTTTTATCAACATTATTGTTTAGAATGATAGCAAAAAAAATAAGTAGGCAAGATGACATCTACTATAAGACCCACCTCTGCTGGGTGTTGCAAGTTTTGCTAGCACAAACTTGCACACATGCATTAACTGAAACCAATCCAATTAAAATATAGCACCTTTGTTTTGCTACACTTTGCCTCTCAGCAGAACTGAACAGATTCATGTGGTTGTAAAATAGTCCATTTTTATAGACAATTTTCACAGTTTAAGACAGAATTGGCATGGCTGTCTTTAAAACAAAAATAACAACCTCTCGCTGCATCCAATCTGTCTTTTGAAGTCAAGCCATTCTTTTGTAAAGGCATTTTCCTTGAGCATGGTCAGCTTAGGCCTTGCTCACACGCCAGGATGCGAGTGAAACAGAGCCTCACATTTTTATTTTTATTCTTAAAGTTCCCTCTCTATTGTGTTTTATTATTAGAATCACTTATATACCACCTTTCAGGGCACAAATCCTTTCAAGGCATAAAACAATACTAAATACACTTAAAACTATATTGGCTCTTCCAGCATAAAAATATGACAGAATAATAATTTTAAAGAAACCAGCAGAAATAAAATGCTCAGTGAAAAGAAGAAAGTCCTTGGTGCCCATAGGCACCAGCTCTGAGGGACTGAGGCACTTTGAGGGCCCCAATGTTTTTTTCTTCTTGAGGGGGCCAGCAGTTTGACAGTTCTCTAGGTGAGAAACCAGAGCAGGTTTATCTAGTCACTGTTGGGCCATTATTGATGGCTGCTTGTGAAGGTCATTTGGGTGTCTTGGTGAGCAGGAACATCATTAACTTGTTCAGAGAAGTTTTTACTGTTTGATATTTTATTGTGTCTTTAATAATCTGTTGGGAGCCACCCAGAGTGGCTGGGGGAATCCAGTCGGATGTGTGGCATATGAACAATACTACTACTACTACTACTATTATTATTATTATTAATTATTATTATTATTATTATTATTATTAGCTGTGCTCAGCTAACAGCTTTGAGAGGCACAAGTTGTGCAGGCCTGTTCTGGACAGAGCTTTACAGTGCAGTCTTATACATGTGCATAGAGTTCAATGGGGCTTCCTCTCAGATTGCAATTTTCATCATTTTCACTCAGCGTGGAGTTCCTTGTAGCCCTTAGTCTGACATCACTATGCAGTCAATGGTGGAGTCCATAGAATCAAGGTCAATTGAAGAGGTTGAGCATGTGGTCAGATCTAAAGGTATCATACTTATGACAAGCCATTGATCTAAATATATCGCTGTCTAGTGGAGAAATGAATTGATTGTCTTCTCTTGCTGAAGATGCCAACATGTTTCATATCATATTATTCAGTGATGACAGCATTGTGTAATTAGCTTCACTCCCACACTCCCATTTCTCTCTCATTTCAGAATTATGCAGAGATTGGATTTCTCTTTCAGCCTCTGTTTAACATCATATGATGATGATACCCAAGACAGATTCTGGATCGATTGCATCAGATACAAACTGCCAGTAACATCTTCTGCATAAGTTCACTGGAGAAAACTTGATTCGTGTATGAGTTTTGCAGCAGGACTCAGGAAAAATGCAACCATGCTATTTGAGTACTTTTCATATGGACTATGCATCTTCTAATCCAGGAGTGGGGAACATGTGGTTTTCTGGAAGCTGTTGGACTCCCATCAGCCCCAGCCAGCATGGTCAGTGGTCAGGAATGATGGGACCTGTAATTCAGCAATGTCTGGAAGGGCACAGCATCCACATCCTTGACCTAACAAACAGAATTAACTATGTAGCCCTTCACAGATGGCTGAAATGCCTGGGGAACTGAGTGCTTGTAAGGAGATTGCATCCACTATCCTGCCCGTAACTTCTCAGACATTGGAAGTTCTGTTGCAAACCAAACCTTTTTGTGTACAAGTTGTGTAGGCTATTTAAGATGCATCAGAGACCCTCTATTTTGGAGATTCTCCCATTTCTCAAATGAAGCCTACACATATATTATTATAATATATAATAAATTATTATTATGACTGGTACCATAAAGTGTGCCATGTATAATGTTTCAGTTATGCTTTCCATTGGTAAAACTATAGGGTTGTCATGCAGGTTTTGTACATAAAAGTAGGGAATTCATGTGTGATCTATAACTGGGTACATTAAAAATGCTCACGATTTTTATTTAGTCTTTTGTACTGCTGTCAGAGCTTTATTTTCTTCTATTTTTAATTATTATGACAAAATACAGAAGTAAATACATTCATTCTCATTCACCTCCCCCCAAATGTAATATATCCTTAGTTATATTTTATTGTAACAAGCTATATCACACTATTTTAAAACTGTGATTGAATATTTACAGATGTACATATAATATATATACATTACAGTTGTTAAATTAGATTCATTTTCCAAAGTGACTTTTTACCAACAACAGTAAAATAAAATAAGAGATGATTCCTTTTAAAATTCTTCTACTGTAATGTACAATAGTGCAGCATGTGCATTCCCTTGGGGGTTGGGATATGAGAGCCCTCCCTCCCTTTGCATGTAGTAGCAGAACTGTAAAAGGAAGAGGTGAAAATCACTTGCAGTTTCTCTTCCGTCATTTCCTGTACTGTACTAAAGAGCCTTTAGCCACACAGTGCTTTGAACAGAATATAGAGTACATAGAGTACATTGTGCCATTTGTCACGCTACGGACTCCCAAACTAGCATTCACTGGAAGGAAAACGAGCTGAAACAATTTGGTTAGCAAAGTTTTCTCCCATTACATTCAGGATCATAAAATCTCAGAAGCATGTCCCAAAAATGTGTGTTATAAAAGTGTTACAACAGACTGGAATACCTCCAGATAAAATAAAAGGGAGCCACTAAACTTGTTGGCAATACTTTGTATGTTATATAAAGACACACGAGAAATACAGATGCAACTGAACAGAGAATGCCAACAATGAATGGTTCAGCTTCTTTCAAGCAATTTACATAATCATAATTGTAGATCTTTCTTCTTAAAAAAATTAATCGGGGGGGGGATGCATACAGTAGGATGAAAATGCATAGCAGAATGAAATGTGCAGCATTCATCTTTAATATATATATATTAATCTTTTGCTAGTTCTAAGCCAAATTCTCACCTGGTGTTTATCAACAATTTCATTAATCTCAGTAGAATTATAACTTTTCCATTAGCAACAGCATGCATCTTAATCTACAGCTCACTTGAGGTGAAGCATGGGAACTTCAGTGTGTTTATTTCTCCAGACTAGATGGCTCTAGACATTACAGATGGCAGGACTAAACATTACAAGGGATCTCCTTGTGTGTTACTGATCTGCAAATGCTGTGCTTTATCCATCTTGAGGCAGACATATTCATGATTGCATCAAGAATCTTTTTCTGTGTTGTTTTGTCAAATGCACATTATGTAAAAAAAAAACCAACCTTTATGTGACGGCATATGTTGGTGTATCAAGATCCCTTTTTTATGTAGTGTTTTACTAATGTGCAGGAGCACATGTGCACTTCAATACAACATTGCCCCCAAAGATGTGGGTGTCACATAAGGGGGGGAAAGTTCAAGTGAGCTGGAAGACTCAAAAACAATGTGCATGCTTCAGTTCCGGATTGTGTTCTAGAAAGCTTCCTGCTTAAACTGGAGTTGAAGAGGAGTAAAATCTGAAAAGGGAGAAGCAACCCACCCCTTTCAGCCCAGCACATTTGGCTGCCTGAAGCAGAGCCCCATTGGCAGTGTTGTCTCTTTGTTAAGGTCAACGCTTTAAAAAAGTCTTTTCAAATCGTTCAGATATGGATTGCTCCAGCTCATCAGCTTAGTTGCATCTGGCCCCAAGTTGTGCATGAAAGGAAGCTTGCAGATCCTGCTCTTTTATGAATTTCATTTATTCATTTATCAAAAGTTATAAAGTAAAGGTAAAGGGACCCCTGACCATTAGGTCCAGTCATGGCCGACTCTGGGGTTGCGGCGCTCATCTCGCTTTATTGGCCGAGGGAGCCGGTGTACAGCTTCCGGGTCATGTGGCCAGCATGACTAAGCCGCTTCTGGCGAACCAGAGCAGTGCATGGAAATGCTGTTTACCTTCCCGCCGGAGTGGTACCTACTTATCTACTTGCCCTTTGACGTGCTTTTGAACTGCTAGGTTGGCAGGAGCTGGGACCAAGCAATGGGAGCTCACCCCGTCACAGGGATTCGAACTGCCGACCTTCTGATCGGCAAGCCCTAGGCTCTGTGGTTTAACCCCCAGCACCACCCGCGTCCCTATCAAAAGTTATACACCACCTTAAAAAAATCTAAAAGACCTTGACTTAAGCAGGGTACATAAAGGATGTTAAGGTGTTATTCTGAGTCTGGTTTCCTTTGTTAAAAAATGCTACCGTCCCTGGAATATTTAAATACAGCATTAGCTCATGTTTTCCCATTTAACTTGGTGGGACAAAGGCTGCAGTCCTGTGCACATTTACTAGTCTTATGCACATTTACCAGGGAGTAAGCTAAATTCTGCAGGACTTACTCATGAGTAAGTGCTCATAGAATCAGGTTTTAGGTCAGTTTAATTACAAGTGTGCTTGTCTGAATTTTTTGGTTAAGTGGCAGCCTCTTATCCTGATGTTTGTGCCAGTATTATTCCACCACCATGCTATGCAATTTGATACATGGCCTAGAAAAGCGCCTTGTAGGGAGCAACAATTTGAGCATAAGTGAATAATTAAGCCCAAGCTTCAGCCCTGAGCTATTTAGAGAACGAGCTAAAACACAAAGGGAATCAATAGAAGGACTTGTTCCAGTGATCACCCTCCATGGGGTACATACTTTACATGGATTGTGCCAAGAGTTCATAGTGATGTCTTCAAACACTGAAGTATTTTACATTCAGTGACCAGAGCCCCACAATTGTCTTTAGAACCAGTCACTTAGCCCGGTGAGTCTTTTGGTCCTTTGTCACACCTGAGTTTGCAGCCATCAGTTGGTTTGATGGTCATTTCGAAGATGCATTGCAGTAGGTTCAAAAAACTGAAAGGAAAGAGTCAAAGGAAAATTCAGTAAAATACTCCCTACAGGGCAGTCAATCAGCAACACGGGTGCTATTGATTTTCATTTGTCTCAGAAGACCTAAATCAGCAGCTTATTGTATGGAAGAATCGTAGCTGATGTGACTCAATAAGGCCCGATATGAAGTGTGCATGGCAATGACTCTCTAGCTATTTCTTTTCTACACATTCCCCTCCCACCTGCCTAGTAACTGAAATGTAGCTCCATAAAAGCTTACATGTGAATAATTCTGAAGTTCATGCTTAAATGTTTTAAGAACTGTGCCGTTGTCCACATGCCTTGTTTTCAAAGCACATGGGGGAAATAGGTCACCTGACGTCACAGTGATGTCAGGTGAGCAACCCCACCAACCTGTCAAACATGGCCCATTAGGTAGGGGTGGGGGAGACAAGAATCCAGCCCATCAGTCAGATCCAGTTCTCCACCTCAACACAACTTTTTATTTTATTTTATTTTTCATCTTTTTGAAACAAAGAGCAAACAAATACAGTGGTACCTCGGGTTACAAACAGCTCAGGTTACAAACACTTCAGGTTACAGACTCCTAACCCGGAAGTAGTACCTTGGGTTAAGAACTTTACCTCAGGATGATAACAGAAATCATGCGGCAGCGGTGGGGCGGTGGTGGGAGGCCCCATTAGCTAAAGTGGTACCTCAGGTTAAGAACAGTTTCAGGTTAAGAACGGACCTCCGGAACGAATTAAGTTCGTAACCAGAGGTACCAATGTATATGTTCCATTGTCATTGTGCTGGCATCCATCTTCCTCGGAAGAAAATGGAGGAGCGTGCCTTTGGGGGTGAAGTCAAGCTGTTGGGAGGTCGCAGAGCCTGCTGTGGCTGTAGAGACCGATGTGGAAGAGACATGTTTTGTTGCAGCTGGGGCAGATGAAGATGTCCAGTTGTGCTGCTGCAGATGCACCATGTAGTTTCTTCTCTCTGCGTTCCTCCCAGCAGATATTTCATTATCATTGCAAATTAGACAATATACCGTAGGTATACTTATACTTTATACTTAACAATGCTCTGTGGCTGGTTGTTTCAAATAAGAGTGTAAAAGCTTCCTACTATTCCTGTGTCATTGGATTTCCTGGTCAACAGGGTCCATGACCTTCCCCCCCAAGCTTAATTTCCTTTTCTTTTCATCACATTAAATAATATATCCTTCCTCCTCGGTGTAAGGCTTTCCCTCTCCCCCCACTTTTCCTTGTACTCATAACTTCCTGTTCTCTCAAACCATCCTTTATCTAGCCTGTTTACTCTTTTACCCATCCTATCTTTCATTTTTCCTTTTCTGACCCTTCTGTCTGCTCTTGAATTCCTCTTTCCACTCAGCCCCCAGATTGCAGCTCTGCCTCCCTGGGCTCCTGTCTCTCCCGCCCAACAAAGCATACAGTTACAGTGTGAAGTTTATCTTCAGCAAAACATTAATCTTATGCTTTTTTTCCCTGAAACTGTGCTGTTGATAAACATTCTGATAGTGAAATTCCCTGGCATCCTAAAAGCTCAGCTAAAGACCTGGGTGAGTGGTGGCTTGAAGACTAAAATATTCATTTGTCTATTTAAAAAAATGTTTATAAACTTTTTTATTTTAGGTCCACATTTTTTTGTAGCAAATCTTCTTGACATGAGAGAATCTATTTGTGGTATTTCCAAAAATTAATGTTCTTTTGTCCCTAATTCTACATTCACACAGGCAGCTTCTTTAATGGAATGAAAAGGAAAATCCTTACTCCATCAATCTCTGTACTTGGCTTGTGACTGTCTGTGCTAGTTTGCAGAGTGGTAAATCCCACTGTGATTACCAGAAGTGCGTGTTTGCATTAGATAAACTACGAAATATATGGCATTCGTCCAAAGTCATGTGCGTATGATAGAGAAGCTGTGTACTGCAACATTCCATCTAAATTAATTGCAAATTGATCTTGCGTAGAAGGGGATGTCTGTCCTCTTAAAACAATGATATTAATACTTTGATTTTGCAAATTATAAACATCACCAGGCATGCTTCTGCAATTAAACATCTGTCAGCATTTCAGTGGTAAACCCATATTTCCCCATGGCAGCAAAACCTGACTTTCACAAAGTGCTGTAGTCTAAATACCTCCGCTTATAATTTTACCTTGGAGATTGTGTTTTGAATTTGTCACTTTGCCCCAGAAAAATTACACTTGAAGAAACACTATGTGGGATGCTTAAACCACACAACCAACCAATTACTCCTCAAATTGAATTCTTTTACTGTGCCTGAAGATCTAGGCTACCACCATACAGTTAGGAAGCAACTTATTTCCCCAGGAGTCACTATTCCTGTTTGTGGGGAAACATGATTTAGCTTCATAGATAATTTCACTGTAAGTAGATTTTCAGTTTTAAAATGCCCACCCCATATCAGCCAAATATAATATTTCATTGCCAGGTATTATTATTATTTATTCCTTGTGAACAGGGGTAATGCAACTAGTGGAGCTAGTAGGCTGTTTTCAAATATAACTGGATGCTTCCTAATGCTTTTATTATCACATATGAAGAGTCAAATGACATCAACAAGTTCATAGGTGAAGGTAATCATATGAGGGCTCAAGGCAGCAGACTGTTCTATCCATCCTAGGGGCAGCCAATATGATGCACTGTAGATGTTGCTGTGCTACAGCCCCCATAAACATTGACCTCTGGCCATCTTGCCTGGATGGAAGTTTGGAGACCCAACAACATCTGAAGGGCTCTACATTGATTACCCCGATTCAGCCCATCTCCTGGTCAGATTAGCTGGTGACTCCCAAAGCAAACCACCAGGTGTTCATCTGGCTTTAACTTCTGAACAACCATTGCATTTGTATTGCCATCATTTGCCACTTTCAAGTACTGTTTGGTGGAAAGGCAAGATACAAATTTAACAAACAAATACAAAATAAACATATTGGCTTGGATCCTAAAGAAGAGTTAACTTGAGGAAGTTTACAGAAGGAAAGTTCTGTATCCCATCCCTGGCCTACAACCCCACCCCACCCCATGCCCCATTATTCAGGAGAAGCCCCAGACCCTATAGAGAGGCTGGCAGGGGTGTTGCAGGAGAGAAGAAATGTGAAACTTTCTTATCTTAGGAGTCAAGCTATATTCTCTAGTGCTCTCTCTCTGTCTGTCTGTCTGTCTCTCTCTCTCTCTCTCTCTCTCTCTCTCTCTCTCTCTCTCTCTCTCTCACTGTGTATACACCGCTGTGCAGAAGGAACTCCTGAAGGAGCCAGCTTGCCCAGTCACTTTAATAGAAAAAGAAAATCCATGCTTGCACCCTCCCTTTTCATGAATTGATTTTTTCCTCCGTCAAAATGAAAAGTAAATCCCTTTTGGTCATGGCCTTGACCATGACTTTAAGATACCAACTACAGTAAGCCTGCAAGACAAAGTTCTCCACTTCTCATTTATTTAATTCCATCCACCCAGCAGGTTTTCCTTGCTTGCCAGGCTTTGGGAAGGAGGTGTGAGGGCTCTGGAAGTGTCCCTGAGGCTGGTAACGAAGGCACCTCCTCACTTACAGGGGTCTGGGAAGGTCGAGGGAGGGCTCTGGGAAGCTCTCAGGGGCCTCCCGTGACCTTCTCAGATCACAGTAAGCAGCAGTCCACTTTGTGGAGGCAGTTCCAGGGGTTCCTGACTTTTGCAATTTGGCCTTTGTGCGTGGACCCCTGGAAGCAAACTCTTACAGTACTTGTATGTGGTGGGCCCATGGTATAGCTATTCATTCAAAAACTTCTCCTTTAGTGTTAAATTCAGCTCAATACAGATTCAGGTTTCATATTGCTGGAGAATACTGCTACTCACTTCCATAGTGTCCTTTGAAAGGTAAACCACCCAGTATACCAGGTTGAATCCTGCAAATGCCACTGGAAAGAGGATCCTGGAGTACTGATCTATTTTACTCGTGCCTCCAATTAGTGGTGGTGGCGGTGGTGGCGGTGGCGTAGTAACAGATGTCTGTTGACTTTGAGATGCACTATTGGACAACATGCTTGTTTCAAGGGAGTGATCTGTTTGAGACGTCATAGAGTTGACTCGCTTCTTCAAGTTGCAGTTGGAGTCAGAGTGCTACAAGGAGAAATACAGTTACGACATAGTTTACAAGAAACTCGGCTCTGTGGTTTTATTCACCATACTTAATATTTAAGAATATTAAATTCTTGTTTTCCCCTCTTCCATTTTTTAATCATTCTCCCACCCCCTAGCTGCCACTGCCTGCTCTAAAATCAACATGAAACAAACAAGCACAGAAACACTGGAAGTCATTGTTGTCACCCTTGAAATCTATGTATCTGCATCTTATCCCTCTGATCTCCATTCTTTGTTGGCAGGTTATATTTGGTGGAATGCTCTGACATGAAATGAGAAAACATCCTTATAGAAGAATCCAGAGACGACATATTTTGTTGTGTGTATGTTTAAAAAAGGAAGATTGGAAGAAAGCCAACAACTGTTTAATTTCTGTAGCGAACTGCACTTTCCTCTAATAAACTGTAATTTTCCAAGGACAAATTCAAACATCAAATATTGCATTCACTTAAAAACTGAACCAAAATGGTCTCCATATGCTGTCCCCCTCTCCTATAATTTCCTAGCAACCTCTGCTTTCTGGACTTGAAGAATACTTTGCTCTCTCAATTTCCACCTCTACCAAACGCAAATTATTATATGGCTTTGTTTTCCACATCTCGCTATGGCCTGCAGCATTTACAACAGCAGTTCGGGGCTAATATATTTAAGAGTCATTTCATGTTGTGTGTCACCCAGCAAGGATACATAATTGTGCGTGAGTGTCTGCAAGGGAGGCTTGAGGACAAACACATTTAAGAGTGGAAGAAACCAAATGGAGCCTCAACGCTCACTACTGAGGGGATACAGTCACGGATGCAAGCAGGAGAGTGAAGCTTTCGGTTCAAAGCAATGGGAGCCCCAACACTGGTTCTGGGCTAAGTGCTTTCACCTGGTTTTGCTCTGCATTGCCAAGTGTTCTTCATAAACTAGAAATGTTTTGGAAATTTTGCCAATCTAAATTTCTCTCAAGATTCTGGATTATATGATCATATTTCTGAAGTGAGGCCAATGCAGTCCGGGTTCTCCTTTGTCCCACTGTTGCCTTTTCAAAATTTGCAAACTGCACAGTTTGCCACAGATTTCAGTTCCTTTGGTCGTCTCTTGGGACATCCCCCTCTCCCTTTCTCTGTATTGATGATGTGCACATGGGCTTTACAAAACACTATTAAAAAACAGCTGTCAGCAGTTTAAGGATTACATCAAGATTTACTTTGTTCTACGTTTTACTGATGTAGAAAGGATAGTTGTATGCTTCAATGGTCAATACAATCTGGATATGAGTGTATAGTTATTTCCATTAATATATTATCATCATCATCATCATTATCATCATTTCTATACTGCTTTATATTTTTAAGAAAAAAGTTCAAAGGGGTTTACAAACTACATTAAAACATGAAATAAAACAATCCAGAATAAAACATTACTGGAGAAAGTCAAATATAAAGTTAATATTCCAAGCAATATAATTAACAAGAAACAAAAATATTATCTTACCAATTTAAAAATAAAGCATTACAAAGGAAATCAACTACAGAATGCACACTTAATGCAGCAAAATGTTAACAAAATATATATATATTGAACTTTTCATAAGAAAAGCCCTCTCCCACCATGCAGCAATCAGCACTGGATAAGTGGGGAACAGTGGAGGAGACAGGTTGAGGGTGGAATTGAGGCACATAGGCTTTTCCTCTGCAAAACCCCCCACTTCACTAACAAACATATCTCAGAACCAGAATAATCTTCCTAGGCCTTTGCTGGCTGTGGTGCAGACTCATGGTGGCAAACTCATTACCAAACAGAGATGCAAACTTTCCCACAGGGAAAAAGAATTAACGTAACATGTTAATTGCATTAAATGTAAGCACACTTTTCAATTATTTAAATGTATGCAGATTTTTAAATTGAGACTGAAAAAGGAAAACAAAAGACCTAATGCAGCTGTCTCAGTAGCAAAAAAAATGGGTCTGTTCTTAGACAGGTCTCTTGCTTTCCTTAGTAACGGCCCACATCTCTACAGGGAAGACCTCTTTGTCATATGCAGGCCATGGTCATTGATAGAGAAAGCTGGCACATGATGGGATTATTACCAAGTGATCTGTTTACCTGAATTGGCCCTGGGAGAATATTGCAAAGCTTATGAAGCTCATCTCCACTGTGGTTCCCTGCCAGTGATCTGATAGTGTGATACAGTGATAGCACCAAGCGTTTCCATTGCAAAAGCAAAAGATTCATTCCGTGCTACACAGCAAATGCCACTGACAACTTAAGATGGTGTCCCTTTACCTAGTCCACTCCAACTCCATTCATCCCTGCCTGTGGAACATACTAGCAGGGGCTGATAGCACACCAAAGCACTTGCCAGGTTAGAGAAGGCTGGCTTAAGTGCTGTGCTTAAGCACTGGCTCCACAGTTACAAATTAGCCATCCAGGAGGCAACCCTGTTCTAAAATATCCACTGTATTATTGCATCTTTGGTTAGAATATTCACATAAAGAGGTACAGTGGTACCTCAGGTGAAGAACTTAATTCGTTCTGGAGGTCCGTTCTTAACCTGAAACTGTTCTTAACCTGAGGTACCACTTTAGCTAATGGGGCCTCCCGCTGCCACCGCGCGATTTCTGTTCTCATCCTGAGGCAAAGTTCTTAACCCGAGGTACTATTTCTGGGTTAGCAGAGTCTGTAACCTGAAGTGTCTGTAACCCAAGGTACCACTGTATATAGAACATGAGAGTCTGTCTCTCCCTCTCTATCCATACATGAAGCCTTCACACTTTTGAAAGTAGAGATGGAGCTTCTGCTACAATCCTCTTTCTCACTGCACATATATTCACTCATGCGCTACAGACTGCCATAATAAAAGGAGGTACAGAGAACACAAGGATATCTTCATATCCCACCAATCCTGAGACAAACTCCCAAAAAGCTAAGCTAAGGGGGGGAGGTATTGGAGAGAGTTCCCATTTCAATAGCAACTGGCAGCACCTCCTAATAGAGGCCTCTTTCAGAAATGGAATGGAAATACAACATTTGGATATATGCACAGGATCCCCAGTGATGGGGATAATTGGGTGTTCTCCCATCATATTTGATTTTCAGAAAGAGAAGATCTTCTAGTGACCTACTTTTCTGTAGACCAAACAAACTCAGACACTCCTGCTCCCCCCCACCTCCCCATTCTAAAATGTCCATTTCTTGAATCGTCATTCCTTCGCCACTCACATTAACCCAAATAACTGGCAGGGGAAATGCTTTGCAGAAGGTTCTAAAGTCTACATGTACATATATACGATGGGGCTCTGCCTATCAGGAACACAGATGTCTGATTTTCTATTTTCCCTCCTACACAGCAAGCCGAAGACAGATTTAAAGGGGAGATCATCCACAGATGTGTCACAGAAGCAGAAAGAGGGTTATCCATGTCCACTTGCACTAATCATCATAATAATCCTGCTCTATAAATGGAGTCTTTGAGCCACTGCTTTCAGTCACAGTCACTTTCAGATTTGGCTTGAGGTGCCTTTGCTTTACAAAAGGAATGAAAGCGCTGCCGCCTGCCTTATTAGAATCCTTGTCCCTTCTGAACAGAGTTACACCGCATGCTAATCGCAGCACATGTCACACACAGGTAGGCCCAGAATTCTGGGGCCTTCTTCCAGTTCTGTTTATGATGGAGGGGGGAAGGGAGGGGGGTCAACAATGTCAGGATAAGCAGGAAAGCTTTGGACCAAACCCAGTCTTTCACGTTCCAACAAAAATTCAGAATGGATATCCACTTCTATTGCAAAGACTGCCCGTGCCATAACAGCAACTACAGATGGTTTCTTAGTGGGAATTATTTCTAATGGATGAAAGGAAATCTCATGGACACTGGGTCAATTCATATATTATATAAATAGTGACCCTTACTTTCATCCATGGCAGTTAAGCTGGGGTGTTAGTGTTGGTTTTAGCTGTTAAGTGTTCTCAACTTGAATTTCTATGAGATTTTATATTTCTTCTTAGTATGCTAATACTTTCTCCAAGAGGGCAATAAATTTGAGCACATTTCTTAGATATGTCTGAGTGAAGATGGGGGCTTGAGGTCTTAAAATGCAGCTACTATACTTTATTGCATTGCATTCTGCTAACACTTGTACTAACTTATTTTGAGGGTATTATTTATTCACCCTGTACTTTAAAGAGGCAATTTATACCTACCATTCTATATTTCTGTGGAATACTTTCAAGGGGTATTCATATTAAAATATCACCAAATTGTGTCCGCTTTGTGCTATGGATATTTGATTCCTGCTATCAGTGCAACATGTAGTCAGGCAGTCACATAAAATGAATACTTCTCTATGTTCCTAGATGCCATAAAAAGTTTACACCAAGACATCGATATAGTTATTATTTCTACTTTCCATATATCTGCGAATTATGTACCTTAGTGGCATCTCCAGTAAAGTTAAAAGAAATCAATTACAATAACATCAAATTGGCAGTCAGGAAATGGACCTCTCTTATTTCCTCTGTAATGTATTAGATTCAGGATATAGGTGTTTGATGTTGTAATGCTATTGTGGGAGAAAATCAGATTATTACCTTTGCTCAATATGCATGCTTCACATTTAACAAGCAGATATATCACTAGAAGAGCCTTTTGGCATAATTGCCATAGATTGCCAATAGAGTTCCCATTCTTGCAGTTCTTCTTAAAAGAATAATGTACAAAAAATACAATTCCCACCTCCTAATCCATTTAACTAGCTTACGGCAAGAACTGCTTCCTGTTCCAATTGCGATGCCAGACCCCAGTTTGGGATCAAAATATATCTGCAATTTATCTCCAGTGTCTACAGGCTGCCGGTTCACACTCAGCTACTCCTACTGTCCAAGATAACTCAGTCAGTAGAGCATGAGACTCTTAATCTTAGGGTCCTGGGTTCAAGCCCCATGTTGGGTAAAAGATTCCTGCATTGCAGGGGGTTGGACTAGATGACCCTCATGGTCCCTTCCAATTCTATGATACTAAGAAGCTTCCTAAAGGTACCCCTGCCGGTACGGGCCAGTCGTGTCCGACTCTAGGGTTGTGCGCCCATCTCTCTTAAGAGGCCGGGAGCCAGCGCTGTCCGAAGACACTTCCGGGTCACGTGGCCAGCGTGACAAGCTGCATCTGGCGAGCCAGCGCAGCACAATAGAACGCTGTTTACCTTCCCGCTGGAGTGGTACCTATTTATCTACTTACACCCGGGGGTGCTTTCGAACTGCTAGGTTGGCAGGCACTGGGACCGAGCAACGGGAGCTCACCCTGCCGCGGGGATTCGAACCGCCGACCTAACGATCGGCAAGTCCTAGGCGCTGAGGTTTTACCCACAGCGCCACCCGCGTCCCAAGAAGCTTCCTATATTTCACTAAATCTCTCTTCGTAACAGCAAATCCTCTCCTTTGGTTCATGTGACTGATCAGATCAGCTTCACAGTTTTAAAAATGGAATTCCTAGTGTGATGGCATAATATGAAATGGAGCTTCCAGCTCTCAGGCCTTGAAGTCTATCTCCATTCTCCCACCTTTGGTGGTTGGTTGGGAGGGTAGTGAGTTGTTTTCTGACCTTTTTAGTGTTCATCTTTTAGTCAGGTGAATAGGATTTGTTCTTTTAATATCATTTAGGTATTGTGTTTTACTCCTGTTTTATACATCTGTAATGCATTTTATGCTGTAAGTTGCCTTGGAGCAGTCCTGCTTGTGAAAAGTGACAAACAAATTTAATAAATAGAAACAGAAAATAAGGGACTGGCTAGCCTGGGTAACTATGCATTTTGGCCGATTTGGAGGCTGCCATTTGCTGCACCTCCTCAGGCAGTATAATGTCACAAGACAGCACTGAGATTGGACAATGTGTGATGATAGCCCTGGAGCCTCCAGGGCGATAGGACCACAGGTCTTTGTGCTTCAGCAATTGTTATAACTGCACATACATGGATAGCTAAAGCTGATATTACCCATATTCAGTTAAACGGAAATTGCTGCAGGTGACAAATATTACCATTAAACAGCATGAGTTCTGTGAAATTGATATCATTACAAGAACACAATCTAATCAAGCAGTCTGGAAGTTCACAAACAATGGATGGTGGGTAATATCCTTCTTGGTCTCCAGTATTTAGTAATCAGAGATATACAGGAATCCTATTTTTAATGTCGTGTAGCTAATAATCATTGATAGATTATTCCTCCACAATTGTCTCAGGTCTCATACTATTAGTGGCAATCACAGTATCTTAGAAGAACTGAGTTTATATCTTGATTTATGTTGAAGATATAATTTAATTGTGTGTTGCATGAAAAAGTGTGGCCTCCTTGTGTGTACTCAGTCTGTTGGCAAACAGGTGCATTGAATGCCTTGAGCACCAGCTCTTAGAGAGGGTTAAAAGGAGAGAATCTCCCTTTACCAAATATCTGAGCAGCACTTCCCACATTGTGACAGCCACACTTGGAGATTACAACTGGCAAAAAGCCTCTCAATAGGTGGGTCCTCTCCCATGGAAAGTCTCTCCATTAAGAGTCATCCCAACAATAAACCATGCCGGCAATAAAAGACTGACTAATAATATGAGAGACAATCACTTAAATGATATTATTGTTATTATTGCAACATTAATATCCCACAGCACTGCTAATTTATAAAACACGTGTTGATCTTCTTCTTTTATCCAGGCCTGTTCCAGAATTCTATTCAAATCTCCAGTCTAAATTAATTAAAGGACAGCCTACATTCATTTTTCTCTCTCCCTCTTACCCATTATCTGCTTCTATATTTGGGAAAGAAACTTCTGCAATTTGGTCTCTTGATGCTATTAATGTCAGTAGCACTAGCAGCAGGAGATATATACAATCCTGGCAGGTAAAAAGCTTTTCCATGCGCCATTTAAAGATGCATTATCTCCCGATGTCACTGCAGTCTCATGGAAGCAACAGATCAAGATCTGCACAGACACTAGTCAACCTGATGCATCACTTGCTGGGTTTGGGTTCCTTGTTTTACTTGTTTTTAATGAGTTGTTATGTGTATATATAAAGAGAATGTAAATACAGAATGTAAATATAGGACAAATCCAGCAATTTAAATGTAGTATATTGTCTGCTACCAGTATTACTGTGAACTGTGTGCTGCAATTCTAAGAGGAACTGAGATATTCCTTCAATGTTCTTTACTTTCACTGTTGCTCTATTTTAATATAGTCTCCTACAACTATAACACATAGCTCAGATCGAAATCGGATTATAAGCAGAAATATCTATTGTGCAAGAATGAAATAGAAAACATTTGTTTGTTTGTTTTTGTTTTTAAAAAATCCCCGCAAACAGGGATATATATATATATATTTCCACCTCTCCTTTTGTAATTCACTGTTCTTGATGCCAAAACGTTTAGTCCATAGAAAGTGAATATATTCTGAATTCCCAAACGTTCTCTTGTTGGGGTTGTGACAGTGGTGCTTCTGGATAACAGGAGAGCCACCATGAAAGCTACCTGAGCTTCAAAAGTGGGATACAAAATTAAAATAACCCCCATAAATAGACCTTGCTGTACTTGACTTACAGCATTATGCATCAAAGGAGTTGATATTACTTGATACCCTTTTAGAAGATTTGGTTGAGGGCCCAAGCAAATATTTTGCCAATCACCACCATCACACATGGAGACTCCAATACCCTTCTGCATGCATGTTGGTCATTGTTTTTCTACATAAAACTACATAATACCACATAAAAATGTTCCAATTTGAAATGTTCCTGCTTATGTGTTCTAGTCAGCCAGCCATCCCCTTATCCAGGATACTCCATTCAACTCTCCATTTCATGGAGAGCTTCGGTTCTGAAAAGTGGCACTCAAATAATGCTAGTACTGTTAAGTTGCACTCCATTTGTGTGCCTACAAATTCAGAAACAGAGTCCAGCACATCTCACTCCCAGATAAATGTGCACAGGATCCAGCCCTAGTCATTAAAAGGGCCATCCACTCCTGTTGTCTGGCATTGGTTCATGTTGCTTTTGTAAACCTTATTTTGCTCTTACGCTGTGTACCTAATAGGCAATGTGATACCGACAAATCAAATGATATTTCAGTCATTTCTACTGAGCCCTTCTCAAATGTCATGACATTTTTTAAAAGCTATATAGCATTTTCTGAGCGTTGGCAAGCCTATTATGTGCGCTTATTCTTACAAGTGTCTATAAGGCATTGCAATGAAAAATGCAAACATTAAGGTGCTGCCTTAGGCGTACAGGCCCTGTCAACTACAGGCACTGCCAGCTATCGTCAGCTGGCAACAGAGCTGGAACCAGCTTCAGCAGGATGGCAGGCAGGCTTTATCCCTGCTTCTCGAGCTGATCTTGAACTTGGGGAGAGGGGTTATGTTGTCACCAAAAGGCAATCTTTCCAACCACACTAATTTAAAGTGTGTGTGTGTGTGTGTTTAAAATACATAGGCATATTTATAAGCAAAATGCCAGCTCTCCCTTTTGTTTGAGCACTCCTAATGGCGATAATGAAGGGACGCGGGTGGCGCTGTGGGTTAAACCACAGAGCCTAGGACTTGCTGATCAGAAGGTCGGTGGTTTGAATTCCCGTGATGGGGTGAGCTCCTGTTGCTCAGTCCCTGCTCCTGCCTACCTAGCAGTTCGAAAGCACGTCAAAGTGCAAGTAGATAAATAGGTACCACTCCAGCGGGAAGGTAAATGGTGTTTCCGTGCGCTGCTCTGGTTTGCCAGAAGCGGCTTAGTCATGCTGGCCACACGACCCGGAAGCTGTACACCGGCTCCCTCGGCCAATAAAGCAAGATGAGCACCGCAACCCTAGAGACAGTCACGGCTGGACCTAATGGTCAGGGGTCCCTTTACCATTACCTTTAATGGCAATAATAGCCCTTCAAGAAACTATGGCATCCTGCTATCTCCCTATCCTCTCCAGTCAGTTGTTACTACAATGGTACCTAGGAAGTTGAACGGAATCCATTCTGGAAATCCATTCGACTTCCAAGACGTTCGGAAACCAAGGCCCAGCTTCTGATTGGCTGCAGGAAGCTCCTGCAGCCAATTGGAAGCTGTGGAAGTTACATTGGACGTTCTGGTTCCACAGAACATTCACAGACTGGAACATTCACTTCTGGGTTTGCAGCGTTCGGGAGCCAAAACGTTCGACTCGCAAGGCATTCAGGATCCAAGGTACGACTGTATATGCAATGTTGATCGCACAGAGGAAGAACAGGGATGAGCACTCATGCCCTGTCCTCTTTGGCACATTCCCAGCCATTCACAGTAGGAGGGTGGCCACCAGCACTGTGTATCAGGGAGTCTGCAGGAGTTGAGCAAGCTCCCTGCTATGGACCATCACCCTCCAACTCATGGAGGGTGAACGGAAATGCAATGGAACAGGTGGAGTAAAGGTGCTCATCCCCACTTCCATATCTATATGAAGAGGAACAAATGTCTGAGTAGGGTTTCTGTCCCTCTTGATCCCATCCTAAATCCAACGTTGTTATATCACACGTAGGGATGGGGGAGAGATTTGATTCAGTTTGCATTTAAAGGAGAATCTAGAAAGTTCACAAACCAAAACACAACCATCTTTCAAAATCTGCACTTTAGCAATGCAGTTCTTCAGACAAGTAATATATACAAAAAAGCACATGCTAGGATCCACAACAGTGAAAATAACACACAAGCATGCATTATATTCCCCACCTTGCAACCAACTCCAAAACACGTGCATAGAAAAACAGCATGCCAGGGAGCAATATTTAGCCTAACTTTTTTACTAACATTTTTCCAAATGCAGGTGAGGGAGATTTTGGTGGGGAAGCATTCAAACATGCAGGAAAGTCACAGTCCAGGGAAAAGCCTTATCACTGGAATGTGCTGATTGCAGAAATCAGTGAAAAAACCTGGCCCCTGAGTGTGGTACACTGACCAGAGTTCGGCTTCCTTTGCTTTTTGTGTTCTTTAAAAATTGCCATTTAACAAGCAGTAAAAGGTAAAGGGACCTCTGACCATTTGGTCCAGTCATGACTGACTCTGGGGTTGCGGCGCTCATCTCACTTTACTGGCCGAGGGAGCCGGCGTACAGCTTCCAGGTCATGTGGCCAGCATGACTAAGCCACTTCTGGCGAACCAGAGCAGTGCACGGAAACGCCTTTTACCTTCCCGCTGGAGCAGTACCTATTTATCTACTTGCACTTTGACGTTCTTTCAAACTACTAGGTTGGCAGGAGCAGGGACCGAGCAACAGGAGCTCACCCCGTCACGGGAATTCAAACCACCGACCTTCTGATCAGCAAGCCCTAGGCTCTGTGGTTTAACCCACGTGTCCCTCCTTGACAAGCAGAGACTCAGGTAAAGCTTTTCTTCCCACCTCAACATTGTGATGCAGTGAGTGGTGGAGGAAATGTCGCCTGCTTCTGGTTTTCTGCATCCATAAAGACAAAGAATGTTTTGTCCATAAAAGAGATGAACACAAGGTGCAATCTAAACCCACCTCCCTTCTCCACCGCAAGCAGATATGACTAAACAATAATATCAGCGTTAGTAAAACCTACACAGCTTGATCATCAAACACATGGCTGACCTCCTACACTTCAGCAGCCTATACAGTGAATAACTGGCATGCAGGACTACCAGCAGGAGTATAAATGAAGAGGGAAAGCAACTGGGGTAGGGAGTAGGATATATATCCTCAGCACTATCCCATTCCAAGTGTAATGACTCCTCTTGGATGGAATTCATTTCTGTAGTCACGCTCCAACCCACTAGCAGTAGTTCTTAAAACACCCAAGCCTGTGTTATCCAAAGAGCAGCACCTTATTTTGGGGTGTTCTAATATCTGAAGGGGGATGCGGGTGGTGCTGTAGGTTAAACCACAGAGCCTAGGACTTGCCGATCAGAAGGTTGGCGGTTCGAATCCCCGCGACGGGGGTGCTCGGTCCCAGCTCCTGCCAACCTAGCAGTTCGAAAGCACGTCAAAGTGCAAGTAGATAAATAGGAACCGTTCCGGTGGGAAGGTAAATGGCATTTCCATGCGCTGCTCTGGTTTGCCAGAAGCGGCTTAGTCATGCTGGCCACATGACCCGGAAGCTGTACGCCGGCTCCCTCAGCCAATAAAGCGAGATGAGTGCCACAACTCCAGAGTCTGTCACGACTGGATCTAATGGTCAGGGGTCCCTTTACCTTTTTACTATCTGAAGGAGTGGAGGGTTTCCCCCATCCTTCACCTAACCTGTCCGTATTCATCTGGCTATTATCAATTCAATATAATTGAATTATGCTGTCAACTCCATAATGTGGTCAAAGCATTGAAGACTTTTTTTTCTTTCAGGGTTCCTGTACTTTGAACAGCTGTACAACTAGTAAATGTTCAACAACAGAACCTTTAATGACAGGGAAAACTTCAGCTCCTCAGTTGCTTGCCTGTCATGCAGACGTTAATGGAACAGGAGGTACAAGTTTATTAAAGAGCATTTCTCCCTTTCCTGGTAGAGCTCCTGTACCTTAGGCACCTGCATAAAATTCAACAGATGTTTTTCAGGGCATGGAACAGTTAGCAGTGTGGAAAAGTGTATCCATTAAGCATCTGCCCATCCAACATAAAATTGTTTAAAGTTCCGGAAATGCTTCCAGGAAAAATATACCAATCATAGCATAGAATAGCATCATAAACCGATATGGAGTTCAGTATGTGGTAAAACAGCCCTTATGTTTACTTCACCACAGCAACCCACTTTAAAGGAAGTTACCCAAGGAAATAAATAAGGGGAAAACCTGTAACAGGTTATGTATGCCATCTTCCAGCTTCCTGGGGCCTGATCTAATATGAACACAGAAAGCAGCCATACTAAGCCAGGCCACTGACACAAGTGACAGCTGAAGCCACAATCAACTGGAAGTGCTGCAGTAAGGCATGGAAATGTGCCGTGACACACAAAGCACTTGCATCAGCAGGAATGATTGACAGGCAGTGGCATAGCAAGGTCAGGTGGTACCAGGTGCGGAAAATTTCTTGTCACCCTCCACCCCACATTGAAATCTAGTTGGACTCCCAAGAGACTGCGATCTAAAGGTAAAGGTAAAGGGACCCCTGACCATTAGGTCCAGTCGTGGCCGACTGTGGGGTTGCAGTGCTCATCTTGCTTTATTGGCCGAGGGAGCAGGCATACAGCTTCCGGGTCATGTGGCCAGCATGACTAAGCCGCTTCTGGCAAACCAGAGCAGCGCACGGAAATGCCATTTACCTTCCCGCCAGAGCGGTACCTATTTATCAACTTGCACTTTGACGTGCTTTCGAACTGCTAGGTTGGCAGGAACAGGGACCGAGCAACGGGAGATCACCCCATCCCAGGGATTCGAATATCTGACCTTCTGATCAGCAAGTCCTAGGCTCTGTGGTTTAACCCACAGCGCCACCCGCGTCCATTTTATACTGCAATCTACTCACAGTATAAAAAGACTAGCTGTGATCTACCCATTGTCATTGCCAGGAGTTGTTCAGCTTTTTTTAGGGGAGGGTTGGCCAAAGTTGTTGAGCTTTTGGGGGGGGTTACAGGGTTTGAGTCCTGAGTTGAGGGAGCTTCTGCTTCTCTCCTTCCCTCCACCCGCTGCTTGTTTGCCTGCCTGCCTCCTGCCTGCCTCCTCTGATGACACCCGGGGCAGTCCGCCCTCACCACCCCCACCTTGTTCCACCCCTGTTTACAGGTAACGTCAGATGGTGTCACCTCAGTGACAGGTGGGTTTGGCTTGCAAGAAATGACCTCATGGGCCATTTGGATGGACTACCTGCACTCAGTGTTGTGAAGAGTGGTAAACAAATGGAATAAATAAGAAATGAATGAATGAATGAGCTGTTCCCATATCCCTGATCTAGCTCATTGTTGTCTGTAGGACTTTCCCAGCCCTATTGGAAGATGCCAAAGATTAAACAAAGGACTTTCTGCATAGCTAGCATATGTTTTACCAGTGCGCTATTGTCCTTTCCATCTGTGTGGCAAGAATTTCTCAGGCCACCACTGTAGGGCTGGGAACCTGTGGCCCTCCAGGTATTTTCCCACTCAGGGTCCCATCAGTTCTAGGCTAAGTTCACCATCCCTACACTGCGGGCTCCCTGTTCAGTGAAGTCGACTGCTGACTTTCTCACTCTTCTTCCTGTACCAGATCCATGTGGAGGAAACAGGGCATAGGAGATGGCTCTGTCCCTGTGACTCTGCATAGAGGTTCAGGAGCTAAATTAGAAAGAAGGGATGGGAAAAGCTTCACGTGCTTAATTTCTCTGTGCTGGGCTGCTGATGCAGATGAGCAGGGTTGGGCAAAAAAAAGGTAGGAATACCAGTGAGGAGACAGGGAAGGAAGTTAAGAAGTATCTTGGGGCCATCTAGGGAATCTCTGAACCATGAGGGCATTGAGGAATCAAAGAGAGGAGTGGGACTTTGCCCAGAAGGGTCTCTCTCACTGCTGCATCTGCCAAGCAGCTCTTAAATTGCATTGCTATCATGATAGAAACATAAGATGTTTGGAATTACCAGCTCAGCAGCTTTTTCTTCTATGAAGTAAAGCCATTTAATATCTCATGTGACTTGGGCACTGTGAGATTCTAGCCATTCCATAACTTTTGCTGGGCTGTATCCAAGACAGCCAAGCGTATGGGAAGATGCCAAGTTTCTGTAAAGTCTAATCCCCCCTTCTCTCCCCCCCCCCCCGCAATGACCCACATAAAGAATGCCAGTTACAAACTGATCCAAGAATATATGGCGTGTGCACATCCCCTTGAAGGGTATACTGCACTGCTTTCCATGCCAGTGACACAGAAAGCGCTGGAGAAATTTGCCTGGCAATATTTCCTGCCGTGCAAACTGGATAGGCTGAAAATTAATATTCTGATAAAATGGATATGGAATACAGTCATATATATAAATACACACACAAAATAATCCCTACGCTTTCACTTTTAAAAGTTTGGGGAAACAACTTACTCAGCTCCTGCATTGATGATGCGATTTGATTATGCAACCTCTCCCAGACTAAGATCACTTTAATATTGTTCAATTGTTTGGCATTCACTACTTTGGCTGTCTCTTCCTATACGATGCTTATTATCAGAAATGTGAGCAATTACCGAGACTATCTCGTCCTCCGCCGGTACGGTAGCTGCTGAGAGCGCGGCTGCTAGTGCGGCTGCCCTGGCTGCCTTCTTCATTGCTCTCTGAGTCTGAAGATTGGTAAAGTAGTTGACAGCTGCAAACTCGATAAGTGCAGAGAAGACAAAGGCAAAGCACACAGCAATGAACCAATCCATGGCAGTAGCATAAGACACCTTGGGCAAAGAGTGGCGGGCGCTGATGCTCAACGTAGTCATTGTGAGGACAGTGGTGATCCCTGCAAAATAAGGGTGACAAGGAAGCTGTTAGGCCTCTGCATGTATCCTTTTTCAGGCTTCCAAGCTCTGCACACACCAACTTCTCTTTGTGTAACTGCCATGTACCCAATAAACAGATTTACAGCCTGAGCTAGAAGCCACAGCAAGTACTATTCATTTCCACTGGCAGGAGCAGAGAAGCGTTCAGTGACACTCAATTCCTAGAGCTGCAGAGCTACAGGCTTGCAATGAGATCCTATGGAAGTTTAGAAACCATCTCCCCAGCAAGAGTTCAGTTAGATCCATGACTACACAGAAGATTCAGTGGCACTTACCCCCAGGTAAATCCTCAACACATAGTTTTCCTCTGTCACATTCTTTAATTAAAAACAATGCTAATCTCTATCGCAGTACAATACCCTGAACGAACGAAGCAACGAGCAAATGAAGGTCATGAGAAGAAAGCATGAATACCAGCCACAGTTCTTGCTGGGACGGCTTCTTTGTTGATCCAAAACACAACTTGGGATAGGATTACAGTCATAATGCAGGGGATGTATGTCTGAATGAGATAGTAGCCTATTTTCCTTTGCAGATGAAAATAGAGTACCTGAAGTGAATACTCGCCTATGAGAAACACACAAAGCAATGAAAAATGGTGGATAAATGGAATGATGCAGAGTGGTTTCGGGCAGAGATGATAGTACCAGCATACCAAAAACTGTCCTAGCTGGAACAGACTCCTTATTAATCCAGAAAGACACCTGAGAGAGGATGACTGTCATGATGCAGGGAGTATATATCTGAATCATGAAGTAGCCCATCTTCCTTTGTAAGTGGAAATAAACAGTCATTATTACGTATTCACCTGTTAGGAAACAAGTATATCAGCATTATCTTTGTCCATGTATTAGAGAATCTTGGAATGTCTTAAATAAACACATAGGGAGGGCTGTGTGTACTCATCATTAAAAAATAACTATTCTGTTATCAGGAAAAGCTGCATCTGCAACATATTCTACCCTTTCGCATTTCCCCCGTATTTTTCAATTAATTCTGGTTTTACTTTATATTAGGGAGGCCTTGTCCACGTCCCTTTGAAATGCTAGGCTTCTCAGCTTTCAACAGACATTGTCCACAAACTTCCAGGGATAACTTCACAACCATATGGACTAAACAATTTTTTTGTGGGGGGGTGATGAAAGAGAGCACAGGAAGCTGAATTTTACACCCAAGACAACATCTTGTATTTCTCAAGTGTTCCTGCTGTATATAAACCTTGTGAATAAAATGGTATAAAATAGTTTTGCCTAGGAAGCTTTGAGGCAAAGTGTGGATTCAGAGTCCCATAACACACCCGCTTCCTTGCCTTTGCACCTCAGCCTATAACCGCCTTCTGCATGGCAGCAAAGAGAGCTGGCCTGGAACTGGGAGGAGCAATCAGAACTCCCAGCAATAGATTCATTATCAAAGGACTAGCAGTTGGAGCAAGCGTGCCATTGGACACATAGACAAGTCACACTGTGAGAGTGTAAAAAGTACCATGTTGAAAATCTCAGAGGTCATATGCTAATGTTGGCACTCTGCATGCAGATGTGATCTTACCTGTATTGGATTTTATTGTTTCACTAGAGACTGTTTGCCCTATAAGATCATACTGGAGAAGACTGGAAGATTCTTGTGGAATTTCCACCGAATACAATGGTCCTTTTTTCCAGGTGTAAATAATCTCACTTTTAGGATAGGCGTCTGAGTCAGGCAGGGAGAGAGAAAGAGAGAGAGGAGGGGGGTTGTCATGTGCTAATTATACTTAACTCCGAGTGCCAAAATAAGCAGCAAATCTCTTCTTTGGTAGACGCTGCTGTTGAAGCACACTGTGTGGTGTGATCTATGTTCTATGCACTGTTCCCGTTGCTGTTATTGAACCATCACATGCTCTAGTTCAGAATGGCCAGAGAATACTGTACTTTGGCTTCTGCAGACTCTCTGTTTGGGCTAGAGGGTCTGAGTATTGAAAATGCAAGAAGTATTTCAAACTCTCCTGGTTAAACAGACTCAGGGATTTGCTCCAGGCTTATCTCACAGTCTAGATCTATGGGGGAAATGGACACCCCCATATTCCATTTGCTGAAGGAAAAGCCAACAAGGCAAACGTTTTCTGCTTCTCCAGCACGACTCTTTAGTTTCTGTGCAACTTTCACACTTGTGGACAGGAGGTCCTAATAGCTGTGAAATGCAAGGGGTACAATGCAGGCCCAGGGCACAATGCAGCCACTGGCGGAGGAAGAGGAGTGCAGGGGGAGTGCACCCCCCCTGGCAGCACGATCCCCAGGGTGCCATCGCGGCTGTTCCCCCGCCCGCGCTGGGCGTCCCACCCCCACAGGCGGCGCGTCACACCCCTGGGACGTGCGCCAGCCCCACCCCCGCCTGCTCTCCGCCCCCAGTGCCGGAGCATGAAGCTCTGCCACTGAATGCAGCTCTCCAAGCCTCTCTGCCTGGATCCTGGAACTCTGCCCAGGCCACACCCCTCACTGACCCTGTTTTGCACCCTGAGTGTTTTTGCCAGGCTGAAATCTGCCCATGAACTCAGCTACTGCCTCTTGTTTGCCTGGATGGGAGATGCATGAGGGTATGTGAGTGGGTGTAGAAACTAGCCTATTCTACAAAGGTAAAATTTACGTTAATTGTTCTGCCCACTTCTGCCGCTGGTCTCACTGCCGCTGGCAGCTTGCCCAGAATGCAGTACGCAGTCCTCAGGCTGAAAAAGGTTCCCCTTCCTGGCACAGCATAAAATTTAAACACACACCAGATTAGCACAGCAGCCAGTCACAACAGCATTATTATTCCCCCATCACGGTTTTATTTATTTATAATATTTCTCTTACCCGCTCTTCATTACCAGAGCAATCCCATTACCATCACATTGACATTAAAATCACGTACACGTTTAAACAACAACAGGCAGGAAAATATCCAAATTAGCACGCAACCAGCAATGTAAAATAGCAACGCAAAAAAGGCATTCAGCTGATGCCAAAAACTCAGCAGAATCAGCACCAACCACTTATGGGAAGGGAGGGAAGTCTAGAAATGGTTTGGTGAGTTTCCTCCATAGATCTTAATTCATAGGCAGGTCAATAGAATGAAGACTCTCTGTCTTCAGTCAGTGCAAGCAGCTTGAACTTTGCTCAGCAGCATGTGAAAAACATCCATGGAGCTCTTTCAAGACTGGTGCAATATGTTCATGGTGGCAATCCTAGCTATGGCTGTTCCAAAGTAACTTCAAAGGCAACCTGACATTTTACATTAATCCAGTCTTGAGGTTACCAGCAGATGGATCATTCTGGCCAGACTATCCAGGAAAAGCCACAGTTGCCTTACCAGCCAATGCCAGCAAAATGTATTTCTCTCCATAGAGACCACTGGTGCCTCCAATGACAGTGATGGATCTCAGAGCATCCCCCGGAATATGTGTCTGTTCCTTCAGAGGAAGTGCAGCTCTGTGCAAAACAGGTAACTTGCCCAGTTTCTGGGCCTGGGAACCAGCCACCAACCAAGTCTCCATTTTATTGGGAACCTGTCTCAGTGTTGGTGTCCATTTCAATTTTATTCTCAAGGTACCTCAGAAACTTGTCACAGCAGCTTTCTAAGCATTCTAAAATCATATTAACAGGAATCAATCTTTAAAAATTCCCCTATGGTGGAGTATTTTAATTTCAATGTCAGCTGGCAGGGTTTTTTGTTATATTATTATTATTATTATTATTATTATTATTATTATTATTATTAATATTATTTCTTTTGTTACAACTGCAAATACAAAATTGAAAGAAAGAAAAATTCCCATACCACTCAGAACAACTCTGCCACATGGCTATCTGAGGATGCAACAGAGATCCTTTTTTGCCACCTTCACCACCATGTGGTGGGAACAATTGTGTGCTCTAGCAAACATTATGTCATCTTCCTGCTGAGATTTGCTCTACTTGCATCCCAGCCATTGTCCAAATTGCTTCATTTTCCTAAGCCGCCTTGAAAATAAGGGAGAAGACGGGGCTCCGTGCCACTGCGATCACGTTGAATACCTGCTTCACCACACCGTTCCACAGCAACAATAGGGCTCAATAAGATCACCGCCTCTGTCACAAAATCCCTCGGAGTATTCAGGAATCCATCAGATTCCATTAGTCTCTGGGAGTGGACCATCTTCATGTGTTCCCAATCCCTGCAGGAGGAACTGACGCTATCAGACCAAACCTCACCAAGGAATGGTCTGACCATGACAGTGGATTAACTTTCCTGTACACCATTTAGACATGACTGTTGTTAAGTGGAAAACAGATACAGTGGAACCTTGGTTCTCGAACTTTATCTGTTCCAGGAGTCCATTTGACTCCTAAAACTGTTTGAAAACCAAGGTGCAGCTTCTGATTGGCTGCAGCAGCTTCCTGCACTCAAGCAGAAGCCACGTCAGATGTTCAGGTTCTGAAAAACATTCGAAAACCGGAACACTTTCAGATTTTCAGCTTTCGGGAGCTAAAATGTATGAGTACCAAGGTGTTTGACAACCAAAGTAAGACTGTAAAGAAAAAGAAACTACAAGCCCCCTGCTCCAGACTATCCTCTTTAAGTTCTGGTGCAAATACCAAATCAATGGCATGCACTGCAGCATGCTTCATGGCTGCTGTGGTAGCCGTGAAGTGCTGAGTTGGGGTGGGCGAGGCACCAGCAGCACCCCTATTTTGCCTCCTGGACCCACACTAGATGCAATCCCTTGAATTCTACACAGGAGTGGAACGGTCTGGTGAGTGAGACAGAATCCTTATGGACCACAGTGACATCCTCCTTGCCCTGCTGTTTACCAAAGTACTCAGGTAGATAAAACTGCACCAGGCCAATTCCACCCAACTAGTCCACCCAGGTCGTGGTAATACACACCAGCTTAGCTCCCTCATCTATGACCAAATTGTGAGTGACAGATATTTTCTTAAAGACCAACTTGGCGTTAAGTAACCATACCAGAGTGGCTGAAAGGACAACCTAGGTCTTGGTGGATGGAGAAAAGACTCAAAAAGGGCACAGCTATCAACCATCTCACTCCCCCTGCTCCTCACTTTTGTTGTATATGGTCACTGTGCTTATCTTCCATATATTTATTCTTTACACAGAACTGTCGCCATTTGTACCTCTTACATTTCATGGCCACCTGGCCCCAGTGGGTTAGTTCCGAATGAAATTGGTTGAACAGAGATCCCAATGAAATCAATCCAACAAGTTAGTCATGACTTAAGTCCCATTGATTTCAATGGGACCAACTTAGCAACTAACTAAGCACTGATCCAAGCCTATGTTTTATATATTTTTCTCTATAGGGTGGGTGGTGGATGAATGGACAGCTGTCTGCCAGTTGAGACCAACATTTTATGCATTTGATAAGATCAGTTCTAGTCCACAATAGCTTACTCCATAATAAATCTATTAGTCTATAAAGTGCCAAAAGACACTGTCGTTTTTGTTGCAGCAGGCTAATGCCATCCCTGTGTTCTAATTTTCAAAGTAGATTAAACTTCAGGAAGTATTATACTGCAATTCCAACAAGACACATCCACCTCCCTCAGTAAATCATTAATTGTAACTATTCCTATCATGCATGATAACTAAGCAATAGTGATGATATCCAGGTTTATGCAGAAACCACTGAAGCAGCTCTCCAACCCAAAAATGTTGCCCGTACATTTTAACCTGTGGCTGAAAGAAAGGAAGCCATGGTATCCTTCACAGAGCATCTTGAAGCCTCATTCATCATGTCTTTAGGTACTCTCCCTCCTTCCACACCAGCAGGTGAGAACTTCCATATTCCTACTAGACTAGGTGACAAATATCACTTCCCTTGCCAAAGAACTGGAGAGGGAGATGTGAAACTAAGAATTAAATTCAGGAAAGATCCTTTATTTTTCCATCAACTTGGGCAAAGCACCCTGAAGCGAGACTCAAGGCAAACTTGTTTTCACATCCTAAATCAAATTCCATGAGACAGCTTTTCTAAACTTGAGATCTGAAACATGGCATCTTTCATCCCCAGCTTCCAATTACAAGGCTTCACACAAGCTTTGATAGCTAAGTTCAGTGCACAATGGCCAAGTTTCTCTTCCACTGTTAACTCGTCCTTGTGCAGCAGACTCCTAGGCAAATAGTTTGGCTGGGAAAGAATAAAGGGTTGAGTGTGTGCCCATTTTCTCCCTTGGCACTGATTTAGCACAGGGTGTGAAATCTTTGACTCCCCAGATGCTGCTGGACTACAACTCCATTTTCCCTTACCATTGGCCATGCTGGCTGGGGCTGATGGGAGTTGAACAACAACATAGGTTCTACGCCTATGAGTCCTTATCTTAAAGCCTACTGACCCAAGCAGGTATCATTCTTGAGGATAGCCAAGTTTTACCAAGTGATTTTCTCTAAAAGGTTTACAGCAATGACTAAAATTGCACCTCTGGTTGTAACTTAAGATTGGAATAATCATTTCATTCTCCTCAGCCCCTTAAATATAAAATGCTTCTTAAAGGAATAGATAAGGAAAGTGGCTGTGGGGATCAGTGCCAATTCTGATGCACCCCAGACTTACAATCACAGACACTGAAAACTTATGACTATTACCTATTATTATTATTATTATTATTATTATTATCACTGCACCAATCATTACAAGTTACTACCAAGGCCATGTTCAGCTGAGGTAGCAAAGCACAGTCCAGGAACTCTGTAAGAAAGCATTGCTTTGAGCAGCCGACCTGGTTGCCTAGCCTAGAAGATCCTACTGCAGCAAATTATTTCATTAAGGGCCCATTTTTAAGAAACATACTAGCATTATAAGAGATTGTGCTAAAGACCCTATTTCAAGAAACAGTATATCAAGAGGCAGTATATTATGTTGCCTAAGACTTTGCTTCTACTGAAAGATAGGAACTATTTGCATACTTACAGCTCCCAAACTTCAGGGGACAAGCATGTCCATCCATAGGGAAGTTTACCAGACGCATAGGACAGTCAGCATTAATGGTAAGTCTACAAAGGAGAGCAGAATTGTGCTGAGTTAAATCACCAGCAGATTGGGGGTGTGTGGAAATACATGTCAGAACAAAAGTACATGCCATTAGAGTGCCTACTTACCTCATGGTATAGAGGATGGTGCCGTTCTGCATTATCCTGAAAAGTTTGTTTGGAGTTGTCATATTATGAGCAATTGACTTCTTCCCGTTTCTAAAAAAGGTGTCTGGTGTCCATATTTTACTGACCATTAAATTGTTCAACCTCAGAATTTCAGTGGGCCCACCAAATTTCAACCTCTCATCGATCCACATTTGCCGAAAGAAAACATCCATGGTATATTCCTATTGAGAAAACAAGTGAGCTGAAGATCAGGACCCAGCCTCTCTAGTAACAATATATGGTTACTTAGTGGGAAGGCTTACATGCACATGTTAACCACACTCCATTCACTACTTAATCACTTTAATCCTATTATCCTTAAGTAATTCCTTAAAAAGGAGCCAGCCTATGAAAGGAAAACATATCCTATTTCATGATAAATTGCCCCAAATTAATCAGTGAATAATGGATAATTTGCTATCACAAAAACAGATATCTTGATATGTATTCATAAAACAGAATGTAATTCCTGAAACTAATGCCTTATAACAGATATGTGGTATTGATTTAGGATGACATTTCTTTTTATTTTTTAGCAGAGGTTTGGATTTAACTGGGTTGTGGTTGGGTAAAAGCTTTCCTGGAGTGAGAGCCAAGGGAGTGGGTGGGAAGAGATTTAGTGGATTTTTATAGATTTGTTTTTGAACTAATGTATAAGAAGAGGAAGAGATTCAGGAGGTTTGAAGTATAAGCAAGACAGTCAACACTGTCTGGCCCAAGGCATTTGCTACAAATGGTGCCCCTCTGCTTGCTGTGCTATTCAAACATCAGTTCCTGCCTTCTTCTATCCCCTCTCTTCACACTGATAGTACTTCCTGAACCAGGTCCCTTCCCCCTGCAGGCAGTTGTAGGATCAAGAGTTCCATGTTCACTGTAGATGAGTAGTGGGAAATCTCTAAAAAGGGGGTCTAACCCAGCCCACCAAGCTTCCCCATCCAACCCCCAACCCAAACACACCAGACACCTATAGAAATCCAATATAATGAAGAACTTGGAAGGGAGATTGGAGCCTTCAGGACAGAACACTGTGTTTTATTATTCTGGTAACGGTGCAACTTATAACCTAACTTTTGTCCTCTTGGAAACACCAGGGCTGTTGGATCATAAAGATTTTGCCTTCAAAACCCCAGTTCACATAAATAAGAATCCTGGTTTTTGGCTGCTTCTCATTCAAATTCAGGAATGCCAGAGCAAGTTGCCAGCAGGCACTGACGTACTCACTAGCTGATTTCAGACACAACACTCAAGTATGATTTAACCTAACGTGAACAAGCCTTGGGCTCATCAACTCCATTCTCCTCTGGTACAGCCACAGTTTAGTCTAACGTCCAAACCTGGGCAAACTCTGTTTAGTCTTAACTATGGTTTACTGAAAGCCAACTTTAAACCATGGTTTCTGGTCCTGGTTTATTTCTTTAAACTATAATTAACAGTAACCACAGTTTGAAGTTTGGAAATTATGCTAAATTGCCATTAACTGGAAGCAAAAGTGATAGCTCCAGATATCCTCTTCAAAGCCACACCAGAAGAGGTGAGAGGAGCAGCCAAGCCCAAAGGTTGTTCGCATGACGCTTAACCAAGTTTAGCATTAGGTCTGAATACACCACTCCATGTTCCCTGTGAACATCAGACTGCACTTCTAAGTAAATAAACTGGTTATAGAAAGCTTCACTTCTGTTTTTCCCCTATAACATATCGCTGCTCATCAAAAGCCTCACCAACTTTTATGGCATTATACGGTATATTGTTTTTATTTTTTAACAATCATTTATGCCACCCATATTTGTGAGATTGTACCTCGTATTTCACTTCTCTTCTCAGCGCATTGTGATGCATTTTGTAAGAACTTTTAAAAATCCTTGGTAGGTAGAATGGACAGACAAAACCCAGGATTGAGTTGGAAGCACCTTATTTTACCAGCCAGCCTTTTGCCTATACAGTGGTACCTCAGGTTACATATGCTTCAGGTTACATACGCTTCAGGTTACAGACTCCACTAACCCAGAAATAGCGCTTCAGGTTAAGAACTTTGCTTCAGGATGAGAACAGAAAATGTGCTCTGGCGGTGCAGCGGCAGCAGGAGGCCCCATTAGCTAAAGTGGTGCTTCAGGTTAAGAACAGTTTCAGGTTAAGAACGGACCTCCGGAACGCATTAAGTACTTAACCCGAGGTACCACTGTATACTCAACAATAAGTTTCAATGATGCCAGGGGGAACCACAAGCATGATTGCAGCCTTTGGATAATTGATTGTTCAGACATAATAAAGAACATTCTAAGAAGATTCTAGATGCATACACACTACTGAGTTTGTAGCACAAAAATGTAGCTCCCCCCCCCCCCAATTTGGAATAGTTCTTGCTTGTCTTGAACATGCTGCTTTCAATTTAGATCCTAGATCCTGCCATCCAAGGGTGGGTGTGGTTACTTAATTCATGTTTGAAAATCATTTATTAAGTTGTCCATGTATTTTCCTCCCTGCACATGCCCCGGGTGAATGAAGAAGGAAGTAGGGATTGCAATCTTGGTATACACGCACCCACAATGCCATTGGGAAGGTGTGTATGTGAGGTTCCATTGCCAGGAACCACCTATATCTGTTCTCAAATGGATACACTGTTGGTAATGCAGAATCGCTCTGCAACGAGCTTCCATTTTGGGAACAAATAATGCTTCTCAGGGGCAAAAAAAAATATCCAGCAGATCTAGACTGTGTGTGGACTACAGTGGTATCTCAGTTTACGAACTTAATCCGTTCCAGAAGTCTGTTTTTAAACCAACACCATTCTTAAACCGAGGCACGCTTTCCCTAATGAGGCCTCCTGCCACCGGTGCCCTTCCACCATTCGGATTCCGTTCTTAGACCGAGGTAAAGTTCACAAACGGGGACACTACTTTTGGTTTTGTGGAGTTCATAATCCGAATCGTTCATTAGCAGGGCTGTTCTTAAACTGAGGTACCACTGTACATGCAAAAAGCAAGCCCAAGGTCTCCATTGATTCTAGAATAAAATGTCATGTGTGCATAGCCAGACTCCAGAATGTCAGGGATCCTAATAATACTAGGAGGAAGTTTACAGCATCTATCAAGGGCAAGCACACAACGTACTGGTGAGCCCACCCCAGGTTCCATAAATGAGTGCCTGTTGCCATCTGCTCTTTCACCGAGCAAAAGGAGCACTCCCTGCCTGACGTGCATTTGGCGAAGTTTACTTCCCCTGCTCCGAGCTCTGCTGTGTATAATTCTCCGCATTGTGGTGCAAGCGGCCGCAATCTTCTTATAGCTCTGATGCCCTCTTAACCAACAAACCCTGCTTTCCACCCAGGAAGGCCAGAGAGCAGTGGGGGGAGTGAACCCAGACATTTGCATTATGATCTAAATATTTGATTTGCAAGTGTGCTTGAGCACACGCACACACAGCTCTCCTCCCCTCGAAAAAAAAAGATGCATGCTAAAACTGCCCCGCCTGGCCCATCGCAGTCGTGCAAAACCGTTTCTCTGTGCAGCCCCAACGGGAAATGCACGGCCGGGTCCCTGCAAGGCAGAGATTGTCAAGAAGATTAAAGCGAGTAATCTGCTCTAATGACAGTCCACTCAGATGCCACCGTAATGAATCCTAGAAAACAGGGGCAGAGCAAGCTCCCTTGCAGCCGAAGGGCTTGAGAGGCAGAGAGGGAGAGGGGGGGGGCGATCTCCTTTGACACTAAGGCTCCTCTCACAGCTAGGGGGGGGTGAGTTGCTGGTGGGGGGTGTCTTACCATTTCCACATCTGACACAGGACCAAAGCTGGTCACGTAGATGTCTGTCTTGACTTCCGTCACGGCTCCTGGGAAGCGGTTCCAGGGGGCGAAAGTTTGCGTGCGCACCGTCGAGGGAAGGAAGGAGAGAGTTCAGTGAGACGGGTGTCATTTATTCTTAGGGTGCTTCCCCCTCCCCCTCCACCGAAGGACGAAACAACTTGTTTGCGCGTAGTTAGCAAAAAGTAGGGTTGGTTTGGCTTCCCCAGATGCCCAAACAGGACTTTCTTAGAAGGGGGCGTCTTGGCGATGCAATCCTGGGAGGGAGGTGGACGGGGTTGGTCTTGCCTCAGTGAAATCTCCCCCCAGGACGCCCCCATCCCACAACGGCCCCAAGGTAAGGAGCAAGCCTGGTTCCCCCCCCCCCCCCGCTTGCAGCGCGACCCCAGCGGCGCATACTCGGAAATCCAAGACCCACAACCCAAACGTCGCGGTGTCCGATGGGGCTCCCTTGAAGGGACGTGTAGGGTCGCAGCCCGCCTTGCAGGCAACTGTGGCTCGCAGGCTGCGGCTCAAGGGGAGAGGTCAAACGCCGTGGGGAAAGAGGGAAGGTGCACAAGACAAGTAAGGACCTGGGCTGCCCCTGCCGCCGAACCCGGGTCGCAGCCGGTTGTCGTAGCCGTCCAGGAGCTTGTCCAGGATCCGGGAGATGTTCTCCGAGTAGAGGTCGCCCTCGTCGGCAGCGGGGTCGTCCGCCAGCACCTTGTGGAGGCTACAGAGGCAAGCACAGAGCCCCGCCGTCACCCACAGGCTCCCTTCTTGCCCCAGACCTACTCCCACCACCACCCCTACTCCCCCCCAAAAGTTGCTTCACTTTGGATCAACAGCAAAGCAGCCCTTCCGGCCATTTGCTGTCCCAAGGTGTAGAAGAGCAAGGCTGGCCCCAACTTCTTCTGCGCCCAAGTTTGCTTTACTTACCACGCAGTGAAGCAAATCCAAGGAAGCCACCAAGCCATGCCTGCGTTCTGGCCAGGACCTGGATGCCAACCTGGTCAACTGGAGCAAATCTGAGTAGGACCCATCTTCCTTCAGTTTTGTCCTCCCACTCGGCGTTTTCGTTACTACCAGTAGTATACCCGTAGACCTAATGCTCTAGAGGAGTGTGGATGGGCAGATGGACTTGGGCTGGTTCCCCCCCCCTCCTCTCCCTGCCAGCCCCGCCTTCCAGGGGCTCCTCTTCGCCCTGTGTGTGTGTGTGTGTGTGTGTGCGTGAGTGTGTGTGTGGTCGGTCCCTGATATTCCCCCACCGTCGTTCAGGCTCATCTGAGTGCTTCAGTTGTGGAATTACAGTATGAAGGGACGGTGCCCGGTCGGAGAGCAGTGACAATAATCGAATAAGGCATTAGGGGAGATTAAAAGGAAGAAATCCACTGCTAGTTTTGGCATGGAATTAGCAGGGACCTGTTAGGAAATCTGGAAAAGCACTGGCATCTTGCTGATAGAGATTATGTTGGAAATGGCCTCAGCTTTTATTATTTTTACGGTTCACAGAGATATTATTATGCAGCCTGCACATCATTAGAACCCTCCCGCCCCACCTTTTTTTGGGGGGGGTCCTGTAAAATTCATTTGACCAGTTTGCTCTTTTCTGCCCTTTATGACCAGGCCTTGAACGCCTCAACTAAATTTGTTAACATTTCCCTCAATAGTGCAGGCATACTCTCAAACACATATGCATCGATTTTTGAAAGGAAGAAAGAAAAATCTCATCTCTTCTGCCTGACCTCCACCTGGGCCTAACATCATGTCATCCTGTTCTCTGTTGCCAATGCTGCTTTGTCGTGACTTGCAATTTGGTGTGTTAAAAGGTAAGAATCACTGCCAGCCCAATCCATAACCCAGTGAAAGTGAAGTGAGGCGATTTTTAAGCTGAAGGGAGCAAATTGTTTGGAATCCAAGCACTTCAATTAAACCGGACTGTGAAAAAAAGGTTATTGTCCATTATATTTCTGGAAAGAATCAGTTGGTTAACTGGTGGCAACAAAGGTTGTAAATTAACTACTACTTGGACGTTGATATTACACACAGTTGGGGTATTGCCAAGTTGGAAAAGGTTCAGAAAAGGGCAACTCAAATGATGAAGGGGGTTGAGAAAAGGTAGCAATGTTCAGGATTTTTCAGTTTAGAGAAAAAGCAAGTAAGAGGTGACACAATAGAGTTTATAAAATTATGCATGGAATGGTACCAAATAAACACAATTGCGTTAAATAAATAAATACTTTTTAAAAACACCAAGCACTTAATTCCCTATGAACATATAAGATCCCAATGTATTTCATACTTTAGGACCTTAATGTGCATCCAACCAAGTGTGGAGTAGTGATCAAACTATGGGACTGGAACTGAGGAGCTCCAGGTTCAAATCCTAACCCAGCCATAAAGCTCACTGGATGATGTTGGGCCAGTCACTGTCTCCCAAGCTCATCTACTTCTCAAAGCTGTTGTGAAGGAGGGAAACCATGTACCCTATGTTGAGCTTCTTATGAAAGGCACAATATGAGTTTTTTAAAAAAACATGGCCCTAGTACCCTATGAGAAGGCGATGGAAGAGTTTAAGACTGCCATCACCACACAATGCCTAGTTATTTTTGGACCCACCATCATCAACAACAGATGGTGATGCTTTCAGCTTGGGATGCCTCTCCCATACATATCCCTGTATATGTGGGTCAGTACAACTTGGGTCACCAAGCACTGAACCCGGGAACTGACTCCATCTCCACATGTGCCAGCTGCTTAACACTGGAAAAACAGGAAGTTGGACAAATGCCTGACACTCCACAGACCTGGACTCCACAGCCTCTCACAGTCATTCTATTTACACAATGACTGCTCCCCACATCAAATGGGTGGTGCCTTTTGCGTTGTCGAGCGCAGCCCCCCAGATCCCATTGCAGATCCTGGTAGTTTGGGCTGGCTTAATCCTCCCCAGGCTGGATACCTGGAGGTCTCCGCCTACCTCAGCCAATTGCCCGATCCCGCCTGGGGAGGCGTTGCCAGGGGATTGGCAGGTAAGGGGAGGGACCACCCTGCCCACACAACAGAAAGTGAATTTTACCTGCAAAGCGACAATTGGCTCAATAGCTTCTCCCACCCTGCCCTCCCTCAGTTAAGTCTTCTTTTGCAGGTTAACTTCTTTTCCACAGGTATGCAGGTGCTGCTATGTCAGGGTTGCTGTTGAAAGGCTGGAAAGCAATTTTCCTGCATTGGCAGGTTTTGCCTTTCCCGTAGCAAAACGTCACAACTTTGGCGGTTTCAGGCCTTGGGCGGAATCCTTTAGTCTACCTTCCTAAAAGGGGGGGCATGAAACAGTGATCCATGCCCCCCTTGCAGCGGCGATCCCAGGGTTCCCCATTAAAGGGGTCTTGAGGGGGGAGGCATTGGCCATACGCTGAGAGGTTGTCATTGCTCTCCCCTGTGATGGTGGTGAAACGGGGGGTGGGCTCTCTGCTTGAACATATGTTCTCCAGAGCCGGCCCAATCCCCACACATTCTGGATAACCCTGATGTCTCCCAGATCCCCGGCTGTGGACTGGGAAGGATAAATGCCCATTGCCTGAGCCAAGGTCTCCCATCTGAAATTTAGTAAAGTTGTGCCCAATTTTAATCCCATAGCACATTGTCTTGAGTCATTATTCCGCTCGGGGGTCACCTGGAGTGGGGGGGACTCCACCTGTCCATGCAATAGAACCTCAGTGAAGCATCCAATCAAAGGAAACCCCTTTCCACAACCACAAATCAATATAGATGCTAAATTAGAAAACAAACAAAAAGAGATTCAAAATATTGAAATGCATGTAGCTCGAAAACATGCTCTTATACTCACACAGAAGTGGGGGGAATGTTTTTTAAAAAACACAGAGATGGATACATACAGAGAGTTTAGTTGCACCCAATAATGGTTTGTTACATTGCAACATATGTTGTTTTGAAATGTTTAAACTCTGTTGCAAACTATATTTCTTTCTGAACTGACTGGGTTTTAGTTCAGTGCACTGTATTATACTATTTTGTACAATTCGGACTCCAACCGCTTCATTGCTGTCATTGTCATCCAAAGTTTTTGTGTGACAGTTAGCATTGACTGTCGTTCCTTCAGGGACACAACAGTTTCCCTTCCTTTCTTTAACGTAACACTACTGTTATTCACCCTGAGCCATAGCGATAGAGCAAACTATATAAATCTACTAGTCTTGAAGGGATGGAACTTCAGGATTCCTCTTTCAACAATATTGCAAGCTCTTGCTAAAGCCAATTAAAAAGGCAGAGCATGTGCCTTTGGGGCCCACTGTCAGCCAGACAATTGGATCTGTATGTATGTTTATAGCAATATTCCAAAATGTCAAAGCAATCTCATTTTTCATTATCTTTCTAAGGCTTTGAATCTGTTTCTATCCTCAAGTCCGTAAGCAAATATGCTGATGGAACTATTGACAGATGGCAATCCATGTTTTTTTGTGTCTGTGAAGATTCATTTGTTACTAAGAGCATGCTCATAGCTCAACTTTGGACTTGCTGGGATTCTTCTTCACATGTCTTCATGCTAAAAAACAACAACTCCAAATCCACAGAAACTAAATAGCTGGAGATCAGGAAGGTGAGCAGAAGAGGGGCATGTTTTTCTTCCCTCCTGAATGGAGGTAATGCCGTCAGTGTGTCTTGGCAATTTTAAGAGAGAACAATATCCAGGCAGTCTTGGAACTGGGACAGAAAGAGAGACAGAGACCCGACTTGTTTGTGAGTCACCAACACTATGGTGATGGGACACTTCCTGCAAATCTGATGGAACGCAGTGAGCATTCTCTCTCCTCCTCAGCCTGTATATATGTGTAGATAAAACTTGTATCACAGAATGCCACCAGTCTCTAGTAATCTTCAGTCCAAGGAAGCCAAATCCAAGGTGAATGCTGGGATCACCTGGGTACACAACAATTTTTTTACAGTTAACAGATGGTCAAGTACAACTATCTAACAACACAAAGTGATCACAGATTCCAGAGCAACCACTTTTGAGATTGTAGACCCTCCTTCTTTTAATACAGCCGATCCTTCTTCCTTATAATTGATACTTTATTTGTACCCAGTCTAGTTAGTCTTCAAAACTGCATATATCCAATTAATGGCACTATTTAGGTGTGGTTACTTACACATTTTCATTAGTATTAAAAATTAGAACATCTCTTTCATCCTAACAGTTTTAGACTGAAAGTTTAGACTCTTATCTAGCTATTTAGATGTTACAACATGTGATCTGGTGCTGCTGTTGCACCTTCTATGCAAAGAGAATAAAATAGCCTTTCCTTATAAAATATAAAAAGCCCAGCACAGCTCACAGTTCTATCACAATTCTGGAAGATTGCAAGATGGCCAAGGAAGTGGACATGAATTAAGATATCAGACTATTTTGTAATTGTGGAGTTGTTGCACTTGCATACATATATTTTCCTGGGGAACAGGTAACACACCTCTTCATGCACAGCTTGCTTCCCAAGAAACCGTTAATACACACAATTGACTGCACCTTGATCAGTATTATTTGACTTAATAGTTCAAGCTCCATAATTGTTGTTTGCACAGCTCTGCAGCTTGATGTGCACTCAGGCAACTACAATGTTGGTAGAATTTGGTTTCTACAGTATGGGAACAAAGTACCGTACTTGAATCGTGAAGCAAAGCAAGTGAAATGAGGAGCCTAGTCTACTTTTCTCAGACACCAAGGATGATATACCGATGAAACAGGCCTCACTGTCCAGGCACTTAACAGATCAGAATGTATTGGCTGTCAATTTAATTTGGCCACAACTTTATTGAAAAACCCTCACCAGCATCTTTGGTGATTGTGTTAGGGTGAGACAGCTAGTTTTAGGCGACGAGGCTTCCCAGACCGTCTACCTTTATACATTTTATTATAAATCTGAGCATCTTTGACATATCCCTGACAAAAAAACAAGGAGTCAGCTCTGTGGATAGAAAAAGGATGCTGCTCAAACACAAAGAACCATGCAACTGGCGGATGAGACTCCTTGTGGAGTTTGCCCCCTCGCTAATAGTGCAGAAGCAGGGCTTTTACACCTCAGGTGCCAAAATGCCTCAAGCTACCCCTACCTCTTGTTGTCCTGCATCCTGTATAGGTAAAGGTAAAGGGACCCCTGACCATTAGGTCCAGTTGTGACCGACTCTGGGGTTGCAGCACTCATCTCGCTTTATTGGCCGAGGGAGCCGGCGTACAGCTTCCAGGTCATGTGGCCAGCATGACTAAGCCGCTTCTGGCGAACCAGAGCAGTGCACGAAAACGCTGTTTACCTTCCCGCCGGAGCAGTACCTATTTATCTACTTGCACTTTGATGTGCTTTCAAACTGCTAGGTTGGCAGGAGCAGGGACCGAGCAATGGGAGCTCACCCCATCGTAGGGATTCGAACCGCCACCTTCTGCTCGGCAAGTCCTAGGCTCTGTGGTTTAACCCACAGCGCCACCTGCGTCCCTTTCTGCATCCTGTAGGTACCCCCATTTGTTCAACAGTAGAACATGTGCCATTTTGTTTCCTTTATCAAAGACCACATAGCTGATTATAGCATCATAGATCCAACATGGCAACCAAGTAATGGGCCTTGCTGTATTATTGCTCTTCCCATGATAACTAATTCTGCCCTCCGGCCATAACTATTAGACTTGTAATGCACTTTCTTTTTTCTAGGCCTAGCAGGCATTTTCCAGCCAATGAGTTTACAGTACAATCCTATGTATATTGACTTGGGGTGTTTATGAGGGGTGGAGGAGAAATTTAGTTTTATTTGCACTTAAACATGAGCTTAATTCACACTTCCTGAAACAAGATGCAAAGCATTAGCATTTCTTCAAATTCTGCAGTGCAGTTTCCAACCAAGTAATATATACAAAAATGTAACTTGGGCAAAATGTGCAGAGAAAGACCTGCATTGGTGAAGGAAACATACAAAAATCCACTACAGGAAATCCATTACAGGAAATTGATTGACAAAATATGTACGTTAGGCAAAATTGCATTAAAATTCACCCAAAGATGTTGATTTTCATGATTACTTTTAAGGGGGAAATGCAAACTGATGTGAAAATGTGGAGAAGTTATCTTCAGATTGAAAAAAGTAAGAAACTGAGAGAAACTGAAATTGACAAATTCATCCATTCCTGGTTGTGACATATTGAAAAATGTATAGCTTTTTAGGTGTAAATTGTTTGTACTTGTTTTTATTTGTTTGGTATGGCATGTTTGAATCCCAGGGCCTAAGCCTCAGCATTTGTTTCTGTCATTTAAGAGACATAAAATCTTTCTAATCTGGATTTGAATATGCTGCAGAAATACAGTTCAGAGTAGCCTATTTAAAATTTAGTTTATTTAAACAATTAAGCTTAATTCCTCCCTCCCCGTGGAACAGGATGTGTTAATTGAATGTTGTTATGATACATTTCTTTCCTGAATAAATCAATACAGTAGTAGCCAGACGGTGTTTGATTTCAGGAATTAAAAGTAATGGTTTCATGAATTATGAATATATTTACACATAATAGTAAATTATGTTCAAATTTACTGCACATTTGAATTTTAGGAAGTGACTAACTTGTTTAATTAGCATGCTATTGAGGGATTTTAGCATTAAAATGCAAATGTCACAAGTCTTGAGAATGTGGGGCAGTGGTCCTCCAGAAATTGGTTTACAGCTCCCATCATCCTGAAAACAAAAGCACTCTCCCCTCCTGCCTCCTGCTATGGAGGTTGAACACAGCCACTGATAAACTCTACCTAAATTTATCCTTTATTTTTGAAACCTCCCTCAGCTCAGGACCAGTCCAGACTTCTGGGGGCTCTTGCACACAAAGGATAATTGGCCACTTCTTCCCTCCCTGTGCTGGTCCTGGGGGCTAACCGAGAGGCGAGGTCCAAGTCCAGTCTGAGGTCAATGGTGCGGTATGGAGGCTGTCCATCAAAGCTGCAGCTGGGTCCAAGGCAGGGAGTCGGGAGAGGTCAGGAACTCTGGCAGAAGAGCAGGACAGGATGCAGGCAGGAACAGGCTAGCAACAACATTGCTCCCGCAACCTGGGACTGGGGCTGACTGGCTTTTATCTGCCCTGAGGCATAGGGTGGCCCCGGTCCACTGGTGACTCGCCCGTCCTGGCCTGGAGGCGAGCACTCCTCCTGCAGGAACTAAGTTCCCTCCGCCTCTCTGCCCTGAGCCTCTGTAGCTCAGGAGAGGCTGGAGGGTTACCGGACCCAAAGGCAACCTCCTCTTCCCCTGACAGGGCTGAGAGTGGAGCACCTGCAGGCAATGGGTCCTTCATCACCTCAGGGGCCAGAGCAGCCTCAGCTGGTGTCTGCACCTGAGGATCCAGCACAGGTGAGGACCCTTCAGGCTCAGGCCCCAGCCCCGGCTCAACTGGTTCTGGAGGTGGGGACACCTGCACAGGCTGGGATTCCTCAGGTTCAACCTCTGAGTCCGAATCCCAGGCCATCACACTGTCGCGAATTCCTCGCGGCACTTTTAGCAGAGACGCTCAGAGTCCCAGGTTTTTCCCAGTGCAGTCTTTTTAATGTGAGCTATATACAGGCATTTACAAAAGAAACAGTCCATACAGAGTACTTACAAACGAATACTCTCCACCACAGCACCACCACACTACAGCACAACCACCACACCCACTGTTAAACAGGCTTTCCTTTTAAAACAGGTGATAGCCAATCACACTAATCACACTCCTGCTGAGTCACTCTGGCCCAGCAGAGTATTGCATCATCCTGTTGAAGCCTGCAGACTTATCCAGTATCCTGCGAATCCCAACACTCCTCCTTAAGTCAAAGGCTTGAGACCTAATAATTCTCTTAAGTCTCGAAATTTAGGAGCATCCAAACATTTTGTATACAAATCTGCCACATTACATTTTGTGTTACAGTGCTGTACCTTTAACACATTTCTTTCCAAAGCATTTTTCACATTTCCGTATCTAATAGCAATATGTTTACTCTTGCTTTTAAAGTTCTGTTGGTTAGACTTCCGGAGGCGGCGCGAAACAGCAATGGCGGTCCTCTTCAGTTGTTGAAGAGGGGCTCCGCGGAAAAGGGTCGTGCGCTGCGGCACAGCGACGACCCGTTTAGGAAAACCACGGGTAGAGTGAGCCCGTGGCCGTGGGATTCGGCGGGCACCAGGAGCGACCTCGGATACGCAGAAGGGACCCCGTAAGGGGCTCCGGAACGTGGAGGGGGTAGCGGTGCTGTGAATCCATCGCTCTTTCCGCGGAAGCGAAGCCGCGCGGCTGCTGCTGATGAGCGCTGACCTTTCTTCTTTGAACATTTGATTGGAAACAACAAACTCGTGAGTAAGAAATTTGAGGCTTTATTTGGACATCAAATTGGTGAATTTCGGCTGAAAGCGGGAGACGCTAAAAAGGAAGTCAGTCTTCCGTCCCTGTTTAAAGTACTGAGCAAAGTTTTTTTAAAGCGGAAGCGTTGAAAGGAGTTTAAAAGAAGTTGGAACTTACCCTGCAAGTTTGGATTTGATTGTGAGACTGTGCTATACCTCTCTATATTTTGTGGATTATAAAGTTATAAGCCCCAGCTCACGGGCTGCCTGGATACAAAGTAACATCAGACTGTGGCAACTGTGTATAGAGACATAAAGTTACATTGGGCTACTTTGCAGTTACAAAAAAGGAACTGTTGTTCACACCTTCGCAAAGAACCTTTATCATCTGCAGTTTAAAGTGAATTTAGAGGGTTTCCCCCCCTTATTTTGGATTTTACCATATTTGGGAATTAAATGGTGGAAACTTTTGGGGAGCTCCCCCTGCTGGATTGTGGAAATATAAACCTCTGAGAACTGCTGGTTGTTTTGGAAATCTTTTTGCCTGGATGATTGCTTTTCCCATGGGATTTACAATTTGACCTTGAAACCTAGACAGTTGTGGAATGAGTGTGGCAGGAAAAACAAGGGCTGCCAAGAAAGCAAAACAAACTGAACTATTGCAATCAACTTTGCCTGTGCAGCCACGTAGATCATCTGTTCCAATTGTGACAGGTCTGCAAGAAGGACAATTTAAACAGCCAGTTTTGGAGGATATGGCTGCAGGAGGATTAGACCCTATTTCTAAAGAAATATTGGATCAACTGGCAGCATTAAATAAGAAAGCTGATGAACAAGCGGCTAAATTTGACCAGGTTACAGCAACGATTAATAAGTTGACAGACCAAGTTGCTCAAAACACACAGGCGATAGGAAATTTTGAAAAGACTATATCAGAGAACCGAAAATTAGCTGAGGACGCAAACACGAAAGCAGACCAAAACAAAAAAAGGATTGAGGAATTAAGAGGGGAAGTAAGACCACTGAGTAGACAGGTCACTGAACAACAGGCCTATCTGTCTATGGCGGAGCTGAAAAACCGGGAAAGTAATCTTAGGATTAGAAATATTCCAGAACTAGAAAAGGAAGATCTGGCTGGCTTTTTGACTGCAGAAATATCCAAGTTCTGGGGTTTGGCAGAAGAGAAAGACTTCAAAATCGTCACCGCTTTTAGATTGGGAAGAGTGGCCAAGAAAGATAAACCAAGGGATTGCTTGATCATATTGAGATACAAGCAAGAAAAAGACAACATACTTGGCCTACATTTTAAAAACCCATTGGTGATACAGGGAAAGACAGCAGAAATCTTCAGAGACATACCAAAACAATTGTTGGACTTAAGAACTACATACAAGGATCTGGCAAGATTATTAAGAAACAACACAATCCCTTACAGGTGGGAATTCCCCCAAGGATTATCTTTTAATTTGAAAGGGAAGAAGGTGAGAATCAGAACAGCAGAAGAGCAAGAAAAATTCCTAAACGATCACGGGGAGGACCTTCGAAAAGGGACAGCAGGTACCTGGCCACCCCCCACGCCTGGTACAAAAGATCCACCTCCAGACATAGACGAGAAGGGAGACAACCCCATCGGCTAACAAGCTGATCCAGGATGTCTCTGCAGCTTTTTAGTTGGAATATCCATGGGGCAAATTCCCCTGAAAAAAGGAAAAGGATTTTTCACATTTTGAGGAAAGAACAACTAGACGTCATTTGTCTCCAGGAAACCCATGTGACTAGGCTCCACAGAAGAGTGCTAATAAACAAGCGACTAGGCCAAGAATTTATTTCATCAGCTAAAGAAAAGAAAAGGGGAGTCGTGATATATGCAAAGGAGAGCCTAGCACCAAAATTTGTGTTCAAAGATGAACAAGGAAGAATTTTGGCGATCGAAATACAATCACAAGGAGAAAAATTTTTGATAATTGGAATTTATGCACCAAATGAGGGGAAATCTGAATTTTATGGGAAGCTGCATGAGACAATGCTGGACCATATGGACTATAATAACATCATTCTGATGGGAGATATGAATGGGGTTGTCTCCACACACATGGATAAGTCACAAAATCAAAATGTGACTAAAGATGGCAGACTACCAAAGACTTTTTTTGAACTCACAGACAATATGGACTTGATTGATATCTGGAGGACAAAGAACCCCCTAGGTAGAGAGGGAACATTCTTTTCTGAGGCCCACCTATCCTGGACAAGAATCGACCATATCTGGATATCTAGAGGACTGGCACCCAAGACCAAAAAAGTAGAGATCTGCCCTAAAACTTGCTCCGACCATAACCCCTTGAAAATGGACTTGAGACTTACACCAGCTGGATCCTTCAGATGGAGAATGAATGATGCATTGTTTAGAGACCAGGAGATAGTGAAGAAGGCCCAAAAGACGATGAAAGACTACTTTGAACTAAATTTGAACACTTCGGTGGAAAAAAAAACAATCTGGGACGCAAGCAAAGCTGTTATGAGAGGGTTTCTGATACAGCAGAATTCTATTAAGAAAAAACTCTGGAACGGTAAAAAGGACAAGATCTTGGAAAGGATAAAAGACGGAGAGAAAAAGTTGAGACTAAATCCAAAATCAAAAGAAGTTTTGAGAGAAATAAAATTCCATCAAGCACAATATGCAAAACTGATAAATCAAGAAGTTGAATGGAAAATCAAACAGATGAAACAAAGATCATTTGAATCGGCAAATAAATGTGGGAAGCTGCTATCATGGCAGCTGAAAAAGAGACAAAAACTGAACTTTGTTACCAATCTAGAGGTTGAAGGAGAATGTATTCAGAAACCAGAGGAAATTAGAAAGTGTTTCCAGAGATATTTTAAAAAATTGTTTTCCCAAGGACCCCAAGTGGAGACTGAAATAAATAAATTTTTAAAAAGCTATGGCCTACAAAAACTAACACAAGACAAACAAACTGACCTGAATTATAAAATAACCCAACAGGAAATCGAAAATGCCATTCAGAACATGCAACTAGGCAAATCCCCGGGCCCAGATGGACTTACCTCCAAATACTATAAGATATTGAAGGAATACCTGACTCAGCCATTGATGGAGGTATGTAATCAAATTATGGAAGGGAAGGGGGCACCAGAATCGTGGAAAGAGGCATTCATCACTTTGATACCAAAATTGGAATCTGAAAAGACTCAACTTAAGAACTACCGTCCCATCTCACTCCTAAACGTGGATTACAAGATTTTTGCTGACATTTTGGCAAATAGATTGAAAAAAGTCTTAAATGGAGTTATTCATAAAGACCAAGCAGGCTTTCTCCCTGGCAGGCATTTGTCAGATAATACTAGGAACATTGTTGACGTTCTGGAACTTCTACAGACAAATTTGAATACAAAAGCAGTTTTGATATTTATAGACGCGGAGAAGGCCTTTGACAATATATCTTGGAAATTTATGAAGAAGAATTTGGAAGGGATGGGAGTGGGAAGGGCGTTCCAAAATGGCATAGATGCAATATATTCAGAACAAAAGGCTAAATTGATAGTAAACAATGTGGTGACAGAAGAGTTTAAAATTGAAAAAGGAACACGACAGGGGTGCCCCCTATCACCCTTGCTATTTATTTCTGTCCTTGAGGTTTTGCTAAATTTGATCAGGAAGGATCAGCAGGTGGAAGGAATACAGGTCGGAGGAAAACAATATAAACTGAAGGCCTTTGCAGATGACTTGGTTTTGACATTACAGGAGCCGGTGTCCAGCACAAAAAGAGTATTGGAATTAATTTCTGAGTTTGGTCGGGTGGCGGGATTCAAGTTAAACAAACAAAAAACTAAGGTTTTGGCAAAAAACTTGACACCTTTAGAAATAGATGGGTTTCAGAAGGAAACAGAACTAAACGTTGTTAATAAAGTGAAATACCTGGGGGTCAACTTGACTGGGAAAAATTTGAATCTGTTTAAAGATAATTATGAAAAATGTTGGTCTGAAATTAAAAAGGATCTAGAAATCTGGTCAAGATTGAAACTTTCCTTGTTGGGAAGAATTGTAGCAGTAAAGATGAATGTATTGCCAAAAATGCTGTTTCTGTTCCAGACCCTACAGATCGTGGACAGAGTGGAATGTTTTGGAAAGTGGCAGAGGGACATTATGAAGTTTGTCTGGCAGGGCAAAAAGCCCCGAATAAAATTTAAAATATTAACAGATGCAAAGGAAAGAGGGGGTTTTGCCCTGCCGGACTTAAGGTTGTATTATGAAGCTGCATCCCTCTGCTGGCTGAAAGATTGGTTTTTGCTAGAAAACACTGATGTCCTAGATCTGGAAGGGTTCAACAATGCTTTTGGGTGGCATGCATATTTGTGGTACGACAAGGTAAAGTCTCATAAGTTGTTTAAAAACCATATTGTAAGGAAATCTCTGTTTTCTGTCTGGACTAAATACAAGGACTTATTTGAAAACAAGACTCCGAGGTGGTTATCACCGATGGAGGCTAAAGCCACAAAAATACTTAATATGGGGGGTGGCTGGGCAAAATACTGTGAAATAATAGAAAGAGTGGGTGACACTTGGAGGTTGCAGAGCTTTGAAAAATTGAAAGGGAAGGTGCGAGACTGGTTTCACTATGCCCAAATTTTAGAGATCTTTAAAAAAGATAAAAAAATTGGTTTCCAGGGGGAAAAATCAAAATTAGAACTAGAATTACTTGAACCTAAGACGAAAGTGCTTTCAAGAATGTACAACTTGCTGCTTAAATGGAATACTCAAGATGAGACAGTCAAATCAGCCATGATAAAATGGGCACAAGATATTGGATACAACATTATGTTTGAGGACTGGGAAAGGTTATGGACCACCGGTATGAAATTTACGGCATGTAGTGCCTTAAAGGAAAATATTATGAAAATGATGTACAGGTGGTACATGACCCCAGTCAAACTTGCAAAGATATACCATTTGTCTGATAATAAATGTTGGAAATGTAAGGAGGCTGAAGGAACTTTTTACCACCTCTGGTGGACATGCCCGAGGGTGAAGGCCTTCTGGGAAATGATTTATAACGAGTTGAAAAAGGTATTTAAGTATACCTTTCAGAAGAAACCAGAGGCCTTCCTCTTGGGCATTGTGGGCCAGAGGATACCTAAGAAAGACAGAACCTTCTTTCTATATGCAACGACTGCAGCAAGAATTCTCATAGCTAAATACTGGAAGGCACAGGAGCTACCCACACTGGAAGAATGGCACACACAACTGATGGACTATATGCAACTAGCCGAAATGACTGGCAGAATCCGAGACCTGGGAGAAGAGGCTGCGGAAGAGGATTGGAAAAAATTTAAGGGCTATTTACAAAAACATTATAAGATATATGAATGTTAAAAATTTGCTAAGGTTTGAGGTAAATATGCTTCAGTATTGAAATTCGGAGTTGATAGAAACAAAGTTAATGATCGAGAAAAGTTTTAATTTCAGAGTGAATAATTAGATGAAAATACAAAAACACAGGAAACAAGGTATTAATTTGCTGTTTATATTTATTATAAAGAATGCAGGGATGGAGGAGATGGGGAAGTCCAGTGGATGATGAAAAAAAAAAAAAAAGACTTCGAAAAATGAATTTTTTCTTGTTTAATTTCTTTTTCTTTCTGTAAAACCGCTTTTGTTGTGTTATTGATGATGGATTTAGATTCTGGAAAAAAGCAATAAAAAAATTTATAAAAAAAAAATAAAGTTCTGTTGGTTAGCAAGCTGTTGTGCAGCCATGTTGTCACTTAGCACAGTGATTGGCATTTCAGAAGGTATTCCAAGCTCTTTTGTTAGGCAAGCAAACCACTCTATTTGTGACACACATTCACTTGTGGCTGAGTACTCTGTTTCACAAGTACTTGTGGCAACAAATGTTTGTTTCTGGGATTTCCACTGAACCAGGGCATTTCCAATATATATGGCATAGCCAGTGGTAGACTTTCCATTTTCTCTGTCCCCCCAGCTGGCGTCAGCGTATGCATACACTTGCTGATCATATCCTGTATCCAGCACCAGTTTGTAATCTTTTGTGCCTTTCAGATACCTTAGGATTCTTTTAAGTGCTACCCAATCTCTCTGAGCCGGGTCTGCACTTCTTTGGCTTAACATGTGCACTGCCAATGTTATGTCGGGTCTTGTCCAACAACTTAAATATAACAGAGAACCCAACGGAGAATGAAACGCTGTTGCATTCTCACATTTTTGCCCTTCTGGTTCATTTTTGTACTGGGTAGTTATGGGAGTGTCAACTTCATTTGCCCTCTCCATTCCATATGTCTTCAGTAACTTTTCGATTTTTTCCTTCTGACTCAGAGAGTAGATGCCCTCTTCATTTCTCTGAACCTCTACTCCTAAGTAATTTTGAATCTCTCCCAAATACTTCAGTTTGTATTTGTTACCTAGGCTGTTTATAAACCAAGACACTTGCTTTTGTGCAGTTGTTATTAGACAGATATCGTCAACATACAAAAGTAAATAACAAACACTTCCTTGCACCATTGCTGAATATAAACAGGAATCAGCCAGGCTTTGTTTGAATCCCATCTTTTTCAAAGTTGTGTCTATGCATTCATGCCATAGACGTGCACTTTGGTGTAAACCGTATAGTGCCCTTTGCAGTTTTAACACCATGCTGTCTTTTTCCAGCTCATAACCTGGTATTTGCTGTAAATACACCTCGGCGTCAATAGGAGCATTTAAATATGCTGAGGCAACATCAAAATGATTAACTTTTAACCCTCTCAGGCTTGCCATTGCTAAAACTGATTTTACTGTTTCAGCCTTTGCTGTTGGGGCAAACACTTCATCATAATGTATCATTTTCCTTTGTGTAAAGCCCCTTGCAACCAACCTGGCTTTCCTCTGACAACTACCATCAGCCAGCTTTTTCACTTTAAAAACCCACTTACAGCTTATGGGCTTTTTACCTTCAGGCAATTCTGTAGGTACAAAGACATTGTTGTTTAGCAGAGAGTTATACTCTGCCTGCATTGCCTTTAACCACGCCTCTTTCTCTAGAGTAGGTAACTCTTGCACTTCTTCAAAGTTTTCTGGCTCAGTTACACAAACCTGGTTTATGGTGGCTGGGAACCCATAACGGTCTGGAGGTTGACCTTTATTACTTCTTGCAGACCTCCTTGGTTCATTAATCTCACCCCCTGGGCTACCTTCAGGACTGCTTTTGGGGTGGATTGGCTCTGTAGATCTACCTCCTCCTGTCGCACTTTCTTCTCTCCCCTGCTTTATGCTAGCAGAAGGAGAAAAATGCTCAACCTTTACCTCCTCCCTTTCAGTTTCTCTGGGAGAGCTGCCAATTCTCAGCTTTGTAACTTAATCCTCAACCCTATAGAAACTTACCAGTAAGTAAGTCCCTTTGAACACATTGGGGACTGCTTCGGAGTAGGCACGTATGTAAGGAATAGACTGTGAGATGACCAATTAATGTGTCTGTGCAGCCTTTGGTGTTTTCATGAAGGGGTTTCAGACCAGAGACTAGAATCTCTGTGCTGGAAGAACGAAAAGTATGTGAGTCCAGCACCATACAGACTTGCTGCTGACAAATCACTGGTGAAAACACCTTAAGAGGAACCTATTCTACCACATTTGCCCTCCCTACAGGGGCAACTGTGGAAAGACCAGAACATGCAATATTATTCCCTCTAGAATCATCAGCACCCTCAACAAGAAGGGCCAGAGAGTGTGGGGGTGCATAACAACCAACTAATCATTTGTTATTTGCATGTGACAAATTTCAATAATTCCAGTGGAATAGTGCAACACACTTACGGTGATAAAAAGCTCATGCAGAAAATACACCATCTGCAGCACACATGTAGAAATCTGCAGCATGCACCTTCATTCAAACATTTTGAAAACCCTTGTGTTATGTACTGAGTTGAATAGGATCCAAAATGCAGCAGTCTGATTGGTCCTAGAACAATGCAGCAGTATGATTAGTCTGCAGGAGCCACCCAATCCAGCTCCAGATGGAAGTGAATCCACAACCTGATTGGCCTACAGGAGAATTCCAGAATTAGCCAATCACGTGCAGCCCATTGTGTAAATAATGTATATAAAGCAGATACTTTGGGGAAACTTTCATTCCTCCTCACCATATGAATAAAGAGCATGAAATCCACTCTCGACTCTGAGTATATTTCACCTTGAAACAATTTAACCCCTCAAGAGGACAACATCCCTCCCCCCAAAAAAACTTTGCAAAACGACTTTGTTTTTTGCTACCGTTTTCACAAAAAGTAACAGAATCTGGGAGGGTAAATTAAAGGTTATGATAAACAGCTTAAATATTTGCTTTGACAGCCACATAAAAGGAAATCTACCACATGTCCTGGTTGACAAGGAAGCCAGTTTATAGTTTTAGAATTATTATTTTCGCCTTGTATCATACTGCTAGCAAAACATTTCATATTAATGCTTATATTTTATGTCACTTCCAATAAAAAATATCTGTACCATTACAATCTATATTTTTAGCTGACCGTTTAGTGGAAAAAATATATTTCTTAGTTGAGAATATTTGGCCCGATGTAAATTATGATTATTATGATTATTATGATTAATATGATATATATATATATATATATATATATATATATATATATATATATATACACACACACACACACACACACATATGTAGTTATAGTTATAGTAATTGCTTTCTCAGTATTTATAGATTTCAGTGGGAAGATGGAGCTGGCAAGAGCTGCCAGAAGTGTGGAGAGGCAGAAGCAAACAATTCTTTTCTCCCAAAAAATAAAATCACCAGATGCTATTAGACAAATCCTTATGTAAAAAAACATGGTGACATAATCCAGAGGAACTGCTCTGGTGCTACCCAACTGAAGTGAGTGCAAAGAAGAGCATTGTATGCTATTATAGCAATAATAAGTAAGTGGATTTCAACACAGCACCAAGTTGGGTACGTGTACTTAGAACAAGGTCCATTCACAGTGTGGGACATTTGCTCCCTCTCTGCCCCCACACTTCCCACACTTGCTCCGTAAAGAAGTTCAAGAGTTCCCTCAACCCTCCTGAGCATGTGAGGAAAGAAGAGGGAGGAGAAAGTGTCATTGTGTGAGTGGACCTCATCTGTCAGGAATGAGCCAGCTCCCTCTGAGGGTTTGCAGCCAGCTCTCAGCCAACTGCAGGAAGCAACCAGGAACAGAGAGGGTTAACTGTCATGCAGGATGAACAGCAGAGAGAGCTAACTCCTCTGCCCTTTGGAATACAGGATGATAAGGGGAGGACTGGAGTGGAATGGAACCCAACCAAAGTTCTCAGGAAGTTCAATTAGGTGGGAACAGAGAAGGAAGTAGCCTGCCAGACCGGGAAGAAGTTTGGTTCAGCTCAAAGGAAGGCTGTTAGACCAGAAACAAAGCAAAAGATGTCAGAAGCAAAAGTACAGTTGCTTCTGGTCACGCCGGAAGCGGACCTCAGAAGGGTCATTGTGACTGATGATGCCCGAGGTGGTCGGAGTGACCTTTTTGTTTCGCAATAAACCTCTTTTTAATTATTGATGCTTGCTGTGTTATCAAGCCAGGAACTTGGACGCATGACATCATCCCTTGGATACCACAACATAGTTGAATTCTGCCCTTAAGTTATTATTTGTATAGTTTTGCAAGAAGATGGATCCCTGCCCTGAATTCAGTTACACCCTGAATTTAATGCAACCTTTGAGCAAGTGAGTTCAATTCCCGGGATCCTCTGCAGCATTTTGTTTTTCCAGCAGCTCCTTCATGGGGCATCCATTACCACTTCTCATGCCACCAGCAGCTTTGGGCATGTCCTTCACACTTACTGTACTCCTCCATGTGTCACAGTCTCTTGACTTGATTCCATTGATTTCACTTCCTATCCCCCTGACCAGCTCCATTCCCAGCTATCCACCAAAAAGGGTTTATCTGTGGAAAGAAGACTTCACTAATTAATTGCTGGTTTTTGCTACAGACATTTGGAAATATTTTGTCAAACATTTTGCTCATTTTGAAATGAGTCAAAAGAGGTTCTGTAAAGAACTGGGCGTTGGGACTGGGTACAACCAGCCTAATGCAATAATATTACTTACTCCTTGATACCATTCGTCTTGTCTCTTTAGATTTATAGCAGTGATAAAAAAATGCAGTCCCTAGGCTTTCTTGGGGGGGAAATAATTCCATGTAATTCAGCCTGCCTATTATAAACACCATTAACATGTCTGTGGCAGCTTTGTTCCTTAGCTTTTAGATGCTGAGGTTTTCCATTAAACCCTTTTCTCACTCTATTAGTAAACCAGAAAGCTGGCTAAGCAAGTTTTCATATTTGTATGTTGCTTTCTCAAAGCATAGGGAAGCAATCCAAGTATTCTTGTTCATGTTTCATTTAGGCAAAAGTCTTGCTGAACATGAAAACTACAAGCAGCCCTGGTTTTCTTTAGATGACTTGTCCTACCTGCTGAGAGATGCTGAAGTATTTCATCATACACTCACCACAATCTGTTCCATAGGTCAATTATGTAGCCTTTTTTAAAGGTAGCACTATATAACATACATAAAATCTACTCATCACTTTTCTGTCCCTGTTTTTTGGCTGCTCGGGTTATACCTGCTGAGGTTGTGGACTCTCCTTCCTTGGAAGTTTTAAAGAAAGGGTTGGATTATTAATAGAGTGGTACATCGGGTTACATACGCTTCAGGTTACATACGCTTCAGGTTACAGACTCCGCTAACCCAGAAATAGTGCTTCAGGTTAAGAACTTTGCTTCAGGATGAGAACAGAAATCATGCTCCGGCGGCGCGGCAGCAGCAGGAGGCCCCATTAGCTAAAGTGGTGCTTCAGGTTAAGAACAGTTTCAGGTTAAGTACGGACCTCCGGAACGAATTAAGTACTTAACCCGATGTACCACTGTATTTATTAAACTTATACACTGCCCTATACCCAGAGGTCTCAGCGCGGTTCACAAGGCTGCAACATATAAAATCCAACCAAAAGCAGTAACCCAATAACCTCCCCCCGCCACCAAAAAAAGCCACATTCTAAAAGGGTGTTGGATGCCAATAAGATCCACCAAATGGATGGACATCTGTCATGGATGCTTTTGTTTGCTGGATTGCTGGAAAGAAGAAAGTGTCCCAGCTAAAGAAGATTGACAAGTTAAATTAATGAAATATGCTGAAATGGCAAAATTGACAATGAAATTACGTAAGAGGAAGAGACAACAATGAATTTAAGGAAGAATGGAAGGACTTTACTGCATACATACAGAAGCAATGTATACAGCTTAATACATTGGCAGGGTTTTAATAATACTTGTAATTTTATTATGAATGGAAAATAAGTAATTCAAAAGGTTGAAACTTTATAATGGACATATAATACATTGAAATGCTATGGAAACAAGGAAGGGAATAGGAGGGAGTTAATCTGTTTTGTTTTTGCTTTTGCTTTTGCTTTTATTGTTGTTTGTTTTGTTTTTGTTATTGTTGGAAAATTAATAAAATGTTATTTTAAAAAGAGATTCCTGCATTGCAGGGGGTTGGACTAGATGACCCTTGGGATCCCTTCCATCTCTACAATTCTATGATTCTGTAATTAAATCAATTGACCAAAGTTAGTCATGTACTATATATTCATTTCAGTGGGTTTGTGTATGATTAATATTGGATACAATTCTTTGTCTCCAAATTTTGGTAACACGCAGCACTAATTTGCTTGAAGTATCTTAACATAAAAGTTTGTTGAAACAACAGCAAATGCACAGTTCTAACAATGACTGGCCATGAGGGACTGGGGGAACAGGATTTTACTATTAAAGAGTTTTGCTTGAGAAACAGTACCAGTAAACTAGTGAAATTCAACACTGGGATCAGTCTCATATGCACAGCAAAAAAGGAAAATCAAAGCAATGCCCCTGTTTGTGTGAAAACGGGGATTTTAAAGCAGGTTATTGTTAGTAACGGTCATTTTCTTTAAATGCTATTCATTCATTTATTCATACTGCAGCAACATAGTGCATAGACCATAAGCTGAAGAGAAAGGCAGATCAGTTATCCAAACAGGTCACATTCTGAGGAACCAGATTATAATAGGAGATTTGAGATGCTTCTGGGAGCAATATGATTTACTGATTAATCTGAAGTAAAAAAAAAAAAGTATTTTTAAATAAATCTTCACTATTTAAATCAACACTATTACAATACTTTTATCACTCTTCTTGTGTCAACAGAACGGTCAGATGAAGAAACAGTTGAAAATAATCTTGTGAATTTCAGGATGGTAGGAATAAGTCATCTTTAGAGGAAGGTAGCAGGTACATTTCTCTTGTCCCCACTTCCTGAAAGGTTATGCCTTCCCCTTTCTGTCCCACAGCTACCCCCAGCTTGGTGAAGCAGCTACATTTCAAATGATAGCAAGGAATAGAACAAGTTTCTATTTTCCATTTTTCTCAGAGCAGAGGTATAGCACAGGGTTACAAGCCATGTCCCATATTTCTAATGAACTGTACTTGATGTAGAAGTTATCGTTTATGTTTTCAGAATATCATTCAACCAGAGCTACCTGTTACATATAGTTTATGGATTTATGGTTCTGAAAAAATATACAGCTAGGCATAAAGAAGGGATGGCTCAAATTGTTTGGTCTGAAGTGGTATATTTCGATGCACATATATTTTGTCTATATTGTCAAATATCTCTGAGCTTTTATGAAGTATGGCCATAAACTTTTTCCTTTGGTCAGGAGCCAGGAACAACACCATAAAACAAGACTTGATGATGAAGAAGAAGATGGCTATATTAGGCTTTTATTCTCTTCTGTTATATTTTATGTCAAAATTTATATCAAAAACTGATGGATCAAGACAGATGCCATAAAACCATGATAAGAGCCATTTTTCTTATCTTGCCGTGCTTGAAGCAAGAGTTATGTTAAAAGTTTGTTCTAGTCAAAATTAGGTGCAAATTTTAGTTTTTCAGCAATATCACTTTTAAAAATTCCCATCACAAATTAATCAGTTTCTTTTTTAAGCCACTTGATCTATGCAAGTGCACATTCTTTACAAAACTGTGTTTCCCACCCTAACTTTGTCAAATATTTTCACTCATCATAAAATTACAATAGAACACACTCTGTTGCAATGTTTTTTTTACCAAGTTGCATCAAAGAACTTATTAATCATACCATGTTCCTTTTTCAGTTTTCCCTGCAACTGAAACCCTTAACAAACAAGTAAAAAGCCTTGAAAATTCAAGTCTTGGAAGCAGAATACATTATATAAAATAAGATAAAGAAACTAACTGTTTTGAGCACAGAGCTGGGCTTACTCACACCAGAACTGTTTGTGTGTTTTTTTCAGTATATGACCCACAGCTCCTAAGGAAGGACTGAGTTTGTCCAACTATGGAAATATTGCGAAACATTCCTTTATAGTAAGGTCTCCGCTGACTCATTGCAAATTGTATTTGAATTGATCCGGAGTGCAGATGATAAACTGGAACTGAAATCTAACATTGATACTTTTATCCCATTTTATTGGGCACCTCCAGATGGGTGTTTTATTGTGGGTGTATTGTGCAATGTGTTCTTAACACAATAATAGTGCATCATTGGTAGATTTATTCTGCTTTCAATTTGTTCTGTGATACTTCCCCTGTACTCCCACATTATTGCTGTTTGGAAGGACTATAGTGCAACAAAAGTGGGACAAAAATAAACCAGGAACATTGGTGGTATAATTTTTTTGCTGGATTTCTGCCAGAACTTACAGATTTGTACTGACTGGAAGTGGCACAATGCGACCACCCCAGTTTTTTTGTAGGCACAAATAGTTTTGAAAGTGAGATCACATGTGACCTCTCCAATCGCATCAAGAGAACAAAGGGGTGTCTGGAGAGAACCCATTTCTGTTATTAGGGGAGATTTAAATATTTTATTTTTATTTTATTAATAAACTGTCCTCCTACCCTTTAGAAAACTATATCACCAGTGTCAAAGCAATGATTCTTCAACATCAACTTCGTTGGACTGGTCATGTTGTGTAGATGCCTGATTATCGTCTTCCAAAGCAACTACAGTGGTATCTCGGGTTAAGTACTTAATTCGTTCTGGAGGTCCATTCTTAACCTGAAACTGTTCTTAACCTGAAGCACCACTTTAGCTAATGGGGCCTCCTGCTGCCGCTGCGCCGCCAGAGCATGATTTCTGTTCTCATCCTGAAGCAAAGTTCTTAACCTGAAGCACTAAAAATGGAAAGCATAATGCTTGTGATCAACAAAAGAGGTTTAAAGACTGTCTCAAGGCAAATTTTTAAAAATGTAGTATAAACACCAACAAGTGGGAAACACTTGCCTGTGAGCTCTCCAATTGGAGGTGTCACAAATTTCAAATAAAAAATATATCAAAAATACAAAAATGCATCAAGAAAAAAAATGAAATAGTAGAGTACAAACAGATCAAATTAAGATTGAACCCTTTCTTTCTTTCTTTCTTTCTTTCTTTCTTTCTTTCAAAACCTGTGAAACTAAGGCAGCCTTTGTCTGGTGCTGAAAAGATGGCCATATAGTTTCTAGGCAAGCTGCCTTTAGGAGCACATTCTACAGCTTGAGTGCCACCAGTAACAGCTGAAATTAACAGGAGCTGTGCAAGGGTTCATGTTCAATTCTCATTCATTTCAATGGAGTGTGCACAAGACATTTTCTTGGTTGATTTTTGTGCCCATACTCATGGCATGCTCCCTCGGTGACTGAAGATGTTTTAAAAAAGACTTGTTGGTACAAAATGTGAGTGATCTGAACCTTCTTCTCCTCTCTGTGAAGTGTATTTAAGAAGATGACTTTGGCAGTTCTATGTATAGACACCGCTGTGGAAAGCTCCATTAAACACACTCCAGAACCAGTGAGATGTAAAAATGCATTGAAGGAAAACTAAGTAATGACAGAACCAAAATTGGGTCTGAAAGTCAAAGAGCTGGAAAGAACTCCCTGGCATGCTTTTGCCCAGTTCATATAGCTGGCAGGGTTCTGGCACAGAGAAGCAGTGGGCATTGAGGAGGGGGGAGTTATGTACATATACTCAACCAACAGATGGAAATTGCTCGTGCATGCTGTGAAACAGGATTTGCAACACTTTGTGTTAGGAGACGAAGCTGCCAAACACACAGCGAGCAAATACACACAGAGAAAGGAAGAAACTACAAGAACAGTGTTCTGTGTGTCTTAAGCATCTGACCATACTTACATTCAACCATACTTTTGAAAAGAAGTACATCTATATTTCTTGGTAGCAGTGTGTGTAACACACACACACACACACAGAGAGAGAGAGAGAGAGAGAGAGAGAGAGAGAGAGAGAGAGAGCATGTTTATTCATTTTGCTAAAATCTGAATATCTGTCAGGAGCAAGCCAGCAATAAATCACACAAAGTAAGTGACGCTAACACTTGATTAGAAGAAACAAGGTCTGCCCAGGAGTGCCAGACCTAATGAGCACAGCTACTCTTCTTGGTAGGTCTTGTCCCTTTGAGGAAGCTATGGAGACTGAAGGTCCCCACCTTCCCACAGCTGCCTAAGTCTCCTCCTCTCCAAGGTCCTTCCCAAGCAAACTGCAGCTATGCTGACACACCTGTCTCTGCTCTTCCAGCTTCATACCTCACCTGGTCCTGGGAAACAAGTGGGGAAGGGAGCTTGTCACCGTAGGAGCAGGAGACACCAGGGCTTCTTTGCCAGCCTAACTCATCTCTGCCTCTTGGCTTCCCTCCTCCCCTGCTTCCATTTCTGATTCTGATTCTAGACTTCTCTCTGCCACAGACTCTCCCTGCTCACTAAGCCCTGTTATCACTTCAGGTTCGTATACCTCCTGCTCCCAATGTTCCCCCTCTGGCCACTCATCATTATCCCACCACCGATCTCCTTGCTCTGAGCGTTTTTCCCTTTGGGGTTCCCCAGCTGTTGCTTCCCATCATTCCTCTGCATTCAGCCTGTCCATGACAATATACAAATTGTAGCAATCTGGGATGTGCCCATTGGAATCACTAAGTATGGGCTTGCTATTTTCTTGAAAACTATACTTTCGACAAGCAGGTTGACATACGTTTTAAAGGTCATAGGTGACTGGAACAAGAAAATGGAACTTGATATATGTAGGCAAGAAGAGGAAAGGCCTGTTGACATGCTTGGCTAACTCTTGTGGTTACCGCTGGGACATCTTGGGTCTAAAATTGAGAATAATGAGGGTGGTGTTTTGTCGGAAGGTAAGGAGAGACAAGCACTTTTATATGCATGGATGATTGTTACATAGGAAAAGTCAAAGCTTCAAGTGAAATTATGCAAATCTATGTCCAGCTCCAAAGTTCAGGTGAACCTAGCCTGATAATGCAAAATGTCAAGGGATGGAAATTCAATTTGGGGGTTTCTGGTAGTTTCCACAGAAAAAGCAGAGTACCAACACTCTGTTTTAGTAAAGGTCAGTACCTGGTTTAACTCAGATTGTGGGAAGAAAGACTAGCATAAATTCAAGAGTCTGAGTGGGACCAAGTATTCCTGCACAGCTCACATCACTCCTCCTGCTGCTTCTTCTGGTGTTAAGATTGCTTGTGCTAAGAATGTATAAGTAAAATTTTTGCAGTTCTAATCTTGTTGTTCTGCATCAGACCTATCATACAGAGATAAAGCTGGCAGTTTGGAGAATCTCACCATTGTGGATCAATAGTTCTTTGGAGTAAATGAGTGCAAGATCTAAAATCACTCCCTGTAAATGTTGGTTGAAGGGTGCATTCATAGGAAATCGGTAGCCATTCTAGCCGACCAGGCAAAATCAGAGGCATCCTTTGGAGGTCAATCCATAAATTATAGTAAAGGTAAAGGTACCCCTGCCCATACGGGCCAGTCGTGTCCGACTCTGGGGTTGCGCGCCCAACTCGCTTAAGAGGCCGGGGGGCCAGCGCTGTCCGGAGACACTTCCGGGTCATGTGGCCAGCGTGACAAGCTGCATCTGGCGAGCCAGCGCAGCACACGGAAACGCCGTTTACCTTCCGGCTAGTAAGCGGTCCCTGTTTATCTACTTGCACCCGGGGGTGCTTTCGAACTGCTAGGTTGGCAGGCACTGGGACCGAGCAACGGGAGCGCACCCCGCCGCGGGGATTTGAACTGCCGACCTGATGATCGGCAAGTCCTAGGCGCTGAGGTTTTACCCACAGCACCACCCGCGTCCCCCCATAAATTATAGTCAAAGCCAAATTAATATTCCTTCAATATGTTAGATTTGAAAGGTGGCCCCAGTATTCAGCTGCTGGGCGTTCAAACATGATTTCAAATATTATTTAATGTTAGTCTGTTGGTTCAGAATTGAGAGTCTCCTCTGGTGTCCTAAAGCGTGTTGGCACCGACTGCCCACGAAACCAAGCACAGTCCATGGAGCTGTACTAGGAGCTTGACAATCATTTTGCAGAAGGTGTTCAAGCCAACATAGAAGTCAGCTAAATGGACTTGGGCTGCAATCCTATGACCTCTTCCAGTGCATCTCAAGGGGCATAGCATACATCCTATCTCCCTCTTAACGATTGGAGAGAGAGAGGCACAATGTTGGAAAGGGATATTTAGATACTGGATCCCCAGCACAGAGGAAATATCCACATATCTGGTCCTCTTAGTATCCTAGCTTTGACATCAGTAGGGCCAAAAAGGGTGGTGGTGGATGACACTGTGTTTTCTGGGCATAATGGGGAAAAGCATGAATCCAAAAGATCCATAGCTTTCTCAATACCCTGACATGTCCCTGAACCTGGTGTAAATCTATCCTGTCAATTTCCCTCAAAACCATTTAAAAGCAGGTAAGAGGATGGGAAAGCACCAGAGACCTTCCTTAACCTCACTGCCATCCACAGATAACTGGATATAAAATATCCCACTCAATGTATTTTTTAGGTTATTAGGACAATACAGCTTATAATAGATTTAAAACTATTTATGAATCTCTTGGTAGCAGCAACGGCAATTGTGTTCTAGTGGAAGAAATACTACAATGACTGACTGGTTTTATAGGATTTGAAATATAGCCATCACAACTGTACTTATTCTGAGTCATTTAGAAATACTATTTAATGGAACAATGGTTGTTATTTGAAATGTTTTGGAACAAAAACTTTCAAGAACAAAGTAGGCTGCAAGCAGTCTTCTTTGCCATTTTTTTTAAAGATTCGTTTTAAAACCATGTGTTTGTTTTGTTGATTCAGGAAGTCAAACATACAATACGAACAGTAAAACTGAAATATTCATTTCATTTTGAACATTTGTGAGTATTTCCATTCAGCTTTAAGGGTGACAATTGTGTGCCTTCTGCTGTTTCCTCTTGGCTCCCATATCGGAAAAGTTAGTTGGGCATGTTTTAACCCAGAAGTGGACAACCCCAAGCCTAGGTGCTGAACATCTGGCTCTTGGGACTCTTCCTAGCCCCCTCACCAGCCCTGCTCTACATCCTCTTTCAGTGTTTTGGCTGGAATGTGTCCCAGAACTGTGATAAATTCTCTTGCTTACCACACTCAAGGATGAGATGTTGTCTAGGTGCTTGTAGGTGGAGGTATAGAAACTTCTGACTTTTGTATGGATGCAGTGTAGCCTACTGTATAATTATGAGAATCACAACCATTGCTCCACACGTCTTTTGCCTCTGGCTCTTCCCATCAACTGGCACACGGCCCCTGGAAAGTTGCCCATCTTGGAACATGGCCCTTGGAATGCAGCTTTAATTTTTCAGTGACACGGCATTTTATTTATTTAGGCCACTTCCACACCATACATTTAAAGTGCATGAGTTCCCACACCCCACAAACAAACAAACAAACCCAGAACTTTGGCTTACCCCTCACAGAACTGCAATTCCCAGCCGCTTTAGCAAAATGCAGGTCCTAGGTTTCTTTGGAGGAGGTAATGTCCTTTAAGGGCAGGATTCAACCAAGTACAGTGGTACCTCTGGTTACGTACTTAATTTGTTCCGGAAGTCCGTACTTAACCTGAAACTGTTCCTAACCTGAAGCACCACTTTAGCTAATGGGGCCTCCTGCTGCTGCCGCGCCGCAGGAGCACGATTTCTGTTCTCATCCTGAAGCAAAGTTCCTAACCTGAAGCACTATTTCTGGGTTAGTGGAGTCTGTAACCTGAAGCGTATGTAACCTGAAGCATATGTAATCCGAGGTACCACTGTAGTTGCATGCATGGAATGAGGGCCACTCACAAAACAGGATCCATGGGGAGGGGGGAGACTCATTCCATGCGGAGACCCTGTTCTGTGCACACATAACCCACTTAGCACTATGTTGAATTCCACCCTAAACATCTGGCATGTGCGCAGCCTTATATGTAAATTTAATGTCTGCTTTTTCAGATGATGGGGCTCACAAAGCAACTTGCAATTAAAATGCAATAGAATAAAACCATATAAATATAGCAAAACAACGACACTAAAATAATCAACAGTGTTTAGCAAGACAGGGCAAGATCAAGAACCAGAATTTTAAGAAGCAGCAGGAAGAAGCAACAACAAAGTAACAAGTCAGTGGTGGGGTAGACAACTTCTCACTCCCAGAATAGAACAGCCTTCATCAGACATCAGAATGTGGGAGAAGGCAGCTCCTGAAGTCCCAGTTGGAAGTGTGACAACCAGCACTTTGCATGGGGCTTAGAACACACAGCAGGAGCTAAGGAAGATCAGATAATGATCAGAGCAACGTCCTCCACAAAACAGAACCCATTTGATGCTCTAACTGAAGCATTCTGCACCAGCTGAAGCCTGCAGACATTTTTCAAAGGCAGCCTCAGGAAGAGTGTGTTGCAGTATCTTTAACCCAGATGTGACCCAAGCATGGATGGTGTGGCCAGCAAAGGGTCATCAAGGGTCTTCCACCCATTTGGTGTGCACCTGCTCAAAATGGGCAATGATGGACTTGGCATAGGACTTGGCAACCTATGCTCCAGCCTCTTCGTGTGGCTGCAGCAGTAGTTGGGTTGGGTGGGATTCAGGCTGCTTTGCATCCTTCTCTTGTGACAAAAAATGGCATTGGGGGCTCCTGTAAGGAGCCTGGGGGGGCAGCCTTGCCTAAACTCTTCCCACATTTGCTAAGTTGGATCCTGGATGCTTGGCCTGCATCACATTGGGTCCAACACTGATCAACTTCAAAGGGTACATTGGGAGGTGGAATATGGTTCCAACAGGAAGGGCTGATTGGAATGATGAAATGAACCTCACTCTGCTGCCATGACAACCCCACTTACCTGCTGTATAATCAATGAAGTTGTGGGCTGTTTTTGACCAAAACCGTCATCTAATGTGTATCATTCCTGCTACACCCACAGGCCACAATACTGAGACTGCCAAACAAAAGGGAATCCTCCATTGATGACATCCAGATTGGCCTTAGAGTGCTGTTGTAATTATGTATTATAACTAGATAATACATGTGCCACATTTTGAACACTTGAAGGTGCTGTTCAAATCATAAGCATTATCATTGTTATCATCTCTTCTTACTCATCAAGCTTGTTTTTCATATATTTCCCACTTCCTAGGAGCACATAAAAGCTGTTATTCCATGCAGACCTACTCATTATTTCTTCTTCCCAAACCCACTTGCCTACTGTCCAAATGTGCCTGTAATTGTTTTGGTGTAGCTGGATTTTGAAAGCTAGAAACTGTTATTGTTGGGGGGTTTCCTTACATAGGGCAGCTTATTATGATAAATCTCGAGAATCTCTGTTTTAGCTGAATTATTGTTTCCAAAGATCTGTCAGAACATTATTGTGCCCTGATGCATGCTGTCATCCTTTCAGGCAGTAGGTTTTCCCTCTTGCCTAAAATAATTCTGTTCTGGGCATCAACCCAACAGTTAGATTTTTTGGATCAAATGCAATTATTTCTTCAATGACCTTCACACTTGATTCCAAAATGAGTTTTGGCCCACAACACATTTGCTAATGGATATGTTGCACCCTCTCTAAAATTTTAGCGTGTTAAGTGAGTGTGCAATGTACACATCTTTGGGGCAGAATTCAACTAACTAATCCCGTCAGAGAAAACTCACACACTCAGTAGGCTTGCCCCCAAAACTGGAGCATCCCCACCTGTATTTAGGGGGTGGATTGGTAAAGCACATGCCTTGCATGCAAAAGATCAGAGGACCATTCCCAAGGTCTCCTGCCTGAAACCTTGGAGAGCTGTTAGACATTCCTGCACTAGATGAGTTTATGGTCTGGCTTGGGATACAGCCATTTCCTTTATTAACAGCTGAGCTGTCAGGATGCTATCAGCAGCTCCCAGCTGGTTGCCCAGGAAAGTATAAAGACAAGAAAAAGTTTCTTACTGTCCTTTTTTATTTCAATCTTTACAGAGAGAGCCTATAAACCCAGACTCTTGCATAATGGTGTTGTCCTGAATAAGTCTCCACACACACACCCCATCTCTCCCAATTCTTCATTCATCATTTTCATCATCTCCTCTACGGGTACTGATACGTGCCCTCTGTCTTTGAGCTCTTTGCTCTCCTACTTTTAAGGCTCGCCGGGTTCAGGTTCTGGGAGATGGAGGATCTGGGATGTTTTCTAATAACAACATGCCGTTCTAATAACCATTTTCTGTTTTCTAATAACAACATGCCGTTTTCTAATAACAACATGCCGTTTTCTAACAACAACAAGCTGTGTGTTGTTGTTCTGGCTCTCCCATGATTTCCCAGCTTTTCCCCTCATCTGCCTTTGAGCTGCTACCTCCCTCAAACCCCTGTTGTAAATCTGTACTGTCTTCTTCCTCCTCCTCCTCCTCCTCCTCCTCCCTGCAAGGGTCAGGGTGGGGAGGCGGTCTCCACCATTCCTCCTCTGCCCAGTCCCTGACATGAGCTTTCCAAGAAGAAAAATATTAAAAAAAATTCATGTGAAAGCAAAAATTAAGAGCATCACTTATCTTTCTTTTCTTGTTCCAAGTTATCAGGATTGAAGAATGTTGCAAACCATACAAGTTAGCAGCCTCGAGCAATGTCGACAGCCAATACAACAACCACAGTTTACCCAACACAACAGCTCCTATTAAGAGTAACTCCCCAAGCACAACACTAAAAACCCAGTCCAAAAACATTCACTTTTCTCATGAGTACTTCATCAGAGACTTTAATAAGCTACTGCAGTTCTCAAGGCACATTGTTGGCACCAGTGCTATTTATTACAAAGGACAGACTGCATATTTTGGAATAGACAATTGCCATTGTGTGTGCCAAAAAGAATTATGCAAGAAGATCAAATGGCCAGAAAAACCACGCAGAGACACAAGTATTACAGACATTGTTATGGACGCAATATCTCAGGTTGTCAGGAACGCTGGACACCATTAACAACTGATTGTTCAACATTTGAACTAGCTTTTAAAAAAAGAGAAATTGTGGAATCACATTACTTGATGTGGTTTCAAATGGTTGGAAAGGCATCACTCATGGCTGTAGGGTGCAGCTTCTTCCAATTCTTCCAATAGTTTTATAGAGTTGGGCTTTATGTGTGGTATTATTTGTCTTTATACACGGGTGGGGGACTTGTCAAGTTTTTCTCTAGAGTTTAGACCAGGGGTGCCCAAACTTTTTTTCAAAGAGGGCGGCCAGATTTGATGAACATGCGTGAGCACTGACCAAAGTTGTTGAGCAGTTGTTGAGCTTTTTTTAAGATTTGACCCTGGTCTAGACCATTTCTAGTGTGAGGGGCTGGAAGTAGTCTGAAGTTGTGTGTGTTAGTGGAAATGGATTTCATGTCCCTGGAGTACAAGTCCAATCCTGTGTGGAACTGTGTCCTTACTGGATGGAAATGGGGAATGCTGAGTTTTTATCCCAGGTGAGAGCTGGAGTATGAGTCACATCCGATATCGTTTCTTTGTGTGTCCCCTGACAGTATCGTCTACTGTGTGTATTCAGTTTACTAGAGGTGGATCAGGGAAGTTGTGTGTCTTGGCTAGGACCGAGGCAGGGGATGGGAGTGGGACTGCCATCCCTATGATGGTTGGTAGGGGGAGATATGGAGGTGGTCACAGGAGTGAGGAGGAGGGCTAATTACATCAGAGGCTGTGTCCACTCTGTTTCTCCTGCCATATTTCAGAATTTGGGGATGGCCTGGTGTTGAAATCATCCACAATTTGATCATAATTAAATTAAAATCATGATCTTTTTTCTTTTTAAGTCTTGCTAATCTTGTGTGGAAGATAACCACTTAACTAAAGACCAGCCTATATTTTCACCTACAACAATCGCATGGAAATTACCTTTGTCAGCAACAGAGCATATATATATGAAGTCCTGCTTGGTACTGAATGGGGGAGTGGAGGGACAGGGAAAGAAGGGCCATTCATATTTGCACTGGGAATGAGCAATTCAATGTGCCCTTTGCCTGTGCTCCAATTCATGCAGGAATGGGTAGAACTCATTTTGTTGGTCTTTTCAGCTCAGTTCAAAATATGGCCTTGGTTAAGAATTATCTGCTGCCCAGAGCATTAAAGGGAACAACAGTAGATCTCCCAAAAGCACCTGAAGAATAAGAACAACACTGGATGTCTTTATTTCCTATCTGTAAAGTGGGGAGGGAAGCACAAAGATGGATATCTGGAGGCAGCAAGCCATATAGAGAAAGAGTTCAGCATAATCGCTTGCCAACTACCAATGTAATGGTCCTCTCCCCAGACAGCTGCTGATATTTGAGTGTGAGAATGCCGGAGCAGATCCTGAATATTAACAGAGCCTGTTTACCTCAGGGGCTTAAATACCAGCTGCACACTATTCGGTTTTTTTGCATTTGGTATATACAGAAAGCAAGGTAATGCATCTTTAAGTTTAGTGTATCTTTAAGTGTTTCTTATTATTTACCTATAGCACTTACTCCTAGAAGCTGTCCGCATGCAACAGCGGCCACACCCCAGGAATGGCTTTGGCTGGCCAGCTAAACCAGGTGATGATAGCCGATGGATCTCAAACCCTTGGTGAGTTAGGGAGTTTATCTGCATGCAAAGGCAGGCTCTGGCAGGTTGAGAAGCCGAGGCCAATAGTGGGTCCAACGGTCAAGAAGGTGGTTACTGCACATACTGTAGAGGGAGGTCAGGAGTAGATGGGGCTCATCGAGCTGGGAAGTTGGCCCATATAGAAGGAAAACTCTGATCCTAAACATCTGCTGCCTTGTGGGATATCCTCAGGAGAAGAACCAGTGTGGAGTCCCTAAGACGGTTGAATGGCCTCCTTCTGGCAGCTCCAGCAGCCAAGCTGGTGCCAAACATGTTGCTCTGCTTTCCTTTGGACCACATCAGTGATGTCAAGAGTGGGATCTTGTCAACAGGGCAGCCCAGGACCTTCATATACGCTGCCAAGGCTTACACACTAGGGAAGTCGCTTTGGTGCTGCTAACACAGCAGTTTGACTTCACCCACGGAGACACACTCCATTGTCCCTCAAGATGGATGGATGCCAGCAGCAACTCACACTTGCAAAGAAAAGAGAGAAGTCATTTCCCATATGTCAGTATCCAGCTTCATTGCTGGCTGCGTTAAGTGGAAGAAGGTGACCAAATGCAAAAACAAAAAGGCTCCTGAATGAGGAACACCAATCCCACAATGAACACCTGTCTGGAAGCACCTCAAGGCTAATCTAGAGATTACATGGGAGATTTGTGACAGAGAATGATTTTCTTATCCAAAAGCAACCATGGGGACCCCAATCTGTATTGGACCCACAGCAGTGGGAATAACAATTGCAACCTGCACTGTAGTCCTGATCCAAAGTGGGGGTTTTGCGGTTGCTTTAAGAGAACCAGATGACTTTAGGAGTTCCAGCCTTTGCATCTAGTTAAGATCTCAAATACATGATCAAATAGGATGTTGCAGCATGGGCTGTACCCCAATGAAACAACTCCTCAAATCTATAACAATAAGTAGCTGGTATAACGTACAGTAACAGGTTTTATTTAACAGGATTTCTACTAGATCCCTGGCAGGCAGGGCCAAGCTGGCAGAAGCCCACAAGGCTGGCTGCCCCATACCTCTGCCAGCAATGGAGAAGCAGCACTGGTGTTGCTGATTTCATGTGAGATCTTACCCAAAATTGGCTGGTGCCAGCAACAAATGTGGCAGGGTGGGTGGTGCAAGTGATGGCATCATTAGCAAATATGGTGATGCTGGCAGCAAGAGGGCAGGGTGGCAGGGCTCCTAATGCAGGCCTGCAGCAAAACTTCCAAAAATAGAAAAGTGTGGGTGGGCCCTGGCCTGTACCCAAGAGGACAGCACCCAAATAAAACACAGTCAGTTGTTGAGGGGTTTCAAATTAACAATGTGGTTCATTTAGCAATCCAGATGAAACACAACTGTTGGCCTTTTGTCATCTTGTGAAAGAGAAACAGCATTTGAAAGCCTGGGTCCTGATGAATGAGTGTTTCAGCTTTCAAGAAGGTGGCTCAGAGGGAATATAGAAATTAAGTGTGACGTTTAGTCAGTTGGTGACCTGTTAAAAGTGTCTGTGTGTATTACAGTCTGCTGACACAACACATTTAGCTGGAGCTGTAACCAAAGCAATGGTAGCACTACAAATGACTGAATATCCAAACTCTATTTTTAAATAAGCACTCCAGACCACGGTTCAAGCTTAGTACCAGCAATGTACTGCTGTTAAACTAGTGGTAACCACCCCAGTCCTAAATACATATGTGATGGGCCTGCAATTGTGTGTTCTGACATTTCCCTGTAAATGCATTTGTGTCAATTACTTATTTAATTTGTTCCTGGTCTACAGAGGCACAGAATGGCCTGTACCACTTCAAACTGACAGCACATGATCCCATCTTTGGTTATTGTCCATTTCCTGCGTTAAAACTGTCTGCAAATAGAAACATAGAATAGCAAGTCGAAGACTGGAATATAATATTTTCCCCAGATATACTAGTTTCTATTGCAGCCCCACCTTTTTCTAACTTTGGAGGGGAATTAAATACTGGAATCTCCCTCCAAAGTGGTATAGTCTTTTCTACTCTCCTGTAGGCATCAGTCAACCAAATATCGATTTGTTATTGATTTACATCAGAGGTGGGAAAACAGTATCTCTCTAGATACTATTGGGCTACATCTTCAGTTTATATATTCCTAAAATTAGAAGCTGTGGGTGAAAATCAACATAGCACTAAGTGGAACATGCATGTGTGGAATGAGGTTGACTCATACAATGGGATTTCCCCCTTCTCTCCCATGCACCCCCTAAATCTGTTCTATGGGTTCCCCCAACCTTCCAGAGCAGATTTAGTGAGCATGGATTTAAACTGCCCACCATTTCTCTAAGCCAGTCTGTCAGGTGTCTCCTGCTAAACCAGGCATGGCCAAACTTGGCCCTCCAGCTGTTTTGGGACTACAACTCCCATCACCCCTAGTTAACAAGACTAGTGGACAGGGATGATGCGAACTGTAGTCCCAAAACAACTGGGGGGCCAAGTTTGGCCATGCCTGTGCTAAACCTATATGCAAAAAGGGTACTTAAAGGGCCTGAGGAACAGAGACAGCTGACCAATTAACTCTGAAGCTTATCGGTCAGGAAGAGTCAGAGAAAACTTTATAAAGCTTAGTTGCCCCTGCAGCCTCATTCACCTCCCATAACCAGGGGATCCTGTTGTTCTCTTTCCAACACCAGGATTCCAAGTTGGACTGTCTGTAAAGTTGACAATTGATGCTTCTTATTGGTGAGTAAACCTGAACAGCTAGTGTAGTGTGTAGTTTCAGATTAGTTCACTTGTAGAGCTCTGGTTTCTTTTGTATTCTGTTTTGACCTTCTGCCTGCTTCCCCCACACACCTGATTCCTAACAAAGTTTCTTGATTTGACTGCTGGAGTGTGTGTGGTTGCCAACCTCAGGGTTTTAGAATCCCCACATGCCCAGATGTTTGGCATTCAGGCTACTGGCTGTTTAGGACCGGAGTTGTAAGTGACCAGCACGCTCTTCTGAGGTCTGGGAGACTCAAAGAGAGCATTGGGCTGCCTTAACACTCCACGTAACTCACAAGGGAAGCTTGAAAATTAATTGCTTACCATTTGGGTTGCAGAAGTAAATGGGAGGGTGGTAGATGCAACTACTCAAGAGTAAGACCCACTGGAGCATTGCAGGGCTTTTATGTTGCAGTTGGACAATGAAGGGGGTGGAAGCAACTCACTTGGGCATCTCCCTCTTTGTCGCACTGGGGGGAAAGAGTGGGGAAAGTCCTTATTATTTTTTCTGGTGCAACCCTTCCACTGCATTTTTTAATTTCTGAAGACTCTTGATTAAAAAACAAATCTCCAAACCTTTTGACAAATGCATAGGTATACAGTATTAACTTAGCCCCAGAAAACAATGAGCAAGCTGCCTATTATTCTTCTGTACATAACGTTCAGCCTTGTCTTGATACAGAAGTAAGCAGAAGTAGAAAATAGGAGAATCATGCAAAAATTTGCATTGGTTGCTAACAGAAACCAAACAAAACCCCATGATAGAACACCGTGCTGCCTATGTAACAGGATCACATTCCTGAAACACCTGCTGTGGCAATATGCAGAATCCATTTCTCAGAGCTGCTGACCTGCCTTAGCAGGCAGATATATCAGTATAACAAATACTTAATAAGAATACATTGAAACCAAGGATACTGTGTAGTTTGAGGGTAGCCCTCCAGATGTCTTTGGACTTCAGCTGCCATCAGTTCCAACTAGCTTGACCAATGGTCAGGGATAATGGGAATTCAGCGACATGTGGAAGGGAAGGCTCCACACTGGCTACCCCGGCATGGTTTATCTTGCTTTCTTCAGGGTACAGATGAGGCTTGATTGGTAGAGCCGGTTCTTGTGAATATGGGCCAGATTCAACTAATGAGTCCCATCAGCAGAAGCCCAAAAAGGACTTCCACCACTGCAGTGGGTCCTCCCTGCACTCCCTGCCCCCCATGTGCCTCCCACTGGCATGTTTGGGGAGGAGAGGAAAGCAGAAATGCTTTGCGCTGACAGAGTGGTCTCCTTAGTGCTAGGTTGAATTCCTCCCTCTGTTTTGCTTACCGAGTTGTTACTGCCAGAGGAGAAGAGGTTATACCTCCAACATTTTGTGTGACAGACTATACCGTTATTCAGGCCCAACACCAGGACCCACCATCCTTAGTCAGCTGCAGAGCACCCCCACATCCATGCAGCTGAGGCCTAGTCTGCCCCCTCCACCCTCCACCTTAAACTATTCTTTCTAGGCTATAGTGCCAGCATTTCATATTATAATAATGATTTATTATTTATACCCCACCCATCTGGCTGCGTTTCCAGCAGAATATTAAAACACAATGCTTCATCAAATATTAAAAGCTACCCTAAACAGGGCTGCCTTCAGGTGTCTTCTAAAAGTCCAATAGTTGTTTATTTCTTTGACATCTGATGGGAGGGCGTTCCACAGGGCCACTACCAGGAAGGCCCTCTGCCTGGTTCCCTGTAACTTCGCTTCTCGCAGTGAGGGAACCGCCAGAAGGCCCTCGGCGCTGGACCTCAGTGTCCAGGCAGAACGATGGGGATGGAGACGCATTTATTTTCCTCCAATGCTCCCAACATAGCTTTGCTGTAGGGCATTATGGGAAATTAAAATGGACATCTCTGTTGAAGCACAGCACTGTTGCCACCTGCTGTTGCTACCTCCAGGAAAACCCTCTGGTGAGAGTGGAGGGGGAATCCACTGAAGTAGGAGAGGGCCTCGTCAGTGGGCATTTTGTCCAATTCAGCCTCAGACCTGGAGCTTTCCCTTGGTTCTGCGGTACAGGATGCTTTACAAATATGAATTTTCACATTCAGTGTATCTGTTGAAACACCCCATGTACCAGGGGCTCCAAAGGACCCAGAAAAGATACCAGTCAGAGCTTTAAACACAGTATAGGGCAAGATGGACTATGAGTATAAGGCAGCTGCTTTGACTCCAAACCTTTTATTTTCTGCTCTGTCATGCTGACAGGCATGACGGGGCTAAACCTAATTGTTTGTGACAAGGTGTCAATAGCTTATCCAGCTACAATCTAGGCATCTACTGAGGAGCAACAGCGCTCAGATGAATATTTTATTCCCACAGTACAGTGGCAGGCAAAGTTTAAGGTTACCATATTGAATTCATTAAATCTGCTCCATAGTTTTTGACCTTAATGCTGTATCAGTGCTCAGAATATGGAAGGGTCTTCATGAACTCCACAAGTCCCACCCCTTGTCTTCCATTTTGGTCAACCATGGCTGTCACATTGCCTTCTAAAGGCAGTAGCTAAGGATGTCAACTCAAATGGTAAGTGGCTCACTCTGAGCTCCTCTGCAATTTGAGTATTGTTCCTTCTCATTCTGGGTCTTGCTTTAATTACTTTAATTGGCTGCCTGTCATAATTTCTGCCTGTGTTTCTGGAAGTTTGCTATAGGCTCTCTTCTCTGAAGCCATTACATATGAATCCCACCAGGAGTCAATCACAGGCACACTTGTCTGGTAATAAGAAATACAATGGGGATTACCATTTGAATAGAATTGCATTGCCCCACCTCCTGATTGACAGAACATGAAGCTGACAAGGGATGGGGAAATAATTCTGGCTTTCAAGACCATTGATGCATTGATGGCATTAAAGGCTTCAGCAACCTTTCATTAATCTAACGAAGGAGCACTGTTGTTGTTTATTGACCACAATAGGACAAACAAGTAGTAGTTTTGCAAAGAAGAAAAGAAAAAGAGGAATATGGCATTGCATTTCTATAAAGTAACATGATGCAAAGTGGTCCTCTCCTAAGTCTCAGTGTGCTCTGTTGGAGGAGGAAATGAGCCAGCAGAGAGAAGGCAGAAGGCCTTCTCGGTAGCAGCACCCTCTCTGTGGAACACTCTTCCTTCAGGTGTCAAGGAGATAAAGAACTACATAACTTTTAGAAGACATCTGAAAGCAGCCCTGTATAAGGAGGTTTTTAATGTTTGGTATTTTAGTATGTTTTATATCAGCCCTGAGTGCTCACTGGAAGGACATATCCTGAAGCTGAGACTCCAATACTTTGGCCACCTCATGAGAAGAAAAGACTCCCTGGAAAAGAACCTGATGTTGGCAAAGATGGAGGGCACAAGGAGAAGGGGATGACAGAGGACAAGATGGTTGGATAGTGTTCTCAAAGCTACCAGGATGAGTTTGACCAAACTGTGGGAGGCATTCGAAGACAGGAGTGCCTGGCGTGCTCTGGTCCATGGGGTCATGAAGAGTCAGACACGACTAAACGACTAAACAACAACAACAATATATGCTGCAAGCCGCCCAGAGTGGCTGGGGAAACCCAGCCAGATGGGCAGGGTATAAATAATGAAATAATAATAATAATAATAATAATAATAATAATAATAATAATAATAATAGATTAATAAAAATAAAAATAATTATACCTTCCTGCCTGTGGAAAGACTAAAAATTGGAATGGCTTTGGTCCATAATTGGGTCAATAGGAGAAAGCAGTTCTATTTTTTTATACTGGTTGGAAGAAAAGTTATTGGAAGTTAAAGGGTGCTTTCTGTTGAATTTGTACTGCTGTTATTTTTTGTAGCTTGCATTGCCTGACTAGTCCAGCTTGTTCACTACCTACTCAACCTTTATGGCTGTAACCAGTACAGAACAAAACAAAACAAAACAAAACAAAACAAAACACCTAAAGTCTCGTTTCCAAAAGCTGCTATAGAGCTTTGTCAGGGAAAGTAGGAAATAGGAAAGAAAACAAATATTCTTATTTTGAATCATGCCTTGTAATATTCTGCTCCTATTATTGGGAACATATCCTACCCATCAAGCTACTCTTTCTTAAAATCTCTGCTTGAAAACCACTTTTGCAATGCTGTTGAATGGCTCAGCCCAGACATTTTCAATTTGTTTTCTTCTGTTTTATCTTATATCATCCTGAAGAATCTTGACTTTCTCCTTAATCTTTGCCCCACCAATCTACTCTATTTATATTGTACTTGTGGCAGTGGTGCATTTGCCACCAATTGGCTGAGTTACTGTGATGGCATTTTGCACATATATGTTTAAAAGATTTCCATCTTGCGTTATGACTGACTGAGCCGATATTTGTGCTGGCATTCACCTTCTTTATTCTGCAGTATCTAAGATCCGTCACATAAAGTATTGTTAGTTTGGGCCTCTGGCATATCCCATATTATTTTTATTTTTATGTAATGTGCTTTTATTGCCAGTTGTGTGCAAAACAGAATAGAGATTGTAAGTACCTGCTACGACTTACATGTAAATTATGTTTGCTGTAGTCATACTGTTGCACTGGTTGGCAAATCCATGTTTAATCTGGTGTGCTATAGGAATATTCACCAACTAAATCAAAGACCAAAATCTTACCACGTACCCAATCTAATCTGTCAGCTGACAGAGCTACCAGTATTTGCACACTGAGGCAAGATCATCAAGCCTGCTTGAGTGCTGCAAATGTAGACAGAACTATGGTATTTGCTGAATGTTGGCAGTCCCACAACTGCAAATTAATGCAAATTAATAGTGAGTGCTGGGAAAGCCAACTTATGTGATCACTTGCCTGGTGTTTTACCACTAGTGACTGGCCTCTACAATTCAGTCACTTCAAATTGTCCATGTAGTAGGGTCTATCTTTAAATGACTGTGTTATATTGGTGCCATAGAAAGGTAAATTCCTTATTATTGCTGGATAGCACAGCCATCTTTTCTAATTCCCCCTGAGCCTGCTTGCCTGGATCAGGTTTGATTTCTGACCTAAATGGAAAGCTGAATGGAAAAGGCCACCTGTCAGATCCTGAGCATAATGGCTGGATGCCATTTGGAGTTATGTGGACCACAGCAAAAGTTCTCATTAAAAAGCAGCAGCTTTAGAGCAAGACTTGGAAGAGTACAAATGCTAACTGGCTTCTGAAATGTTCCATCAGAGAGAGCAGCAGCCTTAATTAAGGAACTAAGCAACTCACAGCACATGACAAGACTTGGAATCATGCTTGAGCCTCAGCCTGCAAGGTGCAGAAAATGAAGGGAGGGTATCAGACAGCAAGCACAAGGTTAAGAGTTATAATGGAAACCTGAGCAGCAACTGGGAAACTTTTCTGAAGATACCATAGAAAGATAGGAATCAGCCTTGTACCATTGGTCCTTCTAGCTAAGTATTGTCTACAGTGACTGACAGGCTCTTCAGGATTTCCAACAGTGTGTCCCACCCCACCCCCACCCCTACCTGGAGATGCCAGGCATTGAACCTGTGACCATGCAAACAAGATGCTCTACCTCTGAGCTATGGCCCTTACCCAAGGCTCCATGTGATACAATTATTTGTAATTCTAATGATACTAGATATGAACTGGATAGGGCTGGGCTATTGAGTTGGGACAAGAGCCACTTAGGGCTGAATTGCATGTGTACAGTACTTTAGAAGTGGTGGTATAGGCAACAGTGGTGCTTTAGAGAGCTGTCTGTGTGACTTGGCTCTTCTGTCCAGCCAGTGTGGTATAGTGGTTAGAGTGCTGGACCTTGGGAGACCAGGGTTCGAGTCCCCACTTAGCCATGAAGCTCACTGGGTGACCTTGGGCCTCTCAGCATAACCTACCTCACAGGGTTGTTGTGGGGGTTAAATGATGGGGGAGAGAACTGCGTATCTCTTTGGTGAGCAAGGTAGGATATAACAAGCTCAAGACCAGACACAGCAAGGCCCCTTCCTTTTGATTCTTTTAATTCTGACTCTTCCCTATTGGTGCTGTCCACAGCCCTAGTGCTGAAATGGCTATAGATATGCATTTGATGCAGCCAGCATTCTAAAGTAATAAATATTAATTATATATACACACAGCAATTGGGTGCAAAGGTCTGACTGTCTGACTGAGCTGGTAAACTTGTGGGGTGGGCTCGGTTGCTTCAGATTTCAGGTGACAAAAGTTGTCCTCCATATAATAAATTAATCCCTTCACAAATAAAAATTGGCATGTCAGGGAGAACCCTTTCCCTCGACATTTAGTTTTTTGCATTGATGGAAGGCGCCAGTGTACTCAAGCCTGGAAACTGGCTGCAAGGCTCTCTCCCCTCACCTCTACCAGGAGGGGGGCCAGAGTCTTGATGCACCCCAGCACCCCCCTACAGTGGCAGGAAGAGAAGCTGCAGCCAATCAGCCCCAAAGGTATCAGATAACCTATGGAACTAAAATGGGCTGCAGCTGGAGAGCCTGACTTCCATCCCATCTAACCACATTATCCATCTCTGGCCCTTTAGAGCCCTGTCTGCCACTGTGGAACCTGGCCACTGGCCAGTTTGGACCACGCCATTTGTATCTGAGCCCAGATAGTAGAAATTGGTCACCTTACTCAGTGTTATCTACCATGGCTGGCAGCAGCTCTCTGTGATTTCAGATAGGGGTCTCTTCCAACCCTATCTGGAGATACCAAGGGATTGAACCTGGGACCTTCTGCATGCAAAGCAGATGCTCTTCTACTAACCTACACCCCAATAGGGCTTTTTAAAAAGGGGGTCGTGCAGCAATAAAACTGCTTGCACATTTACAAAGCAAAGCAGGGTCTGGCATGGTTTCAAATTGGATGGGGAACCACGTGTTGAAATTGCTACATTGCACATGACCTTTGGGTCCCTTCCAACTCTACAATTCTATGATTCTTTAAGAACATTCAATGACATCCACCTCCAGCCTAAAGTGGTACAAATCTGTCCAGCTCACAACATTGTATGCATGATGTTGCATATGGCATTCTTTTCCCCCACCCTGTTCATGCTTACCAGCATGCTAAGTTTTCTTATGGCCTAGACCATGTTCACCACGCCTAGTGAAGGGTTAAGGAAATAGGTTTCTTTGGGGGGTATTGGAAATGATGGTTAAGAAAGCCCTGTGCTGAAAATTTGGAGCATCCTTCATCTTGGTAAACTTCCATACAGTTGAGCCAGAGAAGGTGTGTCAGACTAGCATTGGCCCTACTCTGTATAATATTTAAAACAGGCCTGACTACAAGAAATTCAAAAGGAGAACCTTGAAATCAGAATGGATGGGATATGTCCATATGGACAAATGGAGGGTGGCTGGCTTTATTATGTTGTGAGATGGATGGGTTCTGGATGCATGTGGAGCCCATGCCTCTCTCCACAGTGGGGATGGGCTGGGGATGTGCAGCTTGCTGCTCAGCACATTACACAAGAAGCATGAGTCACTTGCGGTTCCTCTGTCAGTGCCTATTATAAGCAATGTCTAAAAGCACACAGAACCTGTGCTCTGGTTTTAACACTTGCCTTTGCAGCTATCTCACCTCCAGACAGAAAAGGCAGTGTGCATCTCTCTTTTGGACCCCACCCCCACCCACCCCCCCTTAGATGCTCAGACCTACAGGTCTAAAGGAGAAAATTGACTGTGCTGGTTATCACTCTGTTAACCCCAATGATTAATTACTTAGAAGACTGGTCTAAAAATAGACCACTTGTTTTGCCTGCTCTGCGCAGGTAAAATTTAAATAGAGAAGACTTGGAATTTCTACTAGTACTCACAGGCATTTTTAATTTTATGAGGATGTTGTTCTACGTCACGTGTATTTATAAATGCTCTTTACTTCCTTGAGGAAAAGGTTTACCTTGAATTAACCTAGGCATATGTTCCAGAATATATATACAGGATCTGACATCTTCACAAAGCTCATGCTGATTGCATGCATGCAATGTGCTTCATTCTAGCTAATATAATCTATTTTAGTAACTTACATTTGGGTCAATCTGTTCTCATACAAATTCTTTATAAATACGTCTCTTCCCCTCCAGTACTCCCCCCTGCAGTCTGAACGGCTGACCTAAGTATTGCAAAAATAAGAGATTCGAGAACAAGTAGCTTTTAAAGAGATTCTTCTGTCCAAAATACTGTTTTATTTTTTTAAAAAAATTAAAACATTTTATTTAAAGTATACAATTTCTAGGAAATAGTTTTTTGGCAACACTACATCTAATCAACAATCTCAAGACAGACACTTGAATTTAAACCAATTTTCTGCCTCTAAATTAATTGGGCATATACTGAATTTAAAAACCTTTACTGTTTCTGATGTTTACTTGTTTTGTCTCTGTGATAGACTAAAATTATGGTCTCCCTACACAGCTATATAAACAGATAGCTCATTCTTCTGTCACATAATCTAGGGTAAATTACTAGAATCAAAACTGAATTCATGAGTTTCCTTACAGCAAAATCCTGTGTATGTCTACTCAGAAGTAAGTCCTACTGAGTTTCAATTAGACTTAGTTCCTAGGCTAAGTGGCTATAGGACCACAGCCTTGGTACCCAAGTCTCCTTTTATTTAGATGTTTACCTGTTACATAAATAACTAAAACCCCAAGTGTGAGAAGAAGCTATGGACATTGCCAAAACTATTGCTACACAACCTTTTACTCTCCTTTCAGAGCCCCACTGATGCCCTCAGGTCATTTTCTCTGCTTTGATGCAACAGTGTGGATCTGCTTGCACATTACTTTGTTTTTCTGGTCTCAGGACCACAAAGCCTTTTAAAGCATCAGAAGGCCTGATGCATGTTTAGGAGTTGCAGTCAGCAGTCAGAGGGGGCCCTGCAACCTTGGGACAGAACAATGAGTGCCATGGAGCTAATGTGAAATGTTTAGGTTTTGAATTCCAAGGCCCACCTATGTAGCATCTAGGAAAGGCGCTCTGCAGCCAGAACGAGCAAGTCTCCTAGTTGCAGTGATCAAAAATAGCCAAGGGAGTTTCACAGACATTTTTGTGCTCTTAAATCTTGGAGTAAGTACTCATTGGCTAATGTCTCTATAGTTTCCTCTCCTCAATAGCAAGAGATATGCAAGCTGAATTATGGAAAATTGGCCTGATGAGGGATTAAGACTGGAGCCAGCTTGTGGGGTGATGCAGCTGCCACCATGAAGTGGGGGACTTCCTCCTGGTAAGATCTTGAGGAAAGGTGTGACAACAGCCCCTTTAAAAGGGTTTGTTACCTGTAGAAGCAGCTTTTTTCTCATGTTAGTGGCCCTTCCTATCCCTCCTTCCCTTGCTTTTAGAGTCTTCCACTGAGGCTTCAAGGGACCACTAATTCTAGAGGTGGAAATAAATGTTTACACTCAACCATGATTGGCCTTCATGGTTTTGTTTTTTCCTTTTCCTATGTGGATAGTAGATGATTGCTGGGCATATTCTACTTCACTGTCTCAACCTAGTGAAAATGGCACTGGGTATGATGAGGAGAACCCTCATAGGGGGTCTCGAGGAGGCATTCCAACTTCTGGCTAGTTCAGGGTGGGCCAGGACTGACACCCCCATCGCAAGTTACCAGTGGAATGACAGTCACATAGCACACATTACACTGTCTCCTTTTGGCATTCCACAGTGGGCATTCTGGGGTGGTGTATCAGGCTTCAGCTTGGGAGTCATAAGGGTTATCCAATCCTGACTCAATGCCATGCCAACCCCACTTACCTTGCTGTAGTCAATAAACAGTTATGGCCAGTTTTCTCCCACACCTGGTCATCAGTCTGCCATGCAAACAAGAACTCTAAAGCAACATAGTGCTCTAGTACATAGAAAGCTCCCTTTGGTCTGCTTAGCTCAGTATTACCTGTGTTGACCAGCAGTGGTTCTCCAGGATTTGAGAAAGCAGAATTTCCTAGCCTTACCTGGGGATGCCTTGAACTAAACCTGAAACCTTTTGCATATAAAGTTTATGCTGTACCAATGATCTCCAAACCTTCACCTAAGAGGAGTAAACAGTATGTCTAAGAACCAAACCAGATATGCGTATATATGTGTGTATATACATTTGAAAAGCAGGGAATTGGAGGAGGGTGTTAGGGCTGTGTACTAAAAGGAGTGCATTGGAGAGGGGAGCAAAGCTCACCCTCCTTCCCTGCCTTATCTTGCTCTGCTACTATAAACTGTTCTTCCTCAGCCCGCCTCTCCTATCAGAAGTGAACAGGCATGGAGGAATGGAATCAGTTCCAGTTTAGTGGTGCTCATTGAGGCCATCACTGCCTCCAGGCACTAGTCTACCAAGTGCACCACCTCTCCTGATTCAGATGGAAGAGAGAGAGAGGGAGGGAGGGAGATGAATGTCACCCACATATTGATGGTAATGTGCTCCAAATCCCCATATGACAGCTCCCAGCAGTTTCTTATTGGTGCTAACAAGATGGGAACTTGCAGGGCCCCATAGCACAAGTGCATAAGAAACTGCTACTGTCTGGAAGTGACTCTGTAGACAGGAGTAGAACCACAATTGTCCCCCTACTCCAAATCCACAGAGTCACTCCAACGGTGTCTAACTCTGCAGAGAGATTGACGAGAATCAACACAGTAGGACTTCCCCATCTCTCCCCAAGTAAATGTTATTAGTTATGGTGACCAAGGTGCCAAATTTTGGTGCCAAAATTAGGCCTGAAGCCATCCTGAAAAGATCCAGATAATCTCCTTCATCCAGACATGTGTGTATAAATAAAGCATATCTGGGCTATATTACAGGGCTGTTGTGAGATGACCTCTCTCAGCCCCAGACAGCAGTATTAAAATAATATTGGACACGGGGTTATATTACATTGCATGGCTGTCATAAGTCACTCTCTCCAACAAAGCCAGCACTACTATCTTCAGTACATTGAGATAATATACTGTGGGCTGTATTTGCACAACATTTTTTTAATCTATAAAAACCTTTGAAAGAATAAAACCTGACTTAGAAAGAACACAAACACTTTGATGGAGTGCAGTTTGACACATACACAGCAAAAGAAACATACACATACAAAACAAAACAGTGACCAGTGAGCAAGGTCCTTAACTTTTCATTAATTTCTATATACAGCTCTCACTGTTTCTGGGTCCTGCAGTCAAGGGGGGAACACTGTCAAAATGTAAAAAGGAAGTCCCATCTCCACACAATTGAATTCTCAGTCTAGTCCTTTTCTTGAAGTCTCTCAACTGAATTTCAAGACCCATCGTAGCCTCACATCCTGACACTGGGCAACTTTGAGCTAAATTAAACAGCACTGGAGAGTATTGAAAACATGGGTTTACAAGTGACACATTCAAAGTGCAGATCAGTTGAATGGCCTTACAGGCTTCCAAGGAAACATATAAGGAAAGAAAGAATCAGTTGATCCAACTTGTTCCTAAAATTTGTAGGCTCTAAATAAAAAAATGCTATGTTCCAAAAATACATTAGAGAAAGATTTGATTCAAACTGCATTTTATTAACTTTACAATCAAATTACCCACTTTCATAGCTTTACTGTGTAGCTTGTAAAGAGGACTAGCATTAAATATTCAGGAATCAAATAATATTATATTTTAAATATTCAGGTGCAGGGATTTTCTGAACCCAATATGCTGCATATTCATTAGACCCTCTGTCCAACTTGGAAAACAGGCCACAGTTGGTGCTTTGTATCTCGTGCAAATATGTGTTATCTCTTGCAGGTGGAATGGAGGGCCCCAAAATAAATCAATGGCTGCACACATAATAGCATGCCTAACAGATAGACTGTGTACAGGTGAAGCTTTCCCATAATTGTATTTCCATACTAGAAAAGGCTTGACCTGTTGAATTTTTCCCTACCGCATGTTTGATAAAGGCAGAAGAACCCTGATCCCCATGTCAACCCTAAACCAAAACCTAGGCTGAAATCCTGTACTAGTGAACTGTAAGTTACTGTAAGTTAGTGTACTGTAAGTTACAGTGAAGTCTTCATGTGTGTCTGGTCCTTAGCTCCTGTACAGCAGAAGACATGCCTAGGTCTCTTGGCAAAGTTTTTGCCTTTTGTGGGGGTGAGTGGGGGAATCACTTAACATCCACCCATGCTTATTGTGCAGTATATTTGCAGAAAGTTACTACTAGGGAGTGCCTGAACTCAGACGTGCCCACCAGAGGAAAAATGCATCCTGGTTTCTAGGAAAAAAGGAAGGGCAAACTGCAGAGATTCCAAGGACAAAAAATGGAGACAGGTGCAGGAAAAGCGCACTGAAGAGAAGGAAGAAACAGCAGCTCTTTAGGGATTCCTATTGCCTGGTGTCCAAAAATCTCGCTAGTTAGTCACAGCTCTCACTTCACTCATTGGTTAAAAACACTGAAAGGCAAGAACTATCACACTAGCTCATCTCATATAAATTGTCCAGAAGAGGAGCTGAATATTTTGTGCCATAACTTTATTTCTAGGAGGGCCAGAGACTTCCTTTTAAGAAATAAATGAATGCCTGCAGCCTGCCTCCTCCACCCCTGCTTGGTGCATCAGAAAAAGATAATTAGAGAATCTAGAAAAACAGAGCCACAGAGTCTCTGATGGAGGGCATTTTTGTTCAAGTTGGGGAGAAGTAAAATCACCCTGATTTGTTTTGTTATTCAGGTCTGGCATGGATTGGTTGCATACCCCTTGTGTGTGTGCTAGGTGCCATGGAGACATGCTTGTTGATTTATATCACCAGTATAAATTGAATCGATTTAAAGCAAACCAACCTGCATGGTACTTGGCTCTTTGCCGACAAGTGATTGAGAATGTTGAATTTCTCAAAGTGCTTGCATGTTACGAAAACTATTTAACATCTGAACTGAACCATTTGGGTATTCAAAAACATTGCATCCATGGGGTTGTGTGCTTTCAGAATAACAACACCAGGAAGATATATGTGTATCGTGTAAAATAAGAATAGGTCCCCCTTTTGTCCTTGTGGGTAGCTTAATGGACCTTCCTTCAGTGTACCAGTGACATTTATATTGTGGCGCTAATATAAGTCTACAATGCCATTCTCTAAAATTGCATGGAAACATAAATAATCCACTCCAGAGCTATTAGTTAACCACTCGAATAACAAAAGCTAATTTGTCAGGAGGCTTTGAAGGAACAGGAAGATATAGCTGTTCCTTTCGCTAACATAACTTAGAGGGTAAATATGTCCTCTCTGGGGTTTTTTCTTTTTCTTTTGCTATTAGTGGCTCATAAGTGAAACCAGGCACAATAAAATAGTAAGTAGGGGCAATAAATATTGGGCACATTTAGAAACCAGATAAAGCATTGTGGGCGCCACCCATCCCATATAGCAATCACACACGCACACACACACACATTACTGTGCAACGACACAGTTAAACATGTCATTCAATTCTGTATTTATTTTTATCAATATCTTTTAACCTTTTCAAAACATACTGTGTGTGTAGATCAATAGATAGATAGATAAATTGATAGACAGATGTTATATATATTTCATTTCTTTCACCGTGCGCAATCTATGTCAGTATCTTTACCGGTTACCTAGGAAACTACTGGCAGCTGGAATTTGATTGGTTGTATTCCCAGGTTGATGATTAAAGTCGTGGGCAGTCTTGAGTGGCAAACATTTCATAGGTTGCACAAAGTAAGTTGCTCTAAACGATCCACATTTTAAAATTCTGCTATTTTGAAATAAATTACATGGTAGAATAGATCCATCAAGTGTGTGTGTGTGTGTGTGTGTGTGTGTGTGTGTGTGTGTGTGTGTAATATCAGAAACAGAATGACGATATACTTCTTTTGTGCTGTTCTCTGTGTTTCCTCTATACATTTTTAACTCCTAAGGCTGGGCAGTCATACTCTCATATCCTGTCTGGTTTCCTGCAGGCAGTATATAGAAATCTTTACATCTCCTAAATATTCCTTATTTGAATACGAGGCAACAGATGGATGGAAGGATGCTTCCAAAATTCTCTACATTCAGATTTTGCTGCAGATCTAGACATTCCAAAGTCCCTTTTCTGAACCGGAGTTGATGCATTGCAAATCTATCATTTTTGTATTTCTGGATATTCTACAGAGTGTTGAAGAGTGCAGTTTGTTGCAATCTTCAGTTCCTTTAGTCATATCGCCCTTCCTCCTTACCAATGTGCATGCATACATTGATCAACATTGCAAGAAATCCCTCTTGATGTGATTGGGTATAACTGCATCAGGATTCTATTTGTGCCGTGTTTTACTGATGTGCTCCTGCATGCATTGATAATATGCCACAAGAAAATAAATGTTAATGTGATTGAATCAAATCAGATCAAGACTGCTTTTTTGTGTTTCATCAGTGCGCATATGCACACATGCACATCAGTAAAGCACCACACGAAAGAAATCTTAACGCAACCATACTTGCCATCACATCAAGAATGAAGGAGCAATTTCCATGTGTGTGTTGCTAAGTCAGAGGAAAGGAAAAATGCAAACGGAGGAACTGGAAACAGTGGCAAACTGTGGATGCTCAAATTTCAGGATTCGTTTTAGGAATTATTCTGAGCCCTGTTCAGATGTTAACCAACTACGCAATTAGTATTGTTCAAGGAGAAGGCAGCATTGTGTTTGCTGACTCTGCATCCTCCTGTGTAATCCTGTTGCTCAGATCCTCTGCCCTCCATGCAATGGGTAACTTCAGCAGCAGAGAGCCTTTTCTATTCATGAAGCCTCCCTGTGGAATTTATTGCCTTGATTATGAATGGTTCTCAATCGTGTCATAAGCCTCCATATTACTGGGCATTCAATTCATTGTTTCTGTTGTTTGGAATGGATCAGGTCTCCTATTCTTTCAATACCTCATTTCCGTGACTATACATTGTTACATGCCACTCTAATGGCCAGGAGTTCCAGCACTTACCCAGGGTTCGGTTTCCTTGAACTGAAGGTCAGTAGAGGCTCTGGTGTCTTTAGGTTATATGTTTATATTTGCGTGGACAGGCTGAGTCCCCCCAACCCCAGGTGACCCCCGAGCGGAATAATGACTCAAGACAATGTGCTATGGGATTAAAATTGGCCACAACTTTATTAAGTTTCAGATGTAGGGAGACCTTGGCTCAGGCACTGGGCGTTTATCCTTCCCAGTCCCCAGCTGAAGATCTGGGAGACTTCAGGGTTATCCAGAACGTGTGGGGATTGGGCTGGCTCTGGAGAACATCTCAAGCAGAGACACCTCCCCCCATTTCACCGCTGTTGGAGGGGAGAGCAATGACAACCTCTTGGCATATGGCCAATGCCTCACCTCAAGACCCCTTTAATGGGGAACCTTAGTATCACAGCCGCAAGGGGGCATGGGTCACCGCTTCATGCCCCCCCCCATTTAGGAAGACAAAGGATTCTGCCCAAGGCCTGAAACTGCCAAAGTTGTGACATTTTGCTATGGGAAAGGCAAAACCTGCCAATGCAGGAAAATTCCTTTCCGGCCCTTCAACAGCGACCCTGACATAGCAGCGCCTGCATACCTGTGGGGAAAAGGTTAGCCTGCAAAAGAAGACTTCACTAAGGGAAGGCAAGGTGGGAGAAGCTCTGGAGCCAACTAACGCTTCGCAGGTAAGATTCACCTTCTGTTGTGTGGGCAGGGCGGTCCCTCCCCTTTCCTGGCCGATCCCCTGGCAACGCCTCAATTGGCTGAGGTAGGTGGAGACCTCCAGGTATCCAGCCTGGGGAGGATGAAGCCAGCCCAAACTACCAGGAGTCGCACTGGGATCTGGGGAGCTGCGCAAGATCATGCAAAAGGAGCCCCCATTTGATGTGGGGAGCGGGCATTACAACCTGAGCCTATGCTGGAGGGGCTCATAGCATTAGCACTCCAAAAGCTCAGCACAGAGCAAATATGTCCTGTCTCCCCAGCTCTCTCGCACACAACTGTAGCAGTTAGTGAGGTGTGGGAGGAAAGACCCACTCATTTGTTCTATGGCACAGAGCAACTTCTTCGTTTGTGCTAATTGTGGTGCTTAACTATTGAGCCAAGGTCATTGCCTTAATAAAGGAATGGGTTTGGCAAGCTTGCTCTTATATATTCTATCTCCACAGATACAGGATCCCAAGAACTGGAAGGGTCTCAGGGTCTCATCCAGACAGACTCCCCCTCCCGACATGTGTGTGTCCTTGTTAGCAGGGATGTGATTTTGATAGGAGTATGGCAGTTTCCATACATCCAGCCAAAAATATATTTCCACCCTGCATTAGTTCATTTCTTTTGTCAGATAACTACGCTTCCTACAAGCCTTTTAATCTGAGTAACAGAAACTGATGTAACAGCAAGAAACAATTGGTGGATGATATGAGCAAGTCACCTAGAAAATGAGAAACACAGAAACTGAATACTGAGAGCTAAGCCAAAGGAAGGAGAAAGTGAAATGATAGCAAATATCCAGAAAGCTCATTTTATTTCCACGTGTTGCTGGCCTACAACTCCCATCAGTCCCAGCCAGCATAGCCAATGGTCAGGGATGATGGGAGTTCTACTCCTACAACTAGAGCAGAAGGGAGACCAGATGACTGGCAGCAGCTCTCCACATTTCAGATAAAGACTTTCCCCATCCTATCTTGAGAAGCCAGGTCATCATTTCTTTTCTTCCCCTCCTTGGAATATTTGTTTCTGGCACTGACACTACTTTCCACTTCAGAGAGCAACACACACACACAATCAGTGATCAGAGGGACATTTCTAAAGGATGGATCTGCAGGTGGCATAAAGCTGCTACTGTAACCATGAGAAAAATGTCAGCCCGCTAAAACTATTAGAAACACTACATTAGATTAGAAAGCTTGTCTGCTCCACATCATGTAGCAGGCAGCCTGTCACTGGACTTAAATTTTGGATGGTATGTATAAAATTCTGGCTGTAGCTAGCAGTTCATCAAATATTCAAATACAGGCTTTCCAGAGCACACATTTATATAAGGATTCAGTTAACCACTAAAATCATACATACACAAACAGACACACACACACTTAACAATTAACAGTAATTTTTATGTTGCAAAGCCTTTCTCATCAACCAGGTTTGTTTGTTTGTTTGTTTTAAATGCAATATCTGAATTTATGTATGTGTATATACATATGACAGGGACGCGGGTGGTGCTGTGGGTTAAACCACAGAGCCTAGGACTTGCCGATCAGAAGGTCGGCAGTTCTAATCCCCGCGATGGGGTGAGCTCCCGTTGCTCAGTCCCTGCTTCTGCCAACCTAGCAGTTCGAAAGCATGTCAAAGTGCAAGTAAATAAATAGGTACCACTCCGGCAGGAAGGTAAACGGCATTTCCGTGTGCTGCTCTGGTTTGCCAGAAGTGGCTTAGTCATGCTGACCACATGACCCGGAAGCTGTCTGCGGACAAACGCCAGCTCCCTCGGCCTATAGAGCGAGATGAGCATGCAACCCCAGAGTCTGTCACGACTGGACCTAATGGTCAGGGGTCCCTTTACCTTTACCTTATATACATATGACAGGAAGTAAAGAGTCAACGGTTCAGAAAATGGCCTTTTTGGAGCTCCCCTAACAGTGCTTATGGGGAAATGATCTGAAGTTTTCTAGAACAAAGAAATCCTCTTATTTTTCAGAAGTCTTTGTTGAAGCAGGACAGAAGGGTCTGTCTCAAGAGTTATGCAAAAAAAAATAATTCAAAAAAAATTCAAAGTGAATGAAGTTCTTTGATGACGCAATTGAAGTTCTTTGACTGCAATCAGGTACACAATGGTGATGCCACAAGATAACTGAAGCTGCTGATTCAAGCACTGGTCTCCTCTTCATTGCAGAATAACTTCCTTCCTTCATCACATTATCAGCAAAAAAGGCACAGTGATTACATTCTTTGGTCCGGTTCTCCAGACTGATTTCCCAATTAAGTTTGCAGGGGTGGTGATTGTGAGAGACAAGGCCTCAGTACAGATAGAGATGATAGATAGATACAGATAGATAGATGATTGATAGATAGATAGATAGATAGATAGATAGATGATAGATAGATAGATAGATAGATAGATAGATAGATAGATGATAGATGATAGATAGATAGATAGATAGATAGATAGATAGATAGATAGATGATAGATAGATAGATGATAGATAGATACAGATAGATAGATAGATGATAGATGATAGATAGATAGATAGATAGATAGATAGATAGATAGATAGATGATAGAGAGATAGATGATAGATGATAGATGATGATAGATAGATAGATAGATAGATAGATGATAGATAGATGATAGACAGACAGATAGACAGACAGATAGACAGATAGATATGATAGACAGACAGACAGATAGAGCACAAATAAAGCATAGTAACATGTTAACAGAGAAAATGCATTAATATACATTAAAATCATAGGAAAATAAAAAGACCTTTGCTTGGCAAAAGAAGGATAAGAATATTGGCACCAAGTAGGCTTCTTGCTAGTAGAGCATTTGACAAATGGGTTGCTACCACTGAGAAGGCTCTTTTTCTGTGATCACCACCTCCCCTACCTCTGGTGAGGGGACATCTGGAGGAAAGCCTTTGAAGATGGACTCAGTATGTGAGCAGTGATTGCTACAGGTGCATGGGCTTTAATTTGTATAGGGCTTGAAAGCAGGATTGGGTGACCTGGAACTGGACTACAACTCCCATCAGCCCCAATCATTGCCCATACTGGCTGAGGCTGATGGAAATTAGTGTCCAGCTTCTGGAGAACTATAGGTTTCTTGCCTCTGAAGTTGAGCGCTAACACTTTGCTCAGAAAATGGATCAGTAGCCAGAAATGTCCTTTCACTGTTCCCCCAGACCAATTCCTGGACAGCCTGGAGAAAGTATATTGAAATAAATGACATTTCTGAGCAGTTTTCAAAAACAGCCCCACATATAACATATTACAGTAGACAATCCTTTATGTTAACAGAGCATGTAGCTACGCTATTAGAAACTAAGAAATATTATATGTCCAGTGTGTTTCACTTTCCTCAGAGACAAGGGAATATAACTTATTAAGATTTTTCAGATGTTATACTTGTTTGCCCCTGAATAAAGGATTGTTGCGGCCCCTTTTTTCTGCTAGTTTAACTTGTGCCGTGTTTCAGTATGCTAAATCTCATTTTGAGTATATATTTGCATAAAAGAAGTCTATACAGTGGTACCTTGGGTTACAGATGCTTCAGGTTACAGACTCCACTAACCCAGAAATAGTACCTTGGGTTAAGTACTTTGCTTCAGGATGAGAACAGAAATTGTGCTCCGGCGGTGCGGCGGCAGCAGGAGGCCCCATTAGCTGAAGTGGTACCTCAGGTTAAGAACAGTTTCAGATTAAGAACGGACCTCCAGAACGAATTAAGTTATTAACCCGAGGTACCATTGTAAATGGTAGGGAGAAACATTTGGCACTATTATTTGAAGCATTGCAAGTACATCTGTAATATATTGGAATGCATCTTAAAATCACGTGATGCTTGGGTTATTCGTGCTCCCTGCTGTTGGGACAGACATATCACCTTTTCTTTGAAAGTAGTGAACCTCACTAAGCTATATACCAAAAATATAGATTATACTTCCCTATTCCATGACTCAACGCTAATATTTCTCTACTCTTCCAGGTCTCCTGGATCAATTTCAGAGTGTCTACTTTATCAACTGCAAAGTGTAATGTAACAAAAATAAACAAATAAACGAGATGGTCATGCAAGATATAGTCATAGAAAATCATTAGCACCAATGTGGAAATTTCTGCTGTGCTACATGACATAGCAGAAGCAGTCATATTTTCACTTTCTGCCAGGACATGCTCTGGAAATCATAGTTTGTGTACGTAGAAAGTTGTGCCAGGAAAGTTCTCCAGGGGTTTAGATATGAACTTTGAGAGCTCAAGGTACCCTTCATATGAGAGGTAAGCTTTTAAAACCCTAGCCTTTTTCTACATGTTGGATTTAAAAAATAAAATTTAAAAATGAGCCAAAGAAGAATTCCCAGCTTGCCCCCATCAGCTCTTGCCTCTTCCCACAAACTCTCCCCAAAAGCTCCTTGGCAAGCAGTGGTGTTTGGAGCAGCAGCAGGTACAAGGAAAAAGGAAAGAAAGGAGGCTTGCCCTTCGCCTCCCTTCTTCCATATCTTTCTGACATAGGTAAAAAAGGGGGGGTAAAGGACCCCTGGATGGTTAAGTCCAGTCAAAGGCGACTATGGGGTGCAGCACTCATCTTGCTTTTTAGGCTGAAGGAGCCAGCATTTGTCCACAGACAGGTTTCCAGGTCATGTGGCCAGCAAGACTAAACTGCTACTGGCACACAGAAGACCATGACAGAAGCCAGAGCGCACCCAATCAGCAAGCCCAAGAGGCTCAGTGGTTTAGACCACAGTGCCAACCTGACATGCTGAGGCCTGAAAGAGGTAATCCTCCTAAGGGCTGCAGCAGATATAATTATATACAACCTCTCTTTCCATCCAGCATATGTTCCTTTATTCATTTTATCTTGCAAATCCTAGTTATATGATCACTTATCTGTCCATTCTTGGGCAAAAAACACCAAGGGTATATATACTTGTATATATTTTGTTCATCCTCCAAACCTTTCCTTTGGTTTCTCAGCTGTTTCAGCTGCTCCTTCTGTTCAACAATTTCATTAATGAGGTCCACAAGCTGAAAGAGGAAGTTGGATGGATCTGACCTTTGCTTAAATGGGGGCTTTTTAATGACTGTCTGAGGCAATGCCATATAAAGGCTTGGATCCTGAGATAAGTTAACTTCAGGAGGTTCATGCAATGACACTTTTCCCATCCCTTCTTTATGCTAGGAACTCCCTGCACCCCAGTCCACAGTGTCCATGAGTACCCTCCTCCCCAGTGACTTTGGAAGGCTTCCAAGGGATGTAAGTGGTTGCAGCAGAAAGGAGGAGGCAAGGAACTTTTATTCTGTGAATGTGCTTAGGTTAACTTATCTTAGGATCCAAATCTATATAAGCAAATGCCTAGGATAGTCAAGGTTCACTTCTCTTGGAAATTATGTCTGTATTATTTATTGACTGCCCCGTAACAGAACAAAAATTTTAAAAAGGGTCTCTGGGTGGCTGTTAAAAGAATGCAACAAATCAAAAGTATACAACAGATTGCAACACCCCAGTATCATACATGTTCAGCACCTGTTGGGTTTACCTATTTTGAGCTCCGAGGCTTTATTCAAACTGGTGACGTGTCTGCACCAGAGCAGACAGGTCAGCAGGCTATGTTGTGGGGTTTTGGATTATGAACAACAAAGCCAATGACACAGAGGAGTAAATTTAGAACACATATGGTATGAAAAGAAGGGAGCATTGCACAGTGGACAATGGCTTCCTCTTTGCTTGCAGCTCTCAGCCGCCAGGAGGACACACATCTAGGAGGATGACTCAAAAATGCTTGACTGATGGATGCATTTGCTGATTATCATTTCCACACTTCTTTTCCCACTTACAATAAAATTGCTTCCCCTGCAACTCTGTACTGTACGTATTTGTATGTTAGCCCCATTTAACTCAAAGTAGACTTACTTCTGAGATATAAAACCACCCTGTAAAATGAGTCAGAGCATTCAGAATCACAAGCTCATGTTGAATTTTTTTGTGTATTCAGATTTATTCTTCTTTTTAAGTTCCAAGCTACTGTTTGTTTATCTTTTAACCCATTTGGGCAAGTTTTCCTGTCATGAATGGGGCATTTTGGGCAATATGTTTAACTGTGCAGCCACAGTTTGTTTCCTTGCTGCTTTTATTTGCCTTTGCTGTTTACTATTTTAAGCATTTTCGATACTTGGGTATTAGGTCTGTGCAACTTGGTTAGGACAGCTCCAGCACGTGCTGTGCATCCATAAGATCACAGATTCAATCACTAGCATCTTCTGTAAAGATTCTTAAACAGATGGGAGAGCCCTTGGACCTGAGACTCAAATGGGCCTTACATGGTTCTTAACTAAAACTTTAGATATTTGCAAACTACGTCCATGTTGCTCTCTATGGATTCTTATTCTGTACTACTGGATAGCTCAGGTGGTTAGAGGACAGTGCTGTTAATGCCAAGGCTGCAGGTTCAATATCAATACGGGACAGCTGCATATTTCTGCACTGCAGGGGATTGGACAGGGTGATCCTCAGGGTCCAATTCTACAAGTCTATGATTTTACAGACAGGGTCTTTCTCACTTAATAAAAAAAAATTCAACTTTTTTCTTTTTTTAAAAAAGCCCCTCACACTATTAAAGTTCAGTGTCACAATACTACCTCTAAGTATGATTGCACAGAAGATGTCAAATTGAATTATATTTTGCCCAGTCTATTGTGGCTCAACCACTCTTCCTTTCTGAATCAATTCCTGTATGTTACTCTGGGCAAAGTCAAGAGTAGCCTTTCCTCTTCTGTGCTTCAGAATGAACAGTTCCAAGGAGCTTTTGTTTACTGTACTCAAAATTGTCTCTCCAAATTATGTCCCTATTTGACATCAGCTAGTCTATATTTGGTACATTACCATACCAACAAATATTATTGTCTCTTTTCACTGGTGGTGAACAATTTGTTTAGCAGACCACTAATTTATTTATTTATGTGCATATGTACACACGCACACACGCACTCTCATTTCAATTAAAATTGCAGATTTCTCAAAATACAGCTGAAGCACACCTGAACTTAAGAATGTTAGGGGGAAAGAAAAGCCCTGATGGGTCAGACCAAAGGCCCAATTGGCCCAGTATTCAGTTCCCACCAAGGCCAACTAGGTAACTGCAGGAGGCCCACAAGGAAGACATAAGTTAAATAGCACTTTCCCAATTTTGTTGTCCAGAAGCAAATTGCCTCTGATGATGGAGGTAATCCAAATTGATAGCAGTATGTCACCCGCATGACATAGTAGAGGAGGCATTTGAGCTGATAATGGAGATTTTGATTAAAAATCACAAAGTATTCATAAAAGTCTTCTTCTACAGTTCATCACATCCATCTTTGGACATACACCTCCCCTGCCTTCAGTGGATTGAGAAAAGTAACATCTGCCAAATGTATAAGCCACTTAAGTGCATGTCACACCATTCTGATTTGTCCAAACAGGCCAGCCTTGCCATTAGGTAGAGCGAGGAAGGTGCTTCAGGCAGCTGGCTTTGGATGTCACGAAACAATAGGAATTGGTAGTTGCTTACTACTGCTCTATTTTTATTTATTTATTTTATTTTATTTTATTATTTCTGGTATATTTTTATCTCAGGTGCCAAATTAACTTGGCCATCCTGGAGGTGGAAATACACCAGTAGGCGTGCCAGACTGGCCCCACCAGTGCCTTTACATCCACATAGGGTGATCACTCTACCTTCCTTGTTTGCATCATACCATTCAGTGACATCCACTTACTCCCTATAATCCACCTAGAGGTGAACATTCAGAGCTCTTCTGATGAGGATGTCAGAAAATATGGTTTATTAGTTCTGAGAGAGTATTAACTCTGGACTAAGAAGATCTGGACTGAAATTTCTGCCCAGCCATAAAGCTCTATGTCCCAACCTAACATACTTAATACGATTGCTGAGAAGAAAGTGGGATCACCCATATTGGCAACTCCAAGATTTTTAGGATAAAAGGTCATACTGCAAAAGAAAATGTCACTCTTAGTACTCTAAGAGTCCTCTTCCATAGCTGTTCTTTCTACCTGTGATCTGCTGTGATGTAGTACAGGGGGGAATGAAGCTGTGGGACTAAATACAGAGCAGAGAAATGACATTTTATGGACTACTAGACTAACACATGAACTCTCCTTGCTCTGGTAAGTAAATGATGTGATATATGGCCTTGATCTTCCCAGTTCCAAGCTTCTGTTCTAAGTGCTATTTAAATGATAGTTCCAATTATTATTATTATTATTATTTATTTATTTATTTATTTATTTATTTAAAAAGGAGTTCCTTGTTTGTTTTGCAAGAGCTGGAAAATCTGTGATGTCAAGGTAATTACAACAATGCCGGACTTGGTTTATTTACTTACGTACATAATATTTATAGCATCTAGCTTTTAAAAAAGAAGCATACTGTAAACAGTAGCATAATATTGGGAATCAGTTAACTACTACTAAACCCATACATTGGGGAAGGGGAACATGTAGCATTCTAGATGTCACTGGACTACAGCTCCCATCATGCCTGGCTATTGGCAATGCAGATTGAGGCCAATGGGAGCTAGAGTCCAAGAACATTTGGAGGTCACATGTTCCTCACCTCTGCTATACATTATACAGGCCCAATTAAATACTAGCCTAAAGACATATATGTTTACTGAGTCTGCTGAATTGACCTAAAACTGTTCTCAATAGTTAACTGGATCCCTAAAAGTTGAAGCCACCTTAGAGAAGATCCTGTGCCAAATGCCTACCAGATTCTCCTCCTTTTGTGATGGAATTTTGAGCAAGGCCTCACCCTAAGATATCAGCAAGTGACTAGCGTCCCATAGAGAGACAAGCTCCATCTATTCCATACAGTTTGCTAAAAAGTATAGCCCTCCCTAAATAATTTAATTCATCCATTGTTTCAATAAAAGCCAGTCTTACTTCAGTGACAAGATAGAGAGATATAAAGCATGCAAATATATTGCTACTTAGGGGTTTGCTTTGTAGGGTTTCTTTTCAGTGTCTCATGACTCAAAACCAGACCTACACACTCTTGAGTACAGTATTTCATCTCTGCTGTGACCAAGAATAAGTAAATTGCATTCTGCTTGAGGACAAATATGACCTTTAAACAAAAGTGAAACAAAAGTGAAAAGGTCATTGTAGATTGTGCTCTTCTTTAAAACAATGATAGATAGATATATGATAGAGATAGATAGATAGATAGATGATAGATAGAGATGATAGATGATAGATCTGTAATCTAGTATTAATTTTAAAATGCCAGAAGAAAGAAGAGATGAATGAAAAAGTAAATAGTGTTGCTTCTGGAAACAAACTTTTGCTGCATTTGTTTGATAATGCAGGTGTTTACTACCCAGTGGCTTAATTTTCACAATGCTGTTTGCTATAAAGGTTGGTGCACATGGATGAACTGCTCCTTCATTTAAAAAACAAACATTCTTCAAAGTTACTGCATTTTCATTTTTTTTCCTGAGCCCTTCATATCCAAAATAATATTCCCTTCTTGTTTTCACAGCACCAAAATCCTGTCACCAAAAACAGTCCTGATGAAAATTCAATTAAACACCTACGTTTTAAATCAGTGATTACTGAATTAAGCTACTAATCAAACCCATTAATTGATTAAGGCTTTCAGGTTTACTGACTGTAGTCCCTGTTTGTCAAGCACTTTATTAACACTCCTGGCTCCACTTGAGTGATATCCATCCCAGCTCTTGAGAAGATTATGCATTGGTTCAGATATTAACACATCGTAATCTCTTCTTCATGCCTTTGGATTCGAATCTCAGGATTTTGTAAGAGTTTACCAATGCACAAAGGAAACCACATGTCAGGTACATACGTAAGAAGCCCAGGAAGCAGACATGCCATGCAAGAAGGCAACAGAATACTAATGTACATAAAATCCAATATGAAGGGAGGGGGTTGCAAGGAAAATAAAATAAAAGTGACAATTGGAGCTGACAGATTAACATTGCTTGTTTATTCCTCTGAAAAAATGAAGGATGAGGCACCATGTGAGGGATTTCAGTGAAAATCTCAGAACTATGGGGATAGACAGGTACTTTCATTTGGGAGCCTGCTCGGCATTTTAAACCGTATCCATCTTTGCTATTATGCATCACTCAGCATCTGGGTTGCAATTTGTATCAACCAATGCATCTTCTGCCAGATTCCCATAATCCTCCCACCTCCAAAACATGGTGAAGTAAAAAAAGAAATTGACAAAATCAACCAAGATCAACCAAGGGTCTGTTTAAATATAAGGCTATGCTCCTACCAAGCAAATGGAAAAAAGGGTGCTGGACAAAATATGGAGGAAGCAGAGGGCTAGCAAGCTGAATGGAAAGAGGCCAAAGGAAATAGGAGAACAAGTGACAAAAGCCTAAGAAGCAAAGGATTGCTGAATGGGGGGGGTAGGAACAGTAAGCAATAGACGGAGAAACACAGAACTGAATAAAGAAAACATTTCTTGATTTATAAGAACATCTAAAAAAGAATAATCAGAGCTAAGTGCTAGATTGTGAGTGTGACTCAGACTCTTATGCTGAATGTCAGGGACCAGAAAAAACTCTCTAGGGAATTAAAGTACCAGAAGTTCACTATAAGACAAGATGGAAATACAGGTCAGTCTCTTTCCTTAAAGGTGGGCGTGGGAACAACAATGTTCTTTAGTTTTTAATGAGCTGTTGTTACAATTGTGTAACAAGCACAGCAAGCATTCGGGTATGTTCATACACACCCTACTGAGAGGTTTAGGATCTTTCACTGGAGTTATAGCA